>NC_059106.1:56338054-56938054 GCF_020740685.1 Jaculus jaculus | reverse complement strand
AGAAGGAAGACGTGAGTGCAGCTTATGAAGTGGTGCACAGCTAGGCTTTTATTACTAAGTACTATGATGTACAAAATGCATAAATGTAGATAACAGCTACAAAAATAGTCCAAGAAATATGAAATATACATTTTTTGAAATGATAAAAATGTATCCATGAAAATACAAAATTCTGCATATATACAATATATATTTTTATATATATATATATATATAACATAGGTGAAACATGTAAATAAGAAATGTGTACAACAGTTGAGTGGCAAGGTGGTAGTTTTACATAGCAGTCACTTCATTCCAGTCAGCCCTACAATTGCATTGAGGAAGTCAGTAAGAAAGACACTGTTTCCTCTAGTGTCTTTAAAAAGGTGTTTGGTTGCTCTGAAAATCAAGAGTTTTCAAGTTAACTGGCCAAAGGCTGAGTGAGAACTCCTTGGTCTGAAGTCGTTGGAAGGATCCGATATGGGCAGCTAGTGTGGCCCTGTGAGGAGGGTGGCTTGGCCCTCGGGAAGGGAGGAAAAGTCGGTTGGGTGTGTGCTGACCCAGATGCACTGTCCCTGGTAGGTGGACACTGGCAGGAGGCTTGGGGATGGACTCAAGCATGGACGAGGCTTTCAGATGCAGGTACAAGTCCCTGGCCCTGACAGCGGTGGGTTTGTGGCCTGCAGGCCTCTTGCCTCAAGGAAGGCATTCAAGTAACAGCGCTGAAACACGTGGAGAGACTGTGTGTGGCTGAGCCCAGCCCAGGGGTCCAAGGTTCAGGCTGGGGCCTCACAGCTCCTTCAGGGTGATCTGAATCTTGCCATCTAACTCGCCCATGTCCAGCAGGAAGGCGACATGGTTGCTGTAGTGCTGAATGATGTTGTTGTCCATGTTGACCAAGATTCTGGAAGGGAGGAAGAGACAGAGTTGTAATGTGGCCAGCCCCTGTGCACTGGCCCTGGAAGTGACTAGCTGACAGCACCACTTCGGTTCCTCACCAGCTTCCCCTCTAGCCCTCAGAACCAGCTCGCCAGACGGGCACTCCCAGTGGCTCAGTCCTCACTCGAACCCTGGCGTGTTGCACACCACACTCGTGTCTGCTGCACCTTGGTGCAGGCACTTTTGAGTAACTGATGTGCAACTAACTGTGTGATGTCTCTGGGGGTCACAGTGTTCCCAGCCACCAGACTGGGGAAACAGAGTGTGAGTTCAAGCCCAGAAGGTGTGGCAGTTTGGATTCAATGAGAGGCTACACTGAGTCTCTCGAGGTGTGCCTGCCTGAGCCAGAAGCTGGGGCAAACAATAGCCCTCTCCGTCTGTTCCTGTAAAACTAACATCTCTGTGGGACTGTACAAGAGACTGGAGGGGTGTGGCCCCCCTCTCCCCATCCTCAAGTCCAGGATCTGGCCAGTCTGAGAGATGATGGTCTAAGCCAGAGTTTATTCTAGGGCACCTGTAGGAGCTGCCTCCCTGATAACGGGTCACCAGTAGGTAACCTGAGTTGAGCCCGTGGGGTGTCCTTAGCCCTTCTCTGCTAAACTTCTGAGCAGGTAATGGAGTTGGGTATATCCAACCATACCATTTATCCACCTGCTCATCCACTCATTCACTCATCCATCTGTCCTTCACTTGTCCATCCATCCATCTACCCACCTGCCCCCCATCCACCTGTCCTCCATGTGCCCATTCACAACCCCATCAACTCCCAGCCTTTGCTGGCCTTTTCACAAGCAAGAGCCTTGCTGCAGAAACAAGGGCCACATGGAGAAGAGTCAGATCTACTCGCTGTCCTCCCGAACCTCATACAGACAGGGAGGCTGAATACGTGCAACTATGTTACTCTACTCACAGAAGGCGAAGCTGAGGTTGAAAGACACAAAAGTCCTTTGTCCAGCATTACAGACAGTACAAGGCAAGTCTGGGGTTTTAATCTAAACTCTTGTCTATTTCTACTGTATCAATTTTTGAAACAAAAAAAAGCCATAAAACCCTACAAATACAAGTTAGAAGGAAGCCAAGAAAAGGAAGACAAAAATCAAGGGTCAAGGAAGAGTTCAGGGGGATGTCTGGTTTGTGAGGATCCAGGCAGAGCAGTGGGGACGGAAGTAGCCTGAAGCACACGACTACTGTCCAGCCCGCTCCACCTACACTGCTGGGCAGTGTTCTTTCATACGAGTGGGTGAGGGTGGTTGGAGCCTGGGTTCCCAGAGGCTGGGTGCTAATTGGTCCTTTTCTCAAGCCTGGTTGGAGTCCCTTTGTTTGGGAACTGGAGGCTGGGGGCAGTCCAGAGCACAAGGATGGACAGAGGGCTGGGGGCTCTGGCAACCTTGGGGTCATTTGTTCATGCTTCCCACAGTGGCACTGATCTCCTTCTGGGTACTGGGCACTATGTAAGTGCCTCAAGGGCAGTGATAGCTCAGCTGTGCAGAACGGGAGCCAGACTATGACCACATACCCTCCCATCAGAGGTCAGTGGCAACTGGCCCTGAGTGGCAGGGGCTTGTCAGAAACTGCTGTCACTTCCCAGCTTCCAGCTCTCTTCTGTCTGGATCATGTTAAGCCCCTGGCCTTCTGCCAGCAAAAACAACCTATTGGTTAATCTTTCAAGCACGCAGTGATGCTTGTAAAGCTGATTTTATCTACCTTGCTCCAGAGGACTCTCAGCAGGGCTTATGAAAATAAACTAGGCCTGCGGTTAGGATATTTTCTCTCTTGCAGACCCTGGTGGAGGCAACATTGTCCATGGCCTTCCCTCTCCCAAGAAGAGTTTGGAAGACTATTCTCTTTCAGTCCCTTTGGGGCATCCTTGGACTGCAGTTTCCATGGCCATGGGGCTACTGAGTGATGCCTTGGGCTATGGTACTGAGCAAAACCCCTCAGCAAATCTGACCACAGACTATTTGCACATTGCTTAGTGATCAGAGAAACGGGGGGGGGGGGGGTGAGACAAAATAGTGGGGATGTGCACAGACTTCATTTAGGCAGCCAGGAGTCCCTTCTGTCAGTCACTAACTTGTGACTACTCTGGACCTTAGTTTTCATTTGTAGAAACAGAGAAGATCCTATCAAGCTGGTGAGATCATGACAGGCACTACATAGTCCAGCAACTGGCATGTCTGAAAGTGCTCTGGCAACGGAAGTCATTACAATTATGGTTTACACTGCTCCCTGGGGCACTGAAGAGAAGGCCTCTGGTGACTGGGCCATGGGGCATGGGTGGGAATCCTGCCTCCCATCAAGTACAAAGACATCTCCTGGCCCCTCTGCCTGGCCTGGGGTAGGATTTGCAGGGGAGCCCTGTGCAGGTGGAGCTGGAGGCAGGGGACATGGCACTGCACTGAAAGGGAAGTGGGGTCAGGCTTGTCTGGGCAAAGCAACCAAGTAGTAGATTTTGCTCCAGACAACACGTGAGCCACAGTCTGAAACCAAAACTTGGCGGGGGAGGGGGGATAAAAATCCCCCACACAGAAAGAACCTCTACTTCCATATAGCTGAAACAACAGGGGTCCCTTTCCAGGGGTTGGGCTGCAGGACAGACATCTTCTGCACCCCAGCTTTCTGTAGGAGGTTGAGTGGGGAGACACATCAGAGGGCACAGGGGGCGGGGCCAGGGCAGATGGGCTTTGCTTTACAATAGGACAGCATACAAATCACAGCACAGGCAGGTCCTGGGACCTGGCAGGGGTTACTCACAGGTGTGGCTGGAGTAGACTGTCCAGAGGGGGGCAGGTGGGCAGGTGAGCTGAGGCAAAGGGCCTGGGCTCACCGTTCTGGGGATGGAACTGATAATTTGTTTCCCTCCAGGGCTCATGCTGGACTGGAGAAGTCATCTATTTGGAAAGGGCTATGGAGGCCCCCAGGGCACTGGCTCTGACCAGGGATGAAGCCTGGGGACAGTCACCTGTGGCCCTATCTGCCCCCAATGAAAGGGCCTTCTGGGCACACAGCAAAGGGTGCTGTGTTCCCTGGGAACACTGCCATCCCTGGATGGAATAGGTGCTGCCCTCCTTCCCACTCCACTCTAGAGTAGAGGGACTCATGGACTGGGCCTCCACTGGACTCCCAATCACAGTCCCTTTCACGGCCATTTGGAGGCCACTCCTGCCTGCGAAGCTTTGCTGGGCCTTCACGCTGCTGCGCTTTTGCTCCGCTACTCCTGCTCATCGCCCCGAGCTTGGTCTCCCTACCTTATGTTATGGGTAATAGTATCTATTCCTCAGTGGGGAAGGGGGGTTTTAATGAGAGATGCTTATCCTAGGGTGACACATGGCAGTCAGGTGAATGGTGATCATTACAGTTGTTATCAGTACAATCAAAAAGACCTGGTTCTAAGAAAAAGACAAAAAATAAATAAAAAAATAAAAATTGAAAAAAAAGACCCGGTTCTCCACGGCCTTGGACTTGAACTTGGGTCTTGTGACGGGTGACCTGCATTTGCCCTCCCATCTAGGATGTCACCTATGGAGACGCCTTCATCCCCTTCTTGCAAAGAGACCAGGGTCTCTGCAGATGGCGGGGTGACCATGGCCTTGACCTGATGAGGGGGCACTCTCTACCCTACTGCACTCTACCAAAGCCAAGCATAGCTCCATTGGCACCAAGAAGCCCGCAGACAGGAGCTGAACTCAGCACTTACCCCCGCTTGCATTTCTTGTAGACTTTGTAAATGTTCTCCTCAGGAAACCCATACTTCTCAGAGATCTGGAATGAGAAGCAGGGTTTCACTGTCAGCAGCTCAAACTGGATTTATACACAACTTTTATTCCATTGCTTTTTTTAATTTCTGACCACAAAATATATGTCTGTAGTAATATATGTATATATTTTATCGACACACACACACACACACACACACACACACACACACACACACGAGAGATAGAATTGCAATCCCCCACTCCCATTTCCCCCATTAGCCTGTGGGTGCATACTTTCCCCTCTTTGGGCCAGGTGTGCACATATTTTCGAAACACATATAGGCAAATGAATCTCATTTTGTAGCCTTACCATCTTCTGACACACCGCCCTGTATCATGAGTGACACAGCAAACAGCACTTTCAGTGGCTGCACAATATCCCTATGAGCATCTGCTGTTTCCCTTTCCCCTTGCCTAATAGCTGATATCTGGGTTTATTTCCCTGAGTATTCTTGGCAGAGATCCTTCTAATCCAGAAATGTTCCTAGATTGATTGTGTCAATGTCTGGAAGCTACCAGGGAGAACAGCTGAGGTCAGACCAAGCAAAAATTTGGCAACTTTCTGAACACCGGCCAAACAAATTGTACAAAGACCGCACGGGCTTCCCTAAACTGTGGTGGGCTCTCTATCCCTGGAAACACGTAAGGCAGGAGTGGGTGTCTTTCAGAAGAGCTGTTGGGAAGAAAGCTCAACTCCCACACGGGGAAACTGACCCTTTAAGATGCCCAACCCAATGACTGCGAGTCATATTCAAGTGACATTAATGACCATTTGTGGGCCCAACTTCCTGGGGCTGATGCCAAGCAGGCTGACAATATGTGACGAGAACAGGACAGCATGAAGCGGAGAAAACTTGGACTGGAGTCACAGTTCAGGTGACTTCACCTCTTGGGCTATTTCTTCCCAGAAGTGAGGTGACACCAACAGTGCCCACTGGAGAATGCCAGAGCTGGCAGATGAGGCAGGCCTAACAAATGCCTGACATGCGGTGGGTCTTTCAGTCAGTCAGACTCACTTCCCCCTCCTGCAGCTGTGAGCCTTGGGCCATCCTGAGGGGTTCCACCTTTAAGCGGAGGCCCTGTGGGCCCATTGCTGCTATGTACTTGCTCAGAGTTTGGCTGCCCTGCCTGCTCTGGTGGCTTGAGGTGGGGTTGGGGAAGGTCTCCTTGCCCTGCCCTCAGCCACTCAAGCCCAGCAAGCAGGAGGAATGAGGCCCCTTGGGATGGAAAAATAAGCGTCTCTGGGCCTGACCTTTTTGGGTTTCATTCCCATTAAAACAGAAACAGGTTTTCAAAGCCAACAAAAGCCCTGGCCTGTCAGACAGCAGCCATCAGATTAAGGAGGATTTATGGTGTGTGCGACTCTCAGGGTGGAGCAGGGTTCTGGCTGGGAGATAACATCAAGAGGCACACCCCCCAGCAGGGCCTTGGCCCCCCACCTGGTGGGACAGGTAGGCCACCAGAGCCCTCCTGTGGGAAATGAGGTTGGTGAGAGCTGCCAGGCGCCTTACCGCATTCCTTAGCCCCTTCAGGTCTGGGGTCTTCAACATGAGTGCGTCAAACACCTCCTCGCTCTCCCTCCGCACATAGAGCAGAACTGAAAACCAATGGGGAGGCTTTTAGGGAAACACTGAGGACATAGTCCAGGGGGATCTCAGGGGTAGAGGATCTTAAGAAGTATGACTTTGCTGGAAGGCTGATTGTGATTTCTGCTGAGGGGTATACACAGCTGGGAAGCACTCCCATTGGCTCATAGCACCTCTTAGAGACTGTCTTGATTTGGGGAATTTGAACCCCAGATCTAGCTCTACTGCTTGCAGGTGTTAACCAAAAGAGTGATTCAACACCGCTGTGTCTCACTCTGTAGGTGTGTAAAATGGGGTCCTTGTTGTGGGGCAGTGTTTAGAAACACCAAGTGCTTTGCTAAGCTCACTTCCTGGCTGTTGGTGGATTCTTCCTGAAACTCAGCTAAGCTCCCAGAGGCTCATGAGTAGCTTACCCCCAAATCACAGACTCAAGAGTGTCAAAGTCAGATAAGCAGATACAGAAACGACCCTATTCCCACCTCCTTAGAGAAAGAACGGGGTTTCTCTCAGCCTGACTGGCCTATGGCCTGCACCAGCTGCTCTGGGACAGCCACGCTCACACAGGGATGTTCTCGTCAACTACCTCCAAGTCTTGGCCCAAACCCACTCCTCTTGTCTGTCCTGCCCTGAGTGGGGAAGGGGAGTAGGGGGCTTGGAGAAGGCTTCAGGGAGTAGGCAGCTCAAGGGCTCAGGCTACCTCTTTGAAGGTCATCTTCCTTGGCCTGCTTGGAGGGCAGGGGTTCAAATTCATCAGTGAATGGCGAGCAGGTACGCTTCAAGGGTAACCTGTGTGGACAGTATGCATGGACTGGTAAGGATAGCTGGGCCTCCAGGGGCCCTTGGGGCAGCAGATGTCACAGGAAATTTATAGCAGGACTTCAGGTGAGGTAGGAGGTTGAGCGCTGGTTTATTTGGTCAGACCCCAACCCTGCTGCATCCTGGCTTTGGGTGAAGGCTGGGCCCCTTAACCTCAAATGACCCATCTGTGAAGTGGGGCGCAGAGGAGAAACAGCAAACACCCTGCAGATAGCTAATATGAGGTTATGGGAGATGGCATGGGACACTTAGGGTCTCAATGAAGGTGGGCTGTTAGCACCATCCATATTGTCCTTTCTGGAAGAAGCAGTGGAAGAGGAATGACCATGGAGTCTGGACTGAAACAGGCATGGGTGTGAGTCCTGTCTCTGCTTCTTAATAGCTGTGTGACCATGGGCAAGTTACTTCATTTCTTTGAGCCCAAGTTTCCTCACCCAGAATACAGCAATGAGTCTTGCTTGTCTACTTGGCTGTGTGAGGTGCTAAGAGAGAACTGGGGGTGAAAGCACCTTATGAAATGTACATGTTGATTATAGGGAAGAGTGGATTCCAACAAGTGGTTTGTACAAAGTGCTTCCCTTGTTACGAATGTACACCCACATTACTCTCTACTTGAGTGGCTTAGCAAGGCTCAGGAAGGCCCCAGGTTGCCATGACAGATGGTGTGGGGAGAGGGGCAGGGTGGGGACATTTGTGGCCTCTGGGGGAGATGTGTTGGGGAGGAGTGTGGGCTTCACTCCTCCAGGTCCTCCCATACAGCTCTGCTCTGCGCTCTCCACATGTGCATCGCTCACAGAGGCTTTTCTTTGCCATTTTACAAGCAGATGTCTCGCCAGAGATTTGCCAACTTTCCACATAAAGCAAACCCATAAACCCCAGGCGGTTTCAGTGAGAAAGGAGCAGGAGTCCAGCCCAGGAGTGGGAGAGTCCCACAACTCCTCCCTGGCCCAGGCCTGGCTTGCTTTGGGTAGAAGGGGAAAGCAGCAGACAGTCGAGCGATACAGGGGTAGGTAGGGTCAGGATCCCTGGCTGCTTTCCATACCTGTCAGAGCCACCATGTCCTGCTGAGGGGACCACCTGCAATAAAGAGAAAAGACACTTCTTGTCTCATATAGGAAGAGAGGAGAACAGGCTTCTTGGGAAGAACTTCTCTGGGAAGGAAGTGGGGTGGGTGTCATGTTGGTGCCTTTCTAGCCCATTCTGTTTTGTGTGTCCCTAAGTGAGCTGAGGTCCTGAGTCAAAAGCAACTGTCTAGCCTGGGCTGCGAAGTCAGGACTCAGACACACAGTGGAGGTGCTACAGCTCTGTTGGCAGAGCAGTGAGCAAGTCTGAGCTCACAGGTGGTAACTATGGCTACTGTGCCTGCTGTGACCAGCAATAACAGGTGATGGAGCTGAGGCAGGGCAGGGCAGGGCATTGTGAGAACGAGGTGCCCTCCAGTACACTGTATGGCTGGTGCTGCTCCTCCTGTGCTGTCTAGCAATCACTAGCCATGAAGTCCTGTGGGGTGACGAGAGCCCAGGCCCCGAGAGAGAAGAAAGTGGCTCAGGGCCACATTCAGCTCTGTTCCCTGTTTCCCAGGGATCACTTCTCCTTGCTTCCATATGCAGACACTGGACCCCACAGAAGAGCTGCCCCCTGGCCAGAAACACTTGGGCTAGCAGAGGGAAACAAGAGAGAAGGGCTGATGCCATGGCCTGGGCCATGGAGACCACCTGGCTGCTTCCAGGGCAGCGGAGAGGACAGTGATGTTATGTACTGGCAGCTCTTTCCAGTGCATGATGCCAAACACATCTCGGAAACCAGGGCATGTTCTTTACAGATCACACTGCAGTGTGGGGAACCAGGTCCTCAGGGGAAGGATGTGGTCGACTGCTACAAATGGAAGCAGATGGGATACAGGCTGAGACCCTGACTCTGCTCTTGACTCAGGTGGCTGTCTCCCTCAGAAGACAGCTATGTAGGGGTGAAATACACAGCCAAGGGCAGGCCCAGCGCCTCCTGGCTGCAGGTGCTCAGTGATGATGCCCTGGCTGTATAGCAACAGCTAGTGGTCAAGGGCATGGATCCAGAGCTGGGTTATGGGTTGGGTGCAAGTCATGACTGCTTGTTTGCGAGGGGCACAGAGATATGCCTCCATTTCTGGTCCTCGGCCCATGAAGACTGTATGACTGACTTCACGGGAGTGCAGCGAGAGTTGGAGATAATGCAGGGGAGTACTTAGCACAGCACACAAAGCATCCTCACATTGCAACCATGCGACCATGAGTAGCCACCCAGCCTAGATGTGGCTGCGCTTAACCTCCATGTGGGCTCAAACATAAACTTTATTTTTATTTGCAAGCAGAAATAGACAGACAGACAATGCATGTGGGTGCTAGGAACTCCAGCTACTGCAGATGACTCCAGATGCATGTGACTCTGTGCATCTGGCTCATGTGGGTACTGGGGAATTGAACTCAGGTCGTTAGGCTTAGGAGGCAAGTGCTTTAACTGCTGAGCAATTTCTCCACTCCAAGCATGAATGTTTTGACAGACAGAGTCTACTTTGTGAGCTTCCTGCTCTTCCTGAGATCAGGCCACTGAAGCTACATGCCAGTACATATGTTCTGTGACCCACTGGGGTCCACCAGACGTACTTTGCTTGTGACTTTCTAAAGAACAGAATCTGGAAACACCCCCATGGGACAGCACTGAGGAACACTCCCCTCTGGGGTATGCTCAGACAGGCCCACCAGGGCCATGGTCCCCTTGCAGCCCACTCCCACCTGCCCTGTCCTCACCCCTCCAGGGCGCTGCAGGCCAGAGAAGTGCAGGTTGGGAATGAACAGCACAGGCGGGGTCTCCAGGTCAGCTTCTGGCCGCAGGTAGGTGGTCTCGTTGCCCCGGAAGCCTGACAGCAGGCAGCCCTTGATGCCTGATATAGGAAATGGAAGTCAATGTCCGAGGTCTCTCCAAGCTGGGCTCCAACCTCCTACTGTGGCCTCTCCCCCTCCTGCCCAGGCAGCCCCAGGCTGATGCCACCTACCACTACTGCTGGAGTCTGGGCACTTGACCTTCCTCCGGAACTGCTTCCGCTCATCATCCCGCATCTTCCTCTCAGCTCCCTGTAGGGAAAAGTTGGGGGTCACCAGAGGTCTGGGGAAGGCTGGCTACTTTCCACAGCTGCTGCTTTATACCTTAACTATGAGCCAGGCCTGCAGATTTGTGCATTTGCTCAGGGAGGCCAGGAAATGAGAAGGTACTAAAACTTAACCCAGTCTGCCTGAGGTCAGTGCAAACTGAGAGGGAGAAGGAAAAATGGTGAGTCAGAGATGAACACAATGAGAATGACCGAGCAAAAGAAGACATGGAGCCAGATGTATAGAAACTTGCCGAGAAGAGGCCAGAACCAACAAATGGGGAGAAGCAACCACAAGACAAGCATACTGAGAGAGGGACCAAAGGAAGGGCCAGAGAGGGAGGAGCGCACAGAGAACAGGAGATGCATGTCTTCCCACCACACACACCTTGTCACAGAAAATTTTGATCTGGCAGACAGCGCGGTGTACTAGGCGCTCGGTGCCTGGGCCACAGTCATAGGTGTCAATTTGCAAGTTCAAGGGGACACCCTTCACCCCCTTCTGTGAGGAGAAATCTGTGCTGAGGCAGTTGACACCAATGAACACCTAGGGAAAGAGTGTGGAGCTGGGTAAGCAAAGTGCTCATGCCTGTGTGTCCAGTGAGTCCCTTTGGCCACCCAGGACCCTACAGGCAAATATCACCATCAAGCTGGAGAGATTACTCAGTGGTTAAGCGTCTTGCATGTAATGCCTAAAGCCCCTGGTTTGACTCTCCAATACCCACATAAGCCAGATGTACAGGTGGTGCATGCATCTGGAGTTCATTTGCAGAGGCTAGAGGCCTGGCACACCATTCTCTTTCTCCTCTTAAAAATAAATAAAATATTTTTAAAAGTATCACTATCCCCTTTTACAGACTGGGAAAGCACTGCTTGGGGTGGGCATAGGGCCAGTACAACTTAGACTAGCTCTTCAAGGGTAGCCCACAATGGAGGCACTAAAGACCCTTCAAATACTGAAACCCAAAGCTTTACTTCTCTGCAACTTGCAGCAAGTTTGGGAGATGACTTTTCTGCTGGCCCAGAGATACAATGGGTGACACAGCCCTAAATGACTAGCTGCAGTCAGTGCTGAACTCCAGCAAGTGGCCTTTTCTACTCACGTGGCTCCTTGTCTCTTGTGGTGTGTAGCTTCCCTGGTCATTTCTACTCTATGGCTGTGGAGGCTGAGCAGAGACAAAAGTCCCAGCTCTGTTTCCCAGGGAGTTAGGACAGATGAGCCTGGACATGGTCCCCAGGCCTGCTGTAGGAAGCTTGCTAGCCTGTGACTTTGGACAAATCCTATGAGCTATCTAGCCTCATGCCCTCAACTACAACCAGGGATGGTTAAATTTTCTGCACAGCTCTCTCTCTCTCTCTCTCTCTCTCTCTCTCTCTCTCTCTCTCTCTCTCTCTGTGTGTGTGTGTGTGTGTGCTTGTGTGTGTGAGTGTGTGGTGGGGGACAGGGCGTTAAGACTTAGGCTGTGTGTAGGGATACTAAGACCAGTGGGAGAACACAGGCGGAAGTCTCTACTCAAAGACTCAGATGGCAGCTTGGGGATGGTCTCATTTGGGCCAGTCTGTTACCCACAGGGCTCAGAGTCACACCATGCCTAGGCTGGCCCCAGTGTCTGGGACATTTCCCTTGGAACATGGTCCTCACTTGAACAGTGAGTGAGGGGCAATACTTGAGCAGACCCCCTTGGTCCCAGGCTGGGGCGTCAGGTAGCATATGAGGGGTGGAGCTTCCTTTAGTCTGATTCAGCCTCCACTGGCTTCCAGCTCACACCTGAGAGACCCAGGCCTGGGGGCATGGCAGCTGTGAGAAAATCCCCACCGAAACCCACCTCTCATTCCCACGAAACTCTCCCACCTCCCGGCACTGACGGGCTCCTCCTCAGCCCCTGGCTCTGTTTGAATAATAACCGTAACTGGGCTTTCTGTCTCAGCAGTGTCGTTACCTCCTTTTAGGGGAACTTGGGGTGGCCCCCCAGCCATCCTAGCCTGTAGTTGCCTTTGACATGAATGGATCTAAGCCTGATGGCTAGGGCAAGCCTGTGCAGGGTGGAAAGGACAGGCCTGAGATCACTCAGCCTGGTGCCCTTTCCATGGAACAGCTCTCCACACTGAACCATGCAGAGGCCATGGGCACTCAGCCTGGTGGCTGGGCTCAGGTATGAGGCATGAAGAATGCTTGAGGCCCATGCACTGGCATAAAGAGAACCAGGAAGGCTCCTCGCCTTGGCCTGTCCCATGGACCTGTGCTCTACATGTTGCAGGTCTCAGACGTGACCATGAGAGAGCCTCAACACAGCCCTTGTCAGCATCCCTATGTGGGCTCTGAGAAGCCAGTTCCTAGGGCTGAGCTGTCCCTCTCACTGCTGACCTGCTCTCCTGCAGCTCTGCATGGGCCTGTGTCAGCACACCACTGGGGACTCTGGGCCAGCATGCACAAGGCTTAGTTGTCTCATGTGGCAAAGGGGTGGGCTAATTAGAGCACATCCCAGCATCTGCCTGCTTTGCCTGATCCCATTACAACCAGTCAGTTGGGGCCATGTTACACTCTTATCTTCCAGCCAAGAAACCCAGGCTCAGGGGACAACGTGACAATACTGGTGCGCAAAGGGCTGGTGCCTCTGACTGTCGCTCCAGGTGTTGTCAACCTCCCTGGACCCTCAGCACAGCATTTCCCAGGATGTGGCCATTCCAGTCCACTCACACTGACCTTGGCCTCCTCGTTGACATTCCACATGAAGGATAGTGCGTTATAAGCCACCTCCTCAATGTGCTGCACCGTGTTGAAGTTTTCTTTGCAGTCAGCTGAAAGTGCAGGAGACCGACAGGTCAGCAGGGAAGACACAGGGGTACTGTGGGAAGAGGGGCTGTGAACTGTGCCTCACATCTGGCAGGCAGCGGTACATCTCCCTTCCCTCAAGCTGTGCCCAGGAGGAATGTGTGATCTGTGCCCTAGGTGTGGAGGATAAGATGGGTCTCACTCGGGATGCAGGTCTGCCCTCGATCCCAGCCAGACACCCAGTGTGCTAGGGAAGGTGATGTAGAAGTGGTAGGAGCAGCAGTAGAAGCTAGGAACTGCCATTTATCCAATACTTAGACATAGCAAGCCCTCAGTGAATCCTCACAATTGCTGTGAATATTCAGTTTACACCTGAGGAAATGAAACTCAGAGAGGTCTGGTTACTTGCCCATCACCCAGCTCATGAAAAGCAGAGGCAGGATGGGAGTACAGATCTGTGTGGCTCCAGAGCCCATGCTCCTAACCCCTCTGTGCTCCAGCCTCTTGGCTAAGTCTTTGACCAGCCAGTCCCTTACATGTCCAGTACTGTTGGCTGGCAGGGCTGCTGACTCCTGACATTTGACAGATGGTTAAACTGAGGCTCAGGAAGGGGAAAGGACACAGATCCCACACCAAAACCTAGGCTGGGCCTCCACCAGTTTGAAATAGGCTGGAGACAGGGTGGCACACACAGGACCTTCCCTGTACACTCACCTGCTGGCAGAGCTTGAGGTCCCAGCCCCAAAGCAAAAATGGCTGTGCTAGGCTTCCAGCTGCCCACATCACCGTCCCCTGCCACTGCTGGCAGGCACAGCCAGCTACATTGCATGGAGACAAATACCACAGGGCTTGTTCATTTGATGCTGCTAGGGTCCTAGGCCCTGCTTACCCCACAGCAAAGCAGGCCAGCGCAGTCCTGTGCCCTGCAGAGACTGACCTGCAGTGGGAGTGCTGGGAGGGCTTAGGGAATGAGACCTGTGAGGGGCTGTGGCACACTCACCAACATCGATGACACGCTGCTTGGCCGTGGGCTGTCGGGAGTGCCAGTGCTTCCAGAACCGCAGCTGCTCCACCGGGACCTTCTCATTGTCGAAGACCACCATCACCACGCTCTGCAAGTACCACAGCCATGTCATCCCATCCTGGAGGCCCAGGTGCCCAGACCCTCCTCCACCCCCCACGACAAGCTGTTTCCTGGTGGCTTCTCCAGGGCTGGCCCACCTCTCTTCCCCACACTGCTTCAGGGCACACGCACCTTGACTTTGCTAGAGGACAGGGTGAGGCCCTTGCTGCCAGCTGGGGTGCGTAGAGTGACAGGGTAGAACTGGCCCTTGTTGAGGTAGGCCATGGGTGACTCACCAGCCTTGATGTGGATGGCTTTGGGGGAGCCTAGAGTGTACTCGAAGTCACTGTGGGGGCAAGAGGATGGTGAGGCAGGCTCAGGCAGGGTGCCCGGGGCAACGGGGCAGGGGCAGGGGCCTAGGGTCTTCTGTGGACTAGCTATGTGACCTTCTGAGCATTTTTCTTCCCTGGGCTTTGGTCTGCACATTTCTGGGGGGGTTCTATCTAATGGCTGTGTTAAGTAGTACTCTCGCTTGGGCTGGGGAGAGAGCTCAGTGGTTACAGGTACTTAACTACTTAGTAATTCTTTGCTGACTGAGGAAGACCTGATGAAAATCTGAGAACCCAGAGAAGTAGCAAAGCCATGGGGGCCAAAGCCAACTGAGCTTCAGGTTTTCTTTTCGGGAAGGGAATGAGACAAGGTCTCCCTATGTAGCCCTGGCTAGCCAGGAACTATGTAGGCTAGCCTCAAACTTGCAGCAATCCTCCTGCCTCTGTCTCCTAAGTGTTAGGATTACAAGTATCCCCACCAGGCACTGCCTAGAGCCTTGGTTTTCTAACAGGGTGCTGAGTATGGAGCTCCCAGCAGAGCCCATAACCAGGCTGTGGAAACCCTGGTCTCTCCTTTCACTAGCCTTTCCTCCCTCTCTTCACTCACTCATCAGGCCTGCTATGTTCTGGGGACAGTGTAAGACTCTATCTGTAGCTCCCTGACATGGCCCAGGTGGCCAAGGGTGCCCAGGTACCAAGTTACCTCTTCAGGTTAGGATAATCTTCTGGACATGGAGGCTCTGGGGACGTTTTCAGGATATCCGGGAAGAGCAGTGACTGTAGAGAAACATAACCCCAAGAGAATAAATGACCATGTTTGGGTTTCAAGGGCGTCAGCCCAGGGCTATGCATACAGCCTCTGACGGTCGTGCAAGGCACAACCTGGACAATGGTACGCGGCAGCCCTGCCTCTGGTCAGAACTCTTTCTCCCAAGGATTACAAGGCTCTGACCTTCCCACTAACTTCTCTCCTTCTGCCCATGCACAGTGTCACCAGGGGTGATGTTAGGGGTACAGAGGTGTTCCCTCACCTCCTGTGGGTCATCTTTGAAGGTGCTGTCTGGCTGCCAGCGCTGTGTAGGTGGCACCCCATGAATGCTCTCAAATAAAGAGTTGAGGGAGCCATTATCATACACATCACTGGTGGGCAGGAGGTAGCTGTCCACAGAGCCAGGTTCCAGTCTGCTGGGCCCTGCGGGGAGCGAAGCGGCTCGGTCGGGGGCAGGCGTGGCCACCTCTAGGCTCAGCAGGTTGTTCTTCTTGAGCTGGTCTGTGCAGTCTGGGCTTCCAGATACATTCTCTGCTAGGAACTTCATGAGGTGTGTGGGGCTCTCAAGGGGGGCAAGGTCCGCCTCATAGTCCATGCTGTTGTAGTACCTGGGAGGAGGAAGGGGAAAGTAAGAAACAGCCCTTCTCTCTGTGGAGGGGCACCTAGGCTAGACTGAGAGTGACCATTACACTGACCACCGATTCTGTGTAAGGCTGTGCCCTCCCAGCTTTCAAGAAAGCAGACCAAGCTAGGCTCTGCAGCAGGCCAGTTTGTCGCAGATATAAGAAGAGGGTATGGGGAACAGCATCTCATAAGGTTCAGGGTGGAGGGACCAATGTCTCCTTTAACTATTATAGGTCATAATACTTTAAAAAACAAAATTTAATCCTTCCTTCCTTGTCTTCCTCCCTTCCTTCTCTAACCTTCCCTTCCTTTGCTTTTCTTTTTGGCTATTTGAGTTAGGGTCTCACTCTAGCCCAGGCTGACCTGGAATTCACTATGTAGTCTCAGGATGGCCTCAAACTTATGGCGATCCTCCTACCTCTGCCTCCTGAGTGCTGAAACTAAAGGCGTGCGCCACCATGCCCAGCTCATTTCTTTCTTAACCAAATTTTCCTGTGTCAAAATGTCCCCTCTTCAAAATAACCATATTAAGTCATGTAGTAGTGTGTTCTGGGGACTGTATAGTTGTGATATAGTTAATATATGTTCACAGCAAGGTCTGGAAGGATGGAAGGGGTAGAGTATAGGATTGCAGGGCATTTTTTCTTTTTCTTTTTTCTCTTTCTCTCTTTTATTAAAAATAACAATTTAAAGTTTGATCATGTCAAATTCATGGAGTGAGTTGGTTGTAGGATTCACTGACTTTTTTCTTTATATACTTGTAGAGAATTAAAATCTTCTGCAAGAAGCAGGAGTTGCTCTTGTAACCAGAAGACTTACTAAGCCAGGTGTTCAGACCTCCTGCTCCAGCAGTGCAGGGGAGCCAGTCACCTTTTCATACTGGCCCCACCAAGAGCTGCATTGCTGCCCTAGCAGTCCCATTGGCCAGGAAAGAGGAAGTACAGAAGAGAGGGCAGAACCCCTAGTCCCCACCAGGCCATGCTCATGGTTTTGGGCTGCTTTTTAGAAGGAAGAGAATACTGTGGCCTGAGGCACTGATGCCAGGAAAAGGCAGAAGGCTTAGGGAAGAAGTCCAGGGACTCAGCTGTCCCCTTTCTCTCTCCCCAGGAGGCTTCAGGGAGGAGGATGTGAAGCGTGGACAGAAAAGCTGCCTCCAGGGCTTTCTCACCACTGTGACTTTGAAGTTTGTTTTCAGTAAATGCCACCCCACAAGGCTGCCTGCTCAGTCAGATTTATTTATTGTGACTTCTCAGGAAGGCTCTTTGGCTGTTCTTCTGCTGTTACTATTGGAGTACCTTTTTTTTTTTTTTTTAAATGTTTTTGAGTCACGTTTCATGTAGCCCAATTTGGCCTTGAACTCACTAGGTAGTCCAGGATGGTCTTGACCCTCCTGACTCTACCTTCCAGGTTCTGGGGTTATGGGTGATTATGCAGTGCTGGAGACAGAACCCAGGACTTCATACATGCCAGACAAGCACGCTACCCACTGAGCTACATCCCCAGCCCATCTTCGGATACCTGAAACCTCTCAATCACAGTGGCCTAAGAATGGACAGAAACCAGACTCAACTGCAGACATTATTGTCTTCTGATTTTAAAAGTTAAAACACACTCATGAGTCCCAAGAGGTGTCATAAGCCCCAGCAGTGCACGCCCAGGCCTAACAGGCATGTAAGCCTGCACTGAAGGGGGCAGAGTGGAAGCAGAGGGGAAGGAAAAGAGGCAGAGTAGCCCCAGCAACCTCACCTCTTTCCTTGGTCATTCCGGCCACCAGTGCTAGAGGACAGTATCCGTTTTTCCTTGGGGCCCTGCAGGGAGAGGAAGGAAGGAAGGAAGGAAGGATGGATGGATGGATGGATGGATGGATGGATGGATGGATGGATATGTGATTCTTGGCCCGGGCACTGAGTATTGTGCCCCTTCCTTTGGCTGTGACCAGGCCCAGGCTTGGAGGACACAAGACCTTTAAGTTCTAACCACCATTTAGTCTGAGCTCCAAGTTACAGACTGGGAAGAAGTTAATCAAGCTTGGCAGTTAAGAGAAGGAATTTGAAGCTAGACAAGGATGGCTGACTTCCTAGATTTACCATTTAAAAGTGCTGTGTGTCTTTAGATAAATGACAACACTTCTCTGAGACTCAATTTCCTCATATGCCGTTACATGGGGGATTATAACACTACTTCTTTGTGATTATAAAGGATTTACTAATAAAAAGAATACTTTTATTTTTACAGGAGACTACTTCCTATATTCTAGACCTCATACTAAATGTTTTTACTCTCTAACCTTCTCATCACTGGAACTTGGAGAGGAAAATGAGGGCCATAGAGATTCTGCTGTCTCAGGGCTTAGAAACATGAACTACAAATTTAGATTTATTAGTTCCCTTCTTAGACCTATCACACATTGGCTGTGGTTTGGGCGAGACACCTGCTACTTCTGGACCTCATACCATCCCCTGTGAAAACATAAGCCAGTGCTGGCAGTACTGGGAGCTCAGAGCTATTCTGATGTGATTTCTTGTGATTATAATACTTTTCTTTGTCCCTAAGGTTGAGAAAGCCATCCCCAAGACTGATTCCAAGAGTCTAGTGACTCCAAAGCCTGGTTTTTGTCATCCTCACAGAAAGGCCTGGCTTTCAGTAAGCAGCAGCCCCACATTGCCCATAGCTACATGCCAGTATGTGGTGCCCTGGGTGTTCTGGCCACACCATCAGGCTAGGCTGCATGTTCACAAGGCTGCTGGGCCCAGAGTGTTCCATTACACTAAGACCCTGCTGCATTGATACCAGTTAGGCTGTCGCCTGAGAGTTGGTCTCACCATCAGGGCCTCAAGAATGGCTTCTTATTGCTCAGGCAATAAAACCACAGATTAATCACTGGAACCTCATGAAATTACAAAGATTTTGTACTGCAAAGGACACAGTGAAAAAAGCAAAGAGGCAACCTACAGAATGGGAAAAAAATCTTCGCCAGCTATATATCTGATAGAGGATTAATATCTAGGATATACAAAGAACTCAAAAAGTTAAATAATAAGGAATCAAACAAGCCAATCAAAAAATGGGCTATGGAGCTAACTAGAGCATTCTCAAAGGAAGAAATACGAATGGCATATAAGCATCTAAAAAAATGTTCTACATCACTAGTCATCAGGGAAATGCAGATTAAAACTACATTGAGATTCCATCTCACTCCTGTCAGATTGGCCACCATCATGAAAACAAATGATCATAAATGTTGGCGGGGATGTGGAAAAAGAGGAACCCTTCTACACTGCTGGTGGGAATGCAATCTGGTCCAGCCATTGTGGAAATCAGTGTGGAGGTTCCTAAAACAGCTAGAGATTGATCTACCATATGACCCAGCTATAGCACTCCTAGGCATATATCCAAAGGACTCATCTCATTTCCTTAGAAGTATGTGCTCAACCATGTTTATTGCTGCTCAATTTATAATAGCTGGGAAATGGAACCAGCCTAGATGTCCCTCAACTGATAAGTGGATAATGAAGATGTGGCACATTTATACAATGGAGTTCTACTCAGCGGTAAAGAAAAATGAAGTTATGAAATTTGCAGAAAAATGGATGGATCTGGAAAGGATTATAGTACGTGAGGTAACCCAGGCCCAGAAAGACAAGCGCCACATGTTCTCCCTCATATGTGGATCCTAGCTACAGATGAGTGGGCTTCTGCGTGAGAAGGAAAATACTTAGTAGCAGAGGCCAATAAGTTAAAAAGGAGATATAAAGGGAAGAGAAAGGAAGGGAGGAGGGTACTTAATAGGTGGGTATTGTATATATGTACGTACAATGATTGAGATGGGGCGGTAATATAATGGAGAATGGAATGTCAAAGGGGAAAGTGGGGGGGGGGAGAAGGGAGGGTATTACCATGGGATTTCTTTTATAATCATGGAAAATGTTAATAAAAATTAAATTAAAAAAAAAAACAACAACAAAAAATAGAATGGCTTATTGCCCAAAAGAAGTGCCAGATCTAATTTATGGTCCAACCTCATCCTGTAAACCCCAGCAGCCACTTCAATTCCTTTCTAGTAGCCTGTAATGGGGTGGTATAGAGATGCCAGTCTACTAGGAAAGAGGCAGGCAGGGGATTCAAGACCACCCCAGGATGGGGATGAGAGACAGGCTGTGCCTTCCCCACCCCAACCCATGTGCCCCACCCTTCCTGAGTCTCTGGTGTTATTTAGAGGGTTTGTCTTCTTCTGCATAAAGGCAGATGACATGTCTCGTAGGCTAGTAAGTTTGAGGGCCTCTGTACGAGATGGCTTTAAAATTAAGTTCAAGTTCAGGGCCATTTATCTCAACACATCCAGGGAAGTTTCCTGGAGCAATCCCCCAGCCCAGGAGAGCAGGCAGCTTGCTGTCTGTGTGAGTTTTGATGTTCAAGCAGGAGTGCTGCCTAGAGCCCTGACTTGGCAAGAGTGAGCATGCAGGCTGCAATTCATTAGCAGTGTCTGGTGGTGGTGGTGGGCGATATCATGGGCTCACATTTGCCAGTACTGTCTGGCTGAAGCCCCATTTATCAGAGATGGAAGAGCTAATTCCCATTTTTATGAATCAACAGTTAGTCCCCAGAGTCAAGGCCAAGGTCCTTGAAATAATCAGGGAACAACAAGAGCCAGCATGATGGCAACAGCAGGAAGGCTAGGAAGACACTGGCAGGGGGAAAGGGATGCGGCAGAATGGAGTCCAAAGAAAGAGGACTCTCAGGAAGGGTGCAAAGGGGGTGGGCTGAGCAAAGAGCATGCTTCAGTAGGAGGGGCTGGAGCAGGTGGGTGGGAGTGATGGGAGGTGGGGATGACTGGAGGGACAGGGTTAAAAGGATAGTGGGTTGAGGGTATGTGTGTGATAAAGTGTGCTAGGCCAAGCCAGGCACCCAGCCACCTGCTACATGTGCCGTGGGTATTAGACTGCATGGGCTGCTTGGGAGCAGTAATGATCACAGCCAGCCCTGCCCTCCACAAGCTGCTGCACGGGGGGATGGAGACATGAATACTGTATTTTGAAAGAGAGAGGGAAGAAGGGCGGGGGGAGTTCCAAGTCATCGGTGGTACAGAACAGAGACCCACAAAAGCCCCCCTTCTTCCCATAAGAGAATGAGGTGATATTCAGGCTGACCCAATCTGAGAGTAGGGTTCAGTCAGAAGCCAGGGAAGGAGCCAGGAAGGGAAACAACATGTGCCAAGGGCCCAGGGGAGAGAGGCTAGAGGTAGGTGGGTATTGCCTTGAATACTGAGATGCACTCAGTGGGCCTGGGGTGCATCCTGAGTTGGCAGGCTTACCATGTAGTAATCGTACAGGAAGCTCAGAGCTGCGACACTCTCATCATCCCCGTTGACTCTCATCATGGCCTTGGTGGCCGCTGTCAAGGGGTTCTCCAGGTATGTCTTCCAAGCCTCATCCTCATTAGTGTAGGGAAACTTCTGGAAGTTCACTGGATCATTTTTCAGCAGGCGCATAGACCTGAAACTGCAGGTAGATGAGAGTCACTTTTAAATTGTGCCAGAGGAAGATCCCCAAGTCGCCAGCCAGTGTCCAGCAATGCATGGAGTTAGCAGCCCTAGAAACTCAAGGCCAGTTCACCACCATTAGGCAGGAAAAGGCTTTTTGGAGGAGGAAGGCATTTTGGGCTGGGGACACAGCATTGGGGGTGCGTTCACACAAAAATGAGGGGAGGAACGGCAGAAGTGGGGACGTACATACAATGATGATGACAAACGTAGTACCTAGCTCATAGTGGTGTTCTGTGCCTTTAATCCCAGCATCGAGGCTGAGACATGAGGATCATAAATTTGAAGCCAGTGTGGGCTCCAGAGTGAGGCTGGTTTTATTTATTTATTTGAGAGTGACAGACAGGGAAAGAGGCAGATAGATAGAGAATGGGTGTGCCAGGGCCTCCAGCCTCTGCAAACAAACTTCAGACGTGTGCACCCCCTTGCGCATCTGGCTAATGTGGGTCATGGGGAATGGAGCCTCAAACCAGGGTCCTTAGGCTTCACAGCTAGTGCTTAACCTCTAAGCTATCTCTCCAGCTCAGAGGCTGTTTTTTTTTTTTTTTTTTAAAGCACAAGCAAAAATACTAATATGTAACTTTTGCCAAGCAGCAGCCATGTTTCAGGCCTAAAGCTAGGCACTCTCTGTGAGTTATCATGGTGTTTAGTTCAGGTAGATGCTAGCATTATGTCCATTTTATAGTAGAGGTAACAAACTCAGAAACTGGAGGGAGTTTTCCAAAGCCTCCTGTGCCAGAGGTGCCTCAGGCTTGGCAAGGGGATGCTTTGGTACAAACGGTCTCACACTTGAGCTACAGAAGGATATGGTGATCTGGTTAAAATGTGAAGGCTGGGCTACCTAGTCCTAGAGTTTTTCTTTGTTTTCTTGCCTCTTCTTTTTCCTTTTTTTTTTTTTTTAAATATTCTTTCTTTCTTTCTTTGAGAGAGAAAACCAGGAAGAGGCAGAGAGAAAAAGAGAATGGGCATGCCAGGGCCTTCAGCCACTGCAAATGAACTCCAGAAACATGTACCCCCTGTGCATCTGGCTTATGTGGGTCCTGGGAAATTGAACTGGGATCCTTAGGCTTTGCAGGTAAACACCTTACATGCTAAGCCATTGCCCCAGCCCCTCCTTTTTTTTTTTTTTTTATGAGACAGGGTTTCATATAGCCTAGGATGACTTCTAACGTCCTATGACCTTAAACTTCTGATACTCTTGCCTCTACCTCTTAAATTCTAGGATTACAGGTGTGAGCTACCACACATGTAATAAACTACCTGTTGAGCTGTGCGTGGTGACGCACTCCTTTAATCTCAGCACTTGGGAGGCAGAGGTAGAAGGATCACCATGAGTTTGAAGCCATCCTGAGACTACATAATGAATTCCAGGTCAGCCAGGACTAGAGAGAAACGCTACCTTGAAAAACCAATATAAATAAATAAGCTACCTGTTTATTCAGTGCTGGAGATGGAAGTCAGGGCTCCTTGCATGCCAGGCAGGTACCCTATTAAATGAGCCAGAAGTTTCTGATTCCCTCACTCTAGGGTGGCACATTAACAAGGTCCTTGGTATTGCTGCTGCTTTAAGTATCTCCAAGAAGGTGCCTATGCTCAGCCACGTGCAAAGCTCTGGCCACGGTCATATTGGGAGCTTAGGGAGAGTGGAAAAAGCAAGAAATGAAGAGGAGGGGCTGCCCAGTCCAGAGCTGAGGTGGGTGCTCCCCCATCTGTGGGTGCCCCAAAGCCCGCTGCACACCTGGCGCTCTCCATCCTTACATCCTTAGACGCCCTGGAAAACGGGGTCAACAGCATTTGTCCTAACTTACTGACGCAGAAAGCTGAGACTCAAAGAGGACAGGAAAACACCCCAAGATCAGTGAGCCAACTCACAACCAGGATTTTTTTTTTTTTTTTTTGAGACAAGGGCTCAAGCTAGCCTCAAGCTCCCCATCTAGCTAAACATGGCCCTGAACTCCTAATCCTTCCGCCTCTACCTCGAGTGCTGCGATTACAGACTTTTCTACCAATGTCCAGTATATATAGTACTGGGGATTGACCCCAGGGCTTTGTCCATGCTAGGCAAGTGGTCTACCAACTGAGCTCCCATCATGATTTAACTCAGGCTTGCCCATCACTGAAGCCAGGTGCTTTCCACTCAGCCAACACAGCTTTGCCATGATGCAGGGGTTAATCCGAACCACAGCTGGGATTTCAGGCACTGGGGCAGACCCACATCTGCAAGCCATGCTGTAGGAAGTGCTGCCCGCGGGCTCAGGCCCACAGTCTCTCTCTCGGAGTTTACGTAGCAGCAAGGTCAGCCTAAGGTAGACAGTAAGGGCAACAGGGACAGCTGTTCCAGGAGCTCCATCCAGGGCAGTGTCCATCCCACTGGGCTACAGGGTGTGGGGTGCTGGGCCCTCAGAGTGGCAGAAGGAACTGTCACATAATCAAGAGAAATGATAGGAACCTTCCTGCTCTAGGGGCATGGAAGAGGAGGCACACTCCAAGTTTCTACTGCTATAAATCAAGGGGTCTCAAGACCTAGTAGTACAGAGGCCCCTCTTAGCTGTACTTGGACCTGGGGTTAGAGGCACTTACTGAACAAGTCTAGGGTGGCTGTCCCCAATCCCCCTTCTGGGCCTGAGACTATAAGGAACTCCCAAACCAAGAAGACATGGGAAAAGCAGGATGTTTGAAGGAACCTTCTTCCCAACCCCACACTGGTCAACATGGCCCCACAGTGTTCAACTTCTTTCTCATTTGCAGATAAGGCTCATGGTAGTGCTCACCATGTAGGATTAGGGGGATTGTGTGCATCCACGCTTGAAAAAACACATTTACAGCTGTGCCTAGTATGCTTAATGTACGCACACTTCGCCAGTATATACGTGACTAATGTATGCACATTACGCCAGCACACAGCAAGTGCCTAATGCATGCATACCACGCCAGCACCTAACAATGCTCGGAGCTAGACACTGAGAAGCTGCTGTGTGACAAGACATGATCCCACAGCACAGTGGCAGATCTGGGCCTCTGGTCTGGGTCTGCTGACTGGGCAATAAATGTTCTCAGCTTTGAAGAGCTATTAATCATTTGACCGTTTATTTTTGTTTTGGTTTTCGGAAGTTTAGGTAGCCTTCAATCTGGCATTTTCAAATACCATTTGTTTTTGATACCTACTCCCTCTTACTCCTAACCCCCTTCCCTCCCCAATTCCCTTTTGGTTTACATGTCACATGTTTCCTTTTGCCCTTTTTTTTTTACCCCTTTACTTGATCCCTTCTGAACAAGAAATTTAGAAGACAGTAAAGGCATGCCCCAAACAAAGGAACAATGCTTTCTGTTCATCTGGTGATGGAGCAGTTCCTGGCCTAGAGGGGGTCTCACATGCATCCTTCTGGGTCCCAAAGTCTGATTCCTTGATCAGGAGCTGTTCCATACCTTTTTAAAATGCATCTATGTGCATGTGGAAGCCAGAGGACAACTTCAGGTGTCATCCTCAAAGATACCATCCACTCTTTTTGAGACATAGCCTCTTACTGGCCAAGAACTTACCATTTGGCTAGACTGGCTCACCAGTAAGCCCCAAGTGCCTTTCCATCACCATCTCTCCAGTGCTGTAATTACAGGTAAGCCCCACCATGCCTGACATTTTTACATGGGCGCTAGGATTGAACTCAAGTGCTCAAGCTTGTGAGGCAAGCACTTCACTGACGTGCCTCTCCAGCCCCTCTACATCTTAAGCATTTACCACAGGCAGGCATGATGCCAACCGTACATGAGTCCTCATCTATCGCAGGCAACAGCCCAGAGAAGCAGACAGCATTACCTCCTTTGCCCAGGGAATACTGAAGACTCCAAGCAGCCACACCACCTGCTCAAGATCATTTAGCAGAAGTGCTGGGGGCTCAGCGGGAACCTGAGCCCTGGGCTCCACCACGTAGCTCTTTTTTTTTTTTTTATTTATTTATTTGAGAGCGACAGACACAGAGAGAGGGAGAGAGAGAGAATGGGTGCGCCAGGGCTTCCAGCCTCTGCAAACGAACTCCAGGCGTGTGCGCCCCCTTGTGCATCTGGCTAACGTGGGACCTGGGGAACCAAGCCTCGAACCGGGGTCCTTAGGCTTCGCAGGCAAGCACTTAACCGCTAAGCCATCTCTCCAGCCCTCCACCAGGTAGCTCTTAACCCATGTGTTAGCTTCACTTTTGGATGCCTTTCCTAGTCCGGAAATCTCCCTCCTCTGGAATATACTGAACCAGTTCTCTACTGCAAGATGCAAAGGAATTTCTCACCCACACAGGCAGGAAGACTGAGTAGGATGGTGAGATGATGACAGGAAGTGTTCCTGGATGAGGCTGAGAGGCTTGCAGTCCTGGTCCCCATGCTCGGGCCATCAACCCTAAATGAAGCATCTAGCTTCCCGGGAGCCCTGACTATGCACAGGGTAGCACTGTGCTCTCTGAAAGACTCCAAGAAGGGTTGAGGGCCCAGTGGGTGAGGATGAGCAAAAACTCCCAGGAGCTGCTACAGGCTAAATGTGAAAGAGGATCAAAGAAGGAATTAGCTTTAATCATGAGTGACAGGCCAGAACCAAGGGGAAACCAAGTGACTCCAGTTCTATAAGGTCATTTTCCTTAGCGCTGGTGTCCACCACAGAACCCTGAGCTATTAGAGGATGAGGGAATGGGGGAACTGGTGGGAGAAAGGACTTGGCCTTGGGCAACATCTGTGATCTCAGATCTCTACCAAGACACAGTACCAGAGCCTGGTGCACCCTGGGAGGAAGCAGCACAGCCCATGGGCTTGGCAGCATTGTGTCCTTGAGGAAAGTAGCCAGCCGTTCTCAGTTTACTTCCTCATCTGTTAAATGGGTCTACTGAGTGTTTTTGGTGTACCAGTCAGGGGGCTCTTCTGAGCCCTGGGAAATCAGCCAAGACCAAGTCAGATAACACTTGGCTCCCATGGAACGTTCAGTCTAATTGAAGACAGACCATAAACACACAGGTGAGTTAATTTTAGTTCATCATAAGTGCTGGGAAGAACATTAATGAGAACACAGTAATGTGACGGAGAGTAACCAGGGATGGCTACTTGAGTAGAGTTAATCTTTGGTTGTTAGGAGAATTAAATGCATTAACATAAGAAATGTGCTTAGCCTAGAGCCTGCCAGCAATAATGGCTCCGTAAATAATGGCCATCATCATCCCCAAAGCCCAGAATGAGATTGTAAAGAGGAGACTCTGCCTGAGGTCCTCAAATTATCACAGCCCTCCACACCTCCCCTCTATGAAGCAGGTTCTATGTCAAAAACAAGAGACAGTGTAATAACCCCTTGCCTTGTCTTTCACATTCCTTATCTCATGGAGCCTCCCTACTTACAGAGTATGTTATTATTCCTACTATTATTCCTATTTTAAAGACCCTGAAATAGACAACAGACAGTAGGTGACCTGGGAACTCTACCTTTCCACCAAGGGATGTAGGAGAAAGGAAAGCAAGATCAAAGGCCTCAGTTTGGGCTGGGCCTACTGTGTGCCAGGTGTGGTCAGATGTTTCTCGTATGTCATGGTGACTCAAGGAAAGCCAGTCCACTGAGGAGGAAACTCAAGTCCTGGATTTGATAATCCCTCTCATTTGCATAGTGTGCTCTATTTTTTTTTACATGTGTCTGTCATACATCTGTCATACCTAGAATCTTGCAATGCCGCTGGAAGGTAGGGAGGGAAGAAATGACTGTCCCTATATGTTAGTAGGAAAACACCATGGGCCACTAATTTGCCTAAAGCCACAGGTGGTAGTGAGGCATCAGATCTTTAACTAGCATCAAGACCCTTCAGACACCTCAGAGCCTCTCCATCTGCCTTACCTCCTTCCACTTAGAAGAGAACTGGAGATTTAAATTAAAAGAAACCAGCTCCAGGCCTGCCCAGTAGGGGGGTACAAACTGCCCAGGCAAGGGTGCCCAGGCAGGGTGGGTACCCAGGCAGGACGGGTGGGACCTTTCTTCAGCAGCTTCTTCTGGGCCCATGGCACAGAAGGGGTTTGGTGCCAGCTACTCCATGCCCTCAGTCTCAGCCTCCTGACTCCAGCATGCATCATTCACCATTCTGGGCTGGAGTGTGAAGAAGGTTGACTGTGGAAAGGCAGGCTTTATCCCAGCAGGCCTTTGACTTGCAAGGCTCGCTGCTCTGGAGTTTAAACACTGTAAACAAGGATAGAGACCAGATAGTTGCTAACTCTGCCATTAAACGAGGCCCTCTTGTGTTGCTTCCTTCTGTTAGGATCCTAGCAGTTCAGGATATAGCCAGACCTTAGAAACAGAATCCCAGAGAAGTGTAACAAATTGCCAAAACACATACAGAACAGAACTGGGAATCAAGTCTTTGAGCATCTTGTCCAGTGCTGAGTTCACTCCCTACCCTACCTATGTCACAGGTGACTCAGTAACTCAGAAGTGTAAGTAGGGGCTCTCAGTTTAGCAAAGTGAGAGAAAACTCACTACTGACAGGGAGCCATAAGCTCTACCTATGGAAGAGACTGGCCCAGGACAGAACCTGAGAGGTGGGTCCCTGTGCACTCCAGCCTGAGGAGGAAGAGTTTCAGGGGCCACCTGAGCTGGGTGTTGACACCCAGATACACCCAGTCAGTGAGTTGCCAAACTCAGTTGTGAACCACCCAGCCTCATCAGCAGTGATCAATCACATTCACTAGTCACCTACAGGGAGGCCCTGCCACAACTGCTCATAGAAAAATCATTTTTCAGCCAGCCCCACGCAAGGTGTTCCTTAGGCATGACAGGGGTGCCTCAGGGTTCTTGTGCTTGCCAGTGGCCCATCTGGTTTTCTGGATGCTCAGGTTATGAAATGTGCCTTGTGAAATGGGCTGTGGGGGACTTCTTGTGGGGGCCTCATTGGGGAAAGGGGAGTGCAAGGCATGGTCCTATGGTGATCCCAGTATAAATTAGGTAGCACAAATTCGTAATCAGAGGGGTGTGACCAGAGCTATGTGGAGCTGGGTTACAGTCCACCTGTGCTAAAGCTGTGTGACTCTTGTTAAGCAACCTGACATCTCTGTGCTTTGGTTTACTTGCCTGTAAATGTGTCAAGATGAGAGTGTTAACCTTACAGAATTATTATGATAGCTACCATTCATTAAGGGATTACCAAGTGCTGGGTGCTAGCTAAATGATTTTTAGTCTGCTTTAATCTTTGCAACAACTTTGTAAGGTATTACTGGTGGCAGATGTGATAAGGGAGTAAAGTTGACTACTTGGTGCCAGGACATAATAACATGAACTATGACTGTTATTACTAGGAACACTCATTCTGGGGGGTAGTGCCAGCAAAGTGCACAATTCACAGACTCACTTTCCATGCCTGGCAAATGGGTCATCTCTTCCTAGCAGCCAATACAGAGCTGATACTTGGAGAGTCCAGGCTAAGAGGCAAGCACCAGCAGCTTCCTCATCTGGTTCCCAGTATGCAAACTGAGGGCTGCCAGGCTCCAACCAACTCTGCTGGCTACATGTAAACTAATTATGTGTCATTGCCTAATTGTACCAGAAACTCACTTTCTGACCTTTGAAAATTTCTCCCGTTTGGAACTTTTTCTTTCATGTTCTACTCTTCTGGTTTCTTGCTTGTTTGTTGTTAACTGAGGTAGGTGTTAAAAACAAATGAAATCTATCTCTAGCTGAGATTGCTACATCCCTTCGTTCTTCATTCACTGATTCATTCACCATCCGCTGAGGGTGATTCTGCAACAGATGGGCATGTATTGAGCTGACGATCATACTGCCCCCGCCCTCCCGAACTTCCATTCTTGCTGCCCCCATTCCACAAGGCGCAGGGGAGTAGCTCCAAACATGGTGAGCTAACTGCTAGTCAAGACTTTCACCATGCCAGTCGCTCTAACTATTAAAAAAGGTGAATGGAGTAGTGACAGGGAGGGAAGACAAGAGAAGGGGAAAGCACAGTCAGGCCCTGTGCCCTCTCTCCCACGTCTTGGAAGGTGGGTGTTTTTATCACTGTTTTATATATACAGAAACTGACACAGGGAGCTTGTGGGAAAGTTACTGGATCTATAGGTGGCAGAGCTGGGTTTTAAACACAGGTGTGACCCTGGAGCAGGGCTCTCAGTCTGCTGACCCAACAGCAGCAAGGCAGATCAACGGGAGGACCTCAGAACCTTCTACCTCCCAAGAACTGGTCTTCTAGGCCAGTGTTTTTTTTTTTTTTTTTTTTTTTTTTTTAAGAGAGAGACTGAGAGACATAGGGAGAGAGAGAAAAGTGGCATGTCAGGACCTCAGCCACTGCAATTGAACTCTAGAGGCTTGTGCCACCCAGTGCCCCTCACCTTTGTGTATGTGGCTTATGTGGGATCTGGAGAGTCCAGCATGGGTCCTTAGGCTTCACATGCAAGCACCTTGCCCAATAAGCTATCTCTCCAGCCCTAGGCCAGTGGTGCTTAAACTTGAACACACAGGATCATCACCTGGAGGGCCTGTTAAAACACACAAGGCCCAGCCCCACCTCCAGAGTTTCTGATTTGGCAGGTCTAGGGTAGGGCTAAGAATTTGCATCTCTAAGTTCCCATGTGAGGATGATCTAGGGACCACTTTTCTTTTTTTTTCTTTATTTTTTTTTAATATTTATTTATTTATTTATTTGAGAGTGACAGACACAGAGAGAAAGACAGATAGAGGGAGAGAGAGAGAATGGGCGCGCCAGGGCTTCCAGCCTCTGCAAAGGAACTCCAGACGCGTGCGCCCCCTTGTGCATCTGGCTAACGTGGGACCTGGGGAACCGAGCCTCGAACTGGGGTCCTTAGGCTTCACAGGCAAGCGCTTAACCGCTAAGCCATCTCTCCAGCCCGGGACCACTTTTCTTTCTGTAGTATTTATTTTGGTGGTAGTGCTAAGGATGAAACCCTGGGGGCCCTGCATATGTTAGGCAAGCACCCTATCACTGAGCTACACCCCTAGGTCCCAGGGGCCACATACTGAAAACACTGTTGCAGGTGAACCAATAACTAATTACAAATAATAACTCCCTCTCTTCCCCTTCCTCATTTCAAAAATAACATAGGCTTGTAAAAATACAAGCATACAAATATGTGAATCGGGCATGGTGCTGCACACCTGTAATCCCAGCACTTTGTGAGGCTGAGGCAGGGAGGTCATGATTTGTATAGTCCAGTCTAGCCTATTGAATGAGTTCAAGGCCAGTCAGGTCCACATAGAGACCCTGCTTCTGAATGAATGGGCTAAAGAAACAAATGCAGAACGTACAGAAAAACAGAAGAGAATGCATTCACATTATTTCACTAAAAGCAAATCACTGCTAACAATTCCTCCTCCGTTTTCCACGTCTAGGCACATAAGCTGAAGCTTTGGTTAAAAGACCCAAGTGAGATGCCAACTCTTCCACCAGTGAGTTCTCCGCTAAGCCCTAGCCCTTACATTCTCTTTGAAGATGGATGACGCGCTGATACTGATGTGGTTCAATCCATTTTCCCCCAATTTTGCTTGGAGGATCCAGTAGCGTGGTGCCCCGCGGCCCTTCCCCACCCCACGTGCGGGTCCCCGGGATGCAGCCGCCGTCCCCCGCCCCCAATCCCGCCACCGACCCCGCCGCTCACCGGGGCGCCCGGAGCCGCGGAAGCCCGTCGCCGCCGCCCGCCGTTAGGGCTGAGTGCCCGCCTCTAGGCCCACTCCGCCCGGTTTTTTTTTTTTTTTTTTTACAGCCGTGGCTTAATGAGGGCTTTTAACTTTTCATTCACCAGCAGCGTAACTCCGACTTTTAATAACACACCTCGTGCACGACAAAAATTTGCTCCTGGCAATCATGGTTTCGACCACAAAACCGCAGCGGGGCGGCGTTCCTGGTTAACTCTTGCGGCGCGGCGGGGGGCTGGGGGAGGGGGAGTCCGGAGTCCGGGCGCAGCCCGGATCACATCGGGTCCCCCCCCCGCCCCGCCCCGCCCCGGGAGCCACCTCCCACCTCCCTGAGATGACTTCCCTCCCGGGTCTGGGGGGCTGGGATAAAAGCTCCCCCGCAGCCAGAGGGTCCAGGAAGGCGGGAAGCCATGGCTCCATCATGAGGCCGGCAGTACTACTAGGTTACCGGGTCCTTCAACGTGGTGAAGCCCTCCTTCCCTCTTGCAGGGCAGGCTACGGAGGTGCCCTTGGCAGCCTGGCGCACAGTGCGACCCTCGGGGTACTCCACACGGGTGGAGGGTCACGGGACATCTTTGCTCGGGAGAAGACAAGGCCCGCGCGTCGCCCACGCGGGAGGACCCCCACGTGGCAGGCAGTGCGCAGGCGCGGGCTGTTTTCCCGCGAGATTTGCGGGCCGCCGCCCCAGCGTGCCTTGCGCTCGGGTCCCGAGCCTCAGGGCGCAGCGAAGGCTTCGGGGCTTGGAGGCATCCAGGGCAGCTGGCTGAGGCCTGCGGCTGGCAGAGGCGCCCGGCGCTGGGCCCAACCACATGAAAGGCTCAGGCGCTCGCCACCCACCAGCTGCCTCGAGCTGGTTTCTGACTACACCGCCTGGCCTCCATGCTCCCCAACACCCAAGCCTTCCCAGTGCCGCCTCCCACTCGACGCCCCGTCGTCATGCTAGCGTTTATGGAGCTCTTTCTACTCCAGGCCGGGTGGTCTGCCGTGAGAGCGTTTCCCACCAACCCCCCTAACCACCCACCCACCGTCAGGTAGGTACGTTTGTAGTCCTCATCTTACAGATGAAGAAAATGAGGGTCAGGGAGGACAAACAAATTCACCAGGATCCTGCAGTTGGTAATGGCAGAATTGAGTCAGATGCACGTCTGACTTTTCCCACTGCCTCAGGGCTGACAAGTAGTTCACTCTGTGAGGGCTCAAGATGAACATTTGGACCAGAATGTTCTGCAGGGGAAAAGCCACAAGCAAGAGAAGGCTGGGATAGCAGCAGCAGCACTTCAGAATTTGCAAGCCAAGCACTTGCTACCACATTCCACCTCCACCACCCCCCATCTCCCCTCTCCATGGTGGGGACCCAGGCTCATTGTCATTTCAAACGGTGGCTTTAGAGTCTGCCAGCAATTACTCAGCAGGTACAGGGGTCCTTCACCACATTAGGAGAAGCCTCCATAGTCAGCTATCAGACTTCAGACCCAAGTCGTTAAGAAGACAAGCAGAAACTTTTCTGTTCAGGTAACCCAGCTTCAGAACACGTACCCCCTATGGAGCAACCTCAGTAGATTCTGTCTGAAGCCTCTGCAGTTTTCCCCAGCATGTCTAAGTGGGATGGGAGCACATCTCAAATGTATGTTTGTGCATCCAAAGTATGGAAAAATAGAAAGCCAAGAGGGTCAAGAACTGCCCAATTGCTTATTTCTACATAAAGTAAGGATGGCATTGTTAGTTTGCCCCTTACCAGGACTTAATGGAATTGCTGTTTTAAAGTTGAAGCCCATAACAACTCCATGATGCAACTACCACTGCTGGTCACAATTCACAGGTGAGGAAACAGACCCAAGTAAAGTGACTTGCCCAAAGCCACACAGATAATAGGTGACAGAGCTGGGATTTGAACCAAGGTGCCAGCACAATGCTCCTACTCATATTCTAGTTGGAGTACAATTGTCCACACATTGTCAACCCAGGAATCCATTCAAAAGAAATCTGATGCCAGTAACCACAGTGAATGTACTGTGAACACAGTTGGCTAACCCAAAAGAACCCAAGAGCCAGCTGCTATAATGAATCCCATCCGCAGTCAGGAATGGCCTACAGATCTTTAAATTCTTAAAGACAATTTATTGAGGAGAAGCTTGAAACCAGAAGAGATTTTTAATGCCTGTCTCTGCCTACTCACCTCAGGGTAGCAAGAAAAGGAAGGTTGATGTTTAAGAACTCTGGCTTCTCTTGCCAGCTCCCTACCTCCAACTTAAAGCAGCCAGCTCATAGCCTCATTCCACCTTCTCTGAGGTGTGGGTCTGAGCAGGGGCCCAAAGTGAGATCAGCATCTGCCAGTTGCGTTCTAAATCCCAGATGTGGGCAGGAATGCACCTGCATCCTGCCGAGCCACAGAGATGACCTCACCGAAAACAACTCCCCAGCCTTAGAACTGCCTCTGGATAAAACTGACCACATTTTATTGAACACATCTTTAGAACTTGACTCTTTGCTAAGCATTTTACAACTCTTAGCACACTTAATTCTCTCAAGAACTCATACAGAGCATTTTTGTTCCCATTTTCCAGATGAGGAAAGTGAAGCTCAGTCAGATAAATTGAATGACACAACTTGGAAGAAACAACCTGAATTTGAACCCAAGGTAACCCCTCCACAGAGGGCCCACATTTAACCACCACACCATAACCTTCCCATTTGGGATTGTTCCAATTCAGCAAACAAGTCACTTCAGAGAAACCTAACTCTGCCTAAGACAGCTCTTAGAACCACCTCAAAGAAGTTCCTTTTGGCAAAGAGAGAAAACCTCTGCGGAGCTGGGGTTGTCTCTGATTTCCAAGGTCTTCAGAGTGGTATCAAAAGGCAGTGCCAAAACCCTTCACAGTTTCAGTCCTGTGTTTCCCTGCCTCCCTCGAAACTGCTCAGCAGAGAGAAAGAGAAAACGATTTTCCCAGGGAAGCAGTCAGCTCTAGCTCGAGACCCGGGCTTGCCTCAACACGCACAAGGCAGAATCGTCAGCCCATTCATTTACCCTTACAAATTGCCGTGTGAATCCTGGCGCCGGCCTCTCTGCTCTTCCCCCTCCTGGAAAGCCCAGCCACCCTCTGCTGGCTTGGGAGCTCAAGGCATCCGTCAGTGTTTACTCACTCAAGTTCATTCGACATCCTGTTCGCAGGCTCCAAGGTTCTATCGGCACTGAGGTTCTGCTGTCTGCTTGTCTCTAATTCTTGCCTGACACAGACATTCCCTGCCTAGGGAAGTGTTTGATTTATGTCGAGTTTTGGGTGCCCGGTTTTTGCTGACAGCAGATTCCCCACGGCGGTGTTAGCGCTGATTGGCTGTAGGTACAGGTGCCTACGACTGCAGGTATACCTCAGCAGGTGCAGCTGTTAACTCTTGGCCCACCAGTAGGGGCGGAGCCATGGGGGGCTGGTTGGGTGGAGCTGGCCAATTCCTTCCTTGGTGAGGGGGTGGGGGGCGGAGAGGAGGGAGGAGAAAAATGTTGGGAAGACACAACCTAACTAGAGGAAAAATACAGGGACAAACAGATACTTGGCTTAAAGAAAACCCCTGCCTCTGTTTCTAGTTAGTATGCTAGATTCTAGAAACGTCCCTGCTCCCACACACCTTTGCTCCCCTTCTCCACTACTGGAAAATCTCACAGGAGAGAGCAGGTGGGTCTCTGTAAGTCCCCTTTCTTTCCTTCAGAACTTTCCTCTTAAGATATTCTTGAATAATATTTTAGTTATTTAAGTCAACTATGGTGGTCACCCCCTTCCTTCTTCCCCAACCCACACACTTTGCAGAAGAGAGAAGAAATGGGGGATGGAAAGGTATGGTGACTTGCCTAAGGGCGCAAGCAAGCTACTGCAGAGCTCCATTCAGATCTTCAGTTATCTGAGTTTAGCTGGCCCTTGAGCTGGAGCCAGTGGCCTTAATTGACATTTATTAAAGGTTTTGCTCTTGGTTCTGGGGTAACAAGCCACAAATCCTGTGTTCCTACTCTGGAGGTTTTGGAAGGTGGGAGGGAGAGATTGGGTGTGGGGGAATAGGGCAAGGGCAGTCTTTCATTGATGTGATACCAATCTGAATGGGATGTGGGCAAACCGCATGCCGCTGGCCAGCCCGGAATAGATGGAAAAGTTGAAGGTGGCCATCTCTCAGGCCGTGGCTGGCTGGTTATTTGAAGTGCTTCCTTCTGCTCTGGTAGACAGGGAGAGGTCAGACACAGTTAGATGAAGTGATGGTAGATTACATTTTGTGAATAAACATCTATAAAGCATGGTTGAAAAATCCAGAATGCCCACAGACAGGACAAAGCACTTCCATCACAATTAAAGCAAATCATCTTGAGATTTTATTTTTACCTGTCCTTCCCTCACTCCTACTTGGCAGATTACCTCTTTGCTGTCTTCCTGGCAACCTCCCTTTGGCATGTGCTTTCCTTGTTTGGGAAAGACAAGCAAGATCTCTGCTGGTTAGGTGGTGATTTTCAGGGTAAAGTCAGAATCCAAAGAAGCCCTCTAGGGGAGGGTTAAAGGCAGGTGGAAAGGGGCACGAGTTTGAGAACGGTCAGTTTGACTTCTCACTGGAGGCTGTGTGGAGGGTACCTCAGAGAGTTCTGACAACAGTGAAGAGTTATAACTGCGAGTCAAGTCACTTCTTAGAGCAGCCTCTTCAATGACCCATGCTCCAGTAGACACGTAGTTATTGGGTGTCACACCACTTCATTTTTGTTATCTACCAGGCCTTCTGGACTTTTCTGATAGATTTCTCATTAATTTTTTATCTCCCCTTTCTCTGGAATATGAACTCCATTAAATTAAAGGCCTTGTCTGCCTCTAATCTGGAGTGCTACCTGCAGTGTCTGCCTCCCAGTAGATGCTTGATAGGCCACATAGATACAAAATTGTGCCAAGCCTTCCTATATATTATCTTCTTACAAAAAGTGAGCTTTATTACCTCCATTTTTAGACGAGCAAACAGGTACAGAGTGAGTGACTGTAATGCAGGGCCGTGGCACAGCTGGAGGTGGGTTGGAATCTGAGAATAGCCTCAAAGGATAACTGGTGCCCCTGGAACTGCAGAGTTCGCTGCAGGCCAAAGGATGGCACGCTTCTCTTTGTAGCCGTCTTCCCACTTCATGGAGTTTCTGTCAGCTGTGTTGCAATGACTGTGGGGTGACTCATGCTGGCTGAGCTCAGGGGGCTGGGATTCCAGATGGCATGTCCCTGCTTGCTGGGCTTTATAAGTGGGTCCTGTCCTTTTCTCTGGATCCATCTCTGCAGTTGAGATCAGCAGAGGGTCTTTCACACAGGAAGCCTCCAGAAGGTGCCCTGGTCTGGGCTTGGTAGTCAGGACCTAGGGTACAGGGTTGCCAGACCCCTCCCCTAGTAGTCCTCTCCTCCAGCCATGAGGCAGGACTGGTCCAGACCTTCATCCCCACAGTTCAGGGAGGGCATAGTTCAGAAGCAATATGGTTCAGGCCTTGCTGACACCATTGCCTACTTTTGGGGAACATCAGCCCGTCCAGGGCAGGGGAATTGTACCATTTCCCTGCCTGGACATCCCAGCAAGAGGTTTTTCTGTCTAGGAAATTATAAGCAGAGACCAGCTAATCAGATGTCACATGATAATTACATTCACAATAATAACAGTAAATATTGGCGGCTCTATTCAGTGTTTGTATTTTATAAGCCCTATACAGAGTTACCTGTGTTAGGGGATAGTATATCTCTATAACATAGAGCTCTGTTAAAGTCCCAGCCACATCACTTACTAGCTCCAGTGATGATGGGAAGTAACTTAAGCTCTGAGCCTTAATTTCCTCCCCTGTAAGTACAATAAAAACAGTAGTGACCCCTCACTGGATCCTTGTACTAAGTCAGGTGATGTGTGTGCAGTACCTGGCACCAATTTTTCAGATATTAAGAAAGCCTTTTCCCCTCACCAGTCCTCATCGCTTAACCCAGTCAAAAAAAAAAAACAAAATTGGCAACCTGATTTTACAAATTAAGAACTTAGACTTAGTTTATATAATTTGCTAAAAGTCACAGTTAATAGACGAAAAAACAGAATTGAGCCTAGATCTTTCTGACTCCATGCTTATAGATTTTAAGACATGGAACATCCTTGGTTCAAGTTCTGCCTGATCTCTGGCCACTTACTGAGTATGTGACTGAGTAGAGCTCCTCCTCTCAGAGTCCAGGTTTCCCTTCCTAAGGGAGTAGTGAATCACTAAATGGGTAGATTTTCATATCTAAAGCACTGAGGGTGGATACTCTTGTTCCTACAGATATGGTGTGTCTGCAGGGTGGCAGAGTCCTTCAATCACCCAGGCCTTTCCAGGCTTATGACTACCTACCTGCTACTGAACAGTGTGACACTCCCCTTTAGGACCACTGAGCTCAGTAAGCAGTAAGAACAGGGCTTTACTGGATGTCTGCTATGGCTGGGTACCATGCACCTGCAGTGTTGCTATTCACTGCGATGGCCCTGTCCACAGCCCTTCCTTTCCTGGTGTGCCAGGACTTCATGATTATCTGAAACCCTTAATGAAAATTTGTTGTCCTGTATAAAAATCTTAAAATTACGGGCTGGAGAGATGGCTTAGCAGTTAAGCGCTTGCCTGTGAAGCCTAAGGACCCTGGTTCGAGGCTCGGTTCCCCAGGTCCCACGTTAGCCAGATGCACAAGGGGGCGCACGTGTCTGGAGTTCGTTTGCAGTGGCTGGAAGCCCTGGCACGCCCATTCTCTCTCTCTCCCTCTATCTGTCCTTCTCTCTGTGTCTGTCGCTCTCAAATAAATAAATAAATAATTTAAAAAAAATTTAAAAATCTTAAAATTACATGCATAACAGTGCTTCTGTGTAGTTCCTCCCCTCCATTCAGTCTTTGTTAAACTTGCATACTTAAAAATTCTACAGTTTCCCAGTTTCCATGTCACTAAACTGGACTAGTAGTATAGCACAGTAGTATAGATTTTAGAGGTCCTGGGTTTGTTCCCTAGCACTTCCAAAAGTCATTAAGCCAAAATAAGTGCCTGTAGACTAGATAACCATTGTGTCCCTGTCCTTCCTAGGGCAAAGGAAGAGATACGGAGAGAAGATTCGGGAGTCCTTGATTAAAGCTTTCCTGGGAGGCACTGGGATGCTGAAGAGGGAGTGGCTGACATGCAGACCTGAAGCAGCCAGCTTAGATATTAGATCTGATCTTGACTTAGCAATGACAATTACTGTAATTTATTGAGCACTTAACACTGTGGTATCTGCTTAGATCCTCTACCTGCAACACCAGTGTACGTGATCCACTCTAGATGGGCTCCACTTCTACAGGCTCGTCTGAGTTACTGAAAGATGTAAGCTTTGGAGACAACTCCAGAGGCCTTGGATAAGCAGCTTCACTCCCTCCTTGCCTCAGCTTTGTCCTCAGAGGAATTATTACCGTCAGGTCCTCCAGATGAGCCAGGTTTGGTCAGTGCTTTCTGGTGTGTCATGTAACTCCAGAGCCCTGCAAGGTAGCTGCTGTAGTCATCCCATCTTACAGAAGCAGCAGCAGGCTCAGAAGGCGACATCACATCTGAGGCAACCAGGCTCTCCACTTAGTGAAAAAGACAGAACAAAACCAAGATGTGCCTGTTCCCAAAGTCTTGTAAACAGTGCTTTTATGGGAAAAGCCTAGCATGGATTGACAGAAGGAATGATGGAAGAACAGAACAAAAATTTACAGTTTGGTTGCAGTATGTGTAAGAGAGGTATGATTTGTAAGCTTCTGGATTGCAGAAATTCTACAAAGAAAGAACTCATATAGCACTTTCCCCAGGCCTTATTGTAACAGGTGTTTGGTGGATAACTGTTGAATAAATGTAAAATGTATGAATGGGTATAATTAATGCAGAGTGTTAACATGGGCCTGGAGAGATGGCTTAGTGGTTAAGGCTCTTGTCTGTGAAGCCTAAGGACCCAGTTAATTTTCAGTGGCTAGGGGCTCTGGCACACCCACTCTTTCTCTCTCCCTGTCTCCCTGTCTTTCTCTGTCTCTCAAATAAATAAATAGGGGGGGAAAAGTGTGAACATGCTGGGCACATTGGCTGTTGCCTTCTAGCCCAACCCCAAGGAAAGACCTCCAGACTTTGAATTTCCAGAGCTTCAATGTCTGTCTATACCTTTGTCTACCAGTCTCATTCATAGGCATGTCGTGTAAGCAGGTCATGTCTGTGCAGAGGGACCTTCTAATCCTGGGAAACAAAAATTCATATGAGTACCCTTCAGCAGAGGTAAATGGAGATACCTAGCCCAGCCACAAGTTAGATGATTACCATATGAGTGTGATCAGTGCTTTGAACATCATTCACTGTGCTTGAGTACAGTTGTCAGCTTTTGTGAGTCCTCATTGAATTCTTACAACGGTCTCAGGTCGTAAATGCTGTTATTTTACCAATGAGGAAAATGGAACCCAGGAGTGGTACAACTTTAAGTTAAGATGAGCTGGATTTTGAACCTGGGTCTGGCTCCCTAGATCAGAGTCTTTCTCCTAGTCTTTTAGTAAGTTTTTCTGTTCTACTTGTAAAGCCGTTGATAGGAAATGCACAAGAAGGGCACTAGGGAATCCATGCATAAGGGAAACAGGCATGACTCATATTCTTGTTCATCTGTTGACATTACTTCTGATAGAAAAAAAGGAACTTGCAGTTATTAAAAAAGTCACAAATCAGCCAGCACTTGGTAGACAGAGGTAAGAGGATTGCCATGAGTTTGAGGCCACCCTGAGACTCCATAGTGAATTCCAGGTCAGCCTGGGCTAGAGTGAGACCCTACCTCAAAAAAAAAAAAAAAAAAAAAAAGAAAAGAAAAGAAAAAGAAAGAGAGAGAGAAAAAGAAAAAGAAAAAAGAAAAAACATCACAAATCAGGACTGGAGAGATGGCTTAGCGGTTGAGGTGCTTGCCTGTGAAACCTAAGGACCTAGGTTCAGCTCCCCAGAACACACATAAGCCAGATATTTGCACAAGGTGGCACATGCATCTAGACTTTACTTGCAGTGGCCAGAGGCCCTGGTGTGCTCATTCTCTCTCCTTTTCCTTTTCTTAAATAAAATATATACATACATATAGATATATACATATCTATATGTATGTGTGTATATAGTGTGTGTGTGTATGTATGTATGTGTGTGTGTATGTATATATATGTATACACACACACACACATCATGCATACATACAAATATATAAAGTCACAAATCATCTCAGTGTGGTGGTGAATGTCTTTAATCCCAGCACTTGGGAGGCAGAGGTAGGAGGATTGCTGTGAGTTCAAGGCCAGCCTGAGAGTACCTAGTGAATTCCAGGTCAGCCTTGGCTAGAATGAGACCCTACCTTAAAAAAAAAAAAAAAAAGTCAAATAAAAAATAAGTTACAAACAGAAAGATTTATCCTGAGCTGGGTAGGAAGCAGTGGAAGTGCTGTCCAGGGATCCTTCCTCTGGGCCAGGAGCCAGCCAAGAGTAGGCAGCCTGACAGGTGGGGGGTGAGGGGCGGGCTGCAAGGGTGACCTCATCCTGGAAGGAGCAGATATGCTGGCCCCAGGAAAACCTTGAGGTCCATTCGTTACAGGGACCTGTGCCTCAGGTCCTTGCAGCCTAACTGCTCTCCCTGGGCCCATCGCCAGCTTTCATCTTAAAAGGGCCATTAAACATACTGCCCACTTGCAAAGAAAAGTGCATCTTGGGGGCTAGAGAGGTGGCTCAGTGGTTAAGTGTGCTTCCTGAGCAAGCATTAGGGCCTGAGATCACCAAAATCTGAGTGTCCAGAACCCTACACAGACAGCTGGGCATGTCTCTACCCAGTCCTGTAGGGAATAGAGACCCAAGAGGCTGGTCAAAGGCTAGCTCTGTAATAGTTAGAGACGACTGAAAGGAAAAGGAGGCAGATGAATGATGGAGAGGGGCGCTTGACATTCTCTGGCCACCGCAGTTGAGTGCATGGGGTGCTGCAGGCATTAGCACACGTGTGCGTACACCACAAAAACTATGCACATGCCACATCAACAACAAACCCTGTAGAGAGAAGCCTGCTAATGCTGTCACCACCATGACAAGCAGCTCTGAAGTGCATCCTTCTCTGCAGGGGTAAGCTGGGTCAGGGAGGCTTCCTGGAGAGCCACAGAGCAGAGGTGGCCAAGGTCTGCTTCTGACCTGAGGGTCCAGGACCTAGTACTGACCAGGAGAAGCAAGTGGCATTGTGGTGTATTGTTTACAATGGAAGTTGTCAATAAAAAATTTAAATTTAAAAAAGAATGATAATAGGTCTGGAGAGAATGCTTAGTGGCTAAGGTGTTTTCTTGTGAAGCCTAAGGACCCAGGTTTGATTCCCCAGGACCCACATAAGCCAGATGCACAATGTGGTGCATGTGTCTGGAATTCGTTTACAGTGGCTGGGGAGACACTGGTGCATCCACTCTCCCCCCCACAAGTACATAAAATATTTTTTAAAAAGAATGATAATGTAATGAACTGAGGGTATAATAAAGTGTCTATTTACCATGTGTGAAGCCCTGGATTGCATCCCCAGCCATCCCTCCTCACTCAAGTGATAGTAATAGCTCTCACTTTTTGAGTACTATATCCCAGGGTTTGTACACTGACCTGTCCTGGCCCCTCTGACCTTGATCTGGCCAGGCATCTCCACAGGGACCGCACTGGATATGACACCAGGCCCTTTGGCTCAGAAGCTGAGCCTTCACCTCTGCTGGCTCAGTGATACCCTTCAGTTCTGGGGAGAGGACTCACTCATGCCTGGAGTTTGAACCACAGGCTGCTCACAGGGAAGCCCTCATACTCCAGGAAATATTTGCTCATCCCCATCTAATGTGGACTAATGAAAGCACCATTTTTCTCAAATTTCACAGAATCTCTGTGTGAGAAGAGACAGACCTCTCCTGTAGGGAATCTAAGAATCTCTTCTGTGGATCACCTGCCCCAACATACACAGCAGAGCTAATAAAGGGCTTGCATTCTGAGTTCAAACCCTGTATCTTTCAGTTACTACTCTGGGTTTGGGCAAGCCCTTGAACACTCTGAGCCTCAGTTTCTTCATCTGTATAGTGGGTACAACTCCTGCCTTGGAAGGTTTTAGCAGTTGAGGCAACACAAAGTATTTAGCCAGCTGATCAATGTCCGCTATTGTTTTTACCACTGAAGATGGACATTTCTTGCCATTGCAGTGGCACAGCAAGCCCTTTCTTCTTTTGCATCTGCCACCTACTGCATTCAACCCAGGGCAGATGTGCCTGATGATGGGGGTTAGTCACCAAGTTTCCCTGCCTCCACGGACATGAGCATGACTGTTGGTCTGTGTGCAGGTTTCTTAGAAACGTAATCAAGCCTGGACAGCTCAGTGTGGACAGCTCAGCCCTCTCCCCTTTCACAATGGGCTCAGTCGCTTGTGACCTAGGTCACATGCACCCCCTCCCTTGCCCACTGAAGGGCTCTGCAGACACCTCTAGGAAGATAAGTTTCCTGATAGGCAGGTGACAGTGACTTGACTCTCTAGCCCGTGGCTTTGGTGGTTTGGCTGAATTTCAAAACTCCCAGTGTCTGTGACTCCACTGATGATCCAGTGTAGGATCACATGTTTCCTTTGGCTGTTCTTGGTCACAACTCAGGCACAGAAACTGGGTAGGACCAGTTTGGAAGCCTTTTATTTCACCTTCTTCTACTCTCTAGTCTTTAGGGGGTCCCTGGAGCCTATGAAAAATGGCTTTCCTTACAGTCATCTCATACCTTCTGGTAGCAGTAATGATAGCAAACACTAGGTCTTGAGGCACACCTAGGCTTGAAACCTGGCTTAGCTTTTTGTTAGCTATGATCCTCAGCTTCATAACTTACTATTTTTTTCTGGGTCTGTTTTGTTATCTGCAAAATGGAAATACTAATATTTATTTCCTAGGATGTTGTCAGGATTAATGTGTGGGAAGCCCTCAGTGCAGTGCCCACACATAGCAAGTGCTCCGTGGTTGAGACAATACTGCCGTTGAGCAGGGAGAGAGTGTGGGACCAAGACTTGAACGTTAGACCTGATTGGAGTTCCAGCTCTGCTCCTTGCTGGCTGTGTTGATCTCAGGCAAATCATGTGTCCTGTCTGAGCTACTTTCTTCAACTGTGAAATGAGTGGTCAGGGTCACTCAGGTTCTTTCCAGCTGTCTAAGAGCAGTGAAGGTCCTAAAAGAAGAAAGCAAGGGAAAAAGGAATTGGTACCAGATGCCTTTATCTGCCAATGTGACAGTTCATAAACCCCAGGTCTTAACACCTGCTTCAAAGCCATGCACCCAGCAGCTTCTGGACAGAGCCTTCTCAACCAGGTGAGCTATGTGGAAGACCTCAAGATGCTTTGTGGTCACAATGAAGCGCCAGAGGAGGAGGAGGCTGGACAGCAAAGGCTGTGACACAGACCAGCCAGCCCCAGACAGCTCACCAGGCTCTTCCTGTGGTGCCTGGGGCAAGTGATAGCCTTCTCTTTACTGGGATGGATTAGTTTATGATGAGTGAAGGGTGTTTCTCCGGGAGCCTGAGGAAGTTCTGCTCCGTTGTAAAAGAGGCCTCACCTGGGAAATGGGGCAGCTTCTTTTGGGGGGGCCTAGTGACCTCTGACAGCCCCCCAAGCAATCTGAGTCACACCCAGTGGGAGGTAAATGATAGGAATGGAAGGGGTAGTCAGCCCCTAAAAAGGGGAGTTATTCTCTGAGTTATTCTGATGTTCTGTTTGAACCCTGAGGTGATTACAGGGTGGGATTTACAGAAAGAAAGAAAAGAAAAAAAAAAAAAAAAAACAAGGGTCTTCAACTCGTTCTACCAGTTTTTACTCCTTACCTTAAGAAAGCCACTTAACCATCTCCATCTTAGTACTCCAGACCTCCCTCTATAGGGGCAAGGACTTTAGAGAGATTGAGGTATGCTGACTAACACAGTGCCCCTTTGAAGCCCTCTATGCCCAACACTGCCATCTTCTACCCTGTATCTCATTCTTTGCCACAGAGAAAAAGCAGTATTATTTCTCAGGTGGGATGGCTGTGGCCTAGGGCAGTTGAGAGACTGGCTTCAGGAAAGGGTAGAACTAGGATCTAGATTCGGGTCACTACAGAACCTTAGTTGAAGCCACAGTTTCCTGTACAAAACTGACAGGGGCTTCTGGTGAAGCTCTGCCCAGACTGAGGGGACATAGGCCTGCCTACCTTCTGCAGAAATCCCAGATCTGTTTCCCAGAAAATCCACCTGACCACCACTTTCTAGTCCTCTGACAACACTGGGGACAGAGCTCAGCCCTCTCAGGCTTCTGTCTATGGAAAAGGTGGAGGCAGTGGGAGGAAGGATGGTTTTCCATTCACTGTCCCATCCAGTAGCCACAGACGTTCTCCTCCCTTTTTCTCAGGATCACTGAAATCCACATCTCTTTCCTTTCTCTCTGATAGCCTAAGGGAGAGCTCCAGGCACTTTGCCACTCTAGCTTTTCATGTAGTTTGCTTCCTCTCTCTGGATTAGAATTACTTCTGAATGCTCTCAGATTTTTTCAAGGAATCCTGTAAATGCATCCCAAGAAATGTGACAATCCCCAAGATGCTGTGAGCAGAAAAGGTTCTGAGATTAAACATTTGAAAGGCTTTGCACCTGCCCCTCTTAGAAATCAGCAAGACAGTCAGACCTCTGAAAAGCCCTGCACTGGGAAACACATTTTTCAAACTGAGATGACCATAATTTTTTATTCCTATAATAACTTGTAGAGTGATCTGCTGAGGGGCATGTTTTGGAAAGTACTGTCCCCAGACCCTGCATCAAAACAGAGCTGGTATTGCTTTCACGGATTTAAACCGTTCTGTGTTTCAGAATTAATTCACTAGCCTCACAAAATAAGGCCATATCTGCTCATTCCAATCCTTAGGAAAACATACTCATCAAGAAAGAAGATTTTCTTAAGATATGATGAGACTGTTACCAGGATTTTAAGAAGGATTTGCCAGGACTTCAGGATAAGGAGAGAACTTGGAATAGCCAACAGGCAGGGTTTGCTTCCTATTGGAAAGACCAAAGCTCGGGTGAGATGTAAAGAACAGTCGCCTATATCTGTAACCCAGTACCAGAGAAGTACAGACTGTTGACTGGTAAACACTATAAAACAGACGAGTGGATGAATTGACAACTGGCCAATGAAATGATTGGCCCCCAGGCACTTCCTGAACTCCATGTTGTGCTCCCTGCTGTGGCCACATCTGTACCCTCTCCAAACCAAACCCTGTCAATCCATTCTTCTGCTCATTGCCTTCAAGATAAATTCTCATGCCCCCACTGACACCAAAAGCCCTGTCAACAAAGCCATGGGGTCTTTCCATCCTTCTTTCTCATTCTGACTCCACTCCTGTCCTGGACTTGAACTACTTCAGAATTCTGTCAGAGCACAGTGGGGAATCCACAAATGCACCCCCAGGATGAACATGCCAGTGTCCCCACGTACTCTTGTACTCCTTGCTTTGGTCACACCACAGCCCTCAAATACATTTTCCACTTCTTTTTCTTTCTTCTGGCCTTATGTGAATCCACCCCTTTGCCCAGGAGTCCCCTGCTACTTAATCAGTCCTAGCATACCTGCAGGCTCATCTCAGAACTGACCACCACATGAAAGAAGTGACATATAGGATGTTCTGTAGATACAAAGGCCAAGAAAGGCAAACCTGGCCAGGTGTGGTGACATACGACTTTAACCCCAGAACTCAGGAGGCGAAGGTAGGAGGATCTCCATGAATTTGAGGCCAGCCTCAGAGTGAGTTCCTGGTCAGCCTGGCCTAGAGCAATACCTCAGAAAAAAAAAAAAAAAGAAAGAAAGAAAAAGAAAAAAGGAAAGGCAACCCTGATACAGGTGTGTGCAATCTTAACACTTGGGAGGCTCAGGAAGGAGATTGCAAGTTTGAGCCCAGCCTGGGCTACGCAACAAGACCCAAAGCTCGGGTGAGATGTAAAGAACAGTCACCTATATCTGTAACCCAGTACCAGAGAAGTACAGGCTGTTGACTGGTAAACACTGTAAAATAGAAAAGACAGAACTATGTTGCTTTTAGGGTGAGGGAATTGACTCAAAGTGGCTATTTGGGGCATGGGAAAATTCTAGATCTTTAACCTGGTGGTTACATGGATGAATACATCTGCCAAAATTAATTGAGCTGCACTTTCAAGATCTGTGCCTTGTCTACAATGTGAATTTAAAAATAAAAATCTTACCACCCAGATTTTCCTGGAGTGAATTCACTTTTTTTTTTTTTTGTCCATTATTCTATCCAAGCACTTTGTCCGCATAGCAGTTTCTCTGAAAACATGTCTGTGTGTGCTCACATGTGCATGTGTGTATTGAGAAGTGGATAAGCTGTCAAGAGTTGGGTACTTAACAAGACAAAGATTTGGACACATAATCCTGACAGCTCCATTTATCAGCAGCACAACCTGGGCAAGTTATCCAACCTCCTCAGCTCAGAGTTCACCCATCAGCGAAAGTGGAGAAGCAGTGTCTGACTCCTAGGGTGTTGGAGAAGGTTCAGGGCTGAGGAGGCTGGCCTCCCTGTGTGTAAATTCTCTGCTGCTGCTGCTGCTTGTTAGCATTGTTGGTTGGACACTTTCACCATGATTGCCACTGCCTGTCCCTCCCCTGCCAGCTGTCCCTTGGTCCATCCTTACCCCACCCTCCTTTGCCTGGTGTGGAAGAACCCAGCACATCGCTCTCCAAGAGCACTGTGGTGAGCAGTTCCATCAGAGATGGCTGTGGCAGTCAGCCAGCCCTGAAGTGAAGAATGTCACTCAACTCATGGTGGGTGGAGACTCTAGGGATACCTAACTACTACGGAAGAAAAGCACAAAGCAGGACTTCCTTTTTAAAGAATCCTTTCACCTGCTCTTTCCATAACTTATTCTGAATTGAGGTGATTGGGAGGCAAGATAAACAGGGTCCCTGGGACCTGGGGCTGGGCTCAGAATGCAGGCTTTGTCATTCAGAGACTGATGGGGAGGCAGGAACTCATCATCTGGAACCTTGGCCTTTGGACTTCAACCTGAGGGGCTGACTGGAGATGAGGTTCCCTGTGCATGGTGCTGGGGATCAGACATTGGGGTTTCCTGCCCTCAATCTGAAATAACCCTCTGGCAGAAGGCCTGAGTACCACCCTCCTAGAATTTTAGCTCTTGTTTATGTGATTTGTATTATTCAAAAGGCCAGTAGCATTTGAGATTAAAAAAAATAACTTTTTATCCAATTACATGGTTATTGAGAGGAAAAACAAAAACACAATGAAAATGCAGATAATTATAATGGGGGGAAGCCCTACATGTTCAATAGTTTTCCACCTAAAGAACCACACCATCATTCTTTTCTTCCTTTTCCTCTCCTTGCAGGAACATAGTCATGCTGGGTTAATTACAGGATGCCCGGGGGAGTAGTCTTCTGTGCTGTGCATGTGTGGCTCATCCTCAGATGCCCTATGCTTCAGTCTCCTCAATGTAAAATGAGAATCAAGAGGGCACTAACCCTTAAAGGAGAAAGACAGAGAGGCAGAGAGAAAGAACATGAATCTGTTACAGGATGCACTAATGCCTCAAAGTGACTGGCAGATGTCAGTTCTTACTGTAGCAAATATACATTCTCCCCTTAAATGCTGCCATACCCCAAATAACATTTATAGCTTACTATTACCCCTACTAGGCAACAGCACCACATTTTATCAGTCCCTCACAGTTGGACACGGCCCATTATTATCATAAGCAGTACTGTATGAGCATAATTATGGCTAAATGATTGTGGCTGATTTGAAGAAGTAGGATTGCAGGGTTTTAAGTATTCACTTTTAAGACATATTTATTAGTGTGCATTAATTATATAAAATTATAGGTACTTTGATCAGATTCACCCACCTCATCTCCCTTTCTTTCTTCCTTCTCCCTCCCTCCCTCCCTCCCTCCCTCCCTCCCTCCCTCCCTCCCTCCCTCCCTTCCTTCCTTCCTTCCTTTCTTCCTTTCTCTTTCTTTCTTTCTTTCTTTCTTTCTTTCTTTCTTTCTTTCTTTCTTTCCTTCTTTCTTTCTTTCTAGCATTACTAGCTTTTTACTGCCTAATGTATCACAGTATCACTTAACAGAAAGAAATCTTCCCAAGTTATCATGCCATATTTTTTAAATGTCAACAAAACAGCCCTGGGAATGCATTTTAGAAAGAGTGAAGTAAGTATTGAACAATGGTTCTTGTGGAGCCTGGCAACTTCTTCCGTGTGTGATACGTCGTCTCTTTTGAGGGGTGGCGTTTCTTTAGCCACAGCAGTGTTGGTTTGGGCCGCAGTGGGATCATCCTCATCAATGCCTAGACCAAGTTTAATCATCCTGTAGGTCCTGTTGGCATGTGTCTAGGGATCTTTCAGACTGAAGATAGAAGTGCAGTTTCATACAGGAAGATGACCAGACCCTTCACAGACTTGTCATTCTTACCAGCCTCTGCCTTTTTGCCTCAACATCTCAATAATGGAGTGGTCAGGGTTTAACTCCAAATGTGTCTTTGCTGCTGTGTATCCCATTGTTGAGTTGTCTCTTGGAACTTGAGCTTTCATGATTCTTTCCGCGTTTGCCATGCTTGTGACAATGCAGCATGGGATGTTTCTCTGTGTTCAATTTGACTCGTGCCCCTCCTTTTCCTCTTCCCGAAGGGTGTGTGCTTTCAGTATTTGCTATCAAAGTGTCCTGCAGAAACATGGTACCCAGTTCCTTTCCTGCCAGCAGAGAATGAAAGTGACTATTTCCCGGCACCACGGCACCATCACCAGGATTTATCATTTTTGTCCATCTTCAAACGATTATTCTTAAGCAAAAAAAAAAATTTCTTGCTGGATTCTGAGACCTCCCCCAGGCCAGGGTGGCAGGCGGAGGTTCCTTCATCCTTGCATATCTCTCGTGTCTAGTACACTCTGTTCCCCGCAGACATTCAGGAAATGTTTGAACTGAGTCTTAGAAGCTGTGCATGACTTTTTAAGTACCTCACACAGCCAACTCTTATTAAATGCAAAGCTTACCAACCAAGAATGATCCCTAGATGAACTGCAGAGCCTTTGCCCAGGACGGCAAATTATTTCCAGAAGCACTGTCTTGATAGGCCGCAGCTGTCAGCCAGCGGGAATCCTGCCCTCAGCTTGGGCTGGGCAGCTTATCTCCCAGTGGGTGTACAGGTGGAACTGGAGCTCTGCTCTGGTTTCAGGTGCTCAGGGGAGCTCTGAGGCAGGATACCTGGGTTTCGCACTGTCACCATTTTGGCCATCTTCCAGGGCTTGTCACTTTATCATTCTTGGGCTTGGTTTCCCCCTAGACTTTTAATGGTGAGTGTAAAAGTATTTCTACCAGTCATGGAATTCTGCTTCCCTTTCCCAAGATTCCCTGCCCCCACCAGGGTGTGTCTGTGTACACCACAGCATGCATGTAGAGGTCAGAGGACAACTTTAAGTGTCATACTCACCTTCCACCCAAGGTAGGGTCTCTTGCTCCCCATTCCATTCACCAGGCAAGCTGGACCACAAACTTCTGGGATTTTCAGAATAGGCATACTGGGATGACAGACCTGCCTCCTCCATGCCTTTCAGTTTGGTGGGGGGAGGTGGGAGGGGGAAGGAGAGGGAAGCACTTTATCCGCTGAGCCATTTTAACCCCCTTCCAAAATTTCTAGATGCCTTGTGAGTTTTCGAACTTGTCCTGGAGACAGGTTACATGGTGAGTGAGGAGACGGATTCTGAGGGTGTAGGGGAGCATTAAGTGCAAGGTGTTTCTGACTGTGATAAGTGACATGAAAGTAAGGATAAGCCCACTGTCTAGGTCCGCTTGCCTCAGGAGTACTTCCAAACACTGTCATGTTGAAGGTGGGAAGCTGATTATCTAAGCCAGTTCCCTCTCCGGGCCCAGAGAACAGAAGGAGCTGGTGCACAAACGCACAGCAGCAAGTTAGCAGCAGAGCAAGGCTGGGGCTCCAGCCTCCTGCGAGCACCTCAGGGACCAGCCCCGGGGCGTCCTCTCACACAGCTGACCTTTGCTCTTTGGCAAGGGAGGGGCCTCGGGTGTTCCAGCCAGAAGAGCCAACTGTGGGCCTCGGTCCAGGCCTGGTGCCAGCCAAAGGCATTGTCAGTGGCCGCTCCAGTTATTCCTTTTGTCTGATAATTCCAGCCATGGTCCCCTCCCAGGGGGAAGTCATCCACCCTCTCCTGCCTGAACTTGTCTTCTCTGCAGCTCCCCTAGGTGCCAAGGTGGAGAGACTCCCAAAGTGGATGCTGCTCCCAGGCTCCACCCCTCACTTCAGGGCCACCTTTGGGCAGGGGAAGCTGAACTCAGGCCCTAGAAGAAAGGGTCTCTACCTCCTTGGTGTCGCTTTCAGGTTTCCTGGCTCTCTAGTGCATGTTTGCATGCACATGGGCACACGCATGTAGGGGTTCGTGTGTGTGTGTGTGTGTGTGTGTGTGTGTGTGTGTGTGTGCGCGCACGTACACGCACACAGGGAGGCCAGAAGTCAGCATTGGGTGTCTTTCTCAATTGCTCGCCACCTAATTCCCTGAGGCAGGGTCTCTCCCTTGAACCCAGGGCCTGATGATTCGCTAGTCTAGCTAGCCAGCTTGCCTCAGGGACCCCTGTTTCTACCTCCCCAGTGTTAAGATTACAGGCAGGCCACCCTACCTACCCACTGGGCCATCTCCCCAGTCTCCTCTCTTTTATATAATGACATATTTCATTTAAACCAATATATAAGACAGTCTTATTACAGACAAATGAGGATTAAAAATAAGTACTTTACAAACTTTTTCTGTCTGGGTTTGAAATCTACTGTGTATTTTACACTTACATTGCATCTCTGTGTTCAAGGGATAGAAGCCAAAACATGGAAACCACCCAAGTGCCCATTCCCTGATGAATAAAACAAAAAATGACATGCCCATTATATGGAATATAATTGAGCCATAAGCAGGAAGGAAGTGCAAGGATGAGCCTTGAGAGCACACGCTGAGTGAAAGAAGCCAGACTCACAATACCATGGGCTGAATCAGCCCCTTTTAATGAATTGAGCAAATCCATGGGGACAGGAACTAGATTAGTGGCTGCCAGGAGCTTGGGGCAAGAGAGCATGAAAAATGAGTTCTTTTTTGGAATAATAAAATATCTTGGAATTATGCAGTGATGACAGTTACTATGAAAAGACCAGTGAGCTATATGTTTTAAAATGGTAAATTTGGAGCTGGACAGATGGCTTAGGGTATAAGACTTTTGATTGTGAAGCTTAGGGACATGGGTTCAATATCCCAGTGTCCACATAAGCCAGATACACAAAGTGGTGCATGCATTTGGAGTTAGTTGGTTGGAGTGGCTAGAAGCCCTGGCATGCCCATTCTCTTTCTCTGTCTCTTTCCCTCTCTTAAATATATTAAATTAAAATGGTGAATTTTATGACATGAAAATCATATCTCAACAAAAAAAGTTAGCAAAATTTAGTACTACCAAAACAACAAGGTTGTGTTTAATAGGAGAACTATGCTAATTTGGTTTCTAAACTTAGATGTAAACTCATTAAGTAAAAGTAAACTTCAGTTGCAGTAGCTACCTTTCAAGTCTAGTAAGCAGCTACCTGTAGCCATTGGCTACCACATTGGACATCACAGCTCTGAGGTCTGCTGCCCCTGACATCACCACACAAGGGTCTCAGTGGCCATCATGGGCCACACCCACGTGAATACTGAAGGAGCATCTGACAGGTCAGCACCACGTTCCAGGGGAGGGCGTGAGGTATACCATGGTGCAGAATCACATTCATCGTATCCTTGCTTTTCAACAGCAATTCTATCATGTAGGTGAGGAAATCTGTGCACTTAAGGAGTCTTTGAGATGACCTTTAAAAAAAATGTGGCCAGGTGTGGTGGTGCATGCCTTTAATCTCAGCACTTGGGAAGCAGAGGTAGGAGGATCGATGTTAATTTGAGACTATCCTGAGACTATATAGTGAATTACAGATCAGCCTGACCTAGAGTGAGACCCTACCTCGAAAACACAACAAGAAAAGTATATGCAGCCTGGAGAGATGGTTTAGCAGTAAGGTACTTGCCCCAAAGCCAAAGGACTCAGGTTCAATTCCCCAGGACCCACATAAAGCCAGATGTATAAGGTGGCACATGTGTCTGGAGTTTGTTTGCAGTGGCAGAGGCCCTGGAGCACCCATTCTCTCTCTATCTAGCTCTTTCTCTCTCAAATAAATAGAATATTAAAAATAAAATAAAATGTTACTTTAAAAATATTTTAAGAAAAAAAAATGAAATACAATACACTCTTGGTGGTGAGTTTTGACCCACATGAAAGACAGAACAATTTCATAACCGCTGAGCCAACTGCCTTGCTCAGCCAACAGCTTGCTCATGAATCCTTTTCACTGTCCCAGACAGTGGGCACTCAGCTCCCCTTTGCTCAAGGCCACACAGCTCAGTGGCAAAGCCAGGTATAGACCCAGGCACCAGCTTCACAGTCCACACTCTGAATTTCTGCCTTTCAAGACTCGTCCCTTTTCCAGAAGCCACATGGGCCTAGGGTTCACATGAACACTGGTGGAGCAAACAGCTCACCCCTGCCTTTCTGGACATCTTAGCTTCTGCTCTGGTGTAAGCTGCTAGGGTGCTAGATTCTCTGCTCAGTGGTAGTAACCCACAGCTTCTGATTCACACAGCTGTCCTGCTACTTGCCCTCACAGCCAGGCCTGGTAGTATTTGCCAGGAGAGCTGGGGAATCTCTCTGGAGGTCCTGCCAGTTAGCACCAAGCTGAGGGAAGGTCCCATTCCTCCTCACACAAGCCTTCCTTGAGGTGGACACAGCACCTGCCTTGTCACCTCTTTCTGCCACTTGACGCCCACCATCCTAAAGGACAGCACAGAAGCGGGTCCCAGGAGCATGGGTAGCCTGGGCCCTCCCCATACCACCACGGGCAGGAGGGAGGCACAAGGGATCTGCTGAGGAGCCATGGCCAGAAGTCAGCTGACTCTGGCCAGGGACTATGGGGTTATTGCTGTCCATCTGGTGAGAATCTGCCTTCTGAGGCTCAGAGTTGAGTTTCCCAGCTACAGAATCACCAGTGCTATTTAATTCCAAAGGACAGATTGCCATTTCCAGATCTTTCTAAAAGCTCCTTCCCTTCTCAAAGCAAGACAATTCCAGTACTTTCCCAGCTTGGCTGGCTGAGGTGGAGAAGCATGCAGCTGGCTTTGAGAGAGCCAAAGAGGTTTGGAAGCAGAAGCCTCCATTGCTGGCCTCACTGGCTCCTGGCTCTTACTGAGGGTCAGACACGGGCCCAATAGGCCAGGAGAGAGTATGATGCCTCCTCTGTCCAAGTCCTGTTGCCTTAACCCAGGTTCAGACAGCAAATTGTTATAAACAAACCCCCTCTGAGAAATGTGCAGTGATTCTAATCCCTGGGCCTCAAGACAGAGAAAAGGCCAGGGGAAAGCAAATATTTTATGGCTGTAGAAAGACAGCCACTCCTTCCTCACGTACTTCTGTGACAGCTCTCATGATGGGGAGAAGTCTGGCTAGAAAAACAGCACTATAGAGTCCCATACCTATTGAAGAACCCCATCTCTTCAGCTTCTCTCCTTGGACTTGAGGGGAGGAGGTGTGAACTGGAAAGGGAGGAATATGAGCAGACGTTAGCCACAGATATGTAGAGCTTTTGATCTAAATCTGATGAGCAGTGGAATCCAAGCTGGAGATGGATTTATCAGGAATACCCTAGGGCCCACTGTTTCTGATTTCTTTATTTCAAAATGTAGTATAGGTATGTCGGACACATTTTCCCAAAGTGACCAAAAGCAATATATATATTTAATGAGCATATTCCTCCACCAATCAATGTTCATACTTTGAAATCTTCTGAATGACTTTTTGTCCACAGGTAAGTAGAGTTTTTTCCTACAAAAAAAACAGAATCCCAGTCCAAAAAAAAAAGGTTTTATTAGCTTGGGTATTTTTTTAAACAAACAAAAAAAACCACTTATCAGTCATTTTTGTTGTTGGTACTTATCACTTATCTCTCTCTCTATTATCTCTTTTTCTTTTTGGTTTTTTGAGGTAGGGTCTCACTCTAACCCAGGCTGGCATGGAATTCACTATGTAGTGAATTCAGGGTGGCCTTGAACTCACAGCAATCCTCCTATCTCAGCTTCCCAAGTACTGGGGTTAAAGGCGTGTGCCACCACGTTCTGCTGTAGTTGTTACTTTTAATGATTATAGCAATAGTTCTTAGGCACACCAGGTAAATTATTAACATAACCAGAAACAGTCCCACCCCGTCTTCTGGAGACGGACACCACAAAGCTCAGCAATTCCAGGGTGGCTGTCTTCGTAGGGAGATGAAGTCCTCCATCTTTTCTAGTTAAAAGTGGCTGTTAAGCAGTCAAGGCCCGAGATGAAAGAAGTGGCAGGGTTGAGTCAGCATCTTCCGTCCCCCTTGCCATGCCTGTCACCTGTTTGATGAGGCTTGCCAGCGTGTCGTCACCACCGCAGAATGAAAAGATGGGCGTTTTTATGAGCTAGGGCCGTGTCCCTTCCCCTCCGGCCCTTCCTTCTCCCACTTCAGCTTGAGGCTGAGGAAAAACACCTTCCGTGAAAGATGTCTCACAGATTTACCTCAGAAATCAGGATACCACAAGATGGGGAGAAGCAGACATTACTTTGGGGAGGCTGGTGGGGCTTTTGCCAAGTATGGGCTTCATCTTCAGTCTCCTCCTCACAAAAAACAAACAAACAAACAAAATAACCCCAAGCACTACATGGCTATCTTCGGAGACAATCCCTAGGTCTCTGAATGTTAAAGGAAATGTCTCCACCTGCCCCTTCCCCTCAGTGAAGAAACCCAGCATCCCACCACCCTCAGACTTTGCAAGACTATAAAAGTCCCAAGGCAGTATGCCCAGGAGGGAGGGGCCCCTCGTCAAGGAAACCCTGGATGTCCTCAGCCCTAATGACAGGTACCTAACAGCAGCCAAAGTGGAGCAGAAGCTTATAAAACATCTAGGCAGCCCTCATGGGTGGGGCGGGCCGTGGAGAGGAGTGGGGTGCGTTGCTGGGCTGATAGAGCCCTGCCTGGTCTTTGCAGCATTTCCCGCCTGCTTCACTGGCACTGATGAGTAAGGTGAGGGAGGGGACCGCCACAGTCACCCACGGATCACAGCGGCACTTGCTCCAGGCCACAGAGGGCAGAGGGTAACATTGGCATTCCACACTTTGCCTAAGGAAGTAAACACCATCCCCTCCCTTGCCCTCTCCTGGCACGCACATCTTTCCATCCAGGAGAAGGGAAAGGGAGCCAGGGCAGGACTATGTCCCAGGACATGTAAAGCTCCTTTTGCCCTCCCAGCGCTCCAGGCTCCACACTGGGATCACTGTGAGCCTCCTGCACAGAGATTGACTTGCTTGATCACAGCCAAAGCGAGAAACAGAGAGGATGTTGGGCCAGTTCCCACTCAGAAAATCAGGGTGGGGGGTTCTCCATTTAATTTGCTTTCCATGAGTGATCTGGTAGTTTACTACAGACTCCACAACAATGTGGAGGCTTAGTATAAGCAAAATGGAAACCCCACAGTGTTATGACTCTTGACCTGGATGAAACTGGAAAGTGTGTTATCAGATGTCACACATGTCACAGCCAACACCTAGGGACATCCTAATGCCCTGATGCTGGGGTTTGTGCAGTGACCTCAGGGCACTTCATCAATAAAAGCTAACAATGGCAATAATAGGTGAATGGTGGCTGACCTTTGCTGACCTTGCTTCCCTAGGCAATTTTTCACACCTAACACCTACCTTATCTAGCACTTAGAATAAGCCAAGCTCAGAGAGGTGACCTGACCGCCCAGGGTCACACAGTCTCACAGCAAGGACCCAACGCAGAGCCCAGTTTCCCAACTGTGTGATAACGACTAGATGTTGGTACCCTTTGGCAGGTTCAGGTCATGGGCCACAGAGCCAGAAAGACCCCAGAGCCTGTCTTGGTCATCACTGTGAGTCACTTTACTTTCATAAAGTCACTTTGCTGATTTATAAAATGGAGGAAATATCCCTGTCTGCACTGGAAGTCATCAGTTAACGTGGGTTGACATGGATTTCAGGGTACAGTCAGGTGGGAAGGGCTGGGAGCTATACACCCAGCAGTGCTCCTTGCCCCAACTTTGATGAAAGCTGTAATTACAGCCCCTCCTGCCACTCTAGCCCGGAGGCCTTGATGGCTTCTGGCTGCTCTGAGGATCAGGTCACATCCCTGCATAGATGGGCATTAACAGGGTGCTTTTGGAGGGGGGGCTCCATTAACAATCTAATAGTTTTTTTTTTTTTTTTTTTTTTGGTTTTTCAAGGTAGGGTCTCTCTTTGGACCAGACTGACCTGGAATTCACTATGTAGTCTCAGGGTAGCCTCGAACTCACAGCGATCCTCCTATCTCTGCCTCCTGAGTGCTGGAATCAATGGCTTGCACCACCACACCCGGTTAGGTTTTTTTTTCTTTATTTAAAAAATATTTATTTGAAAAAAAAAGCAGAAAGAGAGAGAGAGAGGGGATGGGCATGCCAGGAAAGTGACCCCACGGCAAGCAACGCATCTAGAACTGCATCTCAGAGCCCCCCACCCTCATGGATCCTTTTTCCAGGAGCCTGCAAAGCAAGATGGCAGCTCTGCAGTTTCTCCCCAGGTCTTTGTTATTTCCCTCCCAAGAGCTTGTATGCAATGTGCTGAATTTGAGCCAAATTCATATTAAATTACAGCGCCTCTCAGTGACGCTTTCACCTGCCAGGATCCAGGCTGGGCAGGTTCTAGCCATCGTCAGATGGAACCCTCCCAAAGGCCTAACAGGGTGGCATCACTGCTCAGGTGTGTATAGCGGTTACTGTGGACTGGCTTTGCTCAAGCTCTTACCCAGCCCTATGAGGTGAGTACTGGTTTTTATAGATAGGGAATCTGAGGCAAAGATCCAAAGGCCAGATGGTCAAGGACTTAGGTCTCCAAGGGAGGTATTATGGACCGGGCTACACACTTGATCCCTACTCTGTATGGCTTCTCCACTCCATGAGCCACTGTTATCCCATTTGGCAGATGAGTAAGCTGAGGGTGAAAGCCTATGCACAGTGTGTGTCAGAGCCATACTCAGACTGTCCCAACAGACTGACCCGCATTTTAGTGCTGCTGGTCTCCTTTCAAGGGATGTGGATGATGTGGTTGGGGGAAGGGGCGGGGCAGACACCCCCGATGCCATACCACCTGGCTCAGACTAGGATGAGAACAGTGATACCCCAAGAGCTAAGGTCCTTGCCCAGTCAGTGGAGCAGAGGCATGAACCCATGGGTCCTGAGCTGAGGCCCCAGGACATTCTGATTTTCCAGAGAAGCCATCTGGATCCACTCTAAGGAGTTCATTATTATTATTATTTTTGGTTTTCCAAGGTAGGGTCTCACTCTAGCCCAGGTTAACCTGGAACTCTGTGGTCCCATGCTGGCCTCGAACTCACAGTGATACTCCTACTTCTACCTCCCAAGTGCTGGGATTAAAGGTGTGCACCACCATGCTGGGCTAGGAGTTCATTCTTTTGGGTTCTGAAGGTGACTGATCTCTAAGCCATTTTAGAAGTGTGCATTTATTTACAACCTTTTAGGCTCATGCTGTGTTAAGGATTTCAACTACTGGTCAAGTCACACAGACTCCAAGAGAGGGTCTCAGGCAGGGTCTGAGATGACCACACCCCTCCCCACTCTGTCACCATTTGCTTTCCAAGCTGTAGTACCAGTATTCAGGATATTGAGGCAGAAGGATTGTGAGTTCCAGGCCAGCCTAGGCTACATAGTAAGACCACACCTCAAAACCCAAAATGGACCATGGAGATGGCTCAGTGGGTAAGTGCTTGTCACACAAGCATGAATACCCGAGTTTGAATCCCCAGAATCCATGTGTACACCAGGCGTGGTCCACACGTAATCCCAGCATTAGAGAGTCAGAGACAGGGGGATCCATAGGGCTTACTGGCTAGCTAGTCTAGCTGCATGGTCAGCTCTGGGTTCAGTGGGAGGCCCTGGCTCGAGAAATAAGGTGGAATGTGACAGAGGGAGACATTTAACATTGACCTCTGGCTTCCACGTACGTGCACACACATGCACAAGTTCCCACACATACGTGGGCCCACACAGATGTGAACATGCGTGCACACCAACAAAAGAGCGAGCAAGCAGACAACAAAGGCCTGCTTTCTTTGTGTCTATTTTATATTAGACACATACTGGGCTTTCTTCTTCTTTTTTGAAATTTTTTTTAATTGACAGTTTCTATACTTACAGACAATAAACCATGATAATTCCCTCCCTCTCCCTACCTTCCCCTTCACAAATCCACACTCCATCATATCCTCTCCCTCTCTCCATTCATCTCTTTTTCATTTTGATGTCATCATCTTTTTTCTTCTATAATGAGGGTCTTGTGAAGGTATTTCTAGGCACTGTAAGGTCGTGGATATCGAGGCCAATTTCTGTCTGGACAGTTGCACTGTAAGCAACCCTACTCTTCCTTTGGCTCTTGCATTCTTTCCACCCCGTCTTCCACAATGGACCCTGTGCCTTGGAGGGTGTGCTAGAGATGGTTCTGTGCTGAGCATTCCTCTGTCACTTCTTCTCAGCACAATGGGGCCTTTGGGGTCATCCCAGTGGTCACTGCCATCTGAAAAGAGAAGTTTTTCTAACCAAAAGTGAGAGTAGTATTAATATATGGATATGAACATTAAGTGTAGTGCTTACAGGGCAGTTTGATGAGCATAGTGTATGCATTTAGCCAGATAAGAGCAGGCAATACACTCTTAAGGCTCATGACCTCCCCCACCATAGGCTTTTGATTAGGTTTTCAGTACCAGACATGTGTTCTCTCCCATAGAGCGGGCCTCCAGTCCAGTCAGAGAGCAGTTGTGTTCCCCTAGAATGGGCATTGCCACTATTGTACCCGTTTGGTCTTTTGGCCAGGCTGGCCAAACTTGAGGCCTCATTTACACATGATTTGGAACAAACAATTTACATTAAATTAGCATTAAAGAAAAATGTCTTTAGCTGGGCATTGTGGCACACACCTTTAATACCATCACTTGGGAGGCAGAGGTAAGAGAATCGCTGTGAGTTTGAGGCCAACATGAGATGACAGAGTGAGTTCTGGGTCAGCCTGGGCTAGAGTGAGACCCTGCCTCAAAAAACCAAAAACAAAAGTCTTTAAACAGAATCGCACACAATGTTATGTTACAGCTGCTTGTTTGGTGAAAGTGCTGTGATGGTTTGCAGACACTTCGCGCTGCATCTCTCCAAAGGGCAATGACAACTGGGTCTTGAGCAAGGACAATCGCCGTATATAACAAAGTGAATGTCACTAGTTAGAAGGGCTTCCCTGCCAGGCTTGGTGGCACACACCTTTAATCCTCGCACTTGGGAGGCAGAGGTAGGAGGATTGCCATGAGTTTGAGGCCACCCTGAGACTACATAGTGAATTCCAGGTCAGCCTGGCTAGAGCAAGACCCTACCTCAAAAAACCAAAATAAATAAATAAATAAAAATAAAAGGGCTTCCCTTTGGGGCCAGGGCTGTAGCTGAGTATTAAAGTGCTTGTCTAGCAAGGGTAAGATACTGGACTCAATTCCCAGCCTGCAAGAATAGATTTTTTTTTGTACAAAGCATACTTCTCTTACACAATACAAAGATAGTTACCTGGAACCTTATTACTTTGGTGTATTTAAAATCATTTGTTGGGGGGAGCTGGAGAGATGGCTTATAGGCGCACGCATCTGGAGTTCTGTTGCAGTGGCTGGAGGCCCTGGTGCACCAATTCTCCCCACCCTTGCTCTCTCACTCTCTGTCTCATAAAAAGTTACAAAAATAAAAATTATTTGTGTAGAGTGTGGTGGCTCACGCCTTTAATCCCAGCATGTGGGAGGCAGAGGTAGGAGGATTGCTGTGAGTTCGAGGCACCCTGAGACTACAGAGTGAATTCCAGGTCAGCCTGGGCTAGAGTGAGACCCCACTTTGAAAAAAAAAAAGGTGCATGTTGGGGGGCACTCAAGGGCTTCTTGCTACTGCATTTAAACACAGGTGCTTGGACTGGAAAGATGGCTTAGCGATTAAGGCACTTGCCTGAATACCAGACATCTGCACCCCTTTTTGCATCCAGGATATAGATGGCTTGGGAATTTAACCTGGGCCAGCAGGCTTTGCAAGCAAACACCTTTCACCACTGAGCCATCTTCTCAGCCACGTAATTTAAAATGTTTTTGAACAATTCAGAAGAAAATGCAAATATTTATATTTACTCTTCTCCTCCCACTCCTGGTCAGCCATGTTTCCCCCCTTTTTAGACTTTGATAGTTTCCTCTTCAAATTGTTTTATCATAATATTCTGAAGACTAATTTTTCCGACCAAGGTATCAACATTTTAAAATCTTTTTGATGAGATTCCTATGCCCATATCAAAGGACCTTTTAAATTAACCCAAGTAAATCCTACTGGGTAAATTGATTTTCGGATTTTATTTTCACTCAACTGCAGGCTGTGTGGTGCTTTTATAGCACTTGGCTCTCCAGACCTGTCTTGCTCTTCCCAGACACCTGTGTAGCAGAATGCAGGTTCTTACGGGGATTGAACCACTTCCCCAGGTAGACATTTAGCTTGTTGCCTTTTTTTTTTTTTCTTGTTTTGAGGTAGGATCTTGCTCTAGCCCAAGCTGACCTGGAATTCACTCTGTAGTCCCAGGCTAGCCTCAAACTCACAGTGATCTCTTACCTCTGCCTCCTGAGAGCTGGGATTAAAGGTGTGCACCACCACACCCGGCACTAGTTTTCATTATTGCACACATTTCTTATCTGAGTTTTCCCCCTCAGTCCTGGGGGCAAGTGCATGCCAAGAAAGCGCTCTGTTACTGGGCTACACTCCCAGCCCTTACAAGCACTGTTGGCTCGTGAACATTCGGAGTAAGTCCAGGTCTCAGGGATGTTTTGGTGGATGGGACTTCCGTTCCTCCCACAGGGCTTGCCTCGGGAGTACCTGATGACAAGGCTTGCTCAGAGTGAAGGTCAGAGGGCCGGAATTCCCAGCAGTGCGCCAGTGTGAGAAACAGGTGCCTGTGAGGGCAGAGCTGACTGTGGGCATCAAGCGGACGCCCTGGCAGTGCGTGTGGTCCCATTCCTCAGGCCTTGTGCAAACACCCGCCTTTGTCACTGGCTGAATAGGAAAGTCAGTCCCAAATTAGCACTAATGTGAGGGTGTTTAACCCTCCTGTGAAGTCCTTTGACAAGCACAAAAGAACTTTTTCAGGGGCTGGGCTGGGCAGCCCAAACAGGTCTGATTTAGAGACACGTGCATGTCTCCAGGACTCCATAGCGGCTGTTCTCTGTGGGACCTCAGTAACCCACACCTGGAAGGTTGAATGCAGTTCTGGCTCCACCGGCCTTGTACCTCAAGGGCCAGGGCAGGCTTCCATGCCACAAGCAGGACCTCTTGACTACTTGTGGTAGTTTGAATGTGAAGGGTCCCCCCATAGCCTCTAGTGCTTTGAATGTTTGGTCCCCAGCTGGTGGCAAATTGGGAGGTACAACCTTCTAGGCATTCAAAACACATGAGGTCACATTTCAAACTACCATACTGGTTAAGGCTTTGACATTATGGAAGCCTGCGTTCAAATACCAGCTCTACCCTCACAGGCTCAGATACCCTGAGCAAGTCTGCTCCTCCTCTGAGCCTCAGTCTTCTCTCCAGAGACAAGGGTGACAGTAGACATGACCTCAATAACATGTTAGAAGATCACATGGATTGATACAGGGCCACCTGTATGGTGGATGGGGGTCTTTCCTGACCAGACCATCTAAAATCACAGGGCTCCCCAACCCAGCCCCACACTTCTTTTCTGCTGCATGTTCCCTGATCTCTGACCCTCATCACCCTCTGACCTGCTACATGAATGGCTTCTTCCCACTTCCCCGCTGTCTCCCCAGCCACAAGCTGTATGAGGGCAGAGCATAGATCCTTTGGTTTATTTCTGGATACCACAAGCCTTGTGTGGGACCTGGCACTCATTAGGCTCCCAATCAGAACTGGCCTTATATAGCACAGATACCTGGTGTAGAACAAGGCTTCTATAAAAAGCAGCTTTGGGCTGGAGAGATGGCTTAGCGGTTAAGGCGCTTGCCTGTGAAGCCTAAGGATCCATGTTTGACTCTTCAGATCCCACGTAAGCCAGATGTACAAAGGTGAGGTAAGTGCAAGGTCACACATGCCCACTGGGTGGCTCAATCATCTGGAGATCTATTGCAGTGGCTGAGGCCCTGGCACGTCAGTTCTCTCTCTCTCTCTCTTTCTTACCCTATCTTTAAAAAAAAAAGTATCTTTATGAGACACCATTGTTGGCCAACTTTTATTCTTTTCTCAAAATATTTTTTATTCTTATTTATTTGAGAGAGAGAGAGAGAGAAAGAAGGGCACACCATGGCCTCCAGACACTGCAAATAAACTCCAGATGCAGGAGCCAACTTGTGCATCTGACTTATGTGGGTACTGGGGAATTGAACTTTGGTCTTTGGGCTTCACAGGCAAGTGCCTTAACCACCAAGCCAGATCTCCAGCCCCAATGTTTATTCTCAAATGCAACTCCCAGGAACACAGGGGCAAGTAGGCCCTGAGGCCCTGGGGCGGGCCTGTGGAGATTTTCACCCTCCTCAACTAAGTAAGACAAGAGAGCCAGCCCAGGTCTCTTTCTGTCGAGATGGAAGGCAGGCGTGTCTGTCCTGGGAGTAGCCTGCTGCATTTGGCCAGGCCTGTAGCAGCCTGCATGCGCTATGGCCAAGGCGGCCTGGGTGAGGCACAGGGTTGGCCCACCCCAGGGGTTTGGGCTGAGAACTGGCCTGTCTGGGCCTGTCTAGCCCTAATCTGACCATTGAATCAAGGAACCAACTGAACCCCAAGTCGTTCTAGGGGAGTTTAGAAGACCAAAGCCACTGTGTCCTCCACCTCAGCACAGCCCTTCTCAGGCAAGATGCCAAGTTCAAGGGCCTCCAGTACATGTTAGAGGCTTTATAACCACAGGCCATCTCTCAGGTTCTGAAAAGGTTCCATTGTTTCCTGAGGGCCCACTGAGTGTTAGATGTGTGCAAGGATCTCGAGACAGAGAGTAAGGCACAGAATTTAGGTTCTCTAGGGTTCCCAGTCTTAAAAAAAAATGATTTATTTACGTGTGTTTGTGTGTGTGTGTGTGTGTGTGTGTGTGTGTGTGTAGGCACACATGTATGGGCACTCCAGAGTCTCTTTCCACTGCAAATGAGCACCAGACACATACACCACTTTTTTCCTTTTGTGTCTGGCTTTACAGGAGTGCTGGGGAGTTGAATCCGTTCCAACAGACTTTCCAAGCAAGTGCCTTTAATCCCTTTAATTGCTGAGCCACGTCCCTCTCCCCTGGAGCTCCTAGTCTCACCCTGGGTGGTGGGCATGAAAAGAAGAGTTCCTTCCTGAAATTACCGGAGGAAAAGTACCCAGCACAGTAGGTGCTTTTCCCTGAGTTCTAAGCTAGGCAGGGAGAGGAAGGGGTGTTTCTGAAGACAGGACCTAGAAGCTGCTCAGAAAACTTCACGAGTGATAACCAAATCAAGGAGTTGGGTTGTGGTGGGTGGAGGGGAATGGTGCCTCCGAAAGGGGGAACAGTATGTGCGAGGGCCCAGAGGCAGTCCTGGTGAGCGATGTCTTTTCATTGAAACCTCTTATCTTGCTGATGAGGAAACTCAGGCCCTAGGAGGTTAGCTCCCTTCCTGGGGTTCCACAGGGTGCCTCCTGAGCCTGTGGGGTTTTCCTGAGGACTCAACCTGAGTCACATGAACCCTCCAAAGACCAGTTTCAGCTCATCTATCTGGGGAAAATATTCAAAAAGAGTCAGGGTGACTGAGGTTTGTAGGGAGGCGAAAGAGAGAGAGAGAGAGAGAGAGAGAGAGAGAGAGAGAGAGGGAGGGAGGGAGAGGCAGGCAGACAGAGAGAGAGGGAGACCTTTCTAGGTTACCAGGAAGGCAATTCCAGAATTCAGACATCCTTTCCCTGGCTCCTCCTTGTAAGCTTTCCCAGCTGATACTCCTCTCTTGGAATGAATCACTGTGCAATGCTGGCCAGATGTGCAGATAGGTAAATAAATAAACCAAACATGTGGCCCAGTTCCCTCCTCCTGGCGGAAGCTGCTCCGTGCACACAGGACAAGCATCTTGGGATTTAGTTTGGCTCCTGGTAGTTGGTTTTCCCCCATGTTGTTGAATGAGATCAACTCAGACAGGTAAATTCGGCTCCAGTGTGGTCAGGCTCTAGTGTGGAGACAGGGCAGTGGGTAGCAATTCTTGGGGAACGCTTGAGGAAAGTGTGGGTCCCTCACTGGGACTTGAGTCACATTCATTTGTATGCCTCAGCCTGACTTCCTGGGCTGGACAAGTAATCTATGTGGAGGTGGCCCCAGGTGGCATCCCCCATATTTGTCTATGGGAACAGCCTAGACACTCACTTGTCCTCAGGTTAGCCACGCCCTCCTGGCTGAGCCTTAGGTAACAGTTTGAGCCACCCATCAGCTTGGGGCATTTGTGCAATTCCTCATTTGCCCAGGTGAGTCAGTGTGTACTAAGCGTGAGTCTCCGATGGGGGTGGGGATGCAGCCTCACCTTGATCCAGGGACCTCCAGGAGAGCGATACAGCAGGACATCTGATGGGAAGGGTGCGGGCACCCCCACCTAGCTTCAAGAGCAGACTCTCCAGACCCGCCAGGGCTTGTGTATGTGGAGTGCCCTGGAGACATTTGAAAGAGCCCCCCAGAAACAACCACCTGACCCCTTTGAGCCTCAGCACAGTGGGGCTGACTACCTTGCCCAGGCTCATGAGACCAGTACAAGGCAGAGTCAGGACTGGAAGTGGGCGTGGGCCAGCTCCAGATCCCCTCACCCCAAATGAGTCCATTAATGCGCTTCAAGTGTGTATGTGTGGATGCAGGCACATCAGAGTGGTTGTTCTCTCCTGGTGTGGTGGGGCTGGAGGGGAAGGGTGGGGACTTCCACTTTCATGCCTTCACATTCAGGTAGCGTGGTAGTTTGACTCAGGTGCCCCCATAACTTAGGTGTTAGGTTCCCAGCTGATGGAGATTTGGGAATTAACACCTCCAGGAGGCAGTGTATTGTTGGGGGCGGGCTTATGGGTGTTATAGCCAGTTTCCCCTTGCCAATGTTTGGCACACACTCTTTTTGCTATTATCCACCTTATGTTGGTCAGGGGCTGGTGTCCACCCACTGCTCATGCCACTGTTTTCCCTGCCATTGTGGAGTTTCCCCTTGAGCCTGTAAGCCAAAATAAACCTCTTTTTCCCAGAAGCTGCTCTTGGTTGAGTGATTTCTACAAGTAATGCGAACCTGACTGCAACAGGTATCATCTCATTTTTTAAAAAAATTTTTTTCATTTAAAAAAATTTTATTCATTTATTTGCAAGGAGAGAGGGAGAGAGACAGACAGACAGACAGACAGACAGAATGGGCTGCTGCAAATGAACTCCAGATATATGTGGCACTTTGTGCATCTGGCTTTATGTGTGTGCTCAGGAATTGAACATGGGTCATTAGGCTTTGCAGGCAAGTGCCTTAATCGCTGAGCCAGTCCCTCATTTTGCTTTGTTGTGTCTTTTATAGCATGCATTACTTTTATATTTAGGGGAAAGTGAGACAACGTGATTTTAACACAGTGCTCTAGTTTGAGAATGCTGATCAAAGATCTTAAAATATCGCAAGGGGATGATCAGATAGATCTAAGGCCATCTCTGAAGACATTGCTCTCAAACTTGTGGCTTCATCACCCTACCTGGGTGTGACACCTTTCAAGTGCAGATGTTGCTAGAACATTACACAGCCTGGAAGAGTAGAGTTTCAAACCTGGAATGGTGAGAAACCTCTGTAGGTCTAGCACTCAGAAAGTTGAGGCAGGAGAGTCGTAAGTTTAAGACCAACATAGCAAGTTTGAGGGCGGCAATAAGAGGCCCTGGTGAGCCCACATGCCACTCGATCTATCTTGCAAATAAATAAAACTATAGAAAACTCTAAAAACAACTATAAAGAAGAGAGAATTGCCATGGTTCACTGTATCAAGTTCTAAGTATGGACGTGTCTCACCTCAATAAATCCTCATCACAGACCCATGAGTAGATGTGGGGGCAGACTTCCAAATGTTAAGTAATTTATCTACCATTAGCCAGCTGGTACTGGCTGAGACTTGAATGTGACATAGTCTACCTGCAGAAGCCAATCTCAACCACTACAGTTGCAATTTTTCTTTAGAATAAAGATGACTGTTTGTGGACTGTCTCCAGCGAGGGACCTGGGGGAGGCTGGTTGTTCTGGTGTGGGGAGTGTGCCAGCCACAGGGCAGGAGGTCTGCCAGCCAAGGATCCTCCAATGGAGACTGCTGGCCGTAGCCCAGAATTCCTCCAGTGGCAAGTCAGGCCGACTTGTGCCCCAGAGGGCATGAGCTAAGGACCAAGTGTTAACGACATCTAACAATTTAACATCTTTTTCATGTGTATGTAATGTGCACACATGTATGCATGCTTGCATGTGTGTGTGCATGTGTGTACATGTGTGCTCAAGTGTGCTCAAGTGTGTAGAGGCCAGAGGTCAACACTGAGTGTCCTTCTCAATCACTCTCCACTTTATTTTTTTTAATTTTTGTTTATTTATTTATTTACAAGCAGAGAGAAACAGAACAGAAGAGAGAGGGGGAGGAAGAAAATGGGTGTGCCAGGGCCTCTAGCTGCTGCAAACAAAATCCAGATGCATTATGCCCCTTTGTGCATGTAGCTCTACATGGGTACTGAGGATCAAACCAGAGTTGTTAGGCTTTTCAGGCAAGCACCTTAATTGCTGAGCAATCTCTTCAGCCCAGTTTATTTTATTTATTTTTATTTTTATTTATTTTTTGGTTTTTCAAAGTAGGGTTTCATTGTAGTCAAGGCTGACCTGGAATTCACTCTGTTTTCTCAGGGTGGCCTCACTCACAGCGATCCTCCTACCTCTGCCTCCCAAGTGCTGGGATTAAAGGTGTGTGCCACCATGCCTGGCTAATTTTTTAAAATATTTTATTTACTTATTTATTTATTTCAGAGAGAGAGAGAGAGGCAGATAGAGAGAATGAGCATGCCAGGGTCTCCAGCCATTGTAAACAAGCTCCAGACCTATGTTCCACTTTTGTATCTGGCTTATGTGGGTACTGGGGACTCAAACCCGAGTCCTTAGGTTTCACAGGCAAGTCCCTTAACCTCCAAGCCATCTTGCCATCCCCCCACTTAATTTAAAATTTTTAAAAATCTATGTATTTGAGAAAGAAAGAGTATAAGCACACCAGGGCCTCTTGCTGCTGCTGACACACTGTAGACATATGCACCACTTGTATGCCTGGCTTTACATGGGTACTGGGAATTGAATCTGGGCATGCAGGCTTTGCAAGCAAGTAGCTTTAACCACTGAGCAATCTCCCCTGCTCCTTCTCCCCCCACCCTGCCACTTCATTTAAAAAATATTTATTTTTTATTTACTTATTTATTTGAGAAAGAGAGGAGAGAGAGAAAGAGAGATAGAGAATGGGCATACCAAGACCTCCAGCCACTGCAAAATAATTTCAGACACATGAGCTACCTTGTGCATCTGGCTTACATGGGTCCTGGGGAATTGAACCTAGGTCCTTTGGCTTTGCAGGCAAGGGCCTTAACCACTAAGTCATCTCCTCAGCCCCACTTCATTTTTTGAAACAGTGTCTCTCAATGAACTCACCAATTCCACAGCCAGCAAGATGGCGGGATCCTCTTGTCTCCATTCCCCCACCCCTGGGATCACAGGCACATGCTAGTGCGCTTTTCCAGTGGGTGCTGGAGATCTGAACTCAAGCTCTTTACTGATTAGCCATCTTCACAGCCCAAACCCCGTTTATGAAGCATGGATGACGGGCATGTAAAATACGAGGTGAACATCACTGCATTAAAACCCAAGAACCCCATCGTGAGTAGATATTATGATTACTCCCGCTTTATGGGAGAGGAAAGTGAATCCATTTGGCTTGAATAAGGACTGATCTTTGTTTGAGATGGGGCTTCACACTGTAGACCAGTCTAGCCTGTAACTTGCTCAGGCTGGTCTCAAGTTTGCAGCGATCCTCCTGCCTCGGCCTCCCAAATTCTGAGATTCTAGGCATGAGCCACCACACCAGGAGGACTAATCTTTGTCACTTTGTCATCTCAACAGAGTTGGGCTCTGGGGCAGCAGATTCGTACTAATGACCTCATACGTTCTGCACAACTCCATAAGGTGCCAGAGTGAGTCCTCCTATTCTCTAGAGGAGCAGATGGAAGCTTGGAGAAGTTTGGCTCCTGTTATGCAGCAGAATGTGCTGAAACAGGGTCAAACCCTAGGCACTGTGTCTCTCACCATTCCACTCTACTGTGAAGGTGACAAACCAGTGGCCTATAGCCAGGCTTACAGAAGAATTGGGTGGCCTGGCTAAAGCTACTGGGCATTAAAATACTCCTACATGGGCTAGAGAGATGGCTCAGCGGTTAAGGCACTTGCCTGCATAGCCTAAGGACCCAGGTTCGATTCCCCGGTACCATGTGAGCCAGATGGTACAGTGGCTAGACACCCTGGGGTGCCTATTCTCTTTCTTCTCAAATAAATGAATAAATATAAATATAAGTATAAAATACCCATGTAGACACCAGAGAAGTTAGTGTGAATGGAAGTGAGGGTGTAACTGCCCAAGATCCCTAGTTCTTTAGGGATGGGTCACTGAGCATCTTGAGCCAGCTTGTTTGGGTTCAAATTCCAGCTTTCCCATTGACCAACCAGCTGTGTGAGTTCAGGCATAGGGCTAAACTTCTCTGTGCCAGGTTCATTTATCCTTAAAATAGGGATAAGTCTAACGCTACTTATCTGGGGGTTAATAGGACACCATCTGACGTGTGTAAGGGGTTGAGAACAGAGCCTGGCACATTGTGTGCATTACATAAACACCTGGGATTCCATCCCAGAGTTGGGCAATGTATCCACGGCTCTTCAGTTTTGCTGTATACAAAACTATCTATGCTGAGTTGTGATTCGGTGCGATCCCTGTTTTTCTGGAGACAGTGGGTGTGACAAGCAGCCACTAAAGAATGTGTCAGTATCACTGGCAAAGCCGAGGACACTGTGGGCCACATTGCACAATGCCCCTTATCTCCAGATTCCCATGCCCTACTCTTTCTGGAGCCAACACCAGAAGGATCATGTCTCTCTGACATGCATGAGCAGTGTCTGGGATCCTGGCATGATCCTCTTGGCCATCAGGAACTTAGAAATGAAATGCAATTGGCAATCATTGGCTTAAAGCCAGGTTGCAGGAACAGCGAGCTTCATCTTTTTTCTGATGGTTGTTTTCTCTGTTAAAAAAAAAATACTGTGGAGGCTTTACCTCAGTGGTAAAGGCGCTTGCTGGCAAAACCTGAAAGCCCAGGTTTGAGTGCCCATTGTCCATGTAGAGCTGCACATACGTCTGGAGTCCATTTGCAATGGCAGGAGGTCCTGGCATGCCCATTCTCTCTCTGTCTCCTATGGCTTTCTCTCTCCTTGAAAGTGAATAATCTATAAAAATATTTTTGGCCAGGCACATACCTTTCATCCCAGCACTTGGGAGGCAGAGGTAGGAGGATTGCAATGAGTTTGAGGCCACCCTGAGACTCCATAGTGAATTCCAGGTCAGCCTGCGATAGAGTGAGGTCCTACCTCCAAATCCTTAAAAACATTTCTTAAAAAATTATTTTATGGGGCTGGAGAGATGGCTTAGCGGTTAAGCGCTTGCCTATGAAGCCTAAGGATCCCGGTTCAAGGCTCGATTCCCCAGGACCCACATTAGCCAGATGCACAAGGGGGTGTATGTGTCTGGAGTTTGTTTGCTGGAGGCCCTGGTGCGCTCTCTCTCTCTCTCTCTCTCCCTCTCTTTCTCTCTCTCTCTCTGCCTCTTTCTCTGTCGCTCTCAAATAAACAAATAAAAAATAAAATAAAATAAAATAATATTTTATGGGTTAAGGAGATGGCTCAGTGGTTAACAGTGCTTGCAACTTAAGTATAAGGGCCTCTCAGACCAGAGACTGCCGAGTTCAATTTCCTAGAGCCCACCTAAAAAGCTGGGCATGCTCATGTACATCTGTAATCCCGGTCTGCAGGGAGACCACAGAATCACTGGGGCTGATGGACAAGAGCTCTGGATTGAGGAGAGACCTTGTCTCAAGAAAATATGCAGACAAGCAGTAAAAGAACACCCAGTGTTCTCCTCTGGCTTCTGCACACATACACATGGGATGTGTGCATCCAAACACACGCATGAGTACAGGACAAACACATACACACATGCACACGCACACACACATGCACACGCACACCACAACTTTACTCTAGGAGCCAGGAGATAGTTCGTTAGGTAAGGTGCTTGCTGTGTGAGCATGAGACCCAGAACTCCTCAGCACTCATTAAAAGCTGATGTGGAGGTAGAGACAGGTGGGACCCCAGGATGTGCTGACTGGCTAGTCTAGCTGAGCTGGTGAGCTCCGGGTTCAGCAAGAGACCCTATCTCAAAAAAATAAGGCAGAGATCCCCTGAGGACTGACTGAGAAGACACCCGATGTCAACCCCTGGCTTCCACATATGCATGTGCACCCACACACACACGCCCTCACATGTGTAAACAAACACATATGCTCACATGTATTTTAGACTGGTTGTGTAGCACAAGCCTTCAATATGAGTCTTTAGGAGGCTGAGGCAGGAGGATCACAAGTTCTAGGGCAGCCTGGACTACATGGGAAGTGTAGGCCAGCCTAAGCTACATGACAACACCCTGTCTCAAAACAATTTAAAAAATATCTGACAGTCTCTTCAACAAGTAGTGCTGGGAAAACTGGGTATGTATATGTAGAAGGATGAAAATAGGTCCTCATCGTTCTGCATTACAAGAATTAAGTCCAAATGGATCAGGGACCTTAGTATCAGATCTGAAACTGCTAGAGGAAAAAGTAGGGAAACCCTTCAACATATTGGCATAGACAATGACTTTCTGAATATAACTCTAGTTGCTCAGGAAATAAAACCACTGATCAGCCACTGGGATCTCATGAAATTACAAAGCTTTTGTACAGCAAAGGACACTGAATAGAGCAAAAAGACAAACTACAGAATGGGAGAAAATTTTGGCCAGCTATACATCTGACAGAGGATTAATATCCAGAATATACAAAGAACCCAAAAAAACAAAAAGTTATCAAACAACCCAATTAAAAATGGACTATGGAATGAAATAGAGAGTTCTCAAAAGAAGAAATACAGATGGCATATAAACATCTAAAAATGTGTTCTTATCCTTAGCCATCAGGGAAATGCAAATTAAAACTACTTTGAGATTCCATCTCACTCCTTTTAGAATGGCTATCATCAAGAAAACAAATGACAATAAATGTTGGTGAGGATGCAGAAAAAGGGGAACTCTTCTACACTGTTGGTGGGAATGTAATCTGGTCCAGCCATTGTGAAAATCAGTGTAGAAGATCCTGAGATAGCTAAAAATAGATTCACCATATGACCCAGCTATAGCACTTTTAGGTATTTATCCCAAGGACTCTTCTCACTACTTTAGAGATATTTCCACAATCACATTTATTGCCGCTCTATTCACAATAGCTAGGAAATGGAACCAGCCTAGATGTCCCTCAACAGCTGAATGGATAATAAAGATGTAGTACATTTACACAATGGAGTTCTATTCAGTGGTAAAGAAAAATGAAATTTGCAGGGAAATGGATGAATCTGGAAAGGATTATACTAAGTGAGGTAACCCAAGCCCAGAAAGCCAAACATTGTATGTTCTCTCTCATATGTGCATCCCAGCTACAAATATTTAGACTTGTGTGTGAGCTGGAACCAAAAGACATTAGCAGAGCCAGCAAGCTTAAAAAAGAAGCGGGGGTGCTATAAGGAAAGAAGGAGAGGGAAGGACTTAAGGAGATGGTATTGTATATATATGTGTGTGTGTGTAAGTAGAACAGATTACAGGGAATGAAATGGCTTAAGAGAGGACAGGGGAAGAGATCAAGTAAAAGAGAGATGGGAGAGGGTCAATCAAAATTCAAGATATTCTGAATAAGACATATGAACGTCTATTTTTTTTTTTTTTTTTTTTTGGATAATGGCAAATCCAGAAGACATAGACTCTTACTAGAAAATTTTTAGTGTCATGGATGGGATACCTTCTAATGAGTTGTTGGCCAGGGAGGTCCCTGTTGCCTCCAAAGCATGATAGGTTATTGCCAAGGACCTTAGTTTCTCACAAGTAACAGATGGTAAGACCTTATTGCTGAAGACTCCACATGCCTGGGTGGCACAGTCACTGAAAAATCAAGCTAGTGCTGAGCCGAAAACCTCCTCCCTGTAGACCAGCCAACTGAAAGCTGGAAAAAGCTGCCCTGCACGCAGCCCTATGGAAGACATGTACACCTTTAATCCCAGCACTCAGGAGGTAGGAGGATTGCCGTGAGTTCAAGGCCAGCCTGAGAATACAGAGTGAATTCCAGGTCAGCCTGGGCTAGAGTGAGACCTTACCTTGAACCCTCCCACCAACCAAAAAAAGAATGGCCAAAGGAAGGGTAGGACTGTTTACAATGCAACTGTCCAGACAGAAGTTGGCCTCGATATCCATGACCTCACAGAGCCTAGCAATACCTTCACAAATTCCTCATAATAGGAGAAAAAGACAATGGCATCAAAATAAAAGAAAGACTAATGGAGAGAGGGAGGGGATGTGATGGGGAATGGGGTTGTAAAGGGGAAAGTGGGAGACAGGAGGGAATTATCATGGTTTATTGTCTATAAGTGTTGAAGTTGTCATAAAAATATCATACATTAAAAAAATAGTAATCTTGGGTTGGAGAGATGGCTTGGCAGTTAAGGTGGTTGACTGCAAAGCCAAGGGACCCAGGTTCAATTCCCCAGGACCTATGTAAACCAGATGGACAAGGTGGTGCATGCATCTGGAGTTTGTTTGCAGCAGATCAAGGCCCTGGCATGCCCATTCTGTCTGTCTGTCTGTCTCTCTGTCATGCAATGAGTAAATTGTGTGTGTGTGTGTGTGTGTGTGTGTAATGTTTTCACAGGGAGGGATGGGGAAAGGTTGTTGAATGGATAGTACTTTACAGTTAGATAGGAACAGGAAGTTCTGGTGTGTGATTGCACAGGACAGGAGGGTGACTATAGATAATGATAACATACTGTACATTTCATAAAGCTAAATGATTTGAAAAGTTTCACCACAAATAAATTGACAAATGCTAGAGAAAAGTGTGCATAACCTGATTTGAGCATTACACAACATGTACACGTATTGAAATATGACATGACACCCCAATTGGCATGTATAATTTTTCTTAATTTAGAGAATACTTTATTAGTTTCTGTAATCAAACCCATGTAGTTAATAACTGAGATATATATAATTTTATGTTTTGTAAATGAGTTAATGATAAATTTAAAAAATAATCTGCTCCTGGTGGCTTGGGTCTGTAATACCAGCTACTTGGGAAAGTGAAGCAGGAGGATGATAAGTTCAAGGCTGGCATGGGCTACTTAGTGTGACCTCATCTTGAAATGAGTAAAAAGAAGGCTGGAGGGCTGGAGATGTAGCTAAGTGGTAAAGAGCTTGCCCAACATGCCCAAGGCCTTGAATTCAAGCCCCAGTACCATAAAGGTAAAAAGAAATTAGGGCTGCGGAGATGGCTCAGCTGTTAAAGGCACTTGCTTGCAAAGCCTGTTGTCCTGAGTTCTGTTCCCCAGTACCCACATAAAGCCAGATGCACATAATGGCACACACATCTGGGGTTCATTTGCAGTGGCAAGAGGCCTTGGTGTGCCCATACTTTCTCTCTGTCTTTGCAAATAAATAAAAAGATATTTTTTAAAAAAGAAATTAGGAGCCAGGCATGGTGGTGCACACCTTTAATCCCAGCACTCAGGAAGCAGAGGTAGGAGGATTGCCATGAGTTCAAGGACACCCTAAGACTACATAGTGAATTCCAGGTCAGTCTGAGATAGAGTGAGACCCTACCTTGAAAAAAGAAAGGCAGTAGAAGAAGAAATTAGGGGCTGCTGGAGAAATGGCTTAGTGGTTAAGGTGCTTGCCTGTGAAGCCTAAAGAGCCAGGTTCAATTCCCCAGAACCAATGTAAGCAAAACGCACATGGTGGCGCATGTGTCTGGAGCTCATCTGCAGTGGCTAGAGGCCCTGATATGCCCATTCATACTCCCTCTCTCAAGTAAATAAATCAAAATAAGAAATTAAATGTTTTATTTTAAAATAAATATATCTTGGGCTGGAGAGATGGCGCAGTGGTTAAGAGCACTTCCTAGGCAAGCATGAGGATCCGAGGAAGTCTGAGCGGCAGAGTTTGATCTCCAGGACTCACATAAACAGCTGGGTGTGACCACACGCATCTGTAACCTCATTTGGTAGCAGAGCAGAGACCAAAATCACAGACTTGTGAGCTCCTGAAAGAGGGGCAAGCTCCAGGAACAGTGAGAGACTCTGGCTCAAGTGAGGACAGACACAAGAGTGATGAGGCGAGCCGGGCGTGGTGACATACACCTTTAATCCCAGCACTCGGGAGGCAGAGGTAGGAGGATCACCATGAGTTCAAGGCCACCCTGAGACTACATAGTTAATTCCAGGTCAGCCTGGACCAGAGTGAGACCCTACCTCGAAAAACCAAAAAAAAAAAAAAAAGAGTGATGAGGCAAGAGCATGGGGCACCACAGGGGCACGTACACACACACACACACACACACACACACACATAAATAAATAAGTAGGGCTGGAGAGATGGCTTAGTGGTTAAGACTCTTGCCTGCAAAGTCAAAGGACCCAGGTTCGATTCCCCAAGACCCCACGTAAACCATGTGCACAAGGGGGCGCTCGCATCTGGAGTTCGTTTGTAGTGGCTGAAGGCCCTGGCACACCCATTCTCTCTCTCTTCTCACCCCCCCTTTCTCTGTATCTATATGCTTGCAAATAAATAAATAAAATATTTAAAAATAAATAAATAAGTAAACAAATTTTGTTTATGAACAAAAAAGTTAACATTTATTTTGTTTCTCAGTAGACTTGAGTATGCATTTTGGCATGTATAAGGATGTGCATGTTTGTCTGTATATGTATATATGTCATGTGTGTACATATGTTTTTAAAAAAATATTTCATTTACTCATGTGAGAGACAGAGAGAAAGGGGCAGATAGATAGACAGAGAGAGAACAGGCACTCCAGGGCCTCTAGCCACTGCAAACACACTCCAGATGCATGTGCCACCTTGTGCATCCCGCTTTACATGGGTACTAGGGAATTGAACCTGGGTCCTTTGGCCTTGCAGTCAAGCACCTTAACCATTAAGCCATTTCTCTCTAGGTCCATATGCACCTTTTTTTATTTTTTTTTACAGAGTATATTCTTTTTTTATTTTTATTAGCATTTTTCATGATTATAAAAAGATTTCCCATATTAATTCCCTCCCTCCCCCCCACACTTTCTCCTTTGAAATTCCATTCTCCATCATATTACCTCCCCATCACAATCATTGTACTTACATATATACAATATCACCCTATTAAGTGCCCTCTTCCCTTCCTTTCTCTTCCCTTTATGTCTCCTTTTTAACTTACTGGCCATATGCACCTTTTTAAAAAAGATTTTATTTTTATTTATTCATTACAGTCAGAGGGAGGGAGAGAGAGTGAGAAAGAGACTGGGCGCACCAGGACTTCTAGCCACTGCAAACGAACTCCAGATGCATGCGCCCCCTTGTGCATCTGGCTTATGTGGGTCCTGGGGAATCGAGCCTCCAACCGGGGTCCTTAGGCTCCATAGGCAAGTGCTTAACCACTAAGCCATCTCTCCAGCCCCCATATGCTTTTTTTGAAAGGGCCCTGGGGATAAAATCATGGGATTCACACATAAAGAGCTGGTGATCTATACTGAGATGAACCTCATACATATACTTTGGAAAATGAAGTTTTATTTTGAGATAAGGTCTCAAAGTTGTTCTCAAACTCACTATGCAGCCAAAGATGACCTTGAACTTCTGATCCTCCTGTCTCCACCTCCTACATGCTGAGGTTACAGGTGTGCACCACCATGCTCAATTTATGTAATGCTGGGGATTGAGCCCAAGTCCTTATGCTTGCACAGTAAGCACTCTTACCCAGCGAGCCATCTCCCCAGCCTCAGGGAGTCTCACTTGACATGAAGTTTGAGGATGCAAGTTCACAGCAAGGACTTTCTCTCTTTGTCTTACAGCGAGCATCAGCCACATGCATAGTCACAGATTTTCACCAACTTTACCCCTAGATCCTTCAGCCCAGCAGTGAAAATACCGACAATAGCGGATTGGAAAGATGGCTTAGCAGTTAAGGCGCTGGCCTGTGAAGCCTAAGAACACAAGTTCGATTCCCCAGTACCCACATAAGCCAGATGCACAAGATGGTACATGTGTCTGGAGTTCGTTTGCAGTGGCTGGAGGCCCTGGCACCATCATTTTCTCTCTCTCAACTAACTAACTAACTAACTAACTAAATAAATGGTTTTTTTGTTTGTCTTTTTTGTTTTTCGAGGAGTATCTCACTTTAGCTCAGACTGACCTGGAATTCTCTGTGTAGTCTCTGGGTAGACTCAAACTCATGGTGATCCTCCTACCTCTGCCTCCCGAGTTCTGGGATTAAAGGTATAAGACACCACACCCAGCTAAAAATATTTTTTTTAATAAATTTTTTATTTATTTATTTGAGAGCGACAGACATAGAGAGAAAGACAGATAGAGGGCGAGAGAGAGAATGGGTGCACCAGGGCTTCCAGCCTCTGCAAACGAACTCCAGACACGTGCGCCCCCTTGTGCATCTGGCTAACGTGGGACCTGGGGAACCGAGCCTCGAACCAGGGTCCTTAGGCTTCACAGGCAAGCACTTAACCACTAAGCCATCTCTCCAGCCCTAAAAATATATTTTTTTAATACTGACAATAGGTCTGGAGAGATAGTTTAGCAGTTAAAAGCCCTTGCTTGCTGTGAAGCCTGAGAGCTTAGGCTCAGTTCCCAAGCATGATATAAAACTGGATGCATCTGCTGTTGTTTTTTCCAATGGCAAGAAACCCTGGTATGTCCTCAGCCCCAACACATATATGTGCAAATCAATAAGTAAATATGAAAAAGAATGCAATAAAGTGGCACCACACATCAATTTAACAGCTGACCAGAATTCCATTTTATGGACTGACTAGCCCCAAACATTATCTTCCTTTTCTATCTTTATTTTCACCACTTTTGGATATGACTTGGGTTTGAAGCCATGGGTCATAAATCCTTTTCAACTGTAACCATCAGGGAGCCATCACCTCTACAGAAATTAGTTTTTTTTGTTGCTGTTTTGTTTTGGATGTAGGGTCTCACTCTAGTCCAGGCTGACATGAAATTCACTATGTAGTCTCAGGATGTCCTTGAACTCATGACAATCCTCCTACCTCTGCCTCCCAAGTACTGGGATTAAAGGCATGTGCCACCACGCCCGGCAAGTTAATCACTTTTAATGACCATTGATAACCCTAATAATCATAGCTCCCACTTACTGAGCGCTTACTACAAGACAGGCCCTGTCTAAGCCTTCATGCTGCTCCAGTGATGTGGGCTGGCGATACTCCCACCACCCTCCCCTGGACCCCTCCTTTCCTCCCGGGATATCTTACTGGAGACAGATGGTATCAGCTCAGCGTGGTGATTAAGCTCAGCAGGTCTTTGCTGCAATTTTCATAATGAGCCAGTGGCTTTTGACCCATTTCCAAGGCCAAAAGCAGCCTTAGGGCCTCGCCCTATCATAGGTATTTGGTGGCTGTAGTGCTAAATTTGACCCACAGACTGCTTTGGGGTGGGCCAGTGGGTGCTGGACAGGGAAGGGAGGAAAGGCAGAGAAGTGAAATGGGCTCTAGCCCCTTGCTTCACGGGGGCCTGAGAAGTGTGCACCACGATGCCATCCCATAGGACAGAATGCCAGTTGCAGCTGGGATCCACTATTATGTCCACTCATAATGACACCTTGAGAGATGCTTGGTGTCATGGTAGTGTGTCACCTTCCCCACTCTCTTTCCCACTCTCAGCCCAGCCTTAGGGAAGTCCCTGGTGAAGGGGACAGAGAAATTTGAGAGAGAAATGCTTGGTGTGTGGAAACTTCACATGGGGACTCTTTTGTTAATATGTTGATTGAATCCTACCTGCCTATCCATTTATCCACTCATCTATTCATCCACTCAACTATCCATCTAATAAGCCATCCACATGTCCATCATTTATCCATGTACCCATCTATTCATCCACACACCCATCCATCCACTCTTTCATCCATCCATCCATGCACCCATCTATTCATCCACACACTCATCCGTCCACTCATCCATCCATCCATCCATCCATCCATCCATCCATCCACTCTTCCATTCATACATCCATCTATTCATCCATGTATGCACCCCTCTATTCATCCCCACACCCATCTATACATCCAGCCATCCATCTATCCACCCACCCACTTACCCATCTATTCATCCATTCTGCAAAGGACTATGTGCAAGGTATACATGTAGATGCTTGGGGTACCAGAAATACAGAAGAGTAAGCACAGGTCCCTCTTGTAGGCAACAGACAATCTCACACAGGAAGCAGCAATGAACTGACAACTCTGTAGACATTGAGTGTAATTTCTAGGAGCCCTGCTAAGCTGTGCTGAGGGACTTTAGCTGAATTTGTTGTAGCTGGTTTGGCCTCTGGAAGCTCCTCACATCCCAGCTCAGGTCTCAGCTCTGCCAGCTATTATCTGTAGGCCTTGAGTAGGTCACTTCACTTCTCTGAGCCTCCATTTAATAGGAGTGATGATCTGATTCATGAAATTGTTGAGAAAATTAAAGGAAGTATGTATGTAGGACATGATGCCTAGAGGAAATTGACAATCGTTGGTTATTTCATTTCTCTTTCCTCAAGTTCTCTGGGCAGTGCTTGAAAGGAAAAGACCTAGTTCCTGATATAAAGGGACTTGGAAGAGGGAAAGGAGAATGACCTGTGTACAAGACACTGTGAAATGCTTTATTTATTTTTTTTTTAATTTTTTGTTTATTTTTATTTATTTATTTGAGAGTGACAGACACAGAGAAAGAAGGAGACAGAGAGAATGAGAGAGAGAGAATAGACACACCAGGGCCACTGCAAACGAACTCCAGACATGTGTGCCCTCTTGTGCATCTGGCTAACGTGGGTCCTGGGGAATCGAGCCTTGAACGGGGTCCTCAGGCTTCACAGGCAAGCACTTAACCACTAAGCCATCTCTCCAGCCCCGCTTTATTTATTTTTATATTGAGCTGGCCTGAACATCCTATGAGGGAGTTCTAGGATCTCCTCTGTTTCCTCACCTTTTATAAAACCTGGAGATTTCTGGGCGTGGTGGTGCATGCCTTTAGTCCCAGCACTCCGGAGGCAGAGGTAGGAGGATCACTGTGAGTTCAAGGCCACCCTGAGACTACATAGTGAATTCCAGGTCAGCCTGGACCAGAACGAGACCCTACCTTGAAAACACCACATACTTGGAACCTATTGTGAACAGAGCCGTACAATGAATTTAGTGAACAGCCCAGATGAGGCCCCCAACCCCATAAAGGGTATGTGAATAAAAATAAAAAAAGAAAGAAACATATAAATAAGGAAGGTAGTTCTATTGGGGACAGGGTGCCTGACTTGAGCACAGCTTAGCCTTGGGGCCAAGCTGGATTGACCAGCAAGGGCTCTTTATTTCCTGGCCACACACTTCATGTGCCCTGACCTCCTCCACACATCGCTAAGGTGTTGGCTTAGGTGAACATGTCCTCTCAACTCTCAGCTACTTCCTCCTCAACCACATGGAGCATTTGGAGTTCTGACATTGTGGTGATGGATTTGGGGAACACACATCTGGTTCTAGAGACAGAAAGCCTGCCAAAAGGTAGAGCCAGAAGCTTCCATCATACTTGAGGAGGCAAAGAAAACTGCACAATAGATTCCCACTGCTTCTCTCATTTGCATTTCCCTGATTACTAATGAAGTGAAGCATCTCTCTGGCCAGGCGCTGTCCATTTGAATTTCCTGCTCTGGGAGGCACTTGCTCAGGGCCTTCTTTTTTTTTTTTTTTTTTCTTCTCCTGTGACTTCCTCCTCCTTTCACACAGGAAGAAACTAAAGTTGAAACAGTAACATGATTTGCCTAAGGTCAGATAACTGATTTACATAAAATGACAGAAAACCAGATTATCTATTATATCGTGCCTTGCTCAAGACCTGCTTGCAGAACTGAATTGAAATGGACAAAGAGAACACTCCCAAACAGAATGAAAGGCACGTGTCACCAAGTGCTGAAAAGAGCATGCATTCTACCTCTGTGGCTCCAAACCCTCTCTGTCCCCTGTTGTTGTGTGATTTGAGCAAACTCCAGGCTGCTCTGAGAAAAGCCCAGGTGAGTGAGGATGCCTACCTCTGTGGGTCACTCAGCAACCATCAATTTTTCCCTCTTGTCCTTTCCTAAAGGGCACAAGAAGGGGCCATGGGCATCAAACCAAGTGAAACGGATAACATCATGGTTTCACTGTGTCTCCCCAGAGTTCATGTTCCCAGTGCAAAAGTGTTGGGAGATAAGGACTCACACGACAGGCCTGGGCCCCGAGGGCTCAGGCCTCATGCATGGATCCCTGTTGTCAGAGAATGGAGGTCAGTTATCACAGAGTGGTTTTGTTCATAAGCGTGACTTTGGGAGGCTGGGGAGATTGCTCAGTGGGTAAAGTGCTTGCCACAGAATCATGAGGACCTGGGTTTGGATGCTAAGTGTTCATGTCAAAACTGGGCATGGTTTTTGTTTTTTTGAGGTAGGGTCTCACTCTGGCCCAGGCTGACCTGGAACTCACTAGGTAGTCTCAGGTGGCCTCAAACTCATGGTGATCCTCCTGCCTCTGCCTCCCAAGTGCTGGGATTGAAGGCATGGTACACCACATGCCCTGCTAACCGCCCCCCCCCCAAAAAAACTGGGCATGGTAATATGTGCTTATGACAACAGCACTGGGGGAGAGGAGACAGGAGGATCCCTAGTTTGCGGGCTGGCTAGTCCAGCCAAATTGGTGCCAGAACCTGTGTCAAAAAATAAGGCAGGGGTTGTAGAGATGGCTTAGTGGTTAAGGTGCTTGCCTGCAAAGCCTAAGGTCCCAAGTTTGATTCTGCAGACCCCACCTAAGCCAGATGCAAAGGTGAGGCAGGCACAAGGTCACACATGCCCACTAGGTGGCACAAGTGTCCGGAGTTCAATTACAATGGCTGAGGCCCTGGCACACCAATTCTCTTTCTCTCTCTCAAAATAAAAACAATAAAAACAAATTTAAAAATGTACTCCCTAACTCTTGGACTTCCCAGCCTCCATAGCTGTAAGAAATTGATTTATTTCCTTCATAAATTACCAGTTTCTGGTGTACTACGATAGCAGCACAAAATGAGGAAGACGTGCTATGAGAAGTCAAATAGCACATGGCCCCAAAATGTTCAGTACTGATCCCCAGTCCTGGGAAAGTGCTACCTTACTTGGTAACTTTGCAGATTTACCTAGATGAAGATCTTGAGGTGAGAGGTTGTCAGATGTACTGGCTGGTTCTCATGGGAGGAAGGCATGAGGATGGTAGCTGAGGTTGGAAGGATGCGCCCAGAAGATGGAGGGAGGGCCGTGAGGGAGGTGGGCAAAGCGGGGAGAAATGGATGCTCCCCTACGTCTATGGAAGGGCAGGGGCTCTGTTGGTATATGGACTTTGGTTCAATGAAACCCACGTCGGACTTCGGAACCCTGGGCTATAAGAGAACAACTCTGTGGGGGATTTTATTTGTTTTGTGGGTTTTTTTTTGCGGGGCTGAGGATGGAACTTGGGCCCTACCCCATGAGAGGTAAGCACTCTACCACTGAGCTATGCACCAGCCTTTGTGTTGTTTCAAGCCACTAAATTTGGGGTAACTCATCCTGGCAGCAACAGGAAGCCAATCCAGACAGCATCTCAGGAGGACCAAGTGTTCTGAAGAGGAGAAAATCCTGAAGAAATAATAATAGCTCCTGTTGTTTTTAGAGTTTAGCTTGTACCCCCCCCAAAAAAAAATTCACGATCATTTTCAAATTACTTCATTTAACTTAAAGCATAAACCATTACCCCATTGAGAAGTTCAGAGAACAGAGGCACTATTCTGGTCAGAGTTGAAAAACCTGAATGCAGTAAGAACTATGGACTGTGAAGTTTGGCTTATGAAGGTGAGAAAGAGATTTGCCTGGACTAGGCTAGCCGTTTGTGTGGGAAGCTTGCTGTTATGCCTGTGTCCTGGGAAGTTGTGCAGGGTTGCTTTGCATAGAAACGAACTGGTGTGAGCAGAGGGATATGGCACAGAAAGAAAAATCTCTGGGTGAACTGTTGCCTATTCAGCTGCAACTGAGAGATTACAACTTTTGAGATTGGGCCAGCTGACCTGCACTGGAACAACAGGAAGAATGTAGACTCTTTTGGAAGGACCTGAGTGCTCAAGAAGTGTCCTGTTCTTCTGTCTGCTTTATTCTCCCCTGGGTTAACAAATTGGCACCCTACCTGGGATTGTGGAGTATAAGAAATGCAGGAAAGAGAGGGTCATTGGGTTTGCAACACGGTCTTGTGTTTTGGAAACAACCATGGGCAGTGTGAAGCAGGTTTGCTGGATGCCTGCATCGAGACCCCATGGAGCTGTGAGGATGAACCGTGGATTGCAGAGGAAACCCAGTGGAGCTGCCGGACCATGACATGGCTGCTAAGGAGAGCTGCTGGCCCCAGATGAAGTTTTCCAGGACTGTGAGTAGCCTAGCTGGAGGGTTGGAATTGGAACTCCAGAGACTTGTTGCTGGTTAGAATTATCAGAGCTTTGTCACTAGCTAGAGTTGTTGGATTTAGGCTACAGAGTTGGTATTTGCCCTGTTTAAATCTTGTATTGGTTGAATATTTTTTTGCTATGTCCAATGCCATCTTTTGCAGTGCCATTATGGGCTTTTTTGGGGGAGGGATTTCTTGGTATTATGGCTCAGTTAAAAGATCTTGGACTATGGGGATGTATGAACATCACTGGAATTGATAAAAACTATGGGGACTTTTAAAGTTGGATACATGTATTGCATTTTATATCATGTATGGTATCATTTTATGGGGGCCAGGGGCAGAATGTGGTGGTTTGATTCAGGTGTCTCCCATAAACTTAGGTGTTCTGGAGGCTAGGTTCCCTAGCTGATGGCAATTGGCAATGAAAGCCTCCTGGAGGCAGTGTATTGTTGGGAGCAGGCTTATGGCTGTTATAGCCAGTTTCCCCTTGCCAGTGTTTGCCACACTCTCCTGTTGCTATTGTCTATCTTATGTTGTCCAGGGGATGATGTCCACCCTCTGCTCATGCCATTGTTTTCCCTGCCATCATGGAGCTTCCCCTCGAGCCTGTAAGCCAAAATAAACCCTTTTTCCCCCAAAGCTGCTCTTGGTCAAGTGATTTCTACCAGCAATGCAAACCTGACTACAACACTAGGCATAATATATGCATTTAGCCATTCAACTGTAATCACTGCCAGCCTAGGGTTCATGACCTCCCCAGCCATAAGCTTTGACTAGGTTTTCAGTACCAAGCACAAATTCCCTCCAATGGTGTGGGCCTCTAGTCCAATCAAAGAGCAGTTGGTTTTCCCCATAACAGACATGCCTCTATTGCACCAGTTGTTACACTTGGCCTGGCTGGCTAGCTGTAAGGCTTGCAGGGTCACTGCTGTTTACCACCATTTATGACTTCTCTCTCTCCCATAGGGCTGCATGCAGTATAGCTCTTTTCAGCTTTCTGACAGCTAGTCACCAGGGAGGAGGTTTTCAGCTCAGTTCCAGCTTGATTTCTCAGTGACCTGCAGCCCAAGCATGTGGAGTCTTCAGCAATATGATCTTATCATCTAGTTCTGATGGGCAACCAAAAGTCTTGTCAATGGCCTGTAATGTTTTGGAGGCATCAGAGACCTCCCTGACCAACAGCTCCCTGGGAGGTATCCGATTCTGGGCACTGAAATTTTTCTAATAACAATCTATGGCTTCTGCACATACCATTATCCACCTCCATGGGATACTTTTGCCCAAAGGTTTTTTTTTTTTTTTTTTTCTTTCTTTCTTTTTGGGTTTTTTGAGGTAGGATCTCACTCTAGCCCAAGTTGACCTGGAATTCACTATGTAGTCTCAGGCTGGCCTCAAATTCACAGTGATCCTCCTACCTTTGCCTCTCAAGGGCTGGGATTAAAGGCATGTGCCACCTCGCCAGGCTTCTTTTTAAAAAAAAATTTAAAAAAACATATATATTATTGGATAGCAAAGAAGGAGGTTTCCATATGGCTTATTCACAACATCTTAACTTTGATTAACCTTCCTCCCACCCTTCCTTCCTTCCATCCCTTCCCCTAATGCCACTTAGACCACTCCACCCTCATTAATCAGCCCCTCTACTTCCACATCTACAATATGAACAAGGGAAGGGTACACCCATTCTCCTCAAAGCCGCACCCTGGGAGAGCTTGTGCAATGGCACAGGAGAAATTTGGAAGTGCCCTAAGATTAATGAATGAGGGGCCAGAAGACGGAGATAAGCAACTCCCCAACACGTGGATAGATGTCCCCTCACATTAGTTAGCAACAGAGTGGACACTAATACAAGAGGCACACGCTGGCCTGTCAGATCAGCTCAGCCCTCCATCCCTCATAGCCCCTTTCTAGCTTCCTGCCTGTAATGTCCATATATATTAATACCACTCTCACTTTAGTTAGAGAAACTTCTCTTTTCAGATAGCAGTGACCACTGGGGATACTCAAAACTCACCAAAGTGCTGAGAAGAAATGGCAGTGGGATGTTGAGCACTAACTATGGCATCTCTATCACACCCTCCAAGGCTCAGGGACCCTTGTGGGAGAAGTGGTAGAAAGAATGAAAGAGCCAAAGGAGGGTAGAGTGCTTTGTAATACTGCCTTTCAGACACAAAGGGGCCATGGTATTTATGACCTTACAGTGACTGATGCTACTTACAAGAGACTTGCATGATAAGAAGGAAAAGTGGTGACATCCAAATAGAGACAGACTAGGGCTGGAGGGATGGCTTCGTGGTTAAGGCACATGCCTTAAGACGCACATGCCTGCCTATGAAGCCAAAGGACCCAGGTTCGATTTCCCAGGACCTACATAAGCCAGATGCACAAGGTGGTGCATGCGTCTGGCGTCCATTTGCAGTGGCTGGAGGCCCTGGCATGCCCATTCTCTCTCTCAAATAAATAAAATTTTAAAAAAAATAGAGACAGACTAGTTGGAAAAAAAGGGGTCCAGTGGTGGGCGGGTTCAGAGGGGAAGAGTGGTGGGAGGGGTGATGATCATGGTACACTGTCTCTATGTATGGAAGTTGTCAATAAAACGTTTTTTAAAAGACTATCATTCATGCCATTAATGGATCAATGGATTAATGGGTTAGTGGATTAATAAGTTATCTTGGGAGTGATCTGCTACAAAAGCCATTATGGGCAGTGTTCTTAGATGCTGTCTCTTGAATGTCATGCCCTGTGTCACTTTGGGACTCTGCCCATGAGCTTGGATCACAGCAGTAAGCCAAAATAAACCTCTTTAAAAAAATATCTTACCCAATCTGTGGTATTGGGTTATTAACAACAGAAAATGGACTGAGACATTGTGGTAAGCAGGGTGGACTCTGGTGAATGGGTGGAGCCTTGACTCAGGGAGAAGAATGTGCAGGAAATAGGGAGACAGGAAGAAGCCGTGTTGAAAAGGCTAAGGACTGAACAAGGGAAGGGTGCACCCATTCTCCTCAAAGCCGCACCCTGGGAGAGCTTGTGCAATGGCACAGGAGAAATTTGGAAGTGCCCTAAGATTAATGAATGAGGGGCCAGAAGACGGGAATAAGCAACTCCCCAACACGTGGATAGATGTCCCCTCACATTAGTTAGCAACAGAGTGGAAACTAATACAAGACACACATGCCGGCCTGTCAGATCAGCTCAGGTTTGAGAAAATGATAATGGCTACTGTCGCCGAGGGTGTGGTAAGCAGGCATTCTCATTCATGGCTGGTGGGAGTGGAATTTGTACCGACTTTTGGGAAAACAATTTGCTAATGTCTATCAAAGGCCCCAGATGCTTACATCCTTCACCTGTCATCTCCTTTGAGCAGACAAGCTCAGGAGCCGTAGGTAGAGACAATGTTTATGTGTGAAATGGTCACTGCATCCTTGTATCTTCAGTAAAACCACAGAGTTCACAGGGGGAATATAAATTATGGTTAGCTCTACACAGTAAAATTGTACATAGCCATTCAAAACTGGTAATAGAGGGCTGGAGAGATGGCTCGGCAGTTAAAGGTGCTTGCTTGCAAAGACTGAAGGCCCAGGTTCAATTCTCCACTAACACATAAAGCCAGATGCAGAAAGTGGCACATGTGTCTGGAGTTCATTTTCAGTAGCGATCAAGTGAAAATGGTGTGCCTATTTTCTCTCTGCCTCTCTCAAATAAATAAATATTTTTTTAAAAACTGGCATTGAAGAATATGGTTTTATTACATTATCAAGTGAATGTAGCAGGCTACCAAGCTGTATGTATGTGGCATGGAAACCATAGAAAAAAAAAACATGCTCACAATTACGGTTTTTAAAAGCCATCATATAAATGTATCCCCTTAGCTACTTTTAGTACAGGGATGCGAACTCTGTCACATTCCTGTGTGACAGTTTCCGACGTGTTTTCATCTCCTGCTCTGCTGACTGCTGCCAGTACAGCAGCCTGTCCTTTTCCTTCCCCAAGACTCACAGCTGCCCCCGCTGGACTTCACGGTTTCCACGAGCCTGACAGCTCAGCATGCCTTGTGGAAGTGGGATCGTGCCTTACTTGCCTTACTCCCCTTAGCATGATGTCTAGGTAGTATTGGGTGGTATTTTCAATAAAGGATTCAAGAAGTAAAAGGAAAAAAAGCAATCAAAGGATACCACAAACTTGTAGTTGTTTATGAGTGGTAGGTCCAAGTATGATTTCAAATTCTTTTTGAACCTTCCCTGGTCATCAAGTAGTTAGGGTTCAGTGCTCTCAAATTCCTTTTTATAATTCGCCTTTTCCAAACGGTTTAGACTTGTATTACACTTTTTAATGATAAAATGAGATGTTTCTTTTTTTTAAAAAAAAGTTTTTTTAAATACATTTTTATTTATTTATTTGAGAGTGACAGAGAGAGAGAGAGAGAGAGAGAGAGAATGGGCGTACCAGGGCCTCCAGCCACTGCAAACGAACTCCAGACGCGTGCGCCCCCTTGTGCATCTGGCTAACGTGGGTCCTGGGGAATCGAGCCTCGAACCGGGGTCCTTAGGCTTCACAGGCAAGTGCTTAACCACCAAGCCATCTCTCCAGCCCAAGATGTTTCTTTTGAAAGAAATGGAACAAAGAAATTGAACTGAAAAGAAAGAGAACCTAAGCGACCCGGGAAGCAGTGTGTTCTCAAATTCCTCTCCACAGAAGATGACAGCCCGAGTCAAACACGACTCCAGGCTCAAAGAAAGGCACCAACATGAGGTTCAAGGCCTCCAGTCACCCTGTCCTCCCAGAAGCCAAAGCTGCTTTCTGCCTCGTTGGGAGCCGGGGACACAGAAGCAGCCCTGGCTCTCTTGGTGACAGTGTCGTTCAAATCAGGCATCGATTAGACGCAGGGGACACTCACTCACCGCCCAGCACAACCTGTGAGCCATCCCTTCCTCTCCCAGGAATGTTAAATAGCTGTCTGTTCTAGGCTCTCCCTCTAGCAATTTCAAGAAGGTGGACTCCACCCCCTGCATGCAGAGCTACAAGGAGGGCCAGGTGCTGATTTAAAAAGAACCTTTGTAGGTAGGAGTGGAAAGTTAGGCGGAGGGCACAGGAATGCATCCACCCAGTGCTGCTCTGTGGGTTCGCTGCTACATCGGAAGATCCTTGCGGGCCTAGCTCATTCTCTGTCCGGGCCCCTCCGCCCTCCAGCCTTGATGACAGGCATGGAAGCCTTGTAGAGACCTCATAAATATTCATCTCCTGGATGAACCAAGAGCACCCTGTCATTGAGATAAACAGCTCACGGGAGGTGTGGTGTACTCGGCTTGGGAAACCAGCAAGACACTGGAAAGTTACAGCAGTAGCAGTCTGCTGGGAAGGGGGACAAGACTCACGCTTCCATCCCTGCTCCTCTGCTCCAACACTGTGACTTCTGGGCACTAAACTACTCCCCAGCCGGGTGCCCACCCCTTCTTCCTGCTAAGTAAAGAAAGCCAAGGCCAGCCAGCCCAGACCACTTCTCCCATGCTAACTGGGTCAGCTAGAATAGAAGACACTCCCAAATGTTCTACTCTGAGCCACAGAGGAGACCTGAGCATGGGGCTGATCTAAGTGACCCAGGTTGAGTCATGAACCCAACAGAAGGCAGACTATATAGTAATGATGTAAGGCATATCTAATTTTAAAACATTCCCCTGTCCAGTGCTTAGAAACTTGCTTTATGTCACCTAATGTCTGCATCACTCTGTGAGGAAGGGACAAATGGTGTCCTCATTTTACAAAGTCCAGAATCAGAGGTTGAGCCAATGTCTCAAAGTCACACAGAGACTGGGACTTAAAACCGAATCTGACCCGTCACTGCACCAAGCTGCCTGCCAGCCATACCTAACTGCAAACCATCGCTGTGAGGCTCAAAATGGAGTCATACACGCAGAAGCGTGCCGAGACCCCAGCCATCCTACGACAGAGATGTCAAGGGACCAGGAGATGGGTAGGAACTGGAACACTTCATGACCACCCACCATGCCCACATCCTGCCTGCTGGCAGCTTGCTCCATTCCTGTGAGTGCATTTAGCCCTCGGGTTGCCGGCCCATCCCTCCCAAGGTGGGCAGGAAGGAATTGTTTTTTCCTACTCTATAGAACTAAGGGTGGTTTCACAACAAGGGCTACGTCCCATGGGCTCCCTGCATCACCCAGTTGCTGTCTCCATCAGCTCACAAGGTGACCAGAGTATCTAATGTGGACTCTTAGCATGACACCAGTCCTTTTGTCCCCACCTAGAGGGTCACACCAAAAGAAGTGGGTCTTGCTCCCAGGAGAGCAATCTGTCTATTTCAGAACCCTGTGGGAAGAACACAGTATAGGTGACAAAGTCACAAGCTTAGCCTTGGCTGCTGACTAACTCAACTTGTACAGTGCCTCACCCACTTGCCATGGTTACTAATAGACAGGTGGGGTGGCACAGTGACCTGTCACATGGGCTCCTGAATAAGACAGACCTGGGTAGGACCAGAATTGCTTCTTCCACGCTGGGGGACTTCAGCTTTCTGATCCTCAGTTTGCACATCTATACATGGGCCTAATGTGACCCATTGCCAGGATGGCTGTGAGGGATGGAAAGCCTGTGGAGGGTTCCATAGAGGGTCTGGCACCTGGCAGTGCTGCTGGGATGGAGGGGAAGGCAGGTTGAATAAGAAAATGTCTTCCTCAGGCTGGAGAGATGGCTTAGCAGTTAAGGCCCTCGCCTGCGAAACCTAAGAACTCATGTTCCAATCACCAGGTCCCCCATAGCCAGACACAGTGATGCAAGCATGTAATGTCAAACATGCACATAAGGGGGCGCACACATCTGGAGTTGGTTCACAGTGGCTGAAAGGCCCTGACATGGCCATTCTCTCTCTTTCTCTCTGCCTCTTTTTTTTTTTTTTCTCTCTCTCTCTCTCAAAATAAATAAAGAAAAGACAATGTCTTTCCTTCAAGGAGGATGCATTCAGTAGCAGGGGCAGAACAGCTCAGTGGCATAACACAATGAAGCACTGAGCACTGAGTTATTTCATTTTATCCTTACCCAAGACCAGATGACAAGAGTGATGGGATTTGATCCCAAGTCTATGTTACTACAAGTGACTTATTGGTTTGGAGAATAAAAGCTGAAACCCAGAGTCAGGAGACAGGAATAAATCCCTCTTTGGGATCCATTTCACATAATGTCATATACAGTTTTTTAAAAGTATTTGGAGGGATGGAGAGATGGCTCACTGGTTAAAGGTGTTTGCTTGAAAGACTTATGCCCTGGGTTCAATTCCCTGGCACACATGGAAAGCCTACCCCCTCCCTGGGCTTGCTGTGAGCCAAGCAAACGACAGTGAAATAGCCAGCCCAAGTGATTGATTCTCTGTCACCACTACCCACAAGACTGGGCTAACAGGCATGTGTGGCCAGGCCCAGCTTGTGGTGTGGTTGCTTATGGTCAAATTCAGGTGGTCTCTGGCCTTCATGCTCCTACCCACTGAGCCATTTCCCCACCCCCAACATTTTTTTCTTTTTCTTTTTTTTGGGGGGAGTTCTATATAGGGTCTCACTCTAGCTCAGGCTGACCTGGAATTCACTGTGTACTCTCAGGGTGGCCTCGAACTCGTGGTGATCCTCCCACCTCTGCCTCCCACGTGCTGGGATTAAAGGCATGCGCCACCACGCCCCACTCAACTTTTTTTTTGACAAGGTCTCAATAGGTAGCCCAGGCTAGTCTTGAACTCCCGATTACCTTGTCTCAGGCTCCCAAGTGTTGGGATGACAGGCCTGGGCCACCCCAGCCAGCTGCTTTGTGCATTTGTTTGTTTGTTTTGGTATTGGAGCTGAAGATTGACCCTTGGACCTTGTCAGTGCTAGGCAACTGAGCTACATCTCCAGCCCTGTTTGATTTTGAAGTGTAACCTTTTTTATTTATTTATTACAGTGGGGGGGGAGAGTGAGAATGGGAGCACCAGGGCTAATTCCAGCCACTGCAAACCAACTCCAGACACATGCGCCACTATGTGCATCTGGCTTACGTGGGACCTGGAGAATCGAACCTGAGACCTTAGGCTTCGCAGGCATGTGCCTTAACCATTAAGCCATCTCTCCAGCCCTGAAATGTAATTCATAAGACCTTGAGCCAGAGATTAAAAATAGGCTTGGGTAACAAAAGGACACTGAGTTCTGTTCCAGCTGTGTGGCTTGCATATAAAGCCCTCTGCTCTGAAGGAGGATAGAGCAAGCTTCCCGAAGAGGACGGGGCTTTTCTAAGCAGGCAGGAACTGAAGATGAGGATCACACCTTGGGTATTCAGCTATGCTGAGATTGGGAGGTGCCAATCTTAGCAGCCTTATGTGGGACTGGCTTTGAGGTGAGCCAGGTCCTGTACCTCCTAAAATAAGCCCAGAAGAAACATATTTGGGAATATGGATTGTAGATTTCCGGTCTCAGACCAATTCCCCGCTGCAGTAGTCCTTGTACAGCTCTGATTGGCTTCCCAAAGCCCGCTAGTCCGGAATTCAGCTCTCCTATTGGTCAAAACTCACACGCACCACTTTAACCCAATGAGCTGAGGCAGCCCTGAGGGTCGCCCTGGAGATAGGCCTGGCTCTCAGCGTGGCAGGAAGAGACCGTTTTTTTTGTTGTTGTTGTTGTTTTGTTTTTTTCACTTTAAATTTTTTTTTTCTTTTTTAGAACTTTGAGGATTCCGGGAGTTAACGGTTTGATCAAGCTGCCTCCCCTGCGTTGGAACCACTTCCTAAGGGTCCTTTGACTGTGCAGATGGACTCCAGTCCTCCTTCATGCCCGTATTTACGAGACAGTGGGCAGAATGGTGTCTTCCACGGCCCTTGACCAGAAATTGTGTGTCCCGTAGCTTGAGCCACTGCAGAACCAAGATGGAAAACAACGTGGTCATCCACCGGAAGCCCAGACAAGACTTTCATAAAGGACCAGATGAACGTCAACAGAACACGGGCAGGATAACGGCAGCGGGTACTTTCTCCCTGGAAAAAGAGAAATACAGCACGGAGGAGGAAGCGTCCGTGACCCACAGGAGGTGGACGTCAGGATGCCAGCGCCCTCCGGAGCAGCCAGGGAGGAGCACGTGGCTCCTTCTGATAATGCTGCGGTGTCCTTCCCGGTGTCTTCATTGGGGAGCTCTGTGGGTGGGAGGTAGGTGCGTCGTGGCTCACCGCAGGCCTTAGATTGGGCCCATTCGAGCCCAACTTCCCTTTGTCCTCCTAGCTCTGTGGTCTCACCCCAGCCGCCTCCGGGGGTTCCTCGGAGGTTTCCAGGAGATGACAAGAGCAGCCCAGCATGCAGAAGCAATGGTTACGATTCCTTCTCAAGCAAATGATCCTACATCCTTAGACCAATCCAACATAAGCTCTAGACTCCACAAAGACATTTCTGGAACTGTGGTCGCTTGTCTCATTCCTCAGTGACCTGCAGTTCATCCAGCAAGATGAGGGGAGAGAGAAGGATTAGATAGACCCACCCAGGCCTTCTTGAGCTTCAATGCCAGTCCTCTGGCAGCCACCAGGGCAAGCCAGGGAGGATTCATCTACATCCCTAACATCTTCTGAGTTTATAATACTGTGATATTGTGTTCCTGCCTTCTTGCATATCCTGGTCACAGATGACCTTCTGCAGGTGCAGTGGGACTCCTTCCTCCAATGAGTCACCGTGACTGGCATCACTCGGAAGCAGCCAGCAGCCCAGCGCCGCGCAGAGGTGTCCGGCCCTGGTACTTTGCAACTTCTTCTCTCTCTCTCTTCCTCAGGGATCTTAGGAGCAGAGACCTCCTGGGTGGCTCCAGTACCTTCATGATTCTAGACGAAGTTTCCTGGCTACATGGGACTCCTCTGTTGATGTGATGGTTTGTCTACACAGTCGTTCATCCATGAAGGATGTATTGTAAAGCCCCAGCAAGGAGAGAGCGGCTCAGCCTTGCTTCACTGTCTTCAATTACTTTTCATCATGCCCTTAACCTGCTGGGTTTTCCAGGACCAGATCTGTGTCTGATTCACTTCTGTGTTCCCAGAATTGAGTTCTAGGCTGATGTGCTCCGGGTAGTCCATGAGTGTATGAAGAATAGATATTGGGGGTGGGGGGGTCATTTCACTCATGGAGCCCTAGGCACTAGGATACTAACAGGAAATGGCCCTGACCTAGGTGGTTGTCTGAAATCCTTCCATTTGACATTTCATGTGTTTGAAGTCACCCACTGACCTCTCTGGCCAGAATGCTTATCCTAGTGTCTAGAATGTTTCAAGACGTCCACAAGTTCCCCAGAAGGGTGCGTAGCACTTTCAGGAGTGTGTAGGTCATTCTTCTAGTGGGCAGGGCTGTTACTAGCCTGAATGGGCATGAAGATGGGACTGTGATGAGAAGAGGCTGCTGGGATGAGAGTTGTCCCTGGAGACTCCTTGAAGTTCCTGGATCTTCCACCTTCCTGTACCACACATGAGACATCCTCTCCTTTCCAGTGTGGGGAGAGCAGCATTTTCTCCACAGAGCTCCTGTCAGGATTCAGAGCCCATTGAAGGCCTACATATCAGGAGGAGTCTCCTGCGTACACCTGAGCACATACACGTGAGCTCCCTCGGAGGGCTTTAATCATCTTCAAACAGTTCTGGTGATACACATGGGTCCCCTGGCTCTTCCCAAGGCCCTGTCCACTGCAGTTGCAGCACAAGGGATCGGGGTCAGGGCCCGGCACATGCTAGGCAAGCTCGCTCTCCCGCTGGGTCCCAGTTCTGTGTAGCTCCCACGGCTTGCACTCTGGAGGGCCTCTTGAAGCACTTTCACCTCTTGGTTTGCTTTGTCTGTGCTAGATGCCTCTTGCTTTTGCCTTCAGGCCTCAGTTCTCCAGTTTGCAAGGATGATTTGCTGGCCCTCCTGCTAGACGGCAAGCTATGCTCTCAGAGCCCCCAGCACCACTTCATCTTACTACTGGGGGAACTTGTGATTTTCTAGGGAGGTGTGTGGTTCTTAAGCGATGTGCTTGCAGGATCACTGCTGGGTTGTGAGTTCCAGGAAAGTAGGAGCCTCGTATGTTCCTTTCCTCTGTTGTATCCCTGTTGCCTAGGGGCCACATATGTTTCTTCTTTCATTGTAGTCCTGTTAACCTAACACAGTGGGTTCATATCATGGGTGCTGAATGACTGGGCCAGGGACAAGAACATGGCCTCGTTTTCACAGGTTGGAACAACTGTAGCTGAAATGGTGTCCTGAATCCTCCTTTTGATTGCATATGAAGAGTTCACTAAGAGGGCTTAGTGTGAGATGGTTCTGAGGTTCTTATGCTTCCCAGTGGATAAAAGTCTAGATTATTCTTTGGACCTAAGAAGGAACTCAAGATTTTGTAGACTCTGAAACCAAGTGATCTGGGTTCAAATCTGCCCTACTGCCAATCAAATGTATGGCCCTGATAACACTAATCCTTCCATGCCACGGAGTCCTTCACGTCTGGCATGTGGACAATGATCACCATGCTCTCCAGGTGCTCACAGTTCACTCAGAGCTGACGACCCTGCCCACCTAAAGCTCAGAGCACAGCACAGCCGGCGTGTGGCTGACATTAATGACCACAGAGTCCGAGTTCCTTTAGTATCTGCCACTGAATATTTGAATGCATCCCTGGCATTGGGACACTCCATCTTCCTCAGCTTCTTAACGCTCTTCTCATTTACCTAGGAAACCCAAGTAATAAAGTCATGACAAGGCCATTTCTGGCCTGTGGATCCTAGGGGTTCACTGTAGAAAAAAAAAAAAATCAGATCCCAGCCTCCTCCATGGGCACAGGGCAGGTCTTAGTTTTAACAAAACTCCCACATACCTTGGATCTTCGAATTTTCTTACTCAGGATTGAACCTTGAGGAGAATTCATGAATTACTCTCCTCTTCAGAATGAATAAGGGACCCAGTCTACTCTTAGCCAGGACAGGAACTCAGATTTGACAGGTACCTACCAAGTCCCTGACACCCTGAATGAATACATGTTCTTTGAGCCAGCCCTTGTGTTAACCCTAGGTGCCCAAGCCCCCACAACCGAAAACGATGGCTTACAACTCATAGGTCCAGCTCCAAAACTCATGCTCTTTCTGCAAACCTGGCACTTTGGTCAGAAAAAACCCTAGAAGCTTCTTTGTGGCCATGGAACAATTCTGTATCTTGATTGTGGTGATAGTTACTTGTATCTATACATGTGATAGATCTTTACAAAACTGTGCACACACACACATAGGCTGCATGTAGTGTAGAAACTTGTAAATTCCAAGCAAGGTTTATTTTCAAGGTCATAGACTTATACAATGTCAACTTCCTGGTTTCCTGGGGGGGGGGGGGAGGCTAGGTGAAGGGTATGTAGGAAACAAACTATCTTTGCAACTTTTTAAAAATTAAGATTTTTTGGAGTTACAAGTGTTTTTGGCTCCTAAAGCCACTAGATAACTGCTGTCTTTTAAAAGTTAAGAAAATGGCATTTATTTAGGTATTTATGAGAGAGAGAACTGGTGCACCAGGGCTCCTAGCCACTGCAACTGAACTCGGAATGCATGCACCATCTTGTGCGCCTACGTGACCTTGTGTGCATGCATCACCTTGTGCGTCTGGCTTATGTGGGTTCTGGGGAGCCGAACCTGGATCCTTAGGCTTCACAGGCAAGCACCTTAACCACTAAGCCATCTCTCCAGCCCCAAAACTGTATTTTTTGTATGAGTTAGGCGTTCTTGCTTCAACAGATGGTCCATTTTGCATGGACTACATTTCTGGCTCATGGTGATTATACGGTTCAACCTGTCCTGGTACCTGTTTCAATTACTGAAGAAGCTAATAATAAACAGATGTGGTGAAAGCTACAGCCTTGTGTTATTTTATTTGACAGAATGCTAAGTCAGGGTCTCCAACCATGGATGAAACTAGTTACTGAACCCTCCAATTATTACAGGTGTATGACTATAAAGAAAATTATATCACAAATGCACAGGAAGGAGTGGTTGTATTACAGATCTTGTCATCTCTAACTAAAGCCCAAGATCATCCTGGATCTGCTTGAGTTAGAAGGCTTGGAGCAGCTCCTCCTGCTCCCCATGCTCCAGAGAAGATATGGGGTTCCAGTATCTCCATGCTGTACTGAAAATAGTGAACAATTAACAAACATACCTAAGTTAGGTTGGCTAAGGAAGAATTCCACTGTAAATCTGAAGACAGAAGTTGAGCCCTCTTTTTAAAAAAAATATGGTTCATTTCTATTTGTGTGTGTGTGCAAAGCCCAAGAACCAGGTTCAATTCCCCAGTACCCATGCAAACCAGATGTACAAGGTGGCACATGCATCTGGACATGCATTTGCAGTGCCTAGAGGCCCTGGTGTTCCCATCCTCTGTCTCTGTCTCTCTCTCCCTCTCTCAAATAAATAAATTTTAATTAAAAAAGTATAAACCAATGGGAATATGACCAACATCTGATGGGTTCATACAATAAAATTCATAATTGATTTTTTTTAATCTTGGGAGTTAAGAAAGAGCTTTGGAGCCAGACGTGGTGGCATGCTCCTTTAATCCCAGTCAGAGGAAGGAGGATCTCCATGAGTTTGAGGCCACCCTGAAATTACATAGTGACTTCCTGGTCAGTCTGGGCTAGAGAGAGACCCTACCTTGAAAAAAAGAAAAGAGAAAAGAAAAGAAAGCTATGGAGTGGGGGGAGTTGAGGCAGCCAACAGACAATTGCTTTAGGTCACTTGGGTCAAGAGACAGAGATCCAATGAATGTGAATGACAGCCATGCTCATCACTAAGACCTATTCTGATGAGTCTGACCTTACTTGTCCCAGCTCTCTAAAACCAGTTATGTGTGCCTCTTCAGACTGGCAGCTTGAAACCAGTCATGGAGGCATCTTCACAACGTGGAAATCGGTTGTCACCATAAATGCCAGCCTTTGGTTTCCTGGGTGGCACAGCACGACCCCAGTCCATATCATCTGCCCACGCCAGAAGGACGATCTTAGGCTTCCCAAGGAGCCATGGGGCTCCTATTAGGAGGGCTGGTGCGCGCACCCAGGGGCTTCCACCTGCCATTGGTAGGCCAATGGCAGCAGCTCATAAGCCTGCCCCCAGTGCCCACGTAAAAGCAGATGCACAAAGCGGTAATGTTTGCCCTGCTGTGCCAGAGCCAGAGGGGCTGAAGCAGAATCCTGGATGAGAAGCCGTACACTTGACCCTATGGCACCTCAGATGAGTCACTTCCTCTGTGTGGAACTCAGTTTACTGAGGAAGGAAAGGAAGGGACATTGAACTAGGAGGTCCTCAAGGGCCGTTTATCTGTCTGAGACCTCTCACCTTCTGTCCCATAAAAGCGGGTGATAATCGCCCACCCAAGAGGCATTCTAAGACATAACAAATTATAGAAGACATGCCCGGCCCTCAATAAGTGCCATTCAGATGGCTGGCAGCAGAGTGCCCAGAAATGTGGAAACAGTTTTAGTTATAGTCCAGGCCAGTATTCTCTAAATAATTGCTTATTTAGGCATTTATTTTAAGATGTCTTAGAGAAAAAAAAAAAATTTGCAGCCCATGGCGCACAATGCTCACTGTATACTACTGCAAAGAATTTAAAAAAAAATACATCTTTAAATGGGAAGACAACTTAAAACATTCAATAAATGAAAGTGGAAGTGCGAGGGTGGGGGATGGGGGGAGAGTTCCGCAAGCACCTGCTGCACAGGCGTGAGGAGGCGCTGAGTTCGACCCCGGCGCTCACACAGGTCAAGCCTGCTGGTCACTCCAGCACCGAGAGAGGCAGAGGCAGGAGACTCGCTGAAACTTCAGTCTATCCAAAAGCTAGGAACTCCAGATTTCCACCTTCAGTGACAGACTCTGTCTGTAGGAAATGAGGCAACAAAAGAGGATACCAGAAGAGGATGCACACGCATGTACACACACACACACACACACACACACACACACACACAATTATTTTCTTAAGCAAAGATTAGAATGGAGTATCGTGGTGTATGTCTGTAATTCTAATGCTTGGGAGGCTGAGGTAGGAGGATTGGAGGCGAGCAGGTTCAAGGAAGACCCTGTCTTACAAACAAACATACAAACCAGAGACATACGAAAAATCTCAAAATTGAAGCTTTGTACATATTGAAATTGAAAGTCCTCAAAATGGAGGCTCCTGGCTTCTGACAATTGATTTGTTTTCTTTTTTTTAGTATTATTAACTTGAGAGAGAGAGAGTAAATATAGGTGTACCAGGGTCTCCTGCCACTGCAAATGAACTCTAGACATATGCACCACTTAACCACTGAGCCATCTCTCCAGCTCCTGACAATTGATTATTCAGAATCATGAGCAAACGTCGGTTTTCTACATGGAAAACTTCAGTGGTTCTACCTGTCTGCCAGGGAGGGAAGCCGCAGGCTTCGGGCATCTAGAGAGCTGGGCTGGCCTTGCCAGCGTTGTTCTGGAAGCCATCATATCAGTTATGATGTTTCAGACTGGAAGTATTCAAGTGACTCAAAGTTTAAACAAGGAGGGATTTTATGGGCCTTGTGACAGGCAATCGGAGGCCCGGCAGGCCTCGGGGCTGACCCTGGGGTGGCCCCGCACAGTCTGCAGGCTCCCAGGTTACTGTCTCCCTGCTCTGTGGGGCACGAGGGAGGCCCACAAGATGGCTCCTCTTGTATCTCCTCCCATGACCACATGCTTGCTGCCTTCTCTAAGACTAGAGAGGGTGAGAGAAAAAGAGAGAGAGAGACTCCCACATCAAGTGAAAGTTCCTCCTTTCACTCTGACTAGGGAGACCCGCTTATCTTCAACTATTTACTGTTGCCAGAGAAAAGCCATTCTCATCCAGTTTGACACAACCCGGCTCAGCCACTGCAGAGGGGACCGCCGTGCATCTGATGGCTGGACCCAGGACACTCCCCTGACTGTACTTTCGCTGTTCCCCGGTGAAAAAGAGATTGAACAGTGAGGGGAGAATCACAGTGCTCCTTCCTCATCACTATAGTAGGACCACCAAGCTGATTTCATTCTTCCTGGACACACAGCTGGACTACATTTCCCAAGTTCTCTTGCAATTGGACATGGCCACATGGCCGTTGTAATGAATGAGATATAGGTAAAAGCGGAGCGTGACACTTAGCTGTCCAGAACAGAAATGTTTCTAAGGCAAGGGGCAGCAGTGTTTTTCTGTAACTATTTTATTTATGTTACTATTTATATTTCTGTAGTACTGGAGATTGAACCCAGGGCCTCATACATGCTGGACAAGTGCTGTACCGCTGAGCTCCATGCCCAGCCCTCTGTAAATATTTTAGACTTTCAGACCACATATGATCTGTGCTATATAGTCTTTTTCCTTCCTCTTCCTCTTCCTCTTCTCTTATTTCCACCCCTTCTTCCCTGTCGCCTCCTCCTTTTCTCCTCTCCCCTTCTTCCTTCCTCCCCTGTCTTCCTCATTCTTCACAACTCTTTTTTTTTTTTAATTTTTTATTTATTTATTTGAGAGCGACAGACACAGAGAGAAAGGCAGATAGAGGGAGAGAGAGAGAATGAGTGCACCAGGGCTTCCAGCCTCTGCAAACGAACTCCAGACACGTGCGCCCCCTTGTGCATCTGGCTAACGTGGGACCTGGGGAATCGAGCCTTGAACCGGGGTCCTTAGGCTTCACAGGCAAGCGCTTAACCGCTAAGCCATCTCTCCAGCCCAAATGTGTAGCCCAGGCTGGCCTCGAACTCATGATCCTCCTGCCTCTGCCTCTTCAGCAACATCCTACCGGCGTGCGCCACCACAACCGGCTCTTCACAACTCTTTTAACAGTAGGAAGTCATTCATATGTCTAGGGCCATAAAATATAAAAAAAGAAAAACTTGGGTTGCTGGCTGGGTTTGCCCACAGGTTATAGTTGGCAGCCCCTGCTCTAGGCGGATACCAGGAGCAGTACTTTGAAGACGACAGGCATAAAAGAAACTACATCCCTTGGTCCTTGCATAGAAGAGACTCACCCATCAAAACACCCTCATTTGACTACAGTGGAAGGAAGAATATACTTAAAAAAATTTTTTTTCGTTTGTTATTTATTTGAGTGAGACAGACAGACACAGAGAGAAAGAGGCAGAGAAAGAGAGAGAGAGAGAGAATGAGTGTGCTAAGGCCTCCAGCCACTGCAAAGAAACTCCAGATGCGGGCACCCCCTTGTGCATCTGGCTTACGTTGGTCCTGGGGAATCAAGCCTGGAACTGGGATCCTTAATCTTCACAGGCAAGCTCTTAACCGCTAAGCCATCTCTCCAGCCCAGAAGAATATACTTGTATTTCACTTTTTTTTTTTTTTTCGAGGTAGGGTCTTGCTCTAGCTGACCTGGAATTCACTATGTATTCTCAGGGTGGCCTCTAAGTCATGGTGATCCTCCTTCCTCTGCCTCCCAAGTGCTGGAATTAAAAGTGTGCACCACCATGCCCAGCCCTCTTTCTTATTTTTGTAAAATAAAATTTACCATTTTAACAATTTCTTATTGATTTGTGGCAAGGTCTCCTTACATAAACTCAGGATGGCTCTGAACTCTTGATCCTCCTTTCTCAGCTTCCATAGTGCTGGGATGCCAGGCCTGCAGAAAAGTTTCGACCTGATATGCATTAAACAGTAAATCTCACCTCCCCCAGTCCCAGCTCTGACGACCAACAATACTCTGTCTCTATGGAGTTGACTTCTCTATGTATTTCATACAAAGGGAGCCATACAAGTTTTGTACCTAGCTTAGTTCAGTTTGCATAATACCTTCAAGGTTCATCCATAGGTTAACAGATATCAGAACTTGCTTATGATGGCTAATGTTTAATTGTATGCACATACCACATTTTTTTTTTTTGCCATTTGGATTGCTTTAATGCTTTAACTATTGTGAATAATGCTTCTATGAACATGAGGGTTTATGTCTCTCCTTTTATTTCATTTTTATTTTATTTTATTTTATTTTATTTATTTGAGAGTGACAGACACAGAGAGAAAGACAGATAGAGGGAGAAAGAGGGAATGGGTGCGCCAGGGCTTCCAGCCTCTGCAAACGAACTCCAGATGCGTGCGCCCCCTTGTGCATCTGGCTAATGTGGGACCTGGGGAACCGAGCCTCGAACTGGGGTCCTTAGGCTTCACAGGCAAGCGCTTAACCGCTAAGCCATCTCTCCAGCCCTGTCTCTCCTTTTAATTCTTTGGTGTATACACACACATATAATAACTTTTTATTACTTTAAGCCTCTGAGACATCTACAGTTCACTTGTTGCAACGCAAGTTTTACTAATACATTTTCTTAAGTTATTTTAAAAAAATTTTTTGTTTGTTTATTGAGGTCTCTCTCTAGCTCAGGCTGACCTGGAATTCACTATGTAGTCTCAGGATGGCCTCAAACTCACAGTGATTCTCCTATCTCAGCCTCCAGAGAGTGCTGGGATTAAGGGCATGCACCACCATGCCAGCCTTTGTTAACATTTTTAGTTATTTGCAAGGAGAAAGAGAGAGATAGAAAGAGAGAGAGAGTGGACAAATGAACCAGATGCATGCACCACTGTGCATCTGGCTTTATGTGGGTACTAGGGAATTAATCCCAGGTAATTAGGCTTTGCAGGTAAGTGCCTTAACCACTGAGCCATCTCTCCAGCCCCCTTAAGTCATTTTTTTAAGCACCTGCTGTGGCCCAAACGGTCCAAGTTCTAAGTCTAGACCTGCCTATGAACTTTCACAGATTATCCCATTAATCTCCACAACAGACTCAAGAGGGAGGTGCTGTTTGTCCCCACTGCACAGATGGGTAAACTGAAGCTTGAAGAAACTCAATAAATTGTCCAAAATTACAAAATGAAGAGGCCATAATCTCCGTCTTTGACCAGCTCACAGATTAATGAAGAAGAAACCAGAATAAGGTAAGATGGAAAATGGTGTGCCAGACAAAACCTGAGATGTTTTCCAAGTGCATAGCGCAGGATGTAGCAGGATAGGCGGTGGTCAGAGAAGACCCCTGAGAGAAAGGAAGGCTGTGTTGAGCCCCTGAGGAATAGGCACTGTTCCCTGAGGACTTGGAGGAACGGGTTCAGGCAGACACGCCGGCATGTGCAAAGGCCCAGAGGTGAGCTAGAAATGGACGATGCCTGATCTGTAGGTCCAAAAGCCTGTGTTTAAGGACAGGGTTGGTCTGCCTCCTCACAGGGGAGAAGGCAGGTTGTGGCAGGAGCAGTGGCCTCTGAGGCAACTCCCAAATCAGAGGCTCTAGTTCCTTGACAGCACAAATCAAACCATTCAAATATACACATGATTTTCTCCACGATTCTCAAGAAGTGTAGGCAGGAGGGGGTCCATCACCTCACATGTCAGCTTTCTATCTGGGGTGCATGCAGATCACCCCCTCACAGTGTAAGAGAGGCCCACTCAGGGACTCAGCCCATCAGCTCAATACAGAAAGCATGCCCGGATCCAGCTCAGACCCGGTGAGGGTGACCTCTTTCCTCACCTTGCCTGGGACCCAAGGAAGGGCCAGGGGGCCAGTTCTAGCCGGGTGCTCTTTGCCGAGCCTACGAGCAATCAGAGAGCCTCCTGCCCTCTTGTCTGGGTTAGCTGTGAGCAGCCTCTCTAGCCTTCTTCAGCTTTCCATAACAAGTGTGTCTACACAGCTCAGGCGCCCAGGGGACACCCACTGAGGCCCTGCATGTCCTGTGTCCAGTGCGTTCTGAGGCCCTCACAGGAGGGGTGCATCTTGATCCCACAACAGCCCCACAGCCAGCACTATTAATACCACCATTGCAGCATTAGAGATGAGGAAACTGCACCCAAGGGAGTGACTTGCCCAAGGTGGGGCTCACTCACCTCGTGGCTGCAGCGTTGGCTGTGGGCCAGTCTGCTGTCCTGCCCCAGCAGGTCCCTCCAGGTACGAAAGGGTTGAGAAGACATGTTTTAGAAAAAAAAGGAAGCTCTGTAGGTGATAGTCCTGAATTCCAGCCCATGATTCCCATATCATCTAAGACAAGCTCTCAACCTCTCGGGCCTTAGCTTCCTGCTTTGTAGAGTGTCGATCACATCGATGCTCACAGGGCTGCTACGAACGTCAAATGAGAACGCAGCTGCAAGATGCCCGGCACACAGCAGGCGCTGGATGAATGGTACCCCTCGCCCAGGATGACCCGGTTCATTCAGTCAGGACCTCCTCGGGATGGCAGGTCTAGGGGACAGGAGGAAGCACAGGCTTAGGAAAAGTGCTCTGGCCAAGAGTCAGGAGCCCTGAATGCAAGTTCCAGCTCTGTCACTCACAGGGAGGAAAAGAATGTGGCTGCGCGCTGAGCCAGTTCTCGTCCTAGAAAGGGGAGGAAGCAGGCCTCCAGTCCAAGTAGAGGGCAGTTAGTTTCCACCATGACAGACGTGCCACTATTGCACCCATTAGCTCATTGGGCCTGGCTGGCCAATTATAAAGCTTGCAGTGTCCACTGTTGAGTATCTTCACTGATGATTTCTCTTTCTCCCATTGAATTGCATGCAGAATGGCTTCTTCCAACTTTCTGTCAGCTGTTACATGGAGGAGGTTATCAGCTCAGTTTCAGCAGGATTTCTCAGTGGCCTTGTAGCCCAAGTATGTGGAATCTTCAACAATAGGGTCTTACCATCTATTCCTGGTGAGAAACCAAGGGCCTCAGCAGTGGCCTATTATGTTTGGGGGACATCAGGGATATCCCTGGCCAACAACTCACTGGAAGGTATTCCAGCCCTGACACTGAAAATTTTCCAGCAACAATATATGGCTCCTGAGTGTTCCGTTGTCCAAAAAAGTAGGTTTCCATAAGATTTATTTATATCCTCTTAAATTTTGATTAGCCCTCCCTCCACCTTTCCTTTATTCAGTCTTTTCCCCTGACCTCACCTTGGGCCTTTTCACCCCCATTAATCTATTCTTCTACTTACATATATACAATACCATCCTATTAAGTACCCACCTCCCTTCCTTTCTCTTCTCTTTATATCTCTTTTCTAGTTTACTGGCCTTTGCTACTGAGTTTTCTTCCTACTCAAGTAGAAGTCCAATCATCTGTAGCTAGGATCCACATATGAAAGAACATGCAAGACTTGGCTTTCTGGGTCTGGGTTACCTCACTTAGTATATTCCTTTCCAGATCCATCCATTTTCCTGAAAATTTCATAACTTCGTTTTTCTTTACTGCTGAGTAGAACTCCATTGTATAAATGTGCCATATCTTCATTACCAGTTGAAGGACATCCGGGCTGATTCCATTTCCCAGATATTGTGAATGGAGTGGCAATAAACATGGTTGAGCAAATATCTCTAAGGTAGTGAGACGAGTCCTTAGGATATTTGCCTAAGAGTGTTATAGCAGGGTCATATGGTAGATCTATTTTTAGCTATCTTAGGAACTCCCACACTGATTTCCACAATGGCTGGACCAGATTGCATTCCCACCAACAGTATAGAAGGGTTCCTCTTTTTTCCACATCCTCACCAGCATTTATGGTCATTTGTTTTCATAATGGTAGTCAATCTGACAGGAGTGAGATGGCATCTCAATGTAGTTTTTTTTATTTTTTTAAACTTTTTTTTAAAATTTATTTATTGGAGAGCGACAGACACAGAGAGAAAGACAGATAGAGGGAGAGAGAGAGAATGGGCGCGCCAGGGCTTCCAGCCTCTGCAAACGAACTCCAGACGCGTGCACCCCCTTGTGCATCTGGCTAACGTGGGACCTGGGGAACCGAGCCTCGAACCGGGGTCCTTAGGCTTCACAGGCAAGCGCTTAACTGCCAAGCCATCTCTCCAGCCCTCAATGTAGTTTTAATCTGCATTTCCCTGATGACTAGGAATGTAGAACATTTTTTAGATGCTTATATGCCATCCATATTTCTGCTTTTGAGAACTCTCTATTTAATTCCATAGCCCATTTGTAATTGGCTTGAGTTCTTATTATTTAATTTTTTGAGTTCTTTGTATATCCTAGCTATTAATCTTCTATCAGATGTATAGCTGGCAGAGATTTGTTTTTCCCATTCTGTAGGGTGCCTCTTTGCTTTGTTCACAGTCGTACAAACTCTTTGTAATTTCATGAGGTCCTAGGGGTTAATCTGTGGTTTTATTATTTATTTATTTATTTACTGAGCAATTGGGGTTATATTCAGAAAGTCTTTGTCAATATGTTGAAGGGTTTCCCCTACTTTTTCCTCTAGCAGCTTCAGAGTTTCAGGTCTGATGTTAAGGTCTTTAATCCATTTGGATTTAATTCTTGTGCATGGAGAGAGAGAAGGGTCTACTTTCATCCTTCTACAGATACATATCCAGTTTTCCCAGAACCATTTGCTGAAGAGGCTATCTTCTCTCCAATGAGTATTTTTGACATTTTTATCGAATATTAGGTGGCTATAGCTACCCGGATTTACATGTGTCTTCTATTCAGTTCCATTGGTCTACATATCTGCTTTTGTGCCAGTACCATGCTGTTTTTGTTACTACAGCTCTGTAGCATAGGTTAAAATTAGGCATGGTGATACCACCAGCCTTATTTTTGTTGCTAAGGGTTGTTTTAAATATTCAAGATTTATTGTGATTCCAAATGAATTTTTGGAATTTATTTTTCTATTTCCATGAAGAATGACATTGGAATTTTGATGGGGATTGCATTTAATGTGTAGATTGCTTTTGGTGAGATTGCCATTTTCACAATATTGATTCTTCCAATCCAGGAACAAGAGAAGTTTTTCCACTTCCTAGTGTCTTCTGCAATTTCTCGCTTAAGTGTTTTAAAGTTTTCATTGTAGAGATCTTTCACTTCCTAGGTTAGGTTTATTCCAAGGTACTTTTTTCTTTTTTTTTTTAATTTTTGATGCAATGGTGAATGGGACTGATTCTCTGATTTCATCCTCTGTGTGTTTGTTGTTAGCACATAGGAAGACTACTAATTTCTGTGTATTTATTTTGTATCCTGCTACATGACTATAGGTGTTTATCAGCTCTAACCGTTTCTGGTAGAGTCTCTAGGATCCTTTATGTATAGAATAATGTCATCTGCAAATAATGATAACTTGGTCATATTTGATAAGGGTTTATCAATCTTGTTTATCCTTTTAAAGAACCAACTCTTTGTTTCATTGATTCTTTGGATTGTTTTTTATGGTTTCTATTTCATTGATTTTTGGCTTAATCTTTATTATTTCTTCCCATCTACTGATTTTCAGTTTGCCTTGTTCATCTTTTTATAAGGCTTTAGAGGGTAGCATGAGGTTGTTTACCTGAGACCTTTCTAATTTCTTAATATAGGCACTTAAAGCTATAAATTTCCCTCTTAGGACTGCCTTCATTGTATCCCAAAGGTTTTGGTATGTTGTGTTCTCATTATCATTTGACTCTATGAATTTTTTTATTTCCTTCTTGATTTCTTCATTGACCAATTCATCATTTAGTAGTGTATTGTTTAGTTTCCATGATTTTTTTAATGCTCTATAGCTTTTCTTGCTATTAATTTGTAGTTTGATTCCATTTTGATCAGATAGAGTGCAAGGAACTATTTCAATTTTCCTGTATTTGTTAAGATTTGCTTTGTGTCCTAACATATGGTCTATTTTAGAGAATGTTCCATGTGCTGCTGAAAAGAATGTATATTCTAAAGCATTTGGATGAAATGTCCCGTATATATCTGTTAGTCCTTTTGTTCTGTGACCTCATTTAATTCAGATGCCTCTCTGTTTATTTTTTGCTGGGATGACCTGTCAATTGATGAGAGTGGGTGTTGAAGTCACCCACTACAACTGTGTTTGGTGTTATCTGTGACCTTAGTTCTGATAGCATTTGTTTGGTGAAGTTGGGAGCCCCCATGTTAGGTGCATACATGTTTAGGATTATAATGTCCTCCTGTTGGAGTGTGCCTTAAATCAATATAAAGTGACCTTTCTTATCTATCCTAACTAATGTTGGACTGAAGTCTACCTTGTCAGATATTAGGATAGCAACACCTGCTTGTTTTCTAGGACCATTTGCTTGAAAAACCATTTTCCAATCTTTCACCCTAAGATAGTGTCCATCCTTTGTAGAAAGGTGAGTTTCTTGAAGGCAACAAATTGAAGGATCCTGCTTTTTTTTTTTTTTTTGGTTTTTCGAGGTAGGGTCTCATTCTGGCTCAGGCTGACTTGGAATTCACTATGTAGTCTCAGGGTGGCCTCGAACTCATGGTGATCCTCCTACCTCTGCCTCCTGAGTGCTGGGATTAAAAGCGTGCACCACAATACCCGGCAGTATCCTGCTTTTTAACCCAGTCTGCAAACCTATGTCTTTTGGTTGGGGCATTGAGGCCATTGATATTAAGAGATATTATTGAAAGGTGTGTATTTATTTTTGCCATTTTTTTGTAGTTCTTCCAGTTTTACCTTTGCTCTCTTATGTTAACTAGTATTTGAATATTGCTTGTTTTTTCCAAGTTCCTTATATGTATGCTTTTCTTTCTCTTCAGCATGGAGGATTCTATCAAGTGTTTTCTGTAGAGCTGGTTTTGTCTTCAAATATTCCTTTAGCCTGCTTTTGTTGTCGAATGCCCTTATTTCTCCATCTATTTGAACAGATAGTTTTGCAGGATAAAATAACCTTGGTTGACAGTTGTTATCTTTCAGAACTTGGAATACATCACTCCAAGCCCTTCTGGCTTTTAAAGTTTGTGTTGAGTATTCTTCTGTGATCCTGATGGGCTTGCCTTTGTAGGTAACTTGATTTTTCTCTCTATCTGCTTTCAATATTTTTTCTTTGGATCATGTGTTTGGTAGTTTAATTATAATATGGCGAGGAGAGTATCTTTCCAGGTTTTGTCTGGTTGGTGTTCTAAAGGATTCCTGTATCTGCATTGGCTCCTCTTTCCCAATTTGGGGGAAGTTTTAATCTATGATTTTGTTGAAAATGCCTACTATGCCTTTGGAGTGAAATTCTTCTTCTACTATACCCTGAATTCTTATGTTTGATCCAAATATCTTGAAATTTCTATTCATACTTTTTTCTTAGTATATCTTTCTGTTTGTTAGACTGTATTAGATCTGCTACCTGGTCTTCTAGTTTAGATATTCTGTCCTCTCCTTCATCCATTCTACTGGTGAGATTTTCTACAGAGATTTTATTTCATTAACTGTGTTCATTTCTAGTAATTCTGACTGGTTTTTCTTTATTACTTCTATTTCCTTATTTATGTCTTGTGTTGACCTCTTTATTTCATTAAATTGACTTCCTGTGTCTGCTTTGATTCCTTTGATTTCCTCTTTGACTTTTTTGAGCATATTTATAATCATTCTTTTGAAATAGTTCTCAGGCATTTCTTCTAACTCATTCTTACTGGAGGTCATTTCTGATGCATTAATACTTTTTGGTGGATTTATATTGTCATGATTTTTGGTGTTTCTTGTGTTATAATGTATATATTTTTGCATCTTGGATTAATTTAATGCTTGGATTTTCTAGTTAGCTGCAGTATTATTAGAGGTAGCAATCAATCTGATGTTATATAACTTCAGGGTAGGAGCTTAAGGCACTAGGTGGGGCTCTCAAGACTCTCAGAGCATCTACAATAGTGCCCCTAGGTTTTGGGTTTGCCTGCTATGGGAGTATTCAAGTAGGCTGAGTGGAACAAAATACAGGCAGATTCTAAAATTTAACTAAACAATGTACATATTCAATGAAAAACAGCATAGAGTATTATGACAACCAGATCCTCTAACAAAGTCACTGTCCCTTAGGGTGTGTGGGGTGCCCCACACCTTTAATCCTGTCAACTAGGAGGTTGAGATTTCTGATCTGTTGAGGGTTCCAAGTCAGCTTGTGACCAAGTGAGACCCTTCCCTAATGAACAATGGAAAAGGAAACAAAGCCACTATAAATGTAGAAGCAACGAATAACAAGCCCCAAATATAGTTTATTTAAGAATGGCAAATCCGACCATTCATCTGATTTAACATATAATTTATCCTGATATGGAAGGTGCAATTAGCACTTCCAGTTCAGGCCTATATACCAGGCTTATTTGGCGGGTACTAACCTGATGTAATTCCAGTTACCTTTTGGGATGATTTTGGTCTCAGTTATGCTGTGGTCCTGCTTGGGTCCCTCTTTGGTGCACTGTGGGTTCAAGTAGGCTGGCTGGGTCATTGAATCACTGCTCTGGCCGCTGGTGGTAGCTGCTGTGAGCTCCCTTCCCCAGGTCTCTGGTGCTTGCTGGCACTGGCGCTTGCACTGGTGGTGGGGGAGGGGAGGCTGTGGATGGTGGCTCTAGTTCTCTCGCTGGTCCACATGATCCTCTACCTTGTGATCTGCTCCTCCGTTGTTCGCTGCAGTTCTCCCTTCACGTTTCTTGAGTTTGCATAGGGCTCCAGTATGAGTGGAAAATCCCCTTACCTGGCTTTTCTTGCAGCGCAAGCCAAGATTTGTAGCTGTGGCCCCGCGGAACTGGTGCCTCCATTGCTGGAGCTACTTCTGCCTGCCTATGTGGGCTCTGGGTGCTCTGGATCTCTCCTACTTCTCTGATGCCATTGATAATCTCTTATACACCTCACCTTTTAGTAGAAGAGTGTATTTTGCTGGGGGCTTTTTTTTGTCTTTTTCTCCCCTAGACTGCTTTGGCATGGTTCCTATACTGCTATCTTAACCGGAAGTCCTCTGCTGTATTTTTATGACGCGTGTGTGTGTGTGTGTGTGTGTGTGTGTGTGTGTGTGTGTTTTGCAACACTGTGAGCAAAACACTTTTGCTGTCACAGTTGCGTAGCTCACGCCTCTAGGCAGAGCATTAGGGCAACGTGCATGGCAGAGTAGTTTCTTCATTTATGGTAGACAGGAAGTAGAGACAGAGGAAGTGATCATGATCAGATATAACCTTGAATGGCATGACCCTCCCACACATACCTACTTCCTTCAGGTAAGTGCGACCTCCCGAAGTTTCCATGCAGACCCTTCCAAAATAACACCAACTGGGCACCTTGTATTCAAAACATCGAAGAATTCAAATCCTAAAATTTTTGAAGAAAACTTTCATGTGTTGGGCTATGGTGGAACATACCTGGAATCCCAGCAGTCTGGAATTTAGACAGCTCTGAGGCTGTGTCAGAAGGATGGAGGCCAGCCTGGGCTACATAGAGACAGACCCTGTTTAGGAAAAAATATGTCTATCAAAATCAAAATATAGGGGCTGGAGAGATAGCTTAGCGGTTGAGTGCTTGCTTACAAAGCCTAAGGACCCCAGTTCAAGGCTCGATTCCCCAGGACCCACATTAGCCAGATGCACAAGGGGGCGCATGCATCTGGAGTTCATTTGCAGTGGCTGGAAACCCTGGCACGCCCGTTCTCTCTCTATATCTGCCTTTCCCTCTCTGTTTCTCTCTGTCACTCTCAAATAAATAAATGAAAATAAACAAAAAATAATAATAATAAAATAAAATATAGCCAGACATGTTAGCTCACACCTTTAATCCTAGCACTTGGGAAGTTAAAGTAGGAGGGTCTCTGTGAGTCTGAGGCCAGCTTGGCCTTCAGAGTGAGTTCCATGTCAGCCTCAAATAAAGCAAAGAGTCAAGCGTGGTGGCACACCTCTTTAATCCCAGCACTCGGGAGGCAGAGGTGGGAGGCTTGTTGTGAGTTGAGGCCACCCTGAGACTCCATAGTGAATTCCAGGTCAGCCTGGGCTAGAGTGAGACCCTACCTCGAAAAACCAAAAAAAGTAAAACATAAGCAACATATAGAAAACTATAGATAAAATGTGAAAGCAGAATACAAGCAACAGAATAGTTACAAATCATATATTTGAGAAACAATTAACCCTTTATAAGACAGGAATAAGAAAACAGACATTGAAAGAAAGAAAGAGAGAGAGAGAGAGAGAGAGAGAGAGAGAAAGAAAGAAAGAAAGAAAGAAAGAAAGAAAGAAAGAAAGAAAGAAAGAGCGAAAGAAAGAGAAAAAGGAAGAAAGGAGACATCTTGAGTAGAAAATGGGCGGAAGACTTGAAGGAGAGTCCCGGGTAGTAAGCACATGAGAAGCTACGCAACACAGAGCGATGACCATTAAAAGGACTCTGTGGAGAGCTGTTAGGATGTAGACCCACTGGAATTCTCAGATGATGTCAAGTTAGTGTTTGGCCAGGCTTGGTGATGCACACTTTAATTCCAGCACTTGGCAAACTGAGGTAGGAGGATAGCTGTGAATTAGAGGCCAGCCCAAGACTACATAGTGAATTACAGGTCAGCCTGAGCTGGAGAGAGACCCTACCTCAAAAAACAAGTGGGAGAAGCTGATGAGATGGCTTAGTGGTTAAAGCTCTTGCCTGCAAAGCCAAAGGACCCAGGTTTGGTTCCTTAGTACCTACATAAAGCCAGATGCACAAGGTGACACATGCATCTGGAGTTCATTTGCAGTGGCTAGGGTCCTGGTGTGCCCATTCTCTCTCGTAAATAGGGGATAAATAAAATATTTTTTAAAGAGTTTGGTGGGCTGGATAGATGGCTTAGGGGTTAAAGCATTTGTCTATGAAGCCTAAGGACCCTGGCTCTATTTCCCTAAGACCACATAAGCCAGATGCATCAAGTTTGTTTGCAGCGGCTGGAGGCCCTCGTGTACACATTCTCTCTGACTCTTTCTCCCTCTTTCTCAAATAAATAAAATAAAATATTTTTTTAAAAAAAGAGTTTTAAGAAAGAGTTTGAAACACCTACCAGCCATATGCTTCATCTCCTCCACTGAGGTTTTCACCCAAGAGAATTGAGAACCAATATCCATTCCAAAATGTGCTCATGGGGCTGGAGAGATAGCTTAGCAGTTAAGGCACTTGCCTGCAAAGCCTCAGGACCCATGTTCGACTCTCCAGATCCCACATAAGCCAGACACACAAAGGTGAAGCAAGCACAAGGTTGCACATGCCCACTGGGTGGTGAAAGCATCTGGAGTTAGATTGCACTGGCTGAGGACCTGGCATGCCAATTCTCTCTCTCTCTCGCCCTCTCTCCCTCTCTCTCTCTCTCTCTCTCTCTCTCTCTCTCTCTCTCTGTAAGATAAAAAAAAAAAAATTAAATGTGCTCATGAATACTCCCAGCCATTGCTGTGACTCACAGCTCCAACCTAGAAACAACCCAAACAGATAAAGAAGATATGGTGTGTGGGGACAATGCTACTGCTCAGCAAGGTATTCGCGAGCTGCTGACATCTGCAACAACGTGACGGCTCGCTAAAGACTGGGCTGAGTGAAAGAAGCCAGACAAGAGGGCATGTGCTGGGTGATTCCACTGACCTGGAATTCTGCAAATGTGATTGAAACTGTGGAGACAAGCCGGGCATAGTGGCACACACCTTTAGTCCCAGTACCTAGGAGGTGGAGGTGGGATGATCACTGTGTATTCAAGGCCATGCCTGGGACTACAGAGTGAGTTCAGCTTTAGCTGGGGCTAGAGACAGACCATACTTTGTAAAGGACTAATACAATAAAAATAAAATAACAAAATACAAAATAAAATAAATGATGGAGACAGAAAGCAGATCGGTGCTGGCCTAGGGATGGGAGGAGGTAATAGGGGAGCAGAGGAGGGATTTCCCAGGAGCCTTTGAAGGTGAGGGTACATACGCATTCATTGTCCCTGTTTTGGTGATGGCTTCATGGTGCACATGTCAAAATTTCCAGAACTGGGTAGTGGTGCACACCTGCCATCAACCCTGGCACTTGGGAGAGGGAGGCAGGAAGATAAGAAGTTCAAGGTTACATCTGGCTACATAGCAGCCTGAGAGCAGCCTGTGATGCCTGAGCCGTGTCTCAAAAAGGAAAAAAATAAAAGAACAGGCCCGGGTGTGGTGGTGCACACCTTTTTTTTTTTTTTAATCCCAGCACTTATCAGGCTGAGGCAGGAAGATTACCAGGAGTTCGAGGCCACCCTGAGACTACAGAGTGAATTCCACGTCAGCCTGAGCTAGAGGGAGGCCCTACCTCAAAAACCAACCTCATAAAATTGGGTATCTCAAATGGATACATGTAACCATATGTATATCTCATCAAGGTACAAGCAAAATTGGTAGTGACAGGAAAGATGGTCCAGATATGTTAGAATCGAAATGTTATACTTTTAAAAATAAATGTACAATACAGCAAATATAATATGATCTAAACACACACACAACTCTAGCAGAATATTTTATAATTACAAAGTTAACCAAGGGCTAGAGAGATGGCTTAGCGGTTAAGGAGCTTGCCTGTGAAGCCTAGCAACTCATGTTCAGCTCTCCAGATTCCACCTAAGCCAGAGGGACAAGGTGACGCAAGCACGCAAGGTCACACATGCACACAAGATGGTGCACACGTATGGGCTTAGATTACAGTGGCTGGCTGGAGGCCCTGGCGCACCAATTCTCTCTTGCTCACTCTGTCTCTTTCTCTACAAAAAAAAAAAAAAAAAAAATTAGAAGAATTTAGCCAAGTCCAGGCAAATAAGAGATCAGGGCTCTGGGAGAAATCACAAAGCCAATCTCTGCAGGCTCTGGCCGTCCTCCGTGAGCACCCCCTGTGGTGGTCTGATTCAGGTGTCCCCCATAAACTTAGGTGTTCTGAATTCTAGGTTCCCAGCTGGTGGCAATTTGGGAACTGAAGTCTCCTGCAGGCGGCACATTGTTGGGGGCAGGCGTATGGGTGTTATAGCCAGCTTCCCCTTGCCAGTGTTTGGCACATTCTCTTGTTGCTGTTGTCCACCTGATGTTGGCCAGGAGGTGATGTCCACCCTCTGCTTATGCCATTGTTTCCCTTGCCATCCTGGAGCTTCCCCTCCAGTCTATAAGCCAGAATGAACCCTTTCCTCCCACAAGCTGCTCTTGGTCAGGAGCTTTTTACCAGCAATGAGAAGCTGACTGCAACAGGCCCCTTGGTTTGCAACCTTGATGAGGAACCCTCTCCTGGCCCCTCATGGAGAAAAACAGCATGGCCAGTTCCCTGATTGGAAAGGCGACACATGGACACCTCGTGGTCTCTGATGCCTGGGCCAGAGCTTCGCTTCTCTGTAGCTCGGTCCAGTCATTTTAAAAGATCAGCTGATTTTTCCAGCCAGAATACATATAAAGCCCCAAGACAAAGGAAGTCACTGGCCACCTACTTTCCTGGACCTTCTCTGTTGCAGAGCACTTGCTACTTTTGTTTATTTTGCTTAGCAGTAGGTGGCCTGTCAGGGTCCTCTCTCCTGTGGAATGTCCCTGTACCAGAGTTCTTCTCTCTGCTTTTTCTACAGAATAAGGTTTGCTTCCTCTCTAGAATAAGGTTTTTGTTTTTAAATTTTATTCCATCTACACTTGTTTTTTTTTCTCTGTAATAAAGTTTCTGCTTAAAAATAAAAAAATAGCCCAGCCTGATGACACAAGACTGCAATTCCAGCTATCCAGGAGGCTGATGCAGGCTCAAGGACTGATTGGAGTACAGACAAGTAAGTTCAAGGCCAGTCTGAGCAATTTAGTGAAACTTTGTAAAAGAAAAAAAAAAAAAGTGGGCTGGAAAGATGACTCAGTGGTTAAGTGTACTTTCTATGCAAACATGAAGGCCTGAATGGGCCTGAGACCACTGGAGTTTAAATCTCCAAATCCCACATGAAACCGCTGGGCATGGCCACATGTGCCTGGAACTCCAGTTTTACAGGGGAGCTGAGATCTGAGAATTGAGCGCCAAGCTTCAGAATCCGGTCAAGGGGGCTCCAGCTCAAAAAAGCACACCAGGAAGAAGAGCCATGGAGCAGGACGCAGAATAGCCCACTCTGGCCTCTGCAGTGAGCGACTCTGCTGCAGGCAAGTATATGGAGCACCCCCAAGACACATACATGTGCATGAACCCCACACACCCATTACACACACAAGTGCACACACAAACAAGCAAGACCAAAAATTGAAAGTTAAGTGATGGCTGCGCTAGAGTAAGACCCTGCCTCAAACAAACAAACAAAAATAATTATAATTAAGTGATGGGGGGCTGAGATGATGGCTTAATCAATAAAGTGCTGGTCTCACAAGCATGAGGACTGAGTTCAATCCCCAATACCCACATACACACTGGGCGAGGCTGTGTATACTTGTAATCCAGCCCCTGAGGAGGTAGAGACGAGAGCTTAATGGTCAGTCAGGCTAACCTAATTAGTGAGCCCCAGGCTAATGAGACGTCCTGTCTCAAAAAAGATGAATGGTTGGCTGGAGAGATGGCTTAGCAGTTAAGACACTTGCCTGAGAAGCCTAAGGACACAGGTTTGATTCCCCAGTACATATGCCAGATGCACAAGGTAGTGCATGAGTCTGGAGATCATTTGCAGTGGCCAGAGGCCCTAATGCACCCATTCTCCCTCTATCTGCCTCTTTCTGTCTCTCAAATAAATAAGTAAATAAATAAAATATTTTTTAAAAAGTGGATGGGGAGGGGTCTAGAGAAATTGCTCAGTGGTTAAGGTGCTTGTCTGCAAAGCCTAACAACTAGAATTCAGTTCCCCAGGACCCACATTAAGCGACATGCACAAGGTGGCGCAAGCATCTGGAGTTCATTTGCAGTGACTGGAGGCCCTGGTGCACCCATTCTCTATCTTTCTGTATCTCTCTCTCTCTCTCCCCAAGGCGTGGTAGCACACACCTTTAATCCCAGCACTCAGGAGGCAGAGGTAGGAAGATCACTGAGTTCAAGGCAACATGAGACTATATACTGAACTCTAGGTCAGCCTGGGCTAGAGACAGACCCTGCCTCAAAAAAAAAAAAAAAAAAAAAAAGCTGATGGCGTACCTGAGTCTGATATTAAGGCTTTCCTCTGGCCTCCATCATGTGCGCTCACAGTTCCCAGTTGCATGTGCAGCCACACAAAAAGGTGTGTGCACGCACACAAAGTAAAAAATGAAAGAAAAAAGCAAAAAGGTGGCTATAGCTCAGTGACAAAGCACTTCCCTAGCATGTGTGAGGCCCTGGGCTCCATCCCCAGCATTGCAACAAGATTTTTTTAAAACACACACATTAGTTATAACTGACTTTAGAGATTCATCCCATGGATGGAGTCAAAGGGAGTCGACACATGCAGATAGGTAGGCTGCTGACCTTACAAGTGCACCGGACATGAGGAAGACGGAGTCCAGACAACACTTCACTCACGAAGCTGCATGCTCTGTCAGGCAGGCTGGCATGTAACTGAAAGGTGGTCTTTGATAAGGTGCACAGAGCACTCTCTGGGCATACATAACCCAATTGCTAAACACACAGTGATCAAAATTATCATTATGCCACTGCCTATGACAACCACCACAAAAATGAGAAACGCCGGGGTAGGAGAGATGGCTCAGAGGTTAATGATGCTCGCTTATACAACTTACTAGCCTGAGTTCACTTCCCTACTACCCATGTAAAGCCAGATGTACAAAGGGGTGCATGTGTCTGGAGTTTGTTGGCAGTGGCTAGAGGCCCTGACTGCCCATTCTCTCTCTCTCTCCCATTATATCTCTCATTTTCATAAATAAATTTTAAAAATTAATTTTAAAAAACATGTTTAGCCAGGTATGATAGCACACACCTTTAATCCCAGCACTCGGGAGGCAGGCAGAGGTAGGAGGATTGCCATGAGTTCGAGGCTACCCTGGGACTACATAGTGAATTCCAGGTCAGCTTGGGCTAGAATGAGACCCTACCTCAAAACACCAAAAAAAAAGCCCAAAAAACCAGGTTGGATATCTGCCAGTAAAGGAAGGCTGAGGAGAGGAAGAAGGACAAAGTGGGCAGTTACAAACAGTAACGAAATAGATAGAAAGGCCCACCTGGGGAGCTGTGCAGAGAGCAGAAAGATACCAACAGAGACAATCTCAGAGTGACTGTGTTCCGAGCGTCCACGCGGTCGCCCTGGAACTCCCCTGTGGCCCGCTCCACTCGGCCTGTGTTGTCACTTTGCCTCATGGTTCTCTGCATGGCTTCCCTGTGCGAGGCTGGAAGTCATCATCAAGCTAGCCCCACATATCGGTTCTCAGAACTTCAGGGGTTTGGGTTTTTTGTTTTTTTTTTTAAGGCAAAAAGAGCATAATTGTATAAATGCATGTGCCTTTAGGGCCTTGGAGAAGTACTCAGTGTGTGGGAAGGGACAGTGAGACACTTGACTTTCTCTTCACACACCTGAATGCCAGGTGTTATTCTCAATAGAAGTAATTATTTTTGAAATTACTAAACCGGACGTGGTGGCGCACGCCTTTAATCCCAGCACTCGGGAGGCAAAGGTAGGAGGATCGCAGTGAGTTCAAGGCCAGAGTGAGACCCTACCTGGAAAAAAAAAAAAAAGAGAGAGAAAGAAAGAAATTACTAAAACCAGGGATATGGAATCCATTCTGTTACTCAGGCTACTTCTCTGTACATGTGAAATTACATCAAAATCTGAAATTTAAAAATGAAACAAAAATATGGTCTGGAGAAATGGCTTAGCAGTTAAGGCATTTGCCTGCAAAGCCAAGGGACACCGATTAGATTCCCCAGGACCCAAATAAGCCAGATGCACAAGGGGGCACATGTATCTGGAGTTCGTTTGCAGTGGCTGGAGGCCCTGGTGCACCCTTTCTCTCTCTCTCTCTGTCTCTCTCTCTCTCTCTCTCTCTCTCTCTCTCTGCCTCTCTCAAATAAATAAAATATTTTTAACATCTAAAACAACAAAAGGGAATTGAAAGGAGCTGGTCAGGATGATCACAGACATGCAGCTTTCCATCTTCGCCCACGTGCTGGGCATGTCGCTTTTTCCTGCTTGTCTTTCTTCACCGCTACGTGACAGACCACAATCCAGTCCGAAGCGGCAGGAACGAAAGTGGCGCTTTCTCTGCCCCAGGGTTCCAGGACGGGCTCTGAGGCAAGACGGAGGGCGAGAGAGGCCCTCGCGGGGACCTGCATCTCTCCTACCGAGCACACACAGCAGATAAAGCAGCTACACCTGGATTTTTTCAAAAACTTTTATTTTGATTCTATTTGTTTATTTATTTATTTTTGGTTTTTCAAGGTAGGATCTTGCTGTAGCCCAGACTGACCTGGAATTCACTCAGTGGTAGTCTCAGGGTGGCCTCGAACTCACGGAAATCCTCCTACCTCTGCCACCCAAGCGCTGGGATTAAAGGCGTGTGCCACCACGCCCGGCTCAAACAGCTTTTATTTCCTCAAAGTCTTCCTTAAACCTTTGAAACAAGAAGCTGCCACTGAGGAGGGTCCAGTATGGTAGTTACTTTCTTTTCTACCCCTCCCCAATACTATATATATAATTTTTTTTAGAAAAGAATAGGACTGACAGCCTCTACACACAAACGTTTTTCCCCAAGGTAGCGGCTTGCTCTAGCTCAGGCTGACCTGAAATTAATTCACTATGTAATCTCAGGGTGGCCTCAAATTCACAGTGATCCTGTTACCTCTGCCTCCCGAGTGCTGGGATTAGAGTGAGCCACCATGCCCAGCTTTAAAAGATACTTTAATATTTTTAAATTTCTATTTATTTATTTGAGAGACAGAGAAAGAGGCAGATAGAGAAAGAGAGAATGGACATGCCAGGGCCTCCACATACATAACTTAAAAATCTTTAAAACTTCAAGCCAGGTATGGTGGGGCACGCCTTTAATCCCAGCACTTGGGAGGCAGAGGTAGGAGGATCGCCGTGAGTTCAAGGCCACCCCGAGACTACATAGTGAATTCCAGGTCAGCCTGAGCTAGAGTGAGACCCTACCACGAAAAAAAATTTCAGGGTCTTCACCCCCTCTTGCCTCCCTCATGGCAGGAGCTCTCTGTACTCCCTCCCCTTCCTGTCCCTTAATCTAATAAAGTCTCTCCGACCTTGAAAAAATTTTCAGGTGATTGAGGGGCTAGATAGACAGGCCTACTACTGCCGGATGCGCCTCTCCTCAGCAGCCTGGGGACTCTGGAGTCCTGTCCCCAGCTCACATTGAGTTCTGAGAGGGTCTGGAGTGTAAAAGAAGTTATAACCCACGACTTCGGTTTTGTCGTCTCCTGCCTCTGCCTCCTGAGCGCTAGGATTAGGTATGTGCCACGGCACGTGGTCTATGCAGGGTGGGGATGGAACCCAGGGCTTCACGAATGCTAGGCGAGCCCTCTACCGATCCTCAGGCCCAGAGTGGCGCATCTTTATGAAAATGTGTGTGTCTTGCTCGGGTTCAAAACAAATGTTTCATGCATGCTAAGCAAGTGCTCTACTACAACCAAGCTACATCTGTCATTTGAAAACATGATTTCAGGGGCCAGGGCGATTGTCCAGTGGCTAAAGGCACTTGCTTGGAAAGCCTGATGGCCTGGGTTCAATTCCCCAGTACTCATATACAGCCAGACACACAAAGTGGTGTATGTATCTGGAGTTCATTTACAACAGCAGGAGGCCTTGGTGTGCCTATAATACACACACACACACACACACACACACACACACACACATTTTCTCTCTCTCATCTATCTATTTCTATCTCATATAAGTAAAATTTAGAACTATAGGATTTCAGCAAGTCAGCCTGCATGCTTAGAACCCCTCTCAGAAAGGTGACTATATTCGTTATAATCAAATTCACAATAAAAAAAAATGAGAAAATGGGCTGGAAAGACAGCTTAGTAGTTAAGGCACTTGCCTGCAAAGCCAAAGGACCCAAGTTCACTTCCCAGGAGCCATGTAAGCCAGATACATAAGGCAGAGTATGCATCTGGAAGCCCTGGCATGCCTAACCTTTCTCTCTCTGAAATATATTTTTAAAAATTTATTTAAAGTGATAAAAACTGGGGCTGGAAGGATGGCTTAGAGGTTAAGGTGCTTGCCTGACAAGTCAAAGGACCCAGTTCAATACCCCAGGACCCACATAAGCCAGATGCACAAGGTGGCACATTTGTCTGGAGTTTGTTTGCAGCTGCTTGCGGTCCTGAGGCACCCATTCTCTCTCTCTCTCTCTCTCTCTCTCTCTCTCTCTTTTCCCTACCACTCTATCTTTCAAATAAATATTTTTTTTTAAGTGAGAAAAAATGGTTTGGGGGAGATGTCTCAGTCGTTAAAGGCACTTGCTTGTAAAGCCTGCTGGCCCAGGCTCAGTTCCCCAGTACTCACGTAAAGCAGGCACCTAAAGTGGCACCTGGAGTTTGTTTACAGCAGCAAGAGGCCCTGGCATGCCCATTACTCTCTCTCTCTGTCTTTAGTAAATAAATAAAAGTACTTTTTAAAAACAAGGAAAGCTTAGAAAGCCATAGTATCTGAGGTTTTCATTTACCTTCTTTTGTTCATTCCTAACTCTCTGTGAACATGTGTTATTTTGACAATAATAAAATGTTATTGTGAATACATCTCTTATTATAAACACAGATATGACTATAAAATGGTGCAGAGATAAAAGGGTGGAAGGAAGCACACCCCAAACATGGGCCCTGCTTATGCCTCTGAGGTGGAACTCTGGGTTCCGTGCTCTTCTGTGGACTTGTTGGGAGTTCCTTGGGTTTATATTTTGGAATACAGGGAAAGTTATTGTAAAGCAATAAGAAGTTACTTCCCTCTTATCAATCACCTAAGACCTTTTTATTCCACACCTACTGTTAGTACCCCTGCGACAGCCACTCTCACTCCACACCCACTGCCTTGTTTGGGGGAAGGGAAAACCAGCCCAGGAGGGCTGGCCTAGGCATGCTGGAGTGACTTTCTTTTAGGGCCCTGCCCTTCAGACACATGGGAACACCTTGAATGCCTTCTCCGAAGCTTCCCTCTCCCGTTACGGGAGCATAAAGAGGGTAAGCCCGTGTGAGGGCAAGCCCTGAGCGAGGGTGGGCAAGGCTCACCCAGTTGCAGGGATTTTTCTGCAATGAGCAAAGCAGAGAGAGATGGAGAGTTTCTTTTCTGACAATAGGCTTCTCAAGATCCCATTCTGGATCCACTGTTTGCCTGCTGTGCTGTGTGACCAGCGGTGGATTTCCTATCCTTCCAGATTCTCAGTTTTCATCTCTGTAAAATGCGATTGTGCCATGTCAGATATGAAATAATACTCACTTCACTTCCCCGAGTGAAAGTTTTATCAAAACCCACTTAATTCTGGGCATGGTGGCACGCACCTTGAATCCCAGCACTTGAGAAGCAAAGGTAGGAAGATTGCTGTGAGTTCAAAGGCCACCCTGAGACTACATAGTGAATTCTAGGTCAGCCTGGAACACAGGAAGACCCTACCTTGAAAAACAACAACAACAAAAAAAAAAAAAACCACTTAATTCTGTAGCCAGCAAGGACTTGTACCCTAAATTAAGAGAAAAGTTGTAGGGCTAAGGAGTTGGCTCCATTGGTAAAAGCGCTTTCTGTATTCAAGCTTAAGGACCTGAGTTTGGAACCCTAGCACTCACATAAGTTCTGAGCAATTCCAGTGCTCAGGAGGCAGAGACAGGAGATCTTGGGCCAGCTGGCCAGCCAGACTAGCTGACTGAGTGACCCCTTCCCTGAGTGAGAGAGCCTGTCTCAATACATAAGGTGGAGAGCAATTGAGGAAGACTCCACCTCTGGCCTTCACACAAACACACACACACACACATGCACATACATCTGGCCTCCACTCACATGTGCTCACACATATGCAAACATGCATACACATACAGACATACATGTACACACACCACACACACATACAAAAAAAAATATCTTTTTAAGGGTTGAACTATGTAGCTCACTGATTCAAGGGCTTGGCTAGCATACATGAGGCTCTGGGTTCGATCTCTACTGAGCATGGGAGTGGCTTGGCCATCTGCTCTCTGATGGCCACTATTACCCCCAGTGCCCATGCAGGAGAAGGGGCTGCTATTTGTCCAAGTTGGAGCCCCACAGACTGTCATCCCAGAAATGGGTAATGATGGCATCAACACTGTGTGTGTGTGTGTGTGTGTCTGTCTGTCTGTCTGTCTGTCTGTCTGTCTGTGTGTCTGTATGATGGAGGGAGTGAGGATCAGGGTAGAAATCCTGAACGTCTTCTCAGGCAGAACATGGAATCCTAGCAATGAATGAGAAATGAGAACATGCTCCTCCTCCTCCTCCTCCTCCTCCTCGCCCTCCTCCCTTATTGCTCACTATGTGTTTCAAGCTTACACATCACCTCCTTCAGGAAGTCACCAGTCACCTCCACACTCTTAGGAGGTCTTTGGCTCCCTTGAGCCCTGCTTGCCCCATTGCAGCCCTTAGCACAACACACCACAATTGTCAGTCGGCTTGTACCACACTGCAGGGCCTGCCCCTCCCTGCCAAGCCCACCACAGAGCTTGCAGGAGGGCAGCGAGACTCATTATTTCCCTGTGTCTCTGGCACTTGTCCAGAGCTGGAGTGTAGCATGTCCTGAATCCTTTGATCAATGTGTGTACTGGCGTGCCCAGGGACCAGAGTAATTTAGCTGAGGACTTGCAGAAATTTGGTTCTAACCATTCTTTTTTTTAGTATTTTATTTTTATTTATTTATTTATTTATTTGAGTGAGGGAAAGAGGCAGGGAGAGAGAGAGAATGGGTGCGCCAGGGCTTCCAGTCACTGCAAACGAACTCCAGATGCATGCACCACCTTGTGCATGTGGCTTACATGGGTCCTAGGGAATTGAACCGAGGTCCTTTGGATTTTCAGGCAAATGCCTTAACCGTTAAGCCATCTCTCCAACCCCCAGCCAATCTTAATGGAGTCCCAATTCTGCAGCTCCCATGTTTCACCCACCTCTACTCACGACTTTGTACCCCCCCTCCCCAACCTCTAAAATGTGGAACAAACAATTCCCAAGCACAGTCACTGTGAGGTGTAGGAAGGAATCAGCCCAGAGCCTACATACAGCAGGTGCACCATAAGTGTGCTCCATACTTTGCTTCCTCAGCCCCCAAACAATGGAAGCTGGAACCCACGGCCCACTCCCAGGATCCTGGGGACAGGGAAGATGGCATGTGGGGAGCCAGGCAGCAATGCTTCCGGGGTGCACAGCCTTCCCGACCTCATTCCTGGCAGCCTCTCCAGGGCCTGGAAGCACTGGGCTCTGTCTCCTCGCCAGAGATTACCCTATCACATCCTGCGAAACTCCAGTGGGTGACTCAGGCAGGCGGGCCACTTTGATCACTGTTCCCAGGGCTGGGCTCTGGGGCAAGGCCCAGGCGTGGGCCCTCACCACACACCCGCACTCCGTGGGGACCCCAAGGCAGTGGAGAGCAAGCATCCCTTCCTCCCTGTCCGTCTACCTCCATCCACTCCCTCTCTCTCCTCGTTCTTTTATTCCCACTGGTCTGGCCTGATGTTGTCTCCCTGTGGTGAAATGTAAGCTGTCAGGAGAAATTTCCAGGACCACCAAGCTGACAACAGAAAATGGGGAGGGAGAGTGGGGGGAGATGGGCACCAACCTCAGCGGGCATTTCACTTGTCTTTTTCCCGTCTCCCTGGCAACAGCAGGGCCAAAGGTTCCCACCCATCTGCCACACTGCCTGCTTCAGGAAGCACCCAGTAGGGACTTCCTATAACTTCCCAGAAGCTGCTCTGTGAATCTTTGGGCATGCCATAGACCCTGCGAGCACGGCTGGGAAGTCAGAGCCGTTTCTGTAATCATACTGAAGTGCTGTCTTCTTCACTCTTTACTGATAAGCGCACAACGGGGTTTTCCAGAAACTCCAAGATTTGGGGTGTTGCAATGGCAGGAATGAAGAAGTCGGTTCTAGAATCCACTATCCACAGGGAAGACAGGCACAGAAGACATCAAAAACAATCGCAGTGCCTCTCCTTTTCTTGACTTGGAAAATATGTCTTGTAAAACACTGATGTTAACTCAGGCGAGCTTATTATCCTCACGCGGTATCTCAGCCCCGCTACTAGTTACACAGGGAGCTGGCAGACTTCATTACAGGGGCTGTCCTGTGCAGCGCAGGATGTCGCACGGCCTCCCCAGCCTCTGCTTACTGGAGTAATGGCATCCCCCAGACCCAGCTGTGTGATTAGCAAGGGATGCAAGCCACAGAACACCACCGTGGCATTCAGGAGGGATGCACAGGGTCCTGAGACCAAGAAACCCGGCAGGAGCTTCCTCAGTCACACACTGAGCGCTCCGGGCTTCTAAATAAGGACGGGGACTTGCCAGGCACAGGCCTGGTCAGCCACAGGTTCTTACCGTGGTGGAAGCCCCTCCTCGGCAGTAGCAGGAGGTGTCTGTCACTGTGTCTCGAACACAAGAAAGAATCCCCCACCCACACCACAACCCAGCGTCTGTCCTCATGGCTGGGAGTTGGGCCTTGAGGTGGTGGCGCCAATACTGGGACTCAGGGCGCTGTGAGAGAGATGGTTTCCTCTGCAGGCTCAGCCACAGCTGCTTCCAAGTCGCCCGGGTGACACTTGTTGCCCTCTGCCAGACCCTGTACTGGGCGCATGTGGAGTCCTGTGAACAGCTGCAACCCCAGCTGCTTCCGTGGTGCAGAGCTGTCCCCAGGTCATCCCTGAGTGCTGGGGGTGCCCGAGAGCTCGCCACCTGAGCGCCTTCTGTGACCCAGGGCTTTACTCCCTAACAGAGCTCCCAGGGGCATTTGCTGGCTATCTTTCTCCTGAGATCACCCTCCCCCAACAGGTCCCCATGGGCTCCAAATTGAAGTCCCCGACCCACCTGTCCAAGTTGGTGATGATAGTTCCCAGTTATCATGTGCTCTACACACCAGTTTAAGAGTTCTTCAGGTCAGGACTAATTTAAGCTCACTACTGTCAGATGACAAAGTCCTCCACGTTGAAATCAGTAAAACACTATTGTCAGCTTTATCAAAAGCAGCAGGGGGGCGCTGGAGAGATGGCTTAGCAGTTAAGCACTTGCCTGTGAAGCCTAAGGACCCTGGTTCGAGGTTCGATTCTCCAGGACCCACGTTAGCCAGATGCACAAGGGGGCGCATGTGTCTGGAGTTCGTTTGCAGTGGCTGGAGGCCCTGGCGCACCCATTCTCTCTCTATCTGCCTCTTTCTCTGTCTGTCACTCTCAAATTAGTAAATAAAAATAAAAATAAATTAAAAGCAGCAGGGACAACTCACTGGAGATGCTTGAGATTGGGCCTGCTGACATTCCCCCATGGAAGGAAGGGCATGGGCAGGGTCATCAGACCCCCACCTGAGACCCAGGTGGCCGGTGTGCCAGCTGTATGCAATGACACGTGAGGTCTCATGGCCTCTAGGGGCGACAGAGGACAACAGAGGGTAATAGATCAATGGTCAGTGAGCCCACTGAAGAGCAGCTTTGGGGTCTCCATGCTCTGCAACTCCTCACCCCGAGATTGAGGGAAGAGCTTCTATGAGGGGTCATTATCCACACTGGGATGAGATCTGTTGTTGGTGAGACCACGTTGCGGGCTCCTGTAAACAACCCCTCACCTGCTCTGTAAGTAGTAAGTTATCCCGTTAAACTCATTAATTCACCCAGCTGGTACTGATGCAATCACACTGTCACCTGAGCCCTACCTGGAGTGGAGATGTGTGGCCACGTCTCCCCAGGGAAAAGGTTTCCTGTAAAACCTACCATAAGTGGGCATCAGTTCCCTATTGACAGAAGATGAAAACAAGGCACAGAGGTTGAGCCACAGGTCCAAAGCCACACAGCTACTGAGTGGCAGGATGAAACCACTTGTGATGACCTGAAGCCACACTCTGCATGCATGTGTGTCCCCTACTGATCCCCGCCTGTTCCTTCAGCCTCTTCTCCCAGGAACATCATGCGATGTAGACACGAATAGGTTCCTTATCTTCATATGAAAACAAGTCTCAATCTGAAAAGGACACTCATGGGCCCTCCACTGCCCCATCTGTAAAATGGACTGGTAAGGGCTGGGGAGATGGATTGCTCAGCGGCTAAGAGTGCAAGGGCCTGAGTTCCATCTCCAGGAACTGGATTCCCAGCACTCAGAGGAAAAGCTGGGCACGACCACCCACAGCTGTAATCCGGGTCAACAGAGGGGGAAGGGTCGAAGACGGGAGAAGTGCTGGAGATCCCCAGCCGAAACCAGCAGCCCCAGCTTGAGGAAGTCCCAAGGAAATATTCAGATGAGCAGCAAAGAGGGGCTCCTGAAGTTCTCCTCTGGACCCCCACATGCATGAGCACAGGGGGTGTATCTGCACACACATACACATGCATACACCACACAGAACATGTGTGTGTGCAAAAAAAAAAAATGGACTGAGGGGCTGGAGAGATGGCTTAACAGTTAAGGCGTATGCCTGCAAAGCCTAAGGACTCAGGTTCAATTCTCCAGGTCCCATGTAAACCAAATGCACGTGGTGGCACATGCACCTGGAGTTCCTTTACCGTGGCTGGAAGCCCTCGTGTACCCATTCTCACTCTCTCTCTCCTGCACTCTCTCAAATAAATAAATAAAATAGACAAATAAAATGTTTAAAAGTAATTGCAAAAATATGGACTGATAATACTATCAATATCATAGGGCTGTTGTGAGGATTTGGGGATGTCAGGCATGTTAAGCCCTTGGCACAGAGCCTGGCCACTGGCTCACAGAGGAGAACAAGAAGTCCTCACCCATCCACTACAGAGACACCCTGATGCTCCCTACATGTTCCAAGCTCCCTCCCCCAGCGACTCTGCCTTTGTGAATGCTGCTCCCTCTTCCCAGAATGCCTTCTGCACCTTCACTTCCAACTCCTATCCCTCCCTCCCTCAAGATCCTACTAAAAGTACAGCTTTTCTTCAGAGTCTGTTTTTTTGTGGGGGGTTGTAGGAGCCTAGGCTGTCTTTGAACTTGTGATCCAACTGCTTCAGTCCTGCAAGGGGCTAGAGCCACAGGCATGTACCACCCTGGCCGGGCTCCAAAGTCTTTCTTCCTTTCCCTTTTTCATCTTCCACTCTGCTCAGCATTCCTTCTCGGAACACCCACACAGGAGTGTCAAACCACTAGGCCTCACAGCTCAGGCTCCGTGATCCCTCAATGCAGGTCCTCTGCCACGGCCCCCACCCCACCCACCCCACCCAGCGGACTCAGAACTTCCGGGGCAGGGCTGGGACCGGACCTGTGACAGAGTTCCCATCGGCTAAGGACACCCCCACCAATGCACCCTGGAGGCTGGCAGCTCCTATTGGTTTCTAGGACTCCAAGGGGTCGTCCACGGAGGCCAGGAAGGCCTGGAGTGCGGACCTCTTTGTGGAGTCTCCAACAGTTGCTGAGTATTTCCTCTTGGCCAGGCTCTGGTGTTTTCTTTTTGTTTTTGTTTGTTTGTTTTCCGAGGTGGGGTCTCACTCTAGCTCAGGCTGACCTGGAATTCACTATGGAGTCTCAGGGTGGCCTCCAACTCGAGATGATCCTCCTAACTTGGCCTCCAAAGTGCTGGGATTCCAGGAATATGTCACCACGCCACACTTAGGCTCTGTTTTAAGTCTCAACTGGGGTCATCGCTCTCAGGTAGCCATGGAAAGCAGTCATCATTGTCAGAGGGGTGGGGTTCAGTGCCTTGCCTGGCTCCGTCCCCACAGTTCAGCAGCCCCCTGCACTTCCTCCAACATGTCCCCAGCTGCACTTTGAAACCCTTCCTGATGGCATGGGCACATTTGCCTGAATGTCACACTGATAATGCTGTGTGATCCAGCTCTACCCTTTGGTTCCTCTTGGCTTTGCGGGGCCCTCCTAGTCCCCATGGGCTCTGAGGCGTCTGCCCACCTCCTCCCTGGCTCTCCTCGCTTCTGCAGTCACTCTTGTGGTTTGCCATTCACCCAGCTCCATTCCTGCTTTCTGTTTGGGGCGTCTCCCCTCACACAGTCCTCCTCACCGGCCTCTGGCTCCCTGCTGCCCTAGTAGCTGCTCCTCCAAGGAACCAGACTCCCCACTTGTCAAGTCAGCTTCCACAATCCTTTGTACCTAAGTCCCCAGATGTGAAGTACATTCTGTCAATTAGATGCTCTGGGAGGCAAAGGAGGGCCAGCATGAAGCGGTGTTAAGTAGGCAGTTCCTGCTGCCAAGCAAAGTTGGGGTGTTATTTTCTCCAGTTGGCCCCAGGGCTCTTTATGCCCAGATACAGAGAGGCCAGCAGAGCGAAGGCTCTGCCATGGCCTTCCAGACTGGCAGTCCCGAGCACAGTCTCAACTGGAGGACAGATATGAGGCATGGCTCCTGAAGACGCAGCTCAGAGCCTGTTGGCTCAGCCCTCCTGTGATGGTTAACCCGGGTGTCAACGGCATTTAGAGTCACCATGGGAACAAATCCCTGGGCACGTCCATGAGGGATTTTTTTTAGATTAGGTTAATTGAAGTGGGAAGACTCACCCTAACTGTAGGTGGCACGTTCCATGGGTTTGGGTCCCAGGCTGAACATAAAGGGGAGAGCAAGCCGGGTGTGGTGATGCACGCCTTTAATCCCAGCACTCGGGAGGCAGAGGTAGGAGGATTGCTATGAGTTCGAGGCCACCCTGAGACTCCATAGTGAATTCCAGGTCAGCCTGGACCAGAGTGAAAAAAAAAAGGGGGGTAGGGGAAAGCTAGCCAGCACCTGCAATCAGGGCTCTCTGCTTCCTCACCCTGGACTGAGTGTGAGCAGCTGCCTCGAGCTCCTGCCACCACGCCTTCCCGCCATGCTGGTCGGCGGCCTTGACGTATAAGCCAAAACTAGCCCTTCCTTTCCTGAAGTTGCTTCTTGTCAGGTATTGGGTCACAGCAACAAGAAGGTAACTAATATATCCTCCAAAGATTTTGAAAATCCCCAATTCCCTGAGTTAAATCCCTCATTCAATATACCTTGAAGGGCTTATATTTCCTGAGCTAACATTAGCACATTTCTCTTTCTCTTCATAAATGAAGTTATATATATAATATGTGTGTGTCTACATATATATATACTGAACCTGAGGTGGTTAAGAAACTTCTGTTAGAGAGTAAGAATAGGCAATAGGATTTGGAAATCTAGTACCCTGATTGCCAGCCCCATCACTCTCTCCAGGACCCCATTTTACATTCCTGACCCTCTGGAGATGTCTATAATAACAGGGTTAGAGGAAAGCATATTTTCCACTTTGCAAATGTATTCTACTTTGTATGTTTAACATAATTATTTTTGCCAGACATGGTGCCACTTGGGAGGCAGAGGTAGGAGGATGCTGTAAGTTCAAGGCCAGCCTGAGGCCTCAGAGTGAGTTACAGGTCAGCCTGGGCTACAGTAAAACCCTACCTTGAAAGAAACATATATATAAATTATTTTTTTTAACCTTACCTCATTCCACAAAAGATGCCAGGTGGGTTTTAGTTATACAAAAAGTTTTCTAAACCATAAATAAAATATGTGATGTGTCTAAGAATTGTCTTAAAGTGGGCTGGAGAGATGGCTTAGCGGTTAAGCACTTACCTGTGAAGCCTAAGGACCCCAGTTTGAGGCTGGATTCCCCAAGACCCACATCAGCCAGATGCACAAGGGGGCGCACGCATCTGGAGTTCGTTTGCAGTGGCTGGAGGCCCTGGTGAGCCCACTCTCTCTTCCTCTCTCTCTCTCTCTCTCTCTCTCTGTCTCTCTCAAATAAGTAAAATTAAACAAAAATTATTTAAAAAGAGAATTATCTTAAAGTATGACATAAAAATGAAAATTCAGCAAAAAATACACAACCTTCCAAAACTGAAAAAACAGTTGGGTTTGTTCCCTCCTTATTTCTGAAAGCACCATGCTCATTGTACAAACATATAACAACAGAAATATAAAGCGGACTCTCTCAAGAGTTGACTCCCCAGAGAAAAACAGTGTTGATCTGGGCAGAGAGCAGGAAATCTGCAATTCTTGTGGTCTGGGCCTTTCACCTCTGCCTCCTCTCCCCTCACACCCCTTTCCTCATTCTGTCTCAGCTCTTTCCGTGCCCAGATGAGTCCCAGGCATCTAGCTCCGGCCCTTGGGGCTGTTTCCTCTGCCAGGCACCCTGCTCCCGCCACACCTACGGCAGCCCCCCTCCGCTTCCCCTGTGGTTTGGCTCAGCACTCCTATTTAAAATTAAACCCTCCTATTTAAAATTATTTTCTCTTCGGTTTATCTTTCTGCTGAACATTTATCACTACACAAGTTTTTGTCTTACTCTCTGGTCCCTTATTTTCTGTTGCCCCAGAGTGTCGCCTGCAGAAGGGGGGATTTCGTCATCGCCCCCTCTGCCACGCGGGCTCCACGCTAGGCTGAGTCACGGATGGGACCCCACCTAGCACGTGACCCAGCTCACATGAGCAAAGGCTCCCCGTGCCTGTGGCTCGGAAGACCTCATCCTTTAACTGTGTGGCATAAAACACTGCGCTATTTTAAAACGGTTGTCCTGAAAAGCCAGGGCTGTTGTCATCAAACTCGGGAGCCGTGGTTGTAAGCTTTCCCAGCTCTCGGTTCTGCATGTAGGAGCCACAGCTTTGAGCCCTCATGGAAGTGATGCAGACCCCTCTGTCCCGGGTTCTGAACCGCAGGGGATGCCTGGACTATAGAGGAGCAGCTACAGAGGATCCTGTCCTTCTGTGTCACTATAGCTGTCTTGTCCTCGCTGATCCCTGGTGTCTCACGCTCCCTCTGATCTGCGTAAAGCTGGGAGTCACAGCTCCTGCCTTCTGCCCATAATACATAGCTGGGGTCCTTTGTTTTCCCTCATGTTTTGTTTGTTTTTCACATTTCATTTATTTATATATTTGAGAGGGGGGGGCAGAGAGAGACAGAGACAGAGAAAGAATGCTCACTCCAGGGCTTCTAGTCACTGCAAATGAACTCCAGGTACAGGTGCCACCTTGTGCATCTGCCTTACATAGGTACTTGGGAATTGAACCTGGGTCCTTAAGCTTCTCAGGCAAGTGCCTTAATCACTAAGTCATCTCTCCAGCCCTGTTTGCTTTTTGAGACAGAATCTCATGTAGCCCATGGTGGCCTCGAACTTGCTATGTAGCTGAGGATGAATTCCAGGTCAACCTTGGTTACAGAGTTAAAAAAAAAGAGGGGTGGGCTGGGTAAATGGCTTAATGGCTTAGTGGTGAAGGCATTTGCTTGTGAAGTCTAAGGACCCCAGTTCGATTCCCCAGGACCCATGTAAGGCAGATGCACAAGGGGCATATGCGCCTGGAGTTCATTTAAAAAAAAAGAAAAAGAAGAAGAAAAACAAGGGCTGGAGAGATGGCTTAACAGTTAAGGCGTTTGCCTGCAAAACTAAAGGACTCAGTTCAATTCCCCAGGGCCCACATTAGCCAGATGCACAAGGGAGCACACATGTCTGGAGTTTGTATGCAGTGGCTGGAGGCCCTGGCATGCCCATTCAATCTCTCCCTCTCTCTCCCCCCCACACCTTTCTCTGTCAAATAAATAAATATTTTTTTAAAAAGGGGGGGGCTGAGGATATGGCTCATCAGTTAAAGGTGCTTGCTTGCAAAACCTGCCAATCTGAATTTGATCCTCCCCAGCACCCACGTAAAGCTGGGCACAAGTGGCACATTCATCTGTGGTCCCAACACACCTATAGCAGTGGGAGGGGGAGCCAAGAGAGTCTGAAGCTCAACAGGCCAGCTAGACTTGCAGAGGCAGGAAACTCTCACAGAAGACTCCAGAGACCACACTGTCCTCTGACCTCCATAAGTGTGCCATGGCACATACGCACCCATACACACACATGCATGTGTTCACACAAATCAACTAATTAAAAATAAACAGGGGCTGGAGATATGGCTCTGTGGTTAAGGCACTTGCCTGAAAAGCCTAAGAACCCACCCAGGTCAGTTCCCCAGTACACATGTAAGCCAGATGTACAAGGTGGCACATGCATCTGGAGTTCATTTTCAGTGGCTGGAGGCCCTGGCACGCCCATTCTCTCTCTATCTGCATCTTCCCCCACCTCTCCCAAATAAATTAATTAGATATTTGTTTGTTTGTTTTTCGAGGTAGGGTCTCACTCTGGTCCAGGCTGGCCTGGAATTAACTCCGTAGTCTCAGGGTGGCCTTGAACTCATGGCGATCCTCCTCCCTCTGCCTCCCGAGTGCTGGGATTAAAGGCATGTGCCACCATGCCCGGCTCTAATTAGATATTTATAAAAGCAAGTAAGTCTTGGAAAAAAAAAAAAAACAGCAAAATGAAATAAGACAGAGCACTTCATCTCCAAGGGCTTCTTGACCAACTTGCTGCTTCTAGACCCAGGTGAACTTGAAGACCAGCATGTGAGGCCTGGCAGACTTATTTGCAAACCACAAGTGACTAGGTAAAAAATGATGGCCATAGGGTACTTGGAGGAAAGCAGTCGACAGGTATCGGCCAGGGAACTTTGTGCTGTGTTCTCTGTGTGCGGAGGCCTCTTTGGCCCACTTCCTGGTTCACAGGCAAGGCCACCTAAGCCTGGGTCAGCCTCAGCCGAGCTGGGCACTCATCTCCTCTGGCCAAGTTCTGCCTACTTTGGAATGCATTCTGTGATCTTTGTATTGTGGCTGGAAACACCTTCCTGAAGTTGAACTCAAAAAAGATTTTGTTTTCAGCAAATACACATTAGACATTGTGGGTAATAGAGAGGCAACCAACCTTCATGAGATTAGATGTGAAAACATGGCTCACGTGATAAGCAGTTACCTATTTTTTTCATTCATTTATCAAGATGGGGAAGGGTTCCTTCCCTGGAACCCAGGGCCTTGCACACGCTAGGCAAACAGTCCATCACTAAGCTACATCCCCAGCCCTTTTTATCTATTTGTTTGTTTGTTTTTGAGACAGGATCTCACTAAATTGCCCAGGCTGGCCTTGAACTCACTTGGTAGCCCAGAAAGGCCTTGAACTTTTGATACCCTTGCCTCAGCCTCCCAAGTAGCAGGGATTACCAGCCTGCACCACCAGGCACAGCTAAGAAATATTTAATAAACCCCAGTGCATAGCAATCATTCTTCTAGGGCCTTCAATGAATCCAATCCCCTACCTTCAAAGTCACCAGCCAGGCGGGTTTCATTATGCTCCCTGGACAGGTGACTAAACAGCGGATCAGAAGGGTGAAGTCACTTATTCAAGATCATACCTCCAGGAACAGGTGGCAGGGCCTGAGCCCTCAGCATCCCTTCCCCACCCCTGGACTTCTGATTCCCCAGACGAGTCCTCTAGGAGTATTTCATTAAGTTCTTTTCAAACTCAGGTGACTCCACCCTTGAGAGACACTGAAACGCCAGCCTCCCATGACAGAAGGGGAAGCCAGCAATTCTGAGGCTCTGGGGATGCTGGCCTGGTGCCAGCCATCCCCAGCCCCAGAGCATAGCCAAGCCTGGCCATGAGAGCTAAGAGCAGGCCAAGGTGGAAGAGACGGGTGAGCAGTCAGGACAAAAGAGGCCAGTGACAGAGGACAGCTCCACCCCTGGGGACACACCTGGATTCTTGACTGGTTTCATGGAAAAGTGTAGAATTCATGGCCACAGAAGCCACTCTGTTTCCTTCTAGCTTAGGGACCCTGGGCATGCTAGGCAATCACCGTTCCTCAGACTTCTGCTCGACAAGCTGGGTGACAAGTCCCACCAGCGAAGATACAATGTAATTCCATCCTGTTGTTCTCCACACACAATTTGCCAGACTATGAAAAGCACAGCACAGGTGACTCTTGAGCCCACTGCATGCCCATAGCAGACATCACTAATAGATCACAGAAAACCCTTCCCCACCAAAAGTATCCCAGTCACAGCGTCAGTTGTCTGTCCAAGGAACCATTCCAGGCAGCCACCTCCAGGAGATCACAGCTGACATGTGTCCCAGTAACCCATGACAAAGCTGGTTTTAAAACAAGCATTTTATCACATCTCTTGATTCTGCAGGTGAGGAATTCAGGCCAGGTCAGCTGGGCAGGTCTCCGGCTTCACATGGCACAGACCGAGGTTACTGGGTGGCATTGGACTGGGAGTAATCTCATCTAAAGAGTCCCTGAACGCCACATCTCTGGTGGCTTGGCAAGGGCTATGAAGCTAGATTCATCTGGGGCCCTCCATCTTCTCATCATGTCACCCAGCCAGACATCCAGGCACGTGACAGCTGAAGGCTCCAAGTGACAAGCTATGGGACTGTCATCTCTGCCAGCCACTTCTGCCATAGTTTCTTTGTCAAAGCAGTCATGAGCCCATCCAGGCTGACAGGCCTGCCAAGATGGCCGTGTGAGAGCTGAGGTGTGTGCACCCCTTGAACAATCAGCGGATGCAAGGGATCTCCCACCTCCCAGGCACCAAGGTCCCATTGCCTTGCTCTGCCCTGCAGGAGCTGGGGGTGGTGGCGGGGGTCTGGGGAGATAGGTTGCAGTCCCTGAAGAGGTAGTCACAGGGCCAAGAGGCTACTGAGCTCAAGAGGAAAGAAAGGGTGGGGCAGGTGACATCTGATGGCTTTGTCAAGAAGGACAGACTTGATAGACACTTTCAGGGGTCTGCAGAGTCTGCTGGGTGCCTACTGGGTTCCAGACATTGTGTTTGGCCTGAGACGCAGTGTCTGTGGGGAGGTCAGGTCCCTGCATGAGGAGCCGCAGTCTGGTCAGAGAGGTTAGGACCCGTGAGGCAGTGACTATACCAAGATCAGAGCTCCTGAGCAGGACGGAGGCTGTGGGGACAATAACGCTGGAGCAAGAGACAGGGAGCCGCGGGGAGAGTGTGGAAGGTGAGGAGTCAGCCAAGTTTCCTGAGCGGCGAGAGAGCCAGGACCCGTGAAGACAGTGGCCAAGTATAGAGACCACAAGGTGCCAGTGGCCTGAGGATGGCACCCAGTAGGGTGGGCAGGTGGAGGCAGAATCAGAAGAAGGGGTGGGATCATTCTCCTGGGACCTTGTAGAGTGTGGGCTGGAGGACGAGGACCCGGAACCAGCTAGCAAGGAGGCCGCCATGGTCACCGGGAGAGGCGAGGCGGAGGCCTGGGTTCCCGGGAGCAATGCCCCTTGCTGGTGGCAGAGCGGGGTCAGCAATTGAACCACGCTCAAGGCTCAGGGCCTGGACAAGCTCCTTTCGGCCAAGGAGACCAGCGCTTCCCAAATGCAGAACTGAGGGGGGAAGTCGGCCATGGTCAGGAGGTGGTATTGTTATTGTTTGGATTCTAGCTTCTGGGGTTTATTTATTCTCTTTCGCGTGGTTCAGTGACTGCAAGTGGTGATCAGAGGACTTCAAGGTATCTCTGCTCCTCCTCCTTAGAGACAGAGTCCCTTGCCACTTCCAATGAATGCCAGAAACGTGAATGAACACCAGACAAGCTGGCCCATGAGCTTCAGATGCGCCTGAATCTTGCCTCCCATGCTGGGATAACAGATGCACACATCTCTTTGCATCCAACTTTATGGAAGTGCCTGGGAGTTAAACCCAGACCAACAGGCTTTGCAAGCAAGTGCCTTTAAGCACTGAGCCATCTCAGCCCCTACCTTTGGTTTTTCAGGACCAGCTATAAGTGAGAGGCAGTCCGGCACAACAGGGCTTGGATCAGCCATGTGCCCAGCCTTCGAGTCCACTCTGCAGCTGGAACTAAAGCCTGACTGGTTCCACACAGCACAACAGCCAACTGGCCAGAGCTGGGATGTGACCTGTGACCACAAGCTTGTGACCAGGATCCCTGGCCTTGAAACGCACACCCATGAGCTGTCCTTACCAAGCACTTTTGGCGATGCCTGGGAGAGGAGACGCTTCTCAATGACACTGGAGGAGAGAGGCTGGCATGCTGTCAAGCGCCCTACAGCACACAGACAGTTCCCCCCGGGTCAGAGGCTCTGAAATTGAGAAGCCTGGCACAGCCACCCAGAAGAGGCACAGAACAGTGGGGCTGGAGTAGGCTATGCACAGGCACTGAGGCCAGAAAGCCCAATCGTGGGTGGGAAGGAGATGCCCAGACTGGCTCTGGGGACCCATGGAGCACGTGTGTGAGTTGGGACTGGGGCTTCCCTGCCAAGCTGAGGATCCTGGACAGTGCTCAGCAGCCAAGAGGAGTCCTGGAGGGGCTGAGCCCAGGGCAGGGGGCAAGATAGCTACTGAGTGACTGGAGGCGGGACTGGGACTCTCTCCTGGGCTACGTGTCTTAAGGCAAAGAAGTAAGACGGTAATGGCAGATTCCAGGCCTCCCCAGGCTGAGTCTGGATGAAGAAGTCTACAAGCCACTTCCGGCCAGGGAAGGAGGTACAGAGTTTTCTGGGCTGAAATACCCACCAGGAGCCAAGGACTGGGCCCAGAACAGCCCAGCAGCCCCATACAGCCATGGGTTCTGCTGTAAGAACCCTCAAGGGTTGAGCACTGAGGAGTCGAGCTGGTGGTCCTCAAACTCACAAAGTGTCTTTCTGCAGCTTATGTTCTTTGTCTTGGTCAGACCAAGGAAGTCATAAGAATTGCTATCACGGGCTGGAGAGACGGCTTAGTGGTTAAGGCACTTGCCTGCAAGGCCAAAGGATCCAGGTTCGATTCTCCAGGACCCATGCAAGCCAGATGTATGAGGTGGTGCATATATCTGGAGTTTGTTTGTGGAGGCACTGGTACACCCATTCTTTCTGTCTATCTGCCTCTTTCGCACTCTCTCGCTCTCTCCCTAATAAATAAATAAAGATAAAAATTTTTAAAAGAATTGTTATCATTCATTGAACTCTTGCTACTTCTAAGTTTTCATTCACTCCCCAGGTCCCCAGCAAGCCTGTCAGACAGTGTCATTTCTTCACTCCACTGGAAGCACAGAGAGGCCAGTCACTTGCCTGAGATCACAGAGCAAACAGATGGTCACTGGGACTCGGATCTCACCAATCTTCCTCCAGGGCCTATGTTGAACCAGTGGCTGGATGCCCAGGTATTTGTGGGAGGCTGAGGAGATCCAGCCAGCTGTCTCCTAGCACTTCCCAGCCTTCCCAGCATGAGAACAGCCATGCTGGGAGAAGACAGTGCCCACAGGAGGGAATGAATCTCAGACACGGGGATGGGGTGGGCGCTGGATAGGGACCAAGAAAGAAAATGTCAGACACATTCTTGACTTGAGGCCAGCAGTGAAAACTAGAGAAAGTCCAAGAAAGCTGTCCTGGGGCGGGGGGGGCTGGTGCTGTTTGGCAAGGTGTCATTTTTCTTCTCACTGTATTTGCTTTACTGCGCTGAGCCAGGGCAGCCTAGCAAGCCTGTATATCTGCTGTCTGTCAGTCGCCTGCTGGAGGAGCAGCGCCAGGCAGGCAGGGAGGGAGGGGACAGCACTCTGCATGGCCCCAGAAGTTCTTGGGCTACCTGCTTCTGGGAAGGTATCAGGGGGGTGGGGGGACCCCAGTGTAAGGAAGGAGCCCTGAGTTGGGAGCGCCCACCTAATCAACTGTGCCCCTGCCCAGCCCCACTGCCCCAGCCTGGATTCCCATGTCCCCCTGACCGCTCTGCTTGAATGTCTCATTAGCATCTCAGACTTAACCTTTGCCAAGCTCAAGTCTGACCATCGCCACTCATCTCTCCAGCCTTCCCAGCCTGCCAACAACAGCTCCAGCTTATAGGCACCCAGACCCGAAAGTCAGGATGCACCCTGGGTCCTTTTGCCCTCAGAGCCCCCATCCTGCCCATCAACAGCCTCTGTGGCCACCACCAATCCCAGGTTGACCCCTTCTCCCCTCCTATCAGACTGTCCACACCTCCAGTCACTTTGACTCTGCTGTTCTGTCCACTCCTGACCCACTGCAGGAGTGCGAAAGCATATCAAAGGACTGTCCTGCCCAGAGCTTTCCATGGGCTTCCTGTCACACTAGGAATAAAGCCACTCTATTCACTGTGGCCTCAAGCTCTTGCCTGCTCTGGCCCCCACCCACCTGTCCTCCTACATCTGCTTCTGGTGCCTTCTGCATGAACCCTCCCCTCTGTCTGGAACACTCCCTATCTTACCCACCCTCCACATCTCAGCTCCAAGTCACCCTCAAAGAAGTCCCTTGTGGGCACACGCATTTGCAGTGGCTGGAGGCCCTGGTGCACCCATTCTCTCTCTCTCTGCCTCTTTCTCTGTGGCTCTCAAATAAATAAAAATAAACAAAAAACATTTTAAAAAAAGGTCCCTTGTAACCATGATGGCAATCAACTCTGACCTACTCTCCTTTTGTTTCTTTTTTGTATTTAGCACATGTATGTGTGTATGGTGTGCATGTGTGTATGTGTGTTCATATGTGTATGGGTGCACATGTGTGTGCATGCATATGGAGACCAGAGATCAACGTCCAGCATCTTCCTCAGCTGCTCTTCCACTTTCTGTTTTTGAGACAGGTTTTCTCATTGAGCTTCAGACTCACTGACTGAGCTAGACTAGCTAGCCAGAGAGTCTTGGGGATCCTTCTGTTTTTCCCCGCAAGCCTTGTGCATGCCATGACACCTGCCATTTTACTTGGGTACCAAGGATCTGAACTCACATCCTCAGGTTTGCCCAGCAAGCACTTTACCCACTGAGCCATCTTCTCAGCATCCATTTTCTTCCCTTTTTATGTTAATTTTTGCCATGCTCATGAGTGTGAGCTGTGCATATGTGTGTGTGTTCACATACATGTGGGCACACATTTGTGTGCGGGGGCCCACAAGATCACATATGTGCAGAGGCCACAGGTGTCTCCTACAAACACTCCCCAGTTCATTTACTGAGGCATGGTCTCTTCACTTCAGTCCAGAGCTTGCCAGCTCAGCTAGTCTGGTTGGTCAGCTTGCCTCACGGATTCCTCATCTCTACTTCCTAAGTGCTGGGGCTGTGGGCCACCAACACACCCACCTGCATTTACATGAGTGCCCGGGATCCGGACTCTGGTTCGCATGCTTTGCATAGCAAGCAAGCTACTCATCGAGCCCTCTCCAACCCCACTGTCTTCCTTTCTTAAAATCGTAGTTCTGGGCTGGAGAGGTGTCTTCGCAGTTAAGGCACTTGCTTGGCTTTGACTCCCCAGATCCCACACAAGCCAGATGCACAAGGTGATGCATGCACAAGGTTGCACTTGCGCACAAGATACTGCATGAATCTAGAGTTCGATTACAGTGGCTGGAGGCCCTGGCATGCCAATTCTTTCTCTCTCTCTCTCTCTCCCTCTCTCTCTCACTCTCACTTTCACTCTCTCTTATTTAAAAAAAAAAAAGGTCAGGGCTGGAGAGATGGCTTAGCGGTTAAACGCTTGCCTGTGAAACCTAAGGACCCCGGTTCGAGGCTTGATTCCCCAGGACCCACGTTAGCCAGATGCACAAGGGGGCGCACGTGTCTGGAGTTCGTTTGCAGTGGCTGGAGGCCCTGGCACGCCCATTCTCTCTCTCTGCCTCTTTCTCACTCTGTTTGTTGCTCTCAAATAAATAAATAAAAATAAATGAAAATAAGTAAATAATAATAAAAAAGGGCCAGTCTGTTGGGCTTGCCTCAAAAAAAAATTAAAAAATAAATAAATAAATAAAAAGGTCAGAGCTGGAGAGATGGCTTAACTGTTAAGGTACTTGCCTGCAAAGCCTAAGGACCCATGTTTGACTGTCCAGATCCCACATAAGCCAGACACACAAAGAAGGTGAGACAAGCACAAGGTTGCACATGCCCACTAGGTGGCGCAAGCACCTGGAGTTCAATTGCAGTGGCTGAGACTCTAGTGTGCCAATTCTCTCCCTCTCTCTCTCTCTCTTTCAAAAATAAAAATAAAAATATATTGTTTAAAGCCAGTCTGTTGGGCTTGCCTCATGAAAATATAGTTCTTGGGCTGGAGAGACGGCTTAGCACTTAAGGCACTTGCCTGAGAAGCCAAAGGACCCAGGTTTGATTTTCCAATATCCACATAAGCCAGATAAACAAGAGGGTGCATGCATCTGGAGTTTGTTTGCAGTGGCTAGAGGCTCTATAACACCCATTCTCTCTATCTATCTATCTATCTATCTATCTATCTATCTATCTATCTATCTATCTATCTCTCCTTGCAAATAAAATTAAATTAAATTTTTTTAAAAAGTTCTTGGAGCCAGGCATGATGGTGCATGCCTTTAATTCCAGTACTCGGGAGGCAGAAGTAGGTAGATCGCTGTGAGTTCAAGGCTACCTGAGACTCCATAGTGAATTCCAGGTCAGCCTGAGCTAGAGTAAAACCTTAACTCAAAAAAAATTTTTGTAAGTTCTTGGGGGAGATGACTCAATAGTTAAAGACACTTGCTTGCAAAGCCTACTGGCCAAGTTCAAATCCCCAGGCACCAGATGCACAAAGTGGCACATGCATCTGGAGTCTGCAGCAGCAAGAGGCCCTGGTGCATTTTCTCTCTTCTCTTCTCTGTCCAAAGAAATTTTTTAAAAATTTAAATAAGACGTAACTCCTTTGGTTAAACCCTTGTGTAGCATGCAAGAAACCCTGAATATGATCCCCCACACTGGATGAACTAGGTATGGTGGTGTAAGGCTGTAATCCTGGCACTGAGAAAGTAGAGGCAGGAGAGTCAGCAGTTCAAAGCTATATTCAGCTACATAGTGAGTTCAAAGCCAGCCTGGACTACACTACATGAAACCCTTACTCGAAGCAAAATATTTCTACAGTATTACATAAATACTAAACCAAATATTTTTATTAAAAAAAACTTTATTTAAAAAATTTGTGTGGGGGGGAGGGAGGGAATTAACATGGGATTTTTTTATAATCATGGAAAATGCTAATAAACATTTTTAAAAAATTTGTATAATCTCCCATCACTCTTCTTTGTACCCTGCTAAGCCTCCTTTCACTAACCCCCCACCTTCGTCCTACGTTCCCCCTTCTGCATTGATACCTTTTTATTTTGCCCTCCTCCATCCTCCACAGCAAGCTGTTGGTGGGCCCGATATTATACAGGTCCTGGTGAGTTTAGGAACACAATGACCACTTCATGCCTGTAAGACAATGCTCTGCTATAGTCCTGAGCCAATGGGGGGGGGAGGGGGAGGAATGATAAACAGTTTTTTTGTTTTTTTTTTAAGAATCTACAGGAAAGGGCTGAAGAATCACACCCAGCTGTGGCCAGGAGCCTACTCCAAAGTAAATGGATGAAAGGAGATTTTTCACTTTCTCTGTGTTGTTTGAATTATTTTTGCTTTACAACAAACATGCACTTTTTTTTTCAGAAACATGGGCATTTTTTAAAAAATATTGGGTACTAAAACTGAGATGTGTCTTCAGCTGCCATAACAAAGGGCTGTAAACTGAGTTCTGGGATAACGGGCAGAAGAATCCCAGCACTTGGAAATTTCAATCTGATCATCCTGGAGACCCATCAGTCCAAGACCATGTTGCTAGCAGATTCTGTATTGAGTGAGGGCCAGCATTCTCAGGAAGGATGACCCCTCGTAGAAGGGACATAACAGCCCTCTGGACACTAATTGTATTCCTGAGGGCTCTGCTTCATGGTCTAATCGTGCCTACAGGCTCCACTGCTCAGTATTATCACATTGGAAGTCAGTCTGCACCATAAGAATGTTGGGAGAAGACAAATGACCAAACTGTAAGATGATGTCATCTCCTGATAACCTTCACTCCCATCCCACCAGCCTTACCTCCTCCTCCAACTCCACACCGCCACCTTCTTGACCATCACCACCTTCTCCCTCACTACCTCCACATCTCTTTCATCACTGCTTCCACCACCTACCTCCTATACCACCATCTCCCACATTACACCCACCATCACCTTCAACATCACCTCCTACGCCACCTCAGTCATCTCCTCTTTCATCACCACTTCCGCCACATGTCCTACACCATCATCTCAAGCACGTCACCACTATCCCCATCCCCACCACTACCTTCACCATCACCACCTCCGTCAACCACTTCCTCCATCACTTCCTCCATCACCACCTGGGATGGTTTGATTCAGGTGTCCCCCATAAACTTAGGTGTTCTGGATGCTACGTTCCCAGCTGATGGCAATTGGAAATTAAAGCCTCCTGGAGGGAGTGTGTTGTTGGGGGCAGGCTTATGGGTGTTATAGCCAGTTTCCCCATGCCAGCGTTTGGCACACTCTCCCGTTGCTATGGTCCACCTTACATTGGCCAGGGGGTGATGTCCACCCTCTGCTCATGCCATCGTTTTCCCCTGCCATCATGGAGCTTCCCCCTTGAGCTTATAAGCCAAAATAAACCTCTTTTTCCCACAAGCTTCTCTTGGTTAGGTGATTTCTACCAGCAATGCGAACCTGACTGCAACACCACCTCCATCATCTTCTACATTCACCACCTCCACCACTACCTCCATCACCACCTCCATCATCTTCTACATTCACCACCTCCATCACTACTCTCACCACCATTTCTTCTGCCATCTCCATCACCACCACCTCTTACATCACCACCTCCACCATCACCATCCCCAGCACCGCCTTCATGATCATCACCATCTCTTTTACCCAGGAAATAGGCAGCAAGCATTGTGCATTTCAGCACAGATTTAAGGATATCCCTGCCCAATATAAATACAATATGAACCACATGTATACACTTTTCAATGTTCTTGTGGCTACAGTAAAATGCAGGAAGATAAAGGCACAACTGATTTTACCAATGCATTCATTTAACTCACTGTGTGTAAGATATCATTTTGCCATCTAACCTGTTCAAAATATTGTGGTATTTGATCGTCTTTCAGTCACATAGTATTTCTAACCTGATGTGTACTACACACTGTTCACACCCCAGTGAGACTATCCACATCTGCCGTGCTCTGTCTCCATACATGACCGGAGCTGGCTGCATCAGACAGCACCGCTAACGGCCTTGGTCTGTGCCCCAGCTGCACCACGCATTGCCCGTGTGCCTCTGGGAAAGTTACTCAACTGACCCACATTGTTTCCCCATTTGCAAACTGAGAGCACAACTGCTGGGCCAGAGCTGGAGAGATGGCTTAGCAGTTAAGGCATTTGCCTGCAAAGCCAAAGGACCCAGATTTGATTCCCCAGGACCCTTGTTTTCCAGATGCACAGGTGGTGCATTCATCTGGAGTTCATTTGCATTGGTTAAAGGCCCTGGCATGCCTATTTTCTCTGTCTCTCTTTACAAATTATATATATATATGTATATATATATATGTGTGTATATATATATATATATGTATATATATATATATATACACACACACATATATATATATACATATATATATATATATATATATATATATATATATATGATGGATTATTTTTTGAAAAAGCCTTGCCAGGCATGGAGGCTCATGCCTTTAATCCCAGTACTCAGGAGGCTGAGGTAGGAGGACTGCTATGAGTTTGAGGACAGTCTGGGCTATAGCAAGACCCTACATTAAAAAAAAAAATTTTTTTTTCTTTTGGTCTGTATGATGTGTGGGGAGGAAACGCATAGGAATGGAAGTCAGAGAACACCCTTGAGTGTCAGTCCTCACCTTCCGACTTCTTTGAGACAGGATATTTTGTCTTAACCCTCTGTGGCTGGCCCTTGAGCATCTGGGGCATCTGTCTCCCTTTCTCACCTTGCATGGGGCTCTGGTATTGTAGACACGTACTACTGCGTCAGGTTTTCTGTGAATTCTGGTGATCTGAACTTGGGTCATTATGCTTTGCAGTGAAAGTGCTTTTACCCACTGAGCCATCTCCCCAGACCCTAATACTAATTTTCATTTATTTATTTATTTGGGGGAGAGAAAGAAAAAAATGGGCACACCAGGGCCTCCAGCCACTGCAAATGAACTCCAAACACATGCACCACCTTGTGCATCTGGCTTAGGTGGGTTTTGGGGAATCAAGCCTGGGTCCTTAGTCTTCGCAAGCAAGCGCCTTAACTGCTGACCCTTCTGTCCAGCCCAATATTGACACTGTCCTCTTGGCACATGACAATCGTCCTGCTTTGTGTGATGTGTGTGGTTGGCCAGTGCTAGACAGATCCTAATTCTTATTGGGTAGCCAGCACTCAGTCAGAACATTGCTGCGTTCTAATTGGACAAACAGCTAACTCCAGTGACAGACTCTGATTGGATAGCACCTAGGAACTGGGAAACAGCCAAGTTCTGATTGGTTGTCAAGTAGCAATAGGGGCACTACTGAGCTTTCACTGAATGGCCGTTACTAAATTCTAATTGGCTAAGAGGACCTCTGTTCCTGTGTCCTGGTCTGTCCTGTGTCTGTGGCCTGCTGTGGAAACCCAGCTGACAGCAAATAGAAGCTGCCTGCGGTTCTGTTTCTCAGGAGGTGTCCCAGCGTCACTGTTGTAATCAGTGTCAGTGTCTAGAGAAATTAATTTGGCAGATACAAAGACCCTAGCTTGTACTGTTTTCCTCAAAGAAAGGCTGAAATAGTTGGGCATGGGGGCGCATGCCTTTAACACCAGCACTTGGGAGGCAGAGGTAGAAGGATTGTGAGTTCAAGGCCAGCCTGGGCAAGAGTGAGACCCTGAAAAAAAAAAAAAAAGCTGACAGAAAGCTGGAAGAAGCCATTCTACATGTAGTTCAATGGGAGAAAGAGATATCACCAGTGAAGACACTCAACAGTGGACACTGCAAGTCTTATAATTGGCCAGCCAGGCCAAATGAGCCAATGGGTGCAATAGTGGCACGTCTGTCATGGTGGAAACCAACTGCCCTCCAATTGGACTGGAGGCCTGTTCCCTGCGGGGGAACACATCCCTGATACCGAAAACTTAAAACAGGAGTAGTCATGAGCCCTAGGGGTGTAACATATGCTGATGTCTGGAAAAATGTATATACTATGCTTATCAAACTGCCCATTAAGCACTTCTCTCAATATTTATACCCTTATATTAATGCTACTCTCACTTTGGGTAGAGAATCTTCTCTTTTCAGATGGCAGTGACCTTGGGATGACTCAGAAGGTATCATAGTGCTAGAAAGAAGTGACTGGAGTAGTGAGTAACATCTCAATCACACCTTCCAAGGCTCAGGGTCTAATGTGAAGAGGTGGCGGAAAGAATGTAAGAGCCAAAGGAAGGGTAGGACTCCTTACAACGTGCTCCCTCCAGACATAAAATGGCCTGGATATCCATGACCTCATAGTGCTTGACACTACCTACACAAGATCATCATAAGTGGAGGAAAAGATCATGACATCAAAATAAAAGACAGACTGATTGAGAGGGGGAGGGGATATGATGGAGAATGGAATTTCAAAGGGGAAAGTGGGAGGGGGGAGGGTATTACCATGGGATATTTTTTATAATCATGGAAAATGTTAATAAAAATTGAGAAAAAATAGAAGAAGGAGGCTAAAATAACCCAGAATTTTGTTGTCAATAGAACCAGCTGCCCCTGTTGATGAGCATCTCATTGCAAGGTGATTGCCTTGGGCCAGGCACAGCAGTTAGGTCATTTAGTCCCCACAACGATCACAACCTATGAGAACAACACAGTTGTCCCCACCACAGAGGAGGAAACCGAGGTTCAGAAAGGGCTGGAAGCTTGCCCAGCACTAGAAAGAGTGGAGATTTGCCCTCAGACCTTCCTGACTCCCAAGCCCACGTTCTGATCTTTATGCTGAAGCCCATGTGTGGTCCTGGTCTGAAACACATCCTGCTTCCTCCCAGTGAGCAGAACCACGTCCACAGTGACCTGATCAGGCCTGACCCAGGGGTGGCACAACTCTGAAACCCTTCCATGTCCTGGACAGCAGCCTCCTGAGAATCAGGCACCAGCCTCCTTGACACCCCCTGGTCTGGGTGTCCTGTCCCCAACACCACAATCTTCCAGGCCTCCCTTAATCTGTGTGTAGAGGACCAGCAGCCAGGCTACCCCAGATATCAGGATCCCAGCCAGTCACCACTCTACCAGCCCACCAGAGTTAATAAGAATTTGGCACACTCTTTCTCTCTCTCTCTCTTTCAAAATAAAAAAGCGAAAAGAAAAACAGGTATGGAGATATGGCTTAGTGGTTAAGGTGCTTGCCTGCAAAGTCTAAGTACCCATGTTCTACTCTCCAGATCCCACATAACCCAGATGCACAAAGGTGAGGCAAGTGCAAGGTTGCACATGCCCACTAGGTGGCAAAAGCATCTGGAGTTCCATTTCAGTGGCTGAGGCCCTGACGTGCCAATTCTCTCTCTCTCTTCTGTCTCTCTCTAAAATAAATAAAAGTAAAAATAAAAAAGAATTTGAGCATGACTTAGGAAAAAGCATTAAGACTAGTGGGCAAGGAATTGGGTATGATGTGACCAAGAAAAGCTGTGTCGCCTGGCCATCAGACCACCTCCTTGTGGTTAGCATCTTTGAAGCTGCAGTTAGATTGTTCCCACTATGTGAGAAACTAAGAGAGCAGGGCACTTTTCCAGTTGCCGCACGGGTGTGCTAACGAAATCTGTGTCCTCAAAAGACATTGCGGTTTTGAGCCCACATGTTTTGCGAGCTTTTCTAGAGGATCATGGGAAGAAATATCCTAAAAGGGAGATCTGGCCCACCAGGATTTGGGAGGGAAAAGGGTCATCTTACTCCATGAATATGTCACCCACCCCATAAATATTCATAAACTTCTGTAAAATCTACAACACAACTCTCCTGCTCCAGGCACGTGCATTCCCCCACCCTCTTTTCTCTTCTTTTTCCCTGTCTAAACTTCCCTCTCTCTCCCCCCTCTTTTACACCCTTGGGTCCTCTTGCTCTCTCTCCCTGGTACATATACTCTCTTCCTTCTCTCTTCTCTCCCTTTCTCTCTTCCTTTTTGTCTCACTGTCACCCCCCCCCCCATTACAATAAAGTCTTAAAACCAAATAAATAGGGCTGGAGAAATTGCTCAGGCATACAGAGCCTGGCATCCCAGGTTTTATTCCTCAGTATCCACACAAAGCCAGATGTACAAAGGGATGCATGCATCTGGAGTGCATTTGTAGTGGCAGGAGACCCTGGTGCATCCATCTCATTCTTTCTCTCTCTCTCTCATATATAAATATTTTTTTAAAACAAAATAAATAAATCGGTCAAACTTAAAACAGAACCCACTGGGCTGCTCCTTGCCTTTGAGGCAACTGGCCCCAATTGTTTGCTTCACTTTGCTAAATAAACTATCGAAACTGTTTGTGTCACTCAATTGAAGTTTTCTCTTTGAGAAGACAAAAGCCAACAGATCCTCCACCATCCCCTGACCCATGACAGCAGGTGACAGCAGTTTCACTCACCCAGTCACCTCGATATTCTTCCTCCCTTTTCGAATGCTCATCTCACTCCTGTTTTGAGAATATGCTGAGATTTGGCATAAAGTAAGCCTTCAGTCCACAGAGGTATGCTGTGTTGTTATAAGCCAAGGGCTGGGTCTGCTCCCTCCACAATATTCTGTAGCCCAGCATTCCTCAATAGATGCTCAGGAGAATTCTAGGCTCACCATGTGGGCAAACATCTATAATGAGAGGCTAAAGCAGGAGAATCATGAGTTTGAAGTCTGCCTGGATGACATAACAAGATCATATAAAAATGGAAAACTGGTCAGGTGTGGTGGCGCACACCTTTAGTCTCAGCACTCAGGAGGCAGGGGTAGGAGGACTGCTGTAAGTTCAAGGCCAGCCTGGGACTACATAGTGAATTCCACGTCAACCTGGGCTAGAGGAAGACCCTACCTTGAAAAAGCAAAAAACAAAAAAACAAATAGATAGAAAACTGGGCTGGAGAGATGGCTCAGCGGTTAAGAAGTTTGCCTGCAGAACCTAACAACCTGGGTTTGGTTCCCCAATACCCACATGAAGCCAGATGTAGAGTGACACGTGCCTCTGGAGTTTGTTTGCAGTGGCTAAAGGTCCTGGTGTGCCCCTTCTGTCTCTCTCTGCTAGACATGGTGGCACATACCTTTAATCCCAGCACTTGGGTGGCTAAGGTAGGAGGATCACTGTGAGTTCGAGGCCAGCCTGAGACTACATAATATATTCCAGGTCAGCCTGGGATAGAGTGAGACCCTGCCTTGGGAAAAAAAAAAAAAAAAAACAAGGTCAAGTAAATTTTAGAAACTTGGAGATTCACAATAGTAGAAGCTTGGAGATTCACAATATACATGATGTATTCAAGGATCTGAAATGACCTGCGGTAGAGAGATGGGATTTGTATCAGCTAAGCCCCAAATCCTGCGCTCACAATTCTATCTGACAACAGAACTCTCTTGGCTCTGGCGGGACTGTTAGGGGCTGAGTAGATGTTAATGGGCATCCTCCAATACTGACTTGGGAAACATCCGTCCCTAGTCAAATCCAAGAGAGAACTACCAAGTAATGACAGAGGTGTGTGCGTGTGCGCGCATGCGCTGTGAGCCCAGGTCAGGAGAGGCCTTCTTGCAGAAGCAAGCTTCCCCTCTCACAGCCTCCTTAACTCTTTCCTCGCAGAGGATACAAAGTGAGGCCCCTCAGGTGGGTGGGGACAAGCTGAGAGGGCTTCCTGGAGGGAGTAAGGAGCTGGCTGAAAAGGGAGGGTGGGGCCCAGGTGGCTGAGAGGAGGGTGGAGGCGAAAACGCCACACCTTCAGGACACTTGGCACCTTCCATACCACACTGTGTCCCGTCAGAGCCAGCTGTTGACTCTCCACCCAGGCTTCCAGCTCACCTTCTCCTTCCTTTCCCCTCCTCCCTCCAAGGTCTAGAACCATCTCTTGAGTCAGCACTGGGCTTCCTGCTGGGCAGGGGACAGGGGACAGGGCCCTGTCCAGCTCAGGAATGTCAGGGCCAGCCTCGGACCCCCGATGAAGCAGGAATTGGAGGCTGTGCTTGTGTGCCCCGCCCCAAGGCCAACCCCACACTCAGGCCTGTCCCCTAGCCCACAGCCACGTCCCTGAAGGGAAAAGGACAGGACCTGAGGCACCGCAGCGAGAGGAGGGAGCCTTGAGAATGGGAACGTGATCCAGGGTGGAGGAAAGACCAGCTTTTCTTGGGCCGCTCCGGAGGCCAGGAGCCAGGCCGAGGAGAGAGAGGGGAGCAGGGAGCCTGGGGAGGTGGCGAGGCAGGGCACGGGGCGCTGGCCAGCTCCTCCACCCAGCCGGCGCTGGGAGGGGCCCGTCCTCCTCTCCCTTTCAGCTGGCAGGGCGGGGCTGTGAGCGTGCAGGGACCTGGAACCGAAACTAGCGCTGCCCGGGACCCTCACCCAGGCAGGGCGCCCCTCCCAGGGACCAGCCTCCTCTAGGAAGGAGGGTAAAGTCCCTAAAGTCCAGCTCGTGGAACAATCAAAAGTGGCAAGAGGGTCCTGGGGACAGCCAGAGGGACATATCTATTGAGAACCTGTTACCTTTCAGCTTGGCTCTAGAAACACTAAAGACCCAAACTGGACTTGGCTTGTTTACAGGCTGGAAGGCCTTGGCCAAGTTGCTCCACTGCTCTGAGCCTCTGCTGCCTCCACTGTAACAAGGGACTCCCACCCGGCACGGCCTGGCGCTTGGAGGACGAGCTGGCCTGAGCCTGAAGGGACGAGACACCTGGCAGAGAGCAGGCGCAGGGTCGCCACACTGCGTGCAGCGGCAGGTCCTCACTGTGGAGTCACTTCGCAGAAAGCCTGTCTCTAGACCTTAATCCCTGTGTGCTTAGGTGCCCTGGTCCTCCCCGCTCCTCCATTCTGTCCCCTATGAAATGGGGCCGCAGCTCTGGAGCCGGCCAGTGGCCAGGATCAAATACAGCAGATTTTGAACTGATCCTGGAAGTGCTGACTTGGGCTGAGATGTAACTCAGCGACTGGACGTGCATTCATGAGGCCCCAAGTTCAACCTCCGGCACCAAGAAAGAAAGAAAAGAGGGCTGGAGAGATGGCTTAGCGGTTAAGCGCTTGCCTGTGAAGCCTAAGGACCCCGGTTCGAGGCTCGGTTCCCCAGGTCCCACGTTAGCCAGATGCACAAGGGGGCGCACGCGTCTGGAGTTCGTTTGCAGAGGCTGGAAGCCCTGGCGCGCCCATTCTCTCTCTCTCTCTCTCTATCTGTCTTTCTCTCTGTGTCTGTCGCTCTCAAATAAATAAATAAATAATTTTAAAAAAAAAGAAAGAAAGAAAGAAAAGAAATGAAGTGAAATGAAAAAGAAAAGGAGAGGGCCTTGATGGGGCAGAGCGGAACAGGTCTGGATAGTGAGGGTTTTTTTCACCTTCAGGCCACAGTCCACCATGAGTGTCTTACCCCTCCCCCTCCGCTGGAGATGGACCCCTCCCTCCAGGCCTTATGCATGCTGGGCAAACACTCTACCACCTAACTACACCCCAGCCTATTCTGAATCATGAAAGCCAACTGATGGCTGCAGCCAGAATGGTCTCTAAAAACATCTAGAGAAAACAGTATCAGAGAGCACCTCGCATAGAATGTGCTTTTGCTTTGCATATTTAATTTGCTTTTATTTTAGGGCGACCGAGAGCAAGAGAGAGAATTGGCCTGCCAGGGCCTCTCAGCCCCTGCAATCAAACTCCAGATGCTTGTGCCACCTAGTGGGCGGCATGTGCCACCTTGTGCTTGCTTCACTTTTGTGCATCTGGCTGATGTAGGATCTGGAGACAGATGGAACATGGGTCCTTAGGCTTTGCACACAACTGCCTTGGCCGCTAAGCCATCTCTCCAGCCCCATATATATATATATTTTGAGACAGGGTGTCATGTAGCTCAGGCTCACCTCGAACTCACTATGTAGCTAAGGATGACCTAGGATTGCTGATCGTCTTGCCACCACCTCCCAACACTGGGGTTCCAGGCATACACCACCATGCCCAGTTTATGTAGTTTTTTGGGGGGTCAAACTCAGGGCTTTGTGCATGCTAGGCAAACACTCTAGCCCATCCCTGTACTCTTTATTGAGGCCAAATAGTGACGCAGGTGTATTCCTAAGTTGAGTGCCAGGTCTCTTGCTGCTGGCAAGGAGCATGGGAGCACTGTCAGCTACAGGTGGGGGTGAGGACATCAGCCTGGGGTGGTGGCATTTGGATTTGAATCTCAGCTGTGTCCTATCTTCCTACCTTATGGTTAAAAGACCAGGGACCTTGGACCAGGGGCCCACTTGCCCAGTCACTAGATGGTGGCAGGAGCCTGGCAACTCTCCCCCAAACTAGGGCTCTGCCTGTCCAAGCCTAGTGCTCAGGGTTGACAGAATACTGGTCCCCGGGATGTCCTCACAGTAAAATAGGGACAGTATATATGAAGGTTGTCCTTCTGAAGGTTGTCCAATGACTGACTTCCTTAATGTCTGGGGCAGAGTAAGTGCCAACAAATGTTAGCTACCGTACTCATAGTTCTACTTTAATTTTTTTTGTTGTTCATTTTTTATTTATTTATTTGAGAGCAACAGACACAGAGAGAAAGACAGATAGAGGGAGAGAGAGAGAATGGGCGCGCCAGGGCTTCCAGCCTCTGCAAACGAACTCCAGACACGTGCGCCCCCTTGTGCATCTGGCTAACGTGGGACCTGGGGAACCGAGCCTCGAACCGGGGTCCTTAGGCTTCACAGGCAAGCGCTTAACCGCTAAGCCATCTCTCCAGCCCTCATAGTTCTACTTTAAAGGCTAGGGATACGGCTCACGTGGTAGAGTCCTCACCTGGCAGGCAATGGCCCGGGGCTCCACCCCCAGCATGCGTAAGCCATGGGCAGTGTGGCACATCCGTAATGCCAACACTGAGGAGGAAAAGTGGACGGTCAGCTGTTCAAAGTCGTGAGTTTGGGCGACGTGAAAGGCTGTCTCAAACAAGAAAAAAAAGGGGGGCTTAGTGGCTAAGGCGTTTGCCTGCAAAGCCAAAAGGACTTCAGTTCAATTCCCCAGGACACACATTAGCCAGATGCACAAGGGGGCGCATGTGTCTGGAGTTTGTTTGCAGTGGCTGGAGGTCCTGATGTGCCCATTCTCTCTCTCTCTCTTTCTCTCTCCCTCTTTTTCTCTCAAATAAATAAAAATAAAGTTTATTTTTTTTAAAAAAAGAAAAAACAGCTAGAAGAAGAGAAAGAGGAAGAGAAGTAAGATGAGGAAGGGAAAAAGAATAGGAGGGGGCTGGAGAGATGGCTTAGTGGTTAAGGCATTTGCCTGCAAAGCCAAAGGACCTTGATTCCCCAGGACGCACGTTAGCCAGATGCACAAGGGGGCACACACATCTGGAGTTTGTTTGCAGTGGCTGGAGGCCCTGGGGCGTCCGTTCTCTCGTCTTGGGGGCTGGGAGAGCACTGGGTCTCTCACCCAGCCCGCGATGCCCCAGCCCCTGGGCTTCGTCCTCCACCCCATGGGGCTGGGGGGGGGGGTCAGCCTATCCAATGTGCTGTACAGTAGAAACGCATTGGGTAAGGGGGAAGGGTGCACAGTCCAGGTACATACGGAAGGTGTGTGTCCCCAGCAAGGTTTTCCACATGGTGGGTGACAGGTACAGTTTGCCTCTCATCATGCTAAGCTTTTCTATTCTCATTATTTTGCGCTCCATGTATGTTGCTCTTGGTGGTTGGGGGGGGAGACACATTTTAATCAACATCAATAAGAGCCACTGCCCACCCTGACTGACTCATGTGACATCTCCAGGCCATTGCGTGGGCTGATACCAGGCTGCCTTTCCTCAAACCACCAGGTGTGTCACTGTGGTTTGGGGCATCAGGGCACCCAGAATGAAGCTGCTTTTCATTTTCTTTTTTTTCTTTGTTCGCAGTGACAGCGGATGACCCCCTGGTAGTACTATTTGGTGTCACAAGCACATGCCAGACATTGCAGATCCCACACATAAGACCGGAGGGGAGGGAGGCTGTGAGTGAGGCTCACTGCAATTCACCTGCACCGCGGCCTGGAATTCTACACAGCTTGGGTGGGGAGGGCAGGGCGGGGAGGGCTGGGGCCAGGGATGCTCCAGGCTTTGGGCGCTGAGCCAAGAGGGGGGCCTGGAAGGTAGGGTGCAGGGAGGGGAAAGAAGGACGGGTCAGAGCCATGTCTCAAGGTGACTGGCCTTCTGCCAGGTCCTTCCCATGAGGTCACTTCATACCATTCAGCAGGAGTGTGTGTGTGTGTGTGTGTGTGTGTGTGTGTGTGTGTGTACACACCACACTGATGTGGAAGGCAGGAAAGATGATGTTTGCTCAAGAAAGCTACGTTGAGGGCTGGAGAGATGGCCTAGCAGTTAAGCGCTTGCCTGTGAAGCCTAAGGACCCCCGGTTCGAGGCTCGATTCCCCAGGACCCACGTTAGCCAGATGCACAAGGGGGCGCACGCATCTGGAATTCGTCCACAGGGGCTGGAGGCCCTGGCGTGCCCATTCTCTCTCTCCCTCTCTCTGCCTCTTTCTCTGTCTATTGCTGTCAAATAAATAAATAAAAATAAACCAAAAAAAATTTTTTAAAAAAAGAAAGCTATGTTGAAGCTTAGAGGACAGTGGAGGAGTTCATGTGAAACACTGGTTGTGGGGACTCTTTAAACATGTACCCATGGGCTGGAGAGATGGCTCAGCAGTTAAAGGCGCTTGCTTACAAAGCCAGGACCCACGTAAAGCCAGATGCACAAAGTGGAGCATGTGTCTGAAGTTACTTCACAGTGGCTAGAGGCCCTGGCATGCCCATGCCCATTCATTCTCATTCTTTCTCTCTCTCATCCTCCCTCCTCCCCTCCCTTTCTCTCCTTCCAAATATAATTTTTTAAATGTACATGCCACCAGGTAGGGTGGTGGTACACACCTGTACTCCCAGTACGCCGGAGCTTGAGGAAGAAGGCTGGAGAGTTTGAGGCCGTCCTAAGCGACATAGCCAGATCCTGTTTCAAATAAATAATAAACGTGTGGCTAGTGGGGCTCTTGTCTCTCCAGTCACCGCAGGCTTCCAGAAGGCCCCCCCAGAGGCTGGTGGCCAGCGGCTGGTGGCCTGGCCTCTATGTCGCAACACACAGGTCCACGATCCCACTGTGGATGGCACTGTCACCACCCACATGAGCCGTGTCCTGACCTCCCAGGGGAAACCCTCAACGTCCCGCACTTGCCTCCGTGTGTCAGGTCCAGCCCTGCACTGGGGAAGGTGCTGACAAGTGAGCCGGGGCTACCCGGTGAATGCTTGAAACTGAGTGCTTGGGGGGCCGTCATGCGCCTGAGACTCAGCACCCATGTGCTAGGTTCCCCCTTAGATCTCTTGCGACCCAAGTTTGGGTACGTGCAGGACAGGCCCTTTCCTAACGTGTGCACAGCGGGGTTCACTGCCCCCAGAGGACCTTTCTGCAGCCGACTTCTGAATCTCTATGGGCAATGGAGAAGTGTCAACAGCGCCTCCTGCTGGAAAGCTGTAGCATTACATGAGCCTTGTTGGAGAGGTCAGAAGCAGCGAGGAAAAATTCTAGAATGTTCAAGCTGGCATCAAAACTCAGTAACAACTGTTGCTGCTGTTGTAGTTTTTGTTGGTTAAACAGACAGTGTCCTCAGCGTCTCGATAAATGCTTCTCTTGAATGATGTCATTTAATCCTCACGATCACACTAAGAGATAAGAACTATTGTTAAGTACATTTTTCAGGTGAAGAAACTTGGGGCTCAGGTTATTTGGTAACTTTAGCCTTCCGTCTTAGGGGTGTAACTTAATGGTAGTGCACTTTTCTTGTATGTGTAAAGCCCCAGGTTTAAACCCTAGCACCACACAAAAAAAAAAATGAAATGAAATGAAATAAAATAAAATAGGGCTGGAGAGATGGCTTAGCGGTTAAGCGCTTGCCTGTGAAGCCTAAGGATCCCGGTTCCAGGCTCAATTCCCCAGGACCCACGTTAGCCAGATGCACCAGGGGGCGCATGCGTCTGGAGTTCCTTTGCAGTGGCTGGAAGCCCTGGCGCTCCCATTCTCTCTCTATCTGTCTCTCTTTCCCTCTCTCTCTGTCACTCTCAAATAAGTAAATTTAAAAAAAAAAAAGAAAGAAAATAAAATAAAAATATTAGGACTGGGGAAATGATTCAGTGAACAAAGGTGCTTGCTTGTGAAGCCTGCCAGCCTGGGTTCGATTCCCCAGCATCCATGCAAAGTGCTATATGCTTCAGGTGTTCATTTGCAGCAGCAAGAGACCCATACTTACATGTACACACGCACACACACAAAGAAAAACAAAATTTTAAAAATAAAGTGGGCTGGAGAGATGGTTTAGCAGTTAAGGCTTTTGCCTGCAAAGCCAAAGGACCCAGGTTCAGTTCCCCAGGACTCACATAAAGCCACATGCACAACGTGGCTCAGGCATATGCAGTTCATTTGCAGTAACTAGAGGCCCTGCCATGCCCATCCCCCTGTCTCCCTCCCTCCTTCTCTCTCTCTCTCTCTCTTTCTCTCTCTCTCATAAATAAATATAATAGTTTTTTAAATAAAACAAAAAATTAGCTGGAGAGATGGCTTACCGTTTCAGGTATTTGCCTGGCAAAACCTAAGGACCCAGGTATGATTCCCTAGTGCCCATGTAAGCCAGACACACAAAGTGGCACATGTGTCTGGAGTTCATTTGCAGTGGCTGGAGGCCCTGGTGTGCCATTCTCTCCACATATCTGCCTCTTTCTCAAATATAATATTTTTTAAAAACAAAAAATAGGGCTGGAGGGATGGCTCAGCAGTTAAGGCATTTGCCTGCAAAGCCAAAGGACCCAGGTTCAATTCCCCCAAGACCCACATTAGCCAGATGCACAAGGGAGTGCATGTGTCTGGAGTTCGTTTGCAGTGGCTAGAGGCCCTGGTGAACCCGTTCATTCTCCGTGTGTGTGTGTGTGTGTGTGTGTGTCCCTCTTTCTCTGTCAAATAAATAAAAATAAAAAAAAAAGAGATATTTGTTATATCTACAACCACCTAGGAAAAAAAAAAAAAATATTAGCTTTCCAGCCAATAACTCTTGACTCAAAAGCCCACACTTTATGTTTTAGGAAGCTTCATTGAGCCCCAGAGGACAGAAAATTTTCATCTTTGTCCTCTTCTCTGGATTGGTAGAAACTCCCCAGAGTTCTGAGATGGATCCCGCATGCTATGATGAATCAGTGATGTCTGCCAAGAGCACTGGCAGGGGTGTGGACATGTATGTCTCAATTTGGTTTTGATCTCTAACCTAACCAACCTATTTACTGTGAGCTTTACAGAACACTGTCTTTACTCGTCTACTCCATGGCATCTCAAAGTCGTTTCCAAATAGGGACTCTTGGTTTCATCCTAAACCCATTCCCTCACCATGTTCCTTAGTATAGTCATAAAACTACTTCTGGACTCTATTCAGTCAAAATAAAAGCCGTGCCATCTTCCTTGACCCTCTCCTCAGACCCCACATCTAAACTCTGTCAGGATCCATTCATTTCTCTCCACCACCCTTACCTTCCCTGGACCCAGGCAACAGACTCCCCACTAGCCTTGGAACACGGGGCCTTCCTTCACCGGCTACTCTCCACCTTGCTGTCGGCCTCCTTGTGTTCTCAGAGCGCTTCTGCATAAATTATGCACACACGGGCACACATGCGCAGAGCAAAGTAGGGAATTGTCATTCCCATCTCATATGTGAGAAAAATCAAGGCCCATGATAGCAGTGCCATCAGCTCAAAAATATTATATGGGGCTCGAGAGATGGTTTAGTGCTTAAGGCACTTGCCTGCAAAGCCAAAGGACCCAGGTTCAATTCCCCAGGACCCACATAAGCCAGATGCACAAGGTGGCACATGCATCTGGAGTTCCTTTGCAGTGGCTAGAGGCCCTGGTGTGCCCATTCCCTCCCTCTGTTTCTTTCTCTCTCAAATAAATAAATAAAATAAATGTTTTTTAAATTATATTTATGCATACATATGTATATGTGTGTATGAATATGTATGTGTGTAGTTATATGTGTGTATATGTATGCATATTTGTGTGTATGTCATATATAACATAATATATAATAAATATGTATATATTATATGTAATATATATTTCAATGCTGTTTACTGTTTTTGCCTTCCCCAAACATGTCCCTCTAGCTCCCAGAACCTTCATATAGGCTCATGAAAGGGTACTCCCCTAATCTGCAGGATGTCAGATTAAAAGGATGTCAAGGATACAGGGAGACAGTCTTCTCTGGACCTTAGAAGGCCCCAAAAGATCAATCTCTTGGCAAAATGGTCTCACCACTTTCTTCTGGTGTATGGTGCCCCCTCGTGTCCATAATGGGAGGTGCAATGGGTTATCAAATGCCTGGCTGAGGGAGTGGGGGTTTGGAGGTGATGTGGGCATCTCTCCACCACCCCACCAGCAAAGCTCCCTCGCAGCAGGGTTTTTCCAGCTCTTTAGAGACAAGAACTTGTGTCCAGCTAAGTGAGGGCCATTCTGCTCCTTCCACAGCGTGCCCATCCTGACCCCTTCTCCAGGGGACCCAAGCTGGGGCAGACTTCCAGCAGTTCTTTAAAAAAAAAAAAGGGTAAAGGTTTCAAAATGGGTTTAGAAGCCCAGCGTGGTGGCTCATGACTTTAATCCCAGCATTCAGGAGGCTGAGGTAGAAAAATCATGAGTAAAAGTGCAGTGTGGAGTACAGAGTGAGCTCCAGGTCAGCCTGGGCTAGAGTGAGAGACAGCTTCAAAAAAAAAAAAAAAAAAAAAATCAACCAAACTGGGTCTAAGTGGTAGCCTTATGCTACATGCTTCATGAAAAAAAATACAAAAATGTATATGCAAATACTATTTACGTTACACATCTTTCAAAGATATGTCGAGGAATAGTAATAAGAAATCTCTGGGGGATGGGATGATGTTTGGTTTTTGTCTTTTATCATTGTCTACATTTTTTTCAATTTTTGTATGCTTAACACATTTCTGGTTTTTTTTTTTCTTTTACATCCTAGCTCTTTGTTTCATTTGGTTTTAGTTTTGATTTAAGATAAGATCTTGCTAAGGATGTAGCCCAGGCTGGTCTTAACTCCTGATCTTCCCACCTCAACAACCTCCCCAGTGCTGGGATTTCAGACATGTGCCACCATGCCCTACTACATTTTGCTTTTTCTAAAGCAAAGTCTTATAAAGCGGGGGGGGGGGGGGAGATCATAAAGCCCCAAGTATGGTGGCACGTGCCTGTAATCACAGCCCTTGGGAGGACTGTCACAAATTTAAAGAAAGCCTGGGCTTTCTTCAGAAAGCAAGTACAAGGCCAACTGGGCTACCCAGAGTGAGAACTCATCTCAAAACCCAAAACCAAACAAAAACCAAATGGAGTGTCTTCCTCCTGGTGCCCTGCCTCTGTCCCTGCTGGTTAGTCACAGGCTGGTCAGAACGTCCTCTCTGGAGGCTTGTTCGGGTTCAGATGTTTCCACCGGAAGTGCAGGTGTGCGCTGCAGGGGCCAGGCACCTCAACATCTTGCTTTTATCAGGTACAGTAGTCACAGCAGGGGGCCAAGAGAAAGAAGCTCGGACTCCTTCAAGACAAGGAAGTAGAACCCCAAAGAAAGCTCACTCATGACCACAGTGCTTAGACAAAGATACGGGATGCAGAGAAGTTGTGCATATGAATATGCCCAGGACCAGAGAAGTACCTAGATGTGCCCAAGATCACACAGCAGATGGTGTCTATATAGAGTTGGATTAGTGTTCAGGTCACCAAACACCAAATTCTCAACACTAGCAACCTGGATCTCACAAAAAATGCTCACTGAAATACAAATTAACTCATCATGAGAAATCCCTATGGACACAGCAGTTTAAATTTGTGATGATCAAAATTTGACCTGGAGGTTGCAAAGAAGGCTTAGTGCTTAAGGCACTTGCCTGAGAAGCCTAAAGGGCCCATGTTCGACTCTTCAGATCCCACATAAGCCAGACGCACAAGGTGGCACACATGTGCACGAGATGGTGCATGTGTCTGGAGTTCTACTGAAGTGGCTGGAGGTCCTAGTGTGCCAATTCTCTCTCATAAAAAGGGGGGTAGTCTGTTGGGCTTACCTCAAAAAAAATTGACCTGGATATTGGGAAAAGGATATTCTTAAGAGTTTTGCTGAAAAAAAGGGGGGGAGCTGGAGAGATGGCTTAGTGGTTAAAGCGTTTGCCTGAAAAGACAAAGGATCCTGGTTCTGCTCTCCAGGACCCACGTAAGCCGGATGCTCAAGGGGGTACATGCATTTGGAGTTTGTCTGCAGTGGCTGGAGGCCCTGGCACGCCCATTCTTCCTCTCTGCCCCCCCTCTCTCTTTCTCTCTCCCTCCTTCTTTCTCTCTCTCAAATAAATAAATTAAATTAAATTTAAAAAGACTTCTACTTGTGGGAACTTTGGTTCAGCCACAGCGGAGGACAATTTGCAGTATCTGTTGACACCTCAGATGCCCACACCCTGTGACCTGGCAGATCCACAGCTCTTCATTACCTGCCCCAGACAGACACACACCCAAGTGCACACAGCGATCAAAACCAAAAAAAGTGTTCAGATAGTCACCCACGGGAAACCAGTTAAGAAAGCTACAGCACACAGAAGATGTCTCACAGTGAAGCTCTGTACTGATGTAACGACTTGGAAAGTTCTCTGAACATCTGTTAAACGAAAATACCAGAAGCAACCACACGGGGAGACCGAGAGAGTTTTAATAGAATGACAAGATTTGCATAAAGCTCCCCACACAGAGATAGATGATATCATTTCTCCCCATGGGAACATAGAAAAATATTTAGCAGGCAGAAAGATTATCCAGTGGTGAGTGCTTGCTAATCAGGCCTGAAGACCGAAGTTCGGATCGCCAGAACCTGTGTCAACCCAATGCAGTAACGCACGTGTGTGTGAACCATGTATGCCAAAATGAGAAGTAGAGCCAGGAGAACCCCAAGCTTGAGGGTCGGCAAGCCTGGCGTTCTGGGGAATGAACAAGAGACCTTGTCTCAAATAAACTGGAAGGCAAGGTTATCTTCTCACCTCCACACACTCACCACTAATAGCACTGACTTTGCGGCTGGGAGGCAAAGGTAGGGGAACGGTGAGCCACAGGTATTTCTGTGGGTTGAAAGAAACATGCATTCACGCATTCCCTGAGTATTTGAAAATCCACTATTGGAAAGACGGAAATGAGAAGCAAAGAACTGAAGGGAGGCAAGCAGGAGACCGTCAGACAGATGCCATGCACATTTAGGTCTGCAACATCAGGGAGGCGGCCCTGAGCAGGGACCAGACTACAGCTGCCAGAGAGCCAAGCCCCAGGTATCTCAGGATCCTAAACATCCTCCATTTGCCCGGAGGTTCTGGCCAGCCTCTGGGCTCCGAGCCGGGTCTTGGCATGTAAGTGTCTGTCCCTGCATGCCCGCTCTGTGGCCAGCACACCTGGGAGCTGCTGTCAAGCGCCTGGGGGCCTTTCCTGCTTGGAAGGGGAAGATAAATTCTGGAAGAGTCCAGATGATTTTATGGGAAAGGAAGAGGGGGCTTTCCGATGAGAAGGGCCCTCCCCCTTCTCTCCCACAAGGAGAGTCCTGCACATTCACCCGGACCTGGAAGGAATGTTCCACCCCACCCCACCCCACCCCACTGAGCAGCAAGGGAGGCCCCAGGCTCGCCCAAAGTCAGGGGCTGAGCCAAGGTAAAAAAAAAATCACAGGCTCTTTTTCAGACAGCCATATGCCTTGAAGTTTAAATCTCAGCTCCACCATTCTCAAGCTGAAGACCCATGGAAACCCTCCTTTTTTAAAAAATATTTTTTTCTAATTTATTAATTAATTTATTTATTTAATTTATTTGAGAGAGAAGAGGCAGAGAGAGAGATGGAGAATGGGCAGGCCACGGCCTTAAGCCGCTGTGAATGAACTCCAGACACATGTGCCACTATGTGCACTAAGCGGCATGCTCTACTTACATGGGTCCTGGGGAGTCAAACCTAGGTCCTTTGGCTTTGCAGGCAAGCACCTTAACCACTAGACAATCTCTCCAAGTCCCTCCCCTCTTTTTAAAAAATTTTTATTTATGAGAGAGAGACAGCGAGGGGGGGGTGGAACTGATGTGGCCTCCAGCGACTACAACCTAACTCCAGACACGTGAGCCACCTTGTGCATACATGCCACCTTGCGCATATATTTCACCTTGTGTATCTGGCTTCCGTGGGTTCTGGAGAGCTGAAACTGGGTCCTTAGGCTTCACGGGCAAGTGTGTTAACTGCTAAGCCATCTCTCCAGCCCTCTCTTGTTCTGTTTAATATTTTATTTATTTATTACAGAAAGAGGGCATGCCAGGGTCTCCAGCCACTGCAAATGAACTCCAGATGCATGCATCACCATGTGCCTCGGGCTTTCGTGGGTATGGGGGAACTGAACCTGGGTCCTTGGGCTTCACAAGCAAGCTAAGCCATCTCTCCAGTTCCTCCTCCCCCCTTTAATTGAGACATAACTCGCCTACTATAAAAGACATAGTCGCATTGTTATACAGGTAATCAATTCAAGAACATTTTCACCACTCAGAAAAGAGTCCACCCAGGAGCAGTCACTGCAGGTGGCTGTCCCCGCCCCAGCCCCTGGCAACCACTGATGGCCTTAGCAGTGGTTCCCTAGACACGCCCATTCTAAGGAAGTCATACAAATGAACCCATGTGCTATGTCACCTGCTCGTGTCTGGCTTTGTTCACGGGGCATAATGTTTTCACAGCTCCTCCACGGTACAGCTCCAGCCAGGACGTCCTTCTGTTCACTGCTGAATAGAATTCCACTGGATGGATGGTTATATACTACAACCTGTTTGGCTACTTACCAGTTAGTGGGAGTTTGAATGCTCCCACGTTTTGGCTGTGTGAATGATGATGCTATCATTGCAGGAGAGAGCTCTGGGCAGATCAGAACTCCCCCAGCCAGTGGCCCTGAGCTCTTGTCCACATTTAGCAAAGGCTTGAAAAATGTAGGCACAAAGGATAAATTATGAACGATTTATTAAGAGAGAATTGAGCCGAGAAGAGAAAAAGCAGAAAAGCTCCCAAACTGGGAGGAGTCCCGAACAAGTGGCCTTGTGGTAGTCTGGACTGGGCTTCTTGTTAACCTTAGAGATGTAAATCAGGCACTCAATTGGGACGATTCTCATTGCCAAGTTCAGGTTGTGTAGGAAGGACCCTGATTGGCCCATAGGTGCCCTAGAAGAGAGTGGAGGCTCAGGAAGGGTCTACCAATGTGAGAGGGGGTGAGAAGCATGTTTGAAGAATACCTATAAGAACTTTCTAGAATGAAGGACCATTAGACTGAACCAGACTGGAGTTCTAGTCTCACCAGGACAAGGTGGTATCCATATTCTTCATGGACCTGTATCCCTGGCTGACTAGCTACTAAGAAAATAAAAAAAGCTATCTTGGGATGGAATGATGGCTTAACCCTTAAGGCATTATGGTACTTGCTTGCAAACTTAAGGACCCAGGTTCAATTCTCCAATATCCATGTAAGCCAGACGAACAAGGTGGCACGTGCATCTGGAATTCATTTGTAGTGGCTAGAGGCCCTAGTGTGCCCATTCTCTTCTCTCTATCTGCCTTTCTCTCTCTCTCTCTCTCAAATAAATAATAAAATATTTTTAAAAAGCTACCTTTCATCTATTGTCTGTTGCAATGAATATTCATGTATATTTTTAATTATTTTTCTTTATTTATCTGAGAGAGGAAAAGAGGCAGAGAGAGAGAGAGCGAATGGGAGTGCCAGGGCCTCTCTCTATCCACTGCAAACAAACTCCAGATGCATGTGCCACATCGCACCTCTGGCTAACATGGGTCCTGGGGAATAGAACCTGAGTTCTTTGGTTTTGCAGGTGCCTTAACTGCTAAGTCACCTCTCTAGCCCCATATACAGTTTTTGAAGGAACATATGTTTTGTTTTAAAATTTTATTTATTTGAATACTGGGTGGGAGTGTAGTACCAGAGTCTCTTGCCACTGGCACAAACATAATACATATATGTACCATTTTGTGTCCAACATTCCGTAGGTGCTAGGGAATTAAGCCCAAGCCATCAGGCTTTACAAACAAATGCCTTTACTTAACCACTAAGCCATGTCTGTAGCCCAAAACGTATGCTTTTAAAATCCCTGGAATATATCCCTAAGAGGGGAATTGCTGGGTCATATAATAATTCAGTTTAGCTTTTAAAGGAACAGCCAAACTACTTCCTATAGCAGCTGTTCCATCTTATGCCCTCTCTGAGCCTCAGCTAGCAGGGCTTCAGGTGTGCTGATTTACCTACAGGCTGGCCGCAGCGAGCAGATCGGGAAGTGTGGAGAGCAGCGAGCACACAGGCAGGGTTGTGAGAATTGCCCACAGTTATCCTTGCTAATGTGGGAGGCATTGATTCTTTATTTTTTCCCATTTGCCTGCCTAAATTTGAATTGCTCTAGGTGGCTGTTACTGTGTGTGATGGTTAGTCTGAAATGTCAACTTGATGGGATTTAGAATCACCATGGAAACAAATCTCTGAGCATGTCTGCCTTGTGAAACTTTTTCCCCCCGAGGAGACACAACACATGTCTACTCACCCCAGATCCAGCTCAGACAACAGGAAAGCACAGTTGCACCAAAGCTCAGTGATGACCTCAGATTACTGTTAGGTTTGAGGGTTTGCAACAGAAGAACCAAGATGGACAGTTCCTTGGAGTTAAGACTTTATTGTCATGTGGGAAAGGGAGGCAGGAAGGGGAGGCATAAGCAGATCATGATGCTGGGATGAACCTCCAAACCAGACATGGCTTATGGGAGGAACAGGATTTATTTCAGGCTACAGATCCAAGTTCCATCTACGGCAGAGGAAGCTCCCTTTCATAAATCCCAACAGAGAAACACCTCCAGCCAGCAAGAGACCAAAAAGCAACAAGCAAGGCCCTCAGAGCTCAGACCTCCCTGCACACCTCTGGGCTGGAATTCAGAACCAGCCCCAAACACACCTTTGGGCTGGACCTCAGGATCCACACCCAGCGATACCTACTCCAGCCAGGCAGCTAGAGACCCAAGTTACAAGCCTTAATGAAACATCTGAGGGCTGGAGAGATGGCTCAGCTGTTAAGATGCTTGCCTTCCAAGACTAAGGACCCAAATCTGGTTCCCTGATACCCATGTAAAGCCAGATGCGCAAAGTGGTGCATGCATTTGGAGTCCATCTGCAGTGGCTGGAAGCCCTAGTGTGCTCGTTCTCTCTCTCTTCTATTGCTCTCTATTTGCAAATAAGTAAATACATACTTAACATTTTTCAAATTTATTTATTTATTTGAGAGAGACAGAGGCATAGAGAGAGAGAAAGAGAAAAAAGAAAGAATGAGCACTCCAGGGCCTCTGAACCCTGAAAACAAACTCCAGTAGTATGCACTACCTTGTACATCTGACTTTACATGGGTACTGGGGAATCAAACCTGGGTCCTTTGGCTTTGCAGATGAGCACCTTAACCACTAAGCCATCTCTCCAGCCCAAGAATATATTTTAGAAAAACACCTGAGTCTATGGCAGGCATACTTTCACCTACCACAACAGGAGAGAGAAAAGAGAAAGAAAAAGGGTACATGGGCAAAAGAGAGAAGGAGAAGGGGAGAAAGGGAGGGATGCATGCACCTGTAGCAGGAGAGCCAGCACAGGGAGTGAGGGCTTTCTGGGGAGAGAAGAGAAACTGTGAGGGAGAGGCCTTGAGTGATGCTTCAGAGGTGGGGTTGGAGGAAGGTGGCTTTCCCTCTTAGCCCACAGATACACTCAGTCAGCAAACCAGGAGGCAGTTCCAGAGCCCCACGGTTAATATGGACAGGTGGAAGGGAAAAGAGTGAGCCCCAGGGATGGGTCGAAGGCACAGAGACTCCAACAGGTACTTACAGAGCTCAGGTGAGCAGTTACAGTTGCCTGGGCGACACACAGGCAGTTGCAAACTCCACCCCATCCTCATGGAAGCTGCATCATGGAGTGTCACTGCTAGCCGACCTTCTCCCTTCTACATAAGCTAACTTTTCCCCAAGACCACTTCCAATGTGGGGGAGGGCAGGAGGAAGCAGCCGCTAGAATCCGAGGTGAGAGTCTCGTGACCTCTCTACCCCACTCTGCCATGTAGGATGGAGCGTCAGGAAGGTCAAAAGCTCCCTTACATTACATCATATTATTCAGCTCCAAAGCTGCCATGGCTACCATGCCAAAGCATTCTTTACCCCAAGCCATCACGTTATGGTCAGAGGAAAAACACCATTCAACACTCTGTCCCATACTCTGGCTCTTATATTCTTTCTGCCACCTCTTCCACAAAGCTCCTCAGAAGGTGGGTAACATGTCCACTGTCTTTTTTCTTTTTCTTTTTTTTGAGCATTGGGCAGCCATGACACTTCAACAGTTCTGAACAGCTTGATCAGTTATGAGTCTTTCCAGCAGCACCCACCACTCACTGTGCGAAGCTCTCTACTATCAAGGCAGATGGCGGCAATACACGACGGGAGCAAGCACGAATGTTCAGGAGGCAAGCTGACAGGCACCTCACATCCACTCAACAAAACAACTGCAGTTGCTTCCCACTGGGGCCTATGGTCTACCAGTCATGGGTTTATTTTATTTTATTTTATTTTATTTTATTTTATTTTATTTTATCTTATTTTATTTATTTGCAAGCAGAGAGAGAGGGAGAGAGAGGAGACAGACAGACAGAGGGAGAATGAGCGCGTCACAGCCTCTAGCCACTGTAAACAAACTCCAGATGCATGCACCCCCTTGTGCATCTGGCTTACATGGAAACTGGGGAATCGAACCTGGATCCTTTGGCTTCACAGGCAACTGCCTTAACTGCTAAGCCATCTCTCCACCCACCCCCCCAGTCACAGGTTTTTGAGCAAGCTTACAGTACCAGATATGAACTGCCTCCTGTAGAAAAGACCTTGAATTCAAATGGGAAGTCACTGGCTGTACCCACAAGAGTTATACCATGGTCGCACTGGCAGGAACTTCTTGCCTGACATGTTGGTAATTCAGCATGTGGGCATCCATGACCGAGCAGGACTGTTGATGGTCATTCTTCCTCAGCAGTCTACTTAGTACCTCCCAGCACTGTGAAAGCCAGCTTGTGGGAGGAGGCTCCCAGCTCACTCCAAGCCTGATTTCTCCACATCCTATGACCAAGGCATGCACCTCTTCAGCAATAGGGTTTTACCATTTAGGTCTAGAACGCAACCAACAGTGGCAAAGGCCTTTTTCATCTTGGGGGCCTCCCTGGCCAGCAGCTCTTAGGGAGGTAGCCTACCCCTGACACCATGATTGTGATCTTTTTTTTGTTTTTGTTTTTTTTTGTTTTGTTTTTCGAGGTAGGGTCTTGCTGTAGCCCAGGCTGACCTGGAATTCACTTTGTAGTCTCTCAGGGTGACCTCGAAGTCACAGCTCCTCCTACCTCTGCCTCCCAAGTGCTGGGATTAAAGGAATGTGCCACCACGCCCAGCCGACACTGTGATCTTTATGCAACAACCTCATGACTTTCAGGAGCGCCCTTTTCCATCTACGTGGGACGCCTTCCTTTCAGTTCCCTAACTGATGTCTTTACCGTCCTCTTAGATGCTTTTCTAAACCCATGAGCCACTCAGAGGTTAGGATCATAGCATCTATTATGAAACCTGTTTACAGAGAGTGGGCAGGATCTCTGAAGACCCACGGCCATCCATTCCAAGCAGCTTCATTGGTCAGCAGCTGAGGGGATACTAAAGAAGAATGCAGAGCTGGGGCGATGGCTTAGCAGTTAAGGTGTTTGCCTGCAAAGCCAAAGGACCCCAGTTCAATTCCTCAGGACCCACATTAGCCAGATGCACAAGGGGGCACACACGTCTGGAGTTTGTTTGCAGTGGCTGGAGGCCCTGGCGCACCCATTCGCTCTGTCCCTCTCTCAAATAAATAAACTAAAAAAAAAATTAAAACAAAAAAGAATGTAGCAAGGTCCAATACAGATGAAGACTGTGCTGCTTGCATTAACAGTTTCCTCAAAGGTGTAATGCTAGGGACAGCACCATGGGCGGGAGGCACTCCTCACTCTGCTTCCTGACTGCAATGCAGTGTGACTAGCTGCTTCATGATCCTGCCGGCGGTGCTTTCTCCACACGGTGGACTGAACCTTTGCAACTGAGCCAAAGTAAACGCTTCCTTCCTTAAGTTGCTTGTGCCAAGTGTTTTTGTCACAGACACAAGGAAATACCCTGTGGGACAGAATTACTGCTGCCTGGTTTTGTGCACTTACACACACACACACACACACACACACACACACACACAACCATTTAATAGGGCTCAAAGTCAATGGAAAGATAAAATTCCCCTCCCCCACTATTAAAGCTGGAATCAGAGTCTGGTGGTTCTCAAAGTGTGGATCCCGGACGGACAGCACCACCATCACTGGAACCTCCCGGGACCCCTCAGCCCGCACTCCAGAGAAAATGGAATTAGGGACTCTTGAGATGTGCCAGCCATCTGGGTTTTTAACAGGCCTTTCAGGGGGTTCTCAGCACACTGATATGCCCACATCACGAACGAGAAGAAATTTGGGGCCAGAGAAAGTATATGACTTGCTAAAGGCACAATGATCCCAAAGAGAATGGTGTGGTCTTCAATTCAAGTTCCAGCTCCCTCATTCCCAGTTGTGTGACCTTGGGCATGTCCATACACCAGCCTTTACTTAGTATCCTCATCTGTAAAATGGGAACAGCAGGGCCCTGGACCCCATTAGAGCCAGAGGTCCTGTGTCCTGGTCCCAGGACGGCGTTCTTTCTTCCTCTTGCAAGCAGATGGTCACTTCTACATCACGCCTAGGAAGGCTCCAGAGACTCTCAGTGCCTGAAAGGTTGGCAGAGGGAGAAGAGCCTTGTTTCACTCTTAAGACCCCAAAAGACAGAGCTGGCTGATGAACGAAGGTGCCAGGAGGCAGGTGAGAGTAAGGACCTAACAAAAATTCCTGACAAAGCCAGTTAGGAGGCAGAAGTAGGAGGATGGCCGTGAGTTCGAGGCCACCCTGAGACTACATAGTAAATTCCAGGTCAACCTGGGCTACAGCGAGACCCTACCTCGAAAAGCCAAATAGAAAAAAAAAAATTCCTAACAGAATTGGCAGTTCCAAAATGTGGTAGGATCCTGTTACGGGAAGAGTCCAGGAAGCATTTGAAGGCCGCCTTTCCAAGGTGAAGCGCGGAGACACGGCCTTCCCGGGTGCGTTGGCAAGGACACAGCGCGGCCGCCGTCCCAAACCACAGCAGGTTTGCGGGCACAGCAGCCCCTCCCCCCACCCTCGCCTTCCAGACTAGCCAATCAGCTGCTCCCCCTTCTGACCACACTGATTGGATCCGAGACGGCAGGTGACCCACGCTAGCCAATCATAATCTTCATGTGTTGGGCCCCTCCTCCACCGCGTCCATCTTTGAAGTTCCCAGAGTGGTGAGCGTCAGAATTCTTGTTTTGGGGAGGTAATATGATGGAGAATGGAATTTCGAAGGGGAAAGTGGGGGGGGGGGGGAGGGAATTGCCATGGGATTTTTTTTATAATCATGGAAAATGCTAATAAAAATTTAAAAAAAAAAAGAATTCTTGTTTTGCCTAAGTCTGCTTGGGGCCCACCTTTCCTTTCGGGGTCTCATATTCAGGGCAGCTCTGGTCCCTAAACTAGTTCTTTTCTTCTCTAACAGCCAAAAAGTCTTAGCTACTCCCCAAACTGCGCCTTTTCCGCTGTTCAACACCCTGACCGTTGCCAGCCCAGACATAGTCCCCCGCTCCATCCAGGGAGCCCAGGGCCTCGTGCGTGGTAGGCAAGTGCTCTGGGGTCGAGCCACACCCAGCCACGGCATCGTTCTCTTAGCAGGTGGCGGGGAGAAGCTGTGAAGCATGTGTGTGGCCACACACGCGTGTTCTGTTTTCCAGAACACACTATCCTTAGGCATTCAGATTTGTTTTATTTATTTATTAGAGAGAGAGAAAAAAATATGCACACCAGGGCCTCTAGCCACTGCAAACGAATTCCAGACGCATGCGCCCCCTTATGCATCGGCTTACTTGGGACCTGGAGAATTGAACCAGTGTCCTTAGACTTCTCAGGCAAACACCTTAATCACTAAGCCATCTTTCCAGCCCCAGAAGATTTATTCGTGGACTCAGGGGAATAACCTGAGCGCTGAGTTCTGAGGGCTCAGACTTTTTACAGGCCGTATGGCAGGCAGCATGACATCACCTTGAGTTCTTTATATTATTGGTGGATTAAACTTCTGACCGGAGACTACAATCGGAAAACGACAGAAGCCGGGGGAGTTTGCCTATGGCTGCACTAACCAGATAGCGTATTTCAAAGCAGGATGCAGCTGTAAAGGCTTGCACAACATAGTGCAAGCCAGAATATGGCCTTAGGCAAAGGGGCTTGAGTGTGTCATCTGGGTCTGGTTTCTCTGTCAAATTGTGTCTACCATATTGTCCTTCTCAAAGAATTCAGCGGAGAGACACAGTTTCAGTAGTTTATTTAGCAAAGCAAAGCACACGCTCCAAAGAGAGATGGGAGTGGGCAAGGAGCAGCTAGTGGGCTCTGCATTGTGGATTTTAAAGAGGTTTTTATAGCAAGGTGTGTTGGCGCACGCCTTTAATCCCAGCACTCGGGAGGCAGAGGTAGGAGGATCACTGAGTTTGAGGCCACCCTGAGACTACCTAGTGAATTCCAGATCAGCCTGAGCTAGAGTGAGACCCTACCTTGAAAAACCAAAAATAATAATAATAATAAAGTTTTTTTTAAATAAAGGTTTTTATGAATATTTATGAGATTGGTAGCATATTCATGGAGTATGGTGACCCTTTTTTCCTTCCAAATCATGGTAGACCAGATCTCCCTCTTAGGGCATTTCTTCCCATGATCCTTTAGGAAAGCCCATATTTGGAGTTAGGGGAAGTAAAACCACCTTGTAAGTATATTATAATGAAGACTGGAGCTTTTTTAAAAAATTTTTTTTGTTTATTTTTATTTATTTATTTGATAGTGACAGAGAAAGAAAGAGGCAGATAGGGAGAATGGGCACGCCAGGGCCTCCAGTCACTGCAAACGAACTCCAGACGCGTGCACCCCCTTGTGCATCTGGCTAATGTGGGTGCTGGGGAATCAAGCCTCGAACTGGGATCCTTAGGCTTCACAGGCAAGCGCTTAACCACTAAGCCATCTCTAAGACTGGAGCTTTTGAGGACTGGGGACTTTGGTTCATGTGCAAGTGTAGTGATTGGAAAAGCACCTGGTATCTTAGTTTCTGATGTGGCAGGAACCACCTCACGATGGCTTTGTGTCTGCTCCGCCACATAGGACATTCGGATTGTCAGGAGACACGCTCGCTGACATGCAGCTGCAGGTTTCCTTAATTAACTCCTAGCTAACTCCTCGCCTACCTGCTATCAGATGGGAGCTTGTAAAATCCCAGCCGTGGAAGGAAATATGACTGTGAGGTCATACTTTCTGAAGAGATACTGAGGTATTTTAAGAATGAGTCATATGCCAAGTTCCACTCAGTAAACACCGACTGGAGACATGTGAGCCAGCTAAGAGTCAGGGGTAGGGCTGCGTTGTTCAGGGCCTATGAAATTGTGCTTGACTAGCCGAGATATTGAAAGCATGCGCTTAATCTCTGTTCATTGTGTAGCTACTGTGTGCCAGGCCCTAAGTCGTAGAGGCTGTTTCAAGGAAGAAGGATATTAAATATGCAAAATTTATGTCCTTGAATTGCAGCCAAGTACCACCATAAAGATTGAATGTTTCCCCTCAAGCTCACACAACCCTGAATGCAACATGTCTGAGAGGTGAGGCCCAGTGAGGGATGATCAGTTCAGTTCTGCCCTCGTGAAAGGATTAGTGCCACTGAAAGAGGGCATTCGGGAGGAAGAGAATTCTTTCCAGCTCTTCTTTACCCAAGGATGGAGTGCTCCTCAAAACAAGAGATTGGCATGCTGATCTTGGATGTTCCAGCCTCCAGAACTGAGAAAGAAGTTTCTGTTGTTTAAAAATTACCTAGTGTGGTCTGGAGAGATGGCTTAGCAGTTAAGGTGCATGCGTGTGAAGCCTAAGGACCTAGGTTCGACTCTCCAGGTCCCACATAAGCCAGACTCAAGGTGAAGCAAAGTCACACATGAGCACTAGGTGGCACACGTGTCTGGAGTTTGATTACAGTGTCTGGAGGCCCTGGCATACCAATTCTCTGTCTCTCTCTCTCTCTCTCTCACATACACAGTCTATCTCACTCTCCCTCTCTCACGTTAAAAAAAAAAAAAAAAAAAAAAAAAGCCAGTCTGTTGGGCTTGCCTCAAAAAAAAAAAAAAAATACAAATGCCAGGTGTTACAGTTTGGATCTGAAATGTGCCCCACAAGTTCAGGTTTTGAAACCTTGGTCCTCCGTTTGTGGTGCCGTTCTGAAGGCTATAGAGGCTTTAGGTAACCTGGCTGGCAGGCCATTGAAGGTGATCCCTACCCCTTGGTCTAGTTTGCGCTCGCTCTCTCTCCCTCTCCCTCTCTCTCTCTCTCTCTCTCTCCCTCTCCCTCTTTCTCTCAAATAAATAAATTAATTAAATATTTTTAAAAAAAAGAGGTGAAAGGGAGGAGGTTAGGAAGATAGTTCAGTGGTTAAAGGCTTTTGTTTGCAAAACTTGCTAACTGGGGTTCTCAATTCCCCAGAATCCATGTAAAGCTGGTTGCTAAATGGTGCATGTGAAAGGCTATCATCTGTAGCAGCAAGACATCCTGGTGTGCCCCCCCCCCACGCCACATGCACACACAAATAAATAAATATTTTTAAAAACACAAACAAAAAATAATGAATGGGGGACTGGGAAGATGGCCCAATGGCTAAAGGTGCTTGCTTCCAGAGCCTAATAACCTGAGTTGGATTCCCTAGCACCTATGTAAAAGATGGACACAAAGTGGCTCATGCATCTGTGACCACAATGCCATTACAACGTTGGTTAAGCAGAGCCTGGGGAATGCAAAGCTCGTGGGCCAGAGAGACTGGCCTTCATCTGCAGTGGCCACAGACCCTGCCTCAAGGAAGGTAGAATAGCACACACACCCTGAGGTGGTCCTCGGACCGCCACATGGCACTGTGTCACATACATACAGACCAGTGAAACAAAACAAAACAAAAAGATAGATATATTGATAAGAAAAAAGAAGAAAAGATGGGCTGCAGAGATGGCTCAGTGGTGAAGGCGCTTGCCTGCAAGTCTAAGAACCCAGGTTTGATTCCCCAGTACCCATGTAAGCCAGATGCACAAGGTGTCTCATGTATCTGGAGTTCATTTGCAGTGGCTAGAGGTCCTGGTGCACCCATTCATTCTTTTTTCTCTCTCTCTCTGACAAAAAAGAAAGAAGGACGGAAGGAAGGGAGGGAGGGATGGAGGGAGGGAGGAAGGGCAGGAGGGGGGAAGGGAGGGTACAGGAAGGAAGAAAGGAGGAAAGAAAGAAAGAAGGGAGGAAGGAAGGGCCAAGGACATGAGAAAGGGGAGCTGCAGGACTGTGTGGCTGTGCAGCTGGAGCCTAGAAACCCAGAGGAGAATTTCACTGGGTAGTAAGGAGACTTTGAGTGCTGGGGTGTGACCTTGAGCCTCACTGTGGACCAGAGACTTTCTTTTCTTTTCTTTTCTTTTTTTCTTTTTTTTTTTATTTGAGAGCAACAGACACAGAGAGAAAGACAGATAGAGGGAGAGAGAGAGAATGGGCGCACCAGGGCTTCCAGCCTCTGCAAACGAACTCCAGATGTGTGCGCCCCCTTGTGCATCTGGCTAACGTGGGACCTGGGGAACCGAGCCTCGAACTGGGGTCCTTAGGCTTCACAGGCAAGCGCTTAACCGCTAAGCCATCTCTCCAGCCCTGGACCAGAGACTTTCAACAGGAGTGTCAGAAGCCCATGAGGGCTCAGCATGTGGTTTGTTAAGAAAAACTTGTGCTGGGAGGGAAGGGGGAAATTGGTACAGGCTCAGGATCCAGCCTGGATTCAGTGACCTAATGCTGCCAGGAAGAGTGTGTGAGCACCCCGAGGTCCAGCTCGCACAGCCACACAGGCCTTCTGGCCCACCTGCCCCTGGCCACTGTGAGGACACCTTCAGCACCCTTGCTTCCACCTGTTACCTCAACCCTGAAAGGAAACCGGCACTCTCGCACCCACCCAGCCCCCTGTGAGACTGGGTGCTGTGATCTTTACAAATGAGGAAGTAATCAAGATTGGGGAAGTTTCTTCTCATTTGCCCACTAACCATCTGGAGACTGAGTACCAGAAGTTTTTAAACCAGACTTTGCGGCTAGACAGGCAGGGTCCAAATGTCAGCTGTCGCTATAATTAGCCCTGTTACCTAACAAGCAATGAGGTCTCTGCTGGTCATATGCTAAAGGGAAATATTAATAATATCCACCGTGTGGATACAAATACAAATACACACCAGTGAAACAAAACAAAACAAAAAGATGTATATATTGATAAGAAAGAAAGAAGAAAAGATGGGCTGCAGAGATGGCTCAGTGGTTAAGGCGCTTGCCTGCAAGTCTAAGAACCCAGGTTTGATTCACCAGTACCCAATCCTGCAACATAAACACTGCGGCGTACAGCAGTGCCGCCAGGTGACAGGGACCCAATAAAGTGCTCCTGGCTGTTGTCAGGAGATAGAAGTAGAGGGGCCGGGAGGCAGCTGAGTTGGTAGAGAACTTGCCTGGCATGCACTGGCTCTGAATTCGATGCCCAGCACTGCATAAACTGCACATGGTGGCACAGGCCTATAATCCCAGCACTCAGGTGGTAGAGACAGGAGGATCAGAATTTCAAGGTCATCCTCAACTATGAATTTCAAGCCAGCTTGGAGTACAGGAGGGATAGAGATTGATATCAAGAAATACCATCATTTGGGCTGGAGAGATGGTTTAGCGGTTATGGTGCTTGCTTGCAAAGCCTAAGGACCCAGGTTCAGCTCCCCAGTGGTCACCTAAGCCAGATGCACAAGGTGGCACATGCATCTGGAGTTCATTTCTAGTGGCTAGAGGCCCTAGTGGGCCCATTTTCATTTCAATCATTCTCTCTGTCTCTCTCTCTCTCTGTCTCTCTCTCTCTCTCTCTCCATATATATATATATATATATATATATATATATATACATATATATATATATATATATATTATACATACATACATATATCTGCCTCTTTCTCTCTCATTCTCTCTCAAGCCAATAAAGAAAAGAAAGAAAAAGAAAATCCTGGAGAGATTGCTCAGTGATTTAGGGTACTTGCTTGTAGAGCCTAATGCCTGGGTTTGATTCCCTAGTACCAATGTAAAGTCAGATGCACAAAGTGGTATAAGTGTCTACAATCCACCTGCAGCATCAGGAGGCTCTGGCACATCCATACATGCATTCTCTCTCTTCTCAAATAAATAAATAACTAATTTTTTTGGTTTTGGCTTTTTGAGGTAGGGTCTCTCTCTAGCCCAGGTTATGTAACCTTAGGCTGGCCTCCAACTACAGTGATCCTCCTGCCTCTGCCTCCCAAGTGCTGGGATTAATGGCCTGTGCCACAACATCCGGTTTAAATAAATATTAAAAAAGAAAGGAAGGAGAGAGGGAGGGAAGGAGGGAGGAAGAGAAATAGGAAAGAAGGAAGGGAAGCCAGGAGGCAGAGGTAGAACTTTGAGCTCTTTTGGCCTTGGGCCTTTCTTTCTAGCCTTCCTTTTGCATCCTAATTCTCCCTAAAATAAACTTCCTAATTTACCCTTCTCAGAGTCTGTGTTTTCAATTCCCTGCTAACTCAGATAAGGGCCCAATAGTTAGGGTTCATGGGTCTGGGGTCTCCTGGATCTTTATGGAATTTAATTCCCCAAATTCTGCATAAGTAGTGTATGCTGTGATCCCAGTTGCTATAGAGGTTGAGGCAGGAGGATCACAGGTCCTGAGTGACAGAGTGAGTTCTAGGCCAGTCTGAGCAATTTAGTGAGCCCTCAGCTTATAAAAAGTGAAGAGGTTGAGTGTAGAGTACTTGCGTAGCACAAATGAAGCCCTAAACCCAGCCTCCAGTATGGCAAGGAAGGGAGGGAGGGAGGGAAGGAAGCCCGCCATTTGGCTAGGCTGGCTGGCCAGCAAGCTCCAGGATCCACCCTACTCTGCCTCCCCAGCCTGAGGATTACAAGCACACACCACAGCACCTGGCATCCGCACTTGGAGACAGAATCCGTGCCTTCATGCTTGCGAGGCAAGGTTTTGCTGACTGAGCTACCTACGCCATTAATATATCGATGGTGTTGAGGTATCTTTACATAAACAAACATCTAATTTGGTTTTTTTATTTTTCTGTTTTTTGTTTTTTTTTTAAGGGAGGGTCTAGCCCTAGCCCAGGCAGACCTGGAACTCACTATGTAATCTCAGGGTGGCCTTGAGCTCGTGGCCATCCTCCTACCTCTGCCTCCCAAGTTCTGGGATTAAAGGCGTGTGCCACCACACCCAGCCAGATATCTACTTCTTATGTATTATTTTTTGAGACAAGATCTCACATAGCCCAGGCTGTTCTCAAACTCACTATGTATCTGAGCATGACCTTGCTCCACTCCCAAGTGCTGGTTTTATAGGCCTGTGCTACCACACCTATGTTTGTTTGTTTGGCTGTGAAGGAACCCCAAGATGGGGACCCCAAGATGGGGACCCCACGCTCTGCCCGGATATGGCGACATCCCAAATCACTCACAAGAAGCGGTCTTGATGCAAACTGCAAGAGGATTTTATTCCAAGCGCGCTGGAGCCCACAGTCGTACACCGCACAGGGGTAGAGGACTGCAGAGCCCCGAATGCAGGAACGGGACAGTTTTTATAGGGTTTCTAACAAAGCCTGTGCATTAGACCAATCATCTTTTTAATATCAGGAGCCCGCGGGGTGCGAGCCAGTCAGTTTGTGCCACTCCATAGTTTCTAAGCCAATTAGTTTAATTTGTTCAAGCCCCTCGTGGACCAATCAGTCTCTTATGACCTTGGTGGTCAGCATTTGCACAGGTCCTTGGGTGGGAGTAGCAGAGTGTGGTACCAGTCTCCTATGACCTTGGAGGTCAGCATTTGCTCAGGTTCTTGGGTGGGGGTAGCAGAGTATGGTATCACTGAGGCAGGCTGCTACAGCTTATGGTGCGGGCTACTAAGGCTTACAGTGTGGGCTATTAAGGCTTATGGTGCAGGCTATTAAGGCTTATGGTGCAGGCTATTTACAGAAACCAAATAAGTCGTTCACTTCATTACTCATTTCCCATCCTTGAGGGCTATCTCATGCCCTTTTTACCTAGTTTTATATTAGGAGCGGGCTCTGATATAATGAGAAGAGGGATTCTTTACTTGCTTCCAACAGAGAGTAAAGCCTGGAGTTTGAGGTATGCAGGGGCCCACTTAAGCTCCCTTTGGAGCGTGATAGTATTTCTGGGCTTCTGAATTCTTGGGCCTTTCAGCTGGTTGGTTGGCTGGTGGGTTTGTGGCAGGATCTCACTCACTGTAGTCCCCACTGAGGTGGAACATCAGCTGGGATAAAAGCTTGCGCCTCCTTCCCAGGCTAACTCTGGGATATTCTGGTGGTGTGCCAGGATTTGGAAGCCGTGGAGACAGGTCAGCTTTCTCAGAGTCCCTCAAGCTCTACAGTGAATAGTGTGCATAATACCAGGCCTGACACACACACACACACGCCCACACCCCGCCGCGATTTTCTCCGAGCTCTAGAAAGCAAGCCTGCTGAAGAGCGCTGGCCTCCACTCCCAACGCTTGCAACAGTCCTGTCGCACCTGACACTGGCCTCGAACTCTGCTCTGGGAGCCTGGTTACGGGCTGCACAGGGGAGCGCTCCAGCCCCTCGTTGTTAATAAGCATTGGTTTTTCTCCTGAAAACTGTACGGCTTCTCCCCACTCCCTCCCTCCGCAGCAGGGCGGCGGAGGTGGCTGGCAGGTGATCCGGGGCGGCCCCGGGTGAATCCCGCCCGGTCGCCCCGCCTGCGGCTCCGCCTCTCCAGGACACCCACACCTCCTAAGCGGCCCCGAGGCCGGGCGGCGGGCGGCGGGGCCCCGGCGAGGCGGCCGCCCGGGCCGAGATGAGCAGCGGGGCGGGCCGCTGGGCATCCCTGCTCCTGTGCCTGCTGCAGGCCGCCCCAGGTAAGCGAGCGAGGGCGCGGGCGGCGGGGCGCCCCCGGGGGGACCTGGGCTGCCTCTGCCCAGAACTAAACGAAAGCTGAACCTGAAACTGCCTTCCGGGAGGACCGAAGCCGGGTGGCCTAACCCCTGCCCAGCTTCCCCTTCAGTCCCCCTGCGTCCTGCAGCTCGGCCCCGGCGCCGTACCTGGACGCTGGCAAGCGGGCAGGTGGGTTCCCGCCCTCCCCCTCCTCTGGCTGGGAGGGTTCCGATGCCCCACCCAGACCCCGGGGCCGGAGCCCCTGGGGAGCCAGGCCCTGAGGTGGGACCCTCACTCTGTCTCTGAACCTCAGCTGGTAAACAAGGGACAAAACACCTGGGGCAGGACCCAATTACGCAAACCTGACCTTTCCACTTTACACCCCTGTAACCGCACACTGGCCTTGGGCAGGCCCTTAAGAGTCACGGTCGGCAGGGCTGGAAGTGACCTTGGACTAAGCAGATAAAAGCCTCCTTTGAGCTACTTTTGTGTTGGACCGCGTGGTCTCTTTAAGCTGTCCCCCCTGAAGGAGGCAGTCTTACTTTTTCAGAAATGGCTCGCTGGCAGGTAAGCTTGCTGTGCAGGTGTGAGGGCCCCAGTGCAATCCCCAGCACCCACCCCTAGCCACGCGCGCCTGTGACTGCCCCCCCCCCAAATAATTGGCAGCCCATGTGAAAGAATTCTCCCTGGGGCCCACGAGTTCTCTTGGGGCAGAAGATGGGTCATTAGGCAAATGGATCAGGCTGAGCTCCAGAATAACCTGGAGGAGGCCCGGAGCTCAGACTTGAGGGCCTGAGGACCCTGCTTTTCCCACCTGCGCGCCTGTACTGGCAGGATCAGGTGGACATACTTGGCACAGTCTGTCCTAAAGTTGCCACGCAGGACCCTACACGGGATGCAGTTACTGCGTCATCGCCATTGTCTTGCCATTTTCCCTTAGAGATGGAAGACTCCCTGGGGGAAGAACACTTGAATGTCACCTTTCAGAGGTTAGGTGGTGAACTCTAGGATAGCTGGGCCCAAACACCTTTAAAAGAAGGTGGTGGTTTGGGACCGGCAGCCTCTTGAGCTGTGGGGAGCTGTCTGGTGACCCGGACAGCCATCTCCATAAGGAGTGTGGACTTAATTCTGAAGGCAATAGTGGGTCATGGAACCTGGCGGTGGTGTGGTTGGCTGCATGTTTTAGACAATGAGTAAGAAAGAAAGGATTTCTGGAAGGGAGGTTGCACCAAGTTAAAGCTGGCCAGGGGACATGTCACTGACAGACTGTGGCATCCAAGGTGTGCAACAGAAACCAAGGGTTGAGCCAGGCAGGCATCAGGGGCCTGTCCACATGGTGGGAACAGCTCATGCAAAGGCCCAGAGCAAAGAGCAGGCCCACTGGGTGTTCAAGTCCAGCCCACTCTCTCTGCTACCTCCCTGTTGATAGGCAACAGCATGAGCCAGATGTCTGCCGGTGCTATGCTCTCCCACTGTGGCGACGCTTTCCCTTAAAACTGTAAACTGAAGCCGGGCGTGATGGCACACACCTTTAATCCCAGCACGCGGGAGGCAGAAGTTAGGAGGATCGCTGTGAGTTTGAGGCCACCCTGAGACTCCATAGTGAATTCCAGGTCAGCCTGAGCTAGAGTGAGACCTTACCTCAAAAAAAAAAAAAAAAAAAAAAAAAGAACTAAGCTGAATAAACCTTCTGGTCGGGTGTTTTGTCCCCACAACAGAAAAGTAAACGTTACACCAGGTCAGGTGAAGCAGGAATACAAGGGTGTGTGTGTGTAAGAGGGAGAGAGAGAGAGGGAGAGGGGCAACTTGCAGTATATATAGTGGAAATGGGCTATGGACGACCTTAATTTCTTGGGCAAATACCCTGGGACCCAGAGTGGTAGTAGAATGATATATATATATGTATGTATGTATGTGTGTATATATATATATTTGGCTCATTTCTCTGGACCCAGCCACCAGCGAGAGCAGTTCTGTTCCTAACCCCTCGACAGCCACCTTTCCTGGGGCCTTCCTGTTCCATCAGGTAGGGAAAGAGAAACTTGTGAGGAAGCCTTTCCAGAAACCTGTATTAGAGCAACACTAGTCCACCCAGCACTCGTTTATCGTGTACGTGCTGTGTATCAGGGGCCAGCGAGGCAGATGCTGAGGATATGCTGGCAAGACCTCTGGAGTCTAGGCGGGGGTGCAAGGCCATGCCTTGGCTCCTGCCCTGTGGTGACCTGCTGAAATTTACCCTTGAATGCCGGAGCATGCAGAGCCCTACCCCACGGCGCAGAGGGTTTACTGTGCTGGGGTCTGAGAAGGGGAAGAGGCTGCCCCTCACATGTGGTGGTCAGCCAAGCACCTGTCGCCTGTGCCAACACCGCCCAGGAAGGCTGGGGAGATGTCAGTATGAGGACCTGAAATTGATCCCCAGGTCCCATGTGAAAATGCTTCGTGTGGCAGTGCGCCGGGGGAGGGGTGTAGCCAGGAGAATCTGAGAGACTCTCTGGCAGCCAGTCCAGGCTAATCTAACTGGTGAGCTCCAGCCAAGGAGAGACCTCGTCTCAAAAAAAAAAAAGAGTTTCTAGAAAAAGACAATGACATCAAAATGGAAGAAAGACTAATTGAGAGGGGGAGGGCATATGATGGTGAGGGGATTTATGAAGGGAAAGTGGGGGAGAGGAGGGAATTAGCATGGTTTATTGTCTATAATTATGGACTTTATCAATAAAAAAATAATCTTACAAAAAAGGGTTCCTAGTCAGGCATGGTGGTGCGCGCCTTTAATCCCAGCACTGAGGAGGCTGAGGTAGGACGTTCGCCATGAGTCCCAGTCAGCCTGGGCTAGAGTGAGATTCTGCCTCAGAAACAGAGGAGGAGGATTTCCTGAGGATAACACCTGCGGGTGTCCTCGTGCCTACACACGTATGTGAGCACACATGTGCGCTTATACCACAAACACACACAAGACCAGCCAATAGTTGCAGGCTCTCTTTTCTCTCCCCCACAGGGAGGCCCCAGCTAGCCTCTCCCCGGAATGTGACGCTATTCTCCCAGAACTTCAGCGTGTACCTGACGTGGCTCCCCGGACTCGGCAGCCCCCCAGATGTCACCTACTTTGTGGCCTATCAAGGGTAGAGGGGGGCCTCGGGGTCAGTGGGTGGGGTGATGGCAAGAGGGTGGGCGGGGGTGGGGGGCTTCCTGGGTCTAGTTACATTTCGTGCGGTCCGCTCGGGGTCTCTGGGAGATGCCATTCGGCAGGTACATGGAGAAGGTTGGAGGTGGGGGGAAGGACGTTGAATGGAGAACAGCAGGCGGCAGGCCTGTGGGTGATGGGGAGACCCTTGACAAAGGTGGAGGCCGGCCAGAGCTGCAACGAGCCGGGGGTAAAGGCTGAGGTTGTTCCAGCTGATTAGAGAGGACAGACAGAGGGTCAACGGCTGCGCCTGCATCCTGCAGGGCATGGGACTTGAGACAGACAGGGCTTTGGGGTCCTTCTCATCTTAGAAGTCCAGGCCACCCCTGCTAGCCCAGAGGAATCTGAGAGTAGAGGTGGCCGAGCTACCACTGAATTGAACCCTGAGATATGGCTGGGAGTGCTTCAGTGGGAAGGCAGGAGGATGGGCAGATACCCATCCACCCACAGTAATCTGGACTGGGTGGGGGTGGGGCTGGAGCAGGAAGGGGGAGGAGCTCCACCCTGGCTCAAGGAGTCCAGAGACCTTGGGTGAGGTCACTTTCTCCTCCCAGGAGCCCCAGATAGGTGCTGCTTTTCCCATGGCTGGGCCCTGAGAGGTGCCCTGACTTGGCCCCGCAAGCTAGTGATGGAGTCAGAAGAGAAAGCCCAAGCTTGCGCATCTTTCTGTCTCATCACTGTCCCCCGCATTTTCAGAATCCAGATGTGAGGAGTGGGAGTGCTGCCTGGGGCAAGAACAGACTGGAAGGATGAGTTCAGAAGCAAGACTGTACCAGGAGGCAGGAAGTACCTCAACTATGAGTTTGCTGCACACCAGGCACTGTGTCAGGACATTTCTGATGGCCTCTTGCTTATCATGCTGTGACCCAAAGCCAGGGCATAACATGCGCAACATTATGCAAGCGCCCCACCTCTGAGCCACATCTCCTGCCCTATGCCAGCCCTTGAAATGATCTTAGCAGCCACCCTATGAGGAAGGTCCGCTACTGTTCTTCACAGGGGCACTGAGACACACAGGGGGAGGTAGGAGAGCTGAGATGACCTTATGAAAACACTGCAAGCCCAGCCTCGGCATCTTTAAGATATTACCCACCTCTTTTATACTTTCAAAGGATTGCAAGATAGCAATGTTCTAATTGTGTTCTTGCTTTCATTCATTAGTTGGAATTCTTTTGTAAGGAGAGACACCCCCTCATGCAGTTTTTGCTATTCAGGGGTACCGTTCAAATAGGCAAGATAGGGTTAATGGTTTTTTACCTCCGTTCTTTTTTTTTTTTTTTTTTTTGAGGTAGGGTCTCACTCTGGCCCAAAATGACCTGGAATTCACTATGGAGTCTCAAGGTGGCCTTGAACTCATGACGATCCTCCTACCTCTGCCTCCCGAGTGCGGGGATTAAAGGCGTGCACCACCACGTCCGTTCTTTTTTTATATTTTATTTATTTGTTTATACACAGAGAGAGAGAGAGAGAGAGAGAGAGAATGGGCACTCCTCCAGCCACTGCAAATGATCTCCACATGTGTGCACCACTCTGTGTATCTCGCTTTATGTGGGTACGGGGGAATAGAGCCCTGGTCATAAGGCCTGGAAGGCAAGTGCCTTGACCACTGAGCTCTCACTCCAGCCCTTACCCCCCATTCTTTCCCAGTTTTCAAGGTACATGAATTAGTTCCCTATCTCCTCCCGCAGGTGACTGAGCAGTCGTTGAATGTATCTGATGGTGTCAGTCCATTGCAGCGTGCTCACTGCACTGAAGCTTGCATGGCCTGATCCGGAGCCAACAAGTCTCTTCAGGGTCCTTTTACCTTGACCTTCGTAGTCTTTGGTATCTTTCTTGCCCTTTATTGTGACAAGATGTCTCAAAGTTATCTCATATAGCTCCTGACCTAAAGGTGGCAACGAGCCCTTTCTCCAGTCAGTGGGAAAAAGACGTCTTGTTTTGGAGTCAGGATCACACTCTGCAGCCAGGCTGGCCTAGTGTTCCCTATGTAGTTGGCTGAAATAAACTTAATTACTTTCTCCCTTTTCCTTCTCTCCCCTCCCCTCCCATTTTCTTTCCCTTCTTTCTCCTTCCTTCCCTCCTTTTCTTGTCTTATGCTTTTCCTCCCTCTCTTCTTTCCTTTCTCCTTTCCTCTTCCTTCCTTCCTTTCTTCCCTCCTTCCTTTCCTCTCCCTCTTTCCTTCTTCCCTCCTTTCTTTTTCTCTCTGTCTCTCTTTTTCTCCTTGTCTGGTGGAAAGCAAGGCCTTATGCATGCTAGACAAGCTCTCTACCACTGAGGTACATCCCCAGCCCAGGAAAAGATTTTTACATTTATTTTATCTTATTTTATTTTTATTTGTTTATTTGAGAGAGACAGAAGAAAAGGCAGATAGAGACAGAATGGGTGTGCCAGGGCCTCTAGCCACTACAAATGAATTCCAGTCACATGTGCCACCTTGTGCATCTGGCTTTACCTGGGCACTGGGGAATCTAACCTGGGTCCTTACACAAGTGCCTTAACTGCTAAGCCACCTGTTGCGGTCAGGTTCGTCTTGCTGGTAGAAATCACCCAACCAAGAGCAGCTTCTGGAAAAAAGATTTATTTTGGCTTACAGGCTCGAGGGGAAGCTCCACAATGGCAAGGGAAAACTATGGCATAAGCAGAGGGTGGGACATCACCCCCTGGCCAACATCAGGTGGGCAACAACAACAAGAGAGTGTGCCAAACACTGCCATGGGGAAACTGGCTATAACACCCATAAGCTCGACCCCAACAATACACTCCCTCCAGGAGGCATTAATTCCCAAATATCCATCAGCTGGGAAACTACTTTCAGAACACCTAAGTTTATGGGGGACACCTGAATCAAACCACCACACCATCTCTCCAGCCCTAGGAAAAGGTTTGAAAGACCAGATTCTGTCTGTGAGCTGTGTTGATCTCTACGTAACTGCTGCTTAAGGTCTTCTCAGTGAGCAGTGACATGTGTCCCAAGACAGGATGTTGGAACCATAATAATGATGCCCCCCTCCATCTAAATTCTACTCCTTGGGATTTTTTTAATTAATTTCTTCTATGTTGTATGTGGTTCTTGGGATCACAAGAAAATGACCCATAGTCACTCAGTACTTTTTTTTTTTTTTTGCTTTTTGAGGTAGGGTCTTGCTCAAGCCCAGGCTGACCTGGAATTCACTCTGTAGTCTCAGGGTGGACTCTGCTTCCCAAGCGAGTGCTGGGATTAAAGGCATGTGCGAGGCTGGAGAATGACATTTTGCTCATTAGTGCTGATTTTAACAGACAACCTTGATCAATCAGCATCATTGAGTTAAAATTTACATAGTACAAAATGCTCCCATTTCAAAGTCCTGCATGAAGAATTTTGCTACATGTCTATACATCCATATCAAGACATCTCCACTCCCCCCAAAGGTTCCCTCCGGCCACTTTGCGTGCAGTCTCTACCCACTAGCTCTAGCAGTCACAGATTTGCTTTCTGACACTCTGGATTAACCAGGCACATTCCAGAATCCCGTATCAGTGGATTTTTTTTGCCAGGCATGGTGGCTCATACCTTTAATTTCAGTACTGTAATTTCAGTATTCAGGAGGCCGAGGCAGAAGGATTGGCAGGAGTTTGAGGCCTGCCGGGGCAGCAGTATGAGACACTGTCACAACATAGAAAAGGGAGCACTGGGGAGATAGCTTATTGGTTAAAGGCGCTTGCTTGCAAAGCCTGTCTGCACAGGTTCAATTTGCTAGTATTCACATAAAGCCAGATGCACAAAGTGACACGTGTGTCTGGAGTTAATTTACAGTGGCAAGATGCCCTGGTATGCCTAATATCTGTCTGTCTCTCTATATATATCCCTCTCTCCTCATAAATAAATAATTTCGGGGCAAGGGTTTTCAAGGTAGGGTCTTGCTCTGGCCCAGGCTGGCATGAATTCACTATATAATCTCAGGGTGGCCTCGAACTCAAGGTGATCCTCCTACCTCTGACTCCCGAGTGCTGGGATTAAAGGCGTGTACCACCACACAGAAAATGGGGAGATGGCTCAGTGGGTAAAGTGCTTACTGTGCAAGCATGGGGATCTGAGTCTGGATCCCCAGCACTAAAGTAAAACACTAGCCTTAGGCTTCGTGGTACATACCTGTAACCCCAGTACTGGGGAGGCAGAGTCAGGGTGATCCCCAAAGCTTGCTGTCTATCTGAATTGGTGCATTCTAGGTTCAGTGAGAATCCTTTTCAAAAACAAAGCAGATGAAGCTGGGTGTGGTAGTGCATGTCTTTAATCCCAGCACTCGGGAGGCAGAGGTAAGAGGATCACCGTGAGTTCAAGGCCACACTGAGACTACAGAATGAATTCCAGGTCAGCCTGAGCTAGAGTGAGACCCTACCTCTGAAAACCAAAAACACACAAAAAAAAAAAAATTAAAAAATAAAAACAGCCAGGTGTGGTGGCACACACCTTTAATCCCAGCACTCAGGAGGCAGAGGTAAAAGGATCTCTGTGAGTTCAAGGCCACACTGAGACTACAGAATGAATTCCAGGTCAGCCTGAGCTAGAGTGAGACCCTACCTCTGAAAACCAAAAAAGAAACACACACACACACACACACACACACACACACACACACACACACACACAAAAGAATTCTCATTCAAAAAATAATAAAATTAAAAAGCAGAGAAGTGATAGAGGTGGACATCTTATATTCCTCTGGCGACACCCCCAGCCCAGAAAAATGTTTTAAAGACCAAATTCTGTATGTCAGCAGTGATGGCCTTCATGTAACTATAGTTTCAGTGTTTGTGTGTGTGCACCCACATTTGCATGTACCCTTTTTGTAATTTTTTTTTATGAGAGAGAGAAAGAACTGGCATGCCAGGCACTGCAATCTAATTCCCAATGCATGTGCCACCTTGTGCACACATGCAAGCTGGCACTTGCATCACCTTGTGCATCTGGCTTAAATGGGTCTCTAGGCTTCGCAGTCAAGGGCCTTAACCACTATGCCATCTCTCCAGCCCCCACTAACTTGTTTTGGGGTTTTTTTGTTTGATTTTTTTTTTTTAATTTTGTTTAGTTGAGAGAGAGAGTCAGACAGAAAGAGGAAGACAGAGAGTGGGTATGGATGTACCAAGGCTCCCTGCTACTGCAAACAAATACCAGAAGTATGTACCACTTTCTGCATCTGGCTTTATTTATTGGGGAATCAAACCTGTGCCATCAGGCTTTACAAGAAAGCACCTTTAATTGCTGGGCCATCTCTCCATCCCTCTTGTTTGATTTTTTTAAGACAGGGTTTCACTGAGTAGCCCAGGGTAGCCTCAAACTTCTAATCGTCTTACCTCTGCCTCTCAGCTGCCATGACAGTTGTGGTCACCACCCCCATCTTTGCTGGTTGTTTTGGAGATACAGCCTCCCTGTGTAGCTTAGGCTGGTAGCTAACTCACAGCTGTAGTCTGAGATGGCTTGGAACTCACAATCTTCCTGCTTCTGCCTCCAAAGGATACACATGATTACAGATAAGCAGTCCACTTGACCCTTCCTCTGGCAGTGGTCCTTTGCTGTGCTCAGTCTCAGTCCCTTTTTGTCAAAGCAGGCCCGTCTCTGCTGGGGTGATCCCGTCTCCACTGCCACTCTCTGCTCACGTGGCTGATTAAAGCCGTGCGTTTCACATTTGATCACGTTGTCAAATCCATGTGTTGCACCCATGACACCTGTTTGCCAAGTGATCTTCCAGCCACAATCTTGGTGTTCTGTCCAGAATGCATATTCTATCTATCTATCTATCTATCTATCTATCTATCTATCTATCTATCTCTATCTTTCTCTCTCTCTCTCTCTCTCTCTGACTTATTGAGACAGGGTCTCAGGTAGCCCAGGCTGGCCTCAAACTCTACATAGCTGAAGCTGACCTTGAACTTCTGATTCTCCTGCCTTCCTTTCCCATGTATTGGGATTACAGGCATGTGCCACACACCTGGCTCATATTTTGCAATATGGATAGACTGAGAATTTTCCAGAATTTCAAATTCTGGTTCTCTCTCTCTTTATTTTTATTTTATTTTATTTTTGGTTTATTTCGAGGTAGGGTCTCTCTCTATCTAGCCCAGGCTGACCTGGAATTCACTATGTAGTCTCAGGGTGGCCTCATGGCTACACTTTCTTAGAACTCTCCCCACCTAAATATCCAAGAGCAGCTCTTTTAACTTCTAGTTTCTTTTTCTTCTTCTTCTTTTTTAGTTATTTATATATGAGGTGAGAGAAAGCAAGAAGGGCATGCTAGGGCCTCTTGACACTGAAAACAAGCTTCAGTTGCATATGCCACTTTGTGCATCTTACTTTATGTAGTTGCTAGGGGGGTAATCTGGTTTTATAAGCAAGCGCCTTTAACCACTGAGCCATCTCCCCAGCCTTTTAGCTTCTGTTTTCTACAAAACACTGGAACACACGTCAGCCAGGTTTTCTGCTATGTTATAACAGGGGTTACCTGTCCTCCAGCTGGCAGAACTGAAGGATGCCTCCTGCCTGCTGAGATCTCACTGGTCATCCTTCATGCCTGCGTTCCCTCCAACCTTCTCTCGGATGTGATCTAGGCCCCTGTTGACATGCACCTCAAAACTCTCCAGCCTCTGTTGCCACTTCCAAAGCCACATCACATTTTAAGACACTTGTGACATGAGCAACTCACTTCTGGCAGCAAAAACAGTGTTAGGCGCCAGGCGTGGTAACGCACGCCTTTCATCCCAGCACTCGGGAGGCAGAGGTAGGAGGATCGCCATGAGTTCAAGGCTACCCTGAGACTACATGGTGAATTCCAGGTCAGCCTGAGCTAGAGTAAGACCCTACCTTGAAAAAAACACAAAAAACAAAAACAGAGAGCAGCATTAGTTAGTGATGAAGTTCATGGACCCCGTAGGTGACATAAGCAACAGCAATCTCTTTCTCATGGCTCAGAAGCTTAGCAGTCCAACAGCAAAGTACTGGCAGGTGAGGTTTCCTAGCTGACAGATGGCCTTCCTCCTGATGGCCTTGACCCTGTGTGTATGTTCTCCTGGTGGCTCTTTCTCTCTTATTTCTAAAAAGCTTTATTTATTCATCTTCACATGTGTATTTATATGAGGGTGCCTCTTGACAGATGAACACCAGACACTTGTACCACCTTTCATACATGAGTGGCTTGTGAAAGGAACCCAGGCTGACAAGCTTTGCAAGCAAGTGCCTGTAAGGGCTCAGCCATTGCCCCAACCTCATCTTTCTCTTCTTATAAGCATACCGGTCCCTCTGAGTTAGCGCCTCATCTCTAGGACTTCATGTAACCTTAATTGTCCCTCTAAAGCCCTGTCTCCAAATGCAGTCACACTGGGAGTTAGAGCTTCAGCATGTGAACTTGGGAGAACTCATTTCATCCATAACAGAATTATCAGAATGGGGCTGCATGAAGATTCACATACAAGATTGTGTGCAGAGTTAGGCTTTTTTTTAATTTCTATGGATAAAGATCTAGGGACAGAGGGCTGGAGGGATGGCTTAGCGGTTAAGGCATTTACCTGCAAAGCCAAAGGATCCAGGTTTGACTCCCCAGGACCCAAGTTAGTCAGATGCGCAAGGGGTCACACGCATCTGGAGCTCGTTTTCACTGGCTGGAGGTCCTGGCACTCTTGCTGTCTCTTTCTCCCTCTCCCTCTCCCTCTCCCCTCCCCCCTCTCTCTCCCCTCTTTTTTTGTCAAATAAATAAATAAAAATAATTTAAAAAAAAAAAAGATCTAGGATCTGCCAGGCGTGGTGGCACACACATTTAATCTCAGCACTCAGGAGGCAGAGGTAGGAGGATCATCATGAGTTTGAGGCCACCCTGAGACTACATAGTGAATTCCAGGTCAGCCTGGGCTAGAGTGTGACAGTGTGACCTACCTCAAAAAAAAAAAAAAAAAAGAAAAAGGATCTAGGGATAGAGTCTAGGAGATTGGGTAACTGAATGTATAACATAATAACAAACAAACTAGTTGTTTTCCAACATCAACGGTCCATTATTCATTCCCACCAATGTACAAGAGTGCTAGTGATTCCGTGAGCTTCCCAACACTTAGTACCGGCCTTTGGATCTGCCTGTTATTGGGTGTGGGGTAGTGCTCCTCCATGGCTATGGTCTGCATTTTCCTGAGGATCAACCAGGTTGAATATCTCCTCATGCACTTATTGACCAGTGACTCATCTTCTCTTAGGAAGTGGCTCTTTTATTTGCTTGTTTTCATTTTTATTTATTTACGTGTGGGTATGCACATCTAACCGCTACAAATGAAGGTCCTTCTAGATTTAAATGGGTCGCTGGGCAACTGAACCAGCCAACAGACTTTGCAAGCAAGCGTTTTTAACCACTAAGCCATCTTCCCAGCCCCAGGGATACAGATGCAATAAAAGAGAGATGAGCAACTCAGCTCCCACAGGCATTCTCTTTCTTCTCTTTCTCTGTCCTTCCTCTTCTTCACCCATCCTCTTCATCCTCCTCCTCGTCTTTTTATCAGTGTGATGGAATCTGCCCTGCTTCACCACACTGTGGACTGAAACTGTGAGCCAAAATAAGTCCTTAATAACTTGTTCTTATTTTCTATGTTTACTGCTTTTCTTTGCCCAGTTGTCTGTTACTGAGTGATATACATCAAAATTTTCTCAGGCTGAAGAGATGGCTTGGTGGTTAAGGCACTTGCCTGTGAATCTTAAGGACTTGGTTCAATATCTCAGACTTATAAGCCAGATGCGCATGGTGGCATATGCATCTGGAGTTCATTTGCAGTGGTTGGAGGCCCTGGCATGTTCATTCTCTCTCTCTCTCTCTCTCCCTCTCTCTTTCTCTGATAAATAATAAATACTAATTTTTTTTTCTCAAGGCTGGGGAGAAGATTCAGTGGTTAAAAGTACTTGTTTGCAAAGCCTACCAGCCTGGGTTCAGTTGCCCATCACCTGCATAAAGTTGGACACAAATTGAAGTTGGGCGTGGTGCACTCAGGTGGCAGAGGTAGGAGGATTGCTGTGAGTTTGAGGCCATCCTGAGACATTGATGTATGCATCTGGCATATGTTTGCAGTAGCAAGAGCCCCTGATGTGTGTGCACACACACATAAGTAAAGTTAAATATTTTTATCTTATTTACTAGAGAGAGAAGGAGTGTGGGCATGCCAGGACCTCTTGCCACTGCAAACAAATCCAAGATGCATGCATCCCTAATGGATGGACACTGGGAAATCGAACCCAGGCCTGCAGGTTTTGCAAACAAGTGCTTTTAACCACTGAGCCATCTCTCCAGCCCCAGTTTTAAAAAATGTTCATTTCTTGTTATAATTATGAAAGATTCTGTAGTGACTTCATTTTTAGTATTTCTTTGGACTTGGGAGTATATATTTTACTATCTACTAATATAAGTATACAAGTTCCTTTTCTGTAAATGTTTACAGAATGTAATTCTCTCTACCAAGAAACAAGACAGTGAATTGATTCATCCCCGAAACCTGTTCCTGGTGCTATCCCTCTGTCTGCCCCCGTCATGCTCCTATCTCTTAGGCTTGAAACCTAGGATTACTCTTTGTTTATTTATTTTTTTTGAGGCAAGCCCAACAGACTGGCCTTTTTTTTCATGCTAGAAAGAGAGAGAATTGGTGCCCCAGGGCCTCCAGCCACTGCAGTGGGACTCCAGATGTTTGCACCTTCCTGGACACACGCGCAACCTTGCACACTTGTATCACTTTGTGCACCCGGCTTACATGGGACCTGGAGAGTTGAACATGAGCCCCTAGGCTTCGCTGGCAAGCGCCTTAACCACTAAGCCATCTCTCCAGCCCAGAACCTAGGAATAACCTTGACTTCCTCCCATTCTGTATCCACACCGTGAGCACATGCTGCCAGTTTCACCTGCAGAATATATGTCCTGAATCCAGCCTCTCCTCACCATCTCCATGGCCTACTCTCCACGTTAAATCACCTCAGTGTCCTCAGTCCCTTCATGCTACTGTCTACCAAAGCACCTTCGACTGGATCGTTTAGAAACCACAGCAATTTATTTCTGACACTCTGGAAGCTGGGAAGTCCAAGGTTATGGTCCCAACAGATAGGCTGTCTGGTGAGGGCCACTGTCTGTTTCCAAGATGGCACCTTCTCAATGTGTCCTCACATGGGGGAAATGCCAAGACTGTGCCCTCCTCACAGGATGAGAGAGATGGGAGGGCCAGGCAGCTCTCTGAAGCCACTTCACAGGATCTCCATTCCCATCATGTTCTCACAACTTAATTCTTAGAAGGCCACACCTCTTAAGACCATCACTTTGGTATTTAAATTCCAGCATGAATCTTGGAGGGACACATACATTCAAATCATAGCACTTCCCCTTGTAGCCAAAGAGGGTCTCCCAGCACTTACCTGGGAGTGATTTATGGGATGGTATCACAAAAACACAAGCTCAGGCAAACAGAACTTGTAGCTGGATGACCTCACAGGGTCAACTCTGACTAGGAAAGCATGAAGCTGAAAGGGGAGCTCATCTTCGACTAGCAAAAGTACATCTGTTGGGTAAAGAGTTCCAGTAACTAATTAAGGACCTTGGAGCACATCTGGGGATCATTTATAAAGGCTGATCATCAAAAGAGTTTACACTGGAAAGAGAATATGGACCTATCTAAAGAGAAGCCAGGGAGGAAGTTAGAAAAGAACCCTGCAAATACTGCATGCATATTTTAGAGAGAGAGACTGACATGTCCACTTTAATAAAGAACAGAATAGCTGGGCCTAGTGGCGCACGCCTTTAATCCCAGCACTTATGGGGCAGAGGTAGGAGGATCACTGTGAGTTCAAGGCCACCCTGGGACTACACAGGGAGCTTAGGGTCAGTCTAGGTTAGAATGAGACTCTGCCTTGGGGGAAAAATAAAAGAACAGAATAGCAGAGAATATATAAAGATAGTATATATAAAATTAATGAAATGTATCTACTGCTGGGGGTTAACACAGTACCAGCAAGGCAGGTACAGAGTGGGTTAAAAAGTTCAATTTTGGACTGGAGAGACGACTTAACAGTTAAGGCACTTTCCTGCAAAGCCAAAGGATCCCAGTTTGATTCTCCAGGACCCACGTAAGCCAGATGCACAAGGGGGCGCATGCATCTGGAGTTCATTTATAGTGGCTGGAGGCCCTGGCGTGCCCATTCTCTCTCCCTCTCTCTCTCCCCCTTTCTCCCTCCCTCCCTCCCTCTTTTGCTCTCTCAAATCAATCAATAAATAAAATACATTAAAATTAAAAACAAAAGTTCAAGTTTGAATCCCAACACCCACTATTCACACCTTCTTGTGGCTTTCTGTCACACCCTTTACCCAGATCTGCAAGGCCCCTGACCTGACCTGCCACCAGTGTCCCCCTCATCTCTGTTCCACTGTGCCTGTCGCCCTCAGCCTTGTTGCATGTCCTTGCAGCGCCCCCCACCTCTTCCTCTGCACTGGGCTCCCAGCTTCCATAACATTCTCCTGGTCTTTTTCTGGGCTGCCTTTTGAGAGTAGTCACTCCCTCCCACTTCACACTGTTTTGTGGGGGTTTTTTTCCACTGCACCTATCAGCTCTGGGATTTATCTAGTGGGTGTGACTAGTGCCTCTTATCCCCTCCCATGAGGATATAAGTTCCTGGGGCGCAGGACCTCATCTCTCCTGCATTGCCAATTCACTGGTGCTTGAAATAACACCCGGGGCAGAGGTCTCTTGTCCGACCTCAGTGTTTTCAGGATGTTAGAGTCATAGCCCTAAACATTTCCTTCAGACATGCACGCAGTACCTGATAGGGCACCTTGCGTATGACAGGCAGACTGTAGATGGAAAATAGCTGCTGTCGGGAGCAGCTCCATAAGAGAGGCGTCTCAGAGTGCAGGCTGGGGCTGAGTGAGGTGCAGGGATCTGCTGAAGAACCCAGAGCTAGTGAGGGGCACAGGCCTGAGTCCCATCCTCATCTGAGTGACTCCAGAACCGAACTCCTGACCAGGCTCTTCTCAATCAGTTTCGGCTGATGGCTGCCTGCCTGGGGGGAGGGGGGGGGCGGCTGGTCCAGTGGCATCTGGCTGAATGCCCGGATGTGCCTTTTGTAATCTCCCCAGCCCACAGGCTGAGTCTGTGAGCCCTACTCTCCTGTCTCCCTCCTCAGCTTTCCTAGCTCCCAACCGTGGCGCAAAGTGAAGAAATGTGCAGGAACAAGGTCACTGGTGTGTCCCTTGATGTGCCTGAAGAAACAAGACCTGTACAACAAGTTCAAGGGACGGGTGCAGGCGGCGTGGGGAGGCATCAGGTCCCCACCGGTGGAGTCCAAGTACCTGAATTATCTCTTTGAAGGTAAGACCTCTGTAGGGAAGGGCTAAATGGGAGGCCCTTCCCCCCAGGAATATCCCTCAGGGTCACCACCACCCTAATCATGCTGGTGTCAGTCAGGGGTCTCCTCCCACCAGAGCCAACAATAGCTAAAATGAAAAGGGGATTCATTTGGTGGGTTTCATATGACCATGGAAGCTGGAAAGTTCTTTTTTAAAAAATTTATTTATTTTATTTGAGAGAAGGAAGGAGGCAGAGAGAGAGAGAGAGAGATTGAGGAGAGAATGGGCATGCCAGGGTCTCTAGCCACTGCAAACGAACTCCAGATGCATATGCCACCTTTTGCATCTGGCATACGTGGGTCCTGGGGAATCAAACCGAGGTCACAAAGTGATAACTTGCCTGGATACACTGATGGTAATAGGTGGCTATCAGGTGTGGGTGTAGAGATCTTTCTGACTTCAGTCAAGACAGTGCAAGCGAGGGGTGGTTACAACAGGAAAGTGAATACCAGGCGTTCCCCTCAGAGCTCAGCTCAGTCATTGCTGTCTAGGATGCTGTTGCAGTCCAGTTCGCATTGCTGGTAGAAATCACCCAACCAAGAGTAGCTTCTGGGAAAAAGAGGTTTATTTTGGCTTACAGGCTTGAGGGGAAGCTCCACGATGGCAGGGAAAAACGATGGCATGAGCAGAGGGCGGACATCACCCCCTGGCCAACGTAAGGTGGAACACAGCAACAGGAGGGTGTACCAAACACTGGCATGGGGAAACTGGCTATAAAGCCCATAAGCCCACCCCCAACAATACACTCCCTCCAGGAGGCATTAATTCCCAAATATCCATCAGCTGGGAACCTAGCATTCACAACACCTAAGTTTATGGGGGACACCTGAATCAAACCACCACAGATACTGAAAATTATCAAGGGCAAAACAGTGTTTAGAGAGAGAGGGTAGGGCTGGAGAGATGGCTTAGCAGTTAAAGGCACTTGCCTGTGAAGCCTAAGGACCCAAGGACTCTCCAAGTCCCACAAAGGTGAGGCAAGCGCAAGGTCTCACATGCCCACTAGGTGGCATGAGTGTCAGTTGGAGTGGCTGCGGCCCTGCCATGCCAGTTCTCTCTCCCTCTCTCCCTCTCTCCCTCTCTCCCTCTCTCTCCCCCCTCTCTCTCTCTCTCTCTCTCTCTCTCTCTCTCTCTCTCTCTCTCTCTCTCTCTTTCTTTCTCTAAAAAGTAGATAAATATTCAACAATAGGGTAGATATTCAACAGAGGATGGCAGGAAAGGATGGTAGAGAAGAAAAGATTTGGGTCGAAGGAGGCTGGATGAGTGGGTTGGTAAAAAGCAGAGAGGGAGCTTTGGAGATGGCTCAGCAGATCAAGCACTTGTGATGCAAGCATGAGTGCCTGAGTTCTGATCGCCAGGCCCCACATAAAAGCCAGAAGCCATGTTGAGCTTCTGTAATCCCAGCATGCAAGTGGTGAGATGGGAGATGAAGGCAGGAACTCCCAGAAACTCACAGGCCAGTTAGCCTGGTGAACACAGCACTGAACAAAAAAGAAAAAAAAAGAGTCCCTGCTTCAAACAAGGTGGAAGGTGAGGACCAACATCTGAAGGTCTTCTGACCCCCACATATGTGTTGTGTACATTCACGTGAACATGCATGCACCCTACACACACACACACGTACACACAAAATAAATAAAAAAGTATGAATGAGTGAGAAGGGAGGAAGTATGAAGAGGTTAAAAGGAAGCAGTAAGAAAATGGGAAGGAAGGAGGGTGGGGAGAAAGATAATTATTAAGAAAGAAGCGAGGAGGGCTGGAGATATGGCTTAGTGGTTAAGGCACTTGCCTACTAAGCCATGTTTGACTCTAGATTCCACATAAGCCAGATGCACAAAAGGTGAGGCAAGTGCAAGGTCGCACATGCCCACTAGGTGGTGCAAGCATCTGACGTTCAATCTCAGTGGCTGAGGCCCTGGCACACGAATTCCCCCCGCTAAAATTTACAAAATAAAAAGAAGAAGAAGCAAGATGAAGACTTTTTTTTTTTTTTTTTTTTTTTTGGTTTTTCGAGATACTGTCTCACTCTAGCCCAGGCTGACCTGGAATTCACTATGGTGTCTCAGGTGGCCTCGAACTCACGGCGAACCTCCTACCTCTGCCTCCCAAGTGCTGGGATTAAAGGCGTGTGCCACCACGCTGGCTAAGACTATTATTACCAGCCAAAGTTCTCCAGGAAATCCAAACTTGGAGAATGTATCTAGGTACAACAGGAGATTTTGTATGAGAGTGGACCCCCACCCAAGACAACCACAGGAGACTCTATATCCTTCAAGGACGTTATATCCTCAGAAATACTGCCATTGGCCTTCCTGGGACAGACAGAGTGTGAAATCAAAGGTGGCTGCTCGTTTCTCGCCATTTCTGCTGGCAAGCTGCAGAAATGTTAGCTGCTGGTGATACCTACCACCCTTGGTAGAGAAGGAGGCCAGCTTAAAGGGTGGAGGCTGTAGCTCAGAGGGCCATATTGAGAGCCAAGGAACATCATCCAGACCTTAAACTCTAATGACACTTATCTGGCTGGATTTTAAAGCTTGGGACTATATTTCCATTTCATTTCTGTTCCCCCATCACTACTGCCCTGCACTGGCCCCACATTTTATGCAGGGAGCAGAGGATGGAAATAGAAATTGTGTCCAGGAATTACACTGACTGGACCATCCCAGATCTCATCTGAATCTGACTCAGATATTGCCCGTGGGAATTTGAGTTGCTGTGATAATGGCAGGAGACTGGGGGGGTGGGGGACGTGAGAGAGGGTGAATGTGCATTTGAAAAGGATGCGAGTTTGGGACCAAGAGGAAAGTCCAGAACACTCTCCGGAGATGTCCTGCCCAAACCCCTGGGTGCGGTACAAACGTTCCATGTCAGCAGAATTGTCATGTGTTTGAGGTGGGGGAGGGGCCGCCTAGAGTGGCAGAGAGGAACACTGGGTGGCCCTTCCACCACTGTTCCTTCCACCTGGTCTTGTTTTGAGCCAGTGTCTCTTTACTGGTTCTGGAGTTTTCAGGGCCAGTGGTTCTTGGGCCTCTGCTCCCCTGAGGACAAGAGATTAGAGGCGCACGTGGCCACGGCCCGCTGCCTGTGTGAGATCTTGGAAATTCAAACTCTGGCAGGCTCAGGTCCCCTCAGGCCTCAGGGTTGTGCAGGAAGTTCACTGAACCGCTGAACCATCTCTCCAGCCCCAGAAAAGAAGTTTTAAATTTGGGGGCTTTTGGCTGGAGAGATGGCTTAGCACTTAAGGACCCATATTTGACTCCCCAGGACCCATGTAAGCCAGATGCACAAGGTGGTGCATGCATCTGGAGTTCATTTGCAATGGCTTTAGAGGCCCTGACATGCCCATTCTCCCTCCCTTCCTCCTTCCCTCCCTCGCCCCCCTCTCTCTCTTAAATAAATAAATAAAATGTTTTTTAAAAAATTTGGAGCCTTAAAATAGTATGACTATCCTGGGTCACCCAGATAGTTAATGTCCTTAAGGGAGAGGACTTCCTGAGCTGGAGGTAGAAGAGATGGAGAGAGGGAAAGGTGTAGAGATGAGAGGTGTGATGGTCTGGTTGAAACAGCAGGAATGTGATGAGAGCTGGAGGTGCCTTGCACAGCTGGCAGGCGATCCACTGACAAGTGGACAGGAAACCAGGACTCAATCCAACAGACTCTGTGAGTCTGGAAGCTAGCTGACTGTACCCCAGGGGTCCACAATGAGACCAGGGCAGATAGGCAGTGGGACCCTCAGAGGGTGCTAACGGGTCCTGTTTTGTTTCTACTAGTGGAGCCAGCCCCGCCTGCTCTTGTGCTCACCCGGACTGAGAAGATCCTCAGGGTAAATGCCACCTACCAGCTGCCCCCTTGCATGCGCTTGATGGATCTGAAGTATGAGGTGAAATTCTGGAAGGAGGGCACTGGAAGCCAGGTGAGAAGGCCCTTGGCTGCCCTCAGGCTAAACCTACTTCGTCCCCTCTCTCACACACCCTAGACTCTTGGCCAGCTCACATGGTCTTCAGCAACAGTCACCTGCGACACCCTGTGTTCCACTTAGGACACCAGGACAAGGCACCCCGCCCTTCACAGGACAGGTGTCAGCTACACCACAGGCTTCTTTATTTTTCACAACTTCAAACAATGTATGTATGCATATGTCTCTACATGTCCACACACACATATACTGTATTTTGTTCATATATACCTCATTACCCTCTCTTACCCCCCCCCCACTCCTCTCAACCTTTATATCACAGAAGACAATGACTCCAACTCCTCCATCAACCATTAACTCCTGAGGGAGGGCTGGGGCCTCTCGCACCCCTCCTCCATCCATGACAGAGTGTGAATTACTCCTGTCCTGGGCAGGTAACCACGGCTGCTGGACTTTATGAGGGTAATGGCCATGTCACGCCCGGATGATGGAGTTCCACAGCACTTCTCCCCATCCTCAGCGATGTTGTCTTGAAGGGCATCTCATTTAGGGCAAAGCACTCAGTAGTCACTTATTCTCAGTGCTTTTGTGTGTCTCTGCATTAATCATCTCCCACTGTAGGAAACAAATAAACTTTCCTGACCAAGGCTGAAAGCAATAGTAACCTGTGGATATAAAAATATTTATAAAGAAGCTGGGCAAGGTGGCACACGCCTTTAATCCCAGCACTCAGGAGGCAGAGGTAGGAGGATCACTGTGAGTTCAAGACCACCCAGAGAATAGAGTGAATACCAGATCAGCCTGAGCTAGAGTGAGACCCTACCTCAAAAAACTAAAGTTTATAAAGGGTTGGAGAGATGGTTTAGTGACTAAAGGCTCTTGCTTGCAAAGCCTGACAGCCTGAGTTCGATGCCCCCAAAAAAGTGAGCATCTGGAGTTTGCTTGCAGTGGCAGGAGGCCCTGGAACTCCCATATTCACTCTCTTTCTGTCTGCCTTTCTCTTTTACAAATAAATAAGTTTTTTTTTAATATTTAGAAGGCAGTTTGATAGCACATCTATTTAGCAAAAACTACAGCAGTTGCTTCCCCACTAGGGCTTAAGACCTCTCCAGCCATGGACTTTCAACCTGGTTTACAGTACCAAGCACGAATCCCTTTTTGTGGAGAAGGCACAATACAGACTGATTGGTCTGCCCACAACAGTGTTGCCTCTGTCGCACCAGTGGGCACATCTTTCTTGGCAGGTCAGCATTGTAGTGTGTCGGGTCCGCCACTGAGCGCGACCGTCGATTACCCTTCTCTCGCTGCAGTCTGCATCGTACCTTCCCGCACTCTGGCGGCTAGCCAGCAGAGGGAAAGCTTCCAGCTCGATTTCATCTTGATTTTTCCACATCCTGCAACCAAAGGATATGATATCTTCAGCAATATACTATTCAGTTCTTTTTTAAAAATTAATTTATTTATTGCAAGCAGAGAGAGACAGAAGAGAGGCAGACAGAGAATGGGTTCACCAGTGCCTCCAGCCACTGCAAACAAACTTCAGACGCATGTGCCCTCCTTGTGCATCTGGCTTATGTGGGTCCTGAGGAATCGAACCTGGGTTCTTTGGCTTCATGGGCAAATACCTTAACCATCAAGCCATTTCTCCAACCCACTATTCAGTTCTGATGGCACCTCATTTTCAAAATAATCGCAATCCCCTCTTTTTTAAAAAATATTTTTTATTTATTGGAGAGAGAGAGGGAAGGAAAGAGGGAGAGAATGGGTGTGCCAGGGCCACTAGCCACTGCAAGCAAACTCCAGACGCATGCACCACCTTGTGCATTTGACTTACGTGGGTACTGAGGGATGGAACCTGAGTCCTTAGGCTTTGATGGCAAGTGCTTTAACCACTAACCACATCTCTCCAGCCTGCTCTCTCTCTTTTTTTTTTTTTTTTTTTTTTGGTCCAATTAATTCTCAGTCAAGTGTGCTGCAAGAGTGCAGAGGTCAGGCTCCTGAGACATTAGATTTATTACAGAAAATCCAGATGAGCTCCAGGAAGCACAGCTAAAGTACCCAGTGATGGCCACGAAAGTATCTGTTACCTGCAGCTCCAGACTTGCGTCCAGTGCATTTGCTGACTGTGCCCAGTGTCTAGTGACGGCAGATTGGCAACCCTTTTGTGAACAGGGCCAGAGTAGGTGTGTTTGGCCTTGTGGGTGACAAGGTCCGAGCTCTGCTGCTGTCATGCACAAGGAGCCACAGACGATATGGAAATGAGTGAGCGTCTCTGGGTTCTAGTTTTAGGAGGTCAGACTGTGGGCCAGGGTCAGCTACGGCGCTAGTTTGCTGACCCCTGTTCTTGTTCATTCTTTCTTCCAATACCTACACTGACCCTAAGGATGTGAATCCAGCATGGTGTGCATTTCCAGAACCTCACACATACAGTGAAACGTCACATGATACCCCATAAATAGGTACAGTTTTGTTTAAGACGGTGTCAATCTTCCTGCCTCGACCTCCCCAGTTCTGGGATTATAGGCATGCACCACTACATCCAGCTTAAATACAGACTTTTTTGTTATTTATATGTGTATGTAAAGTGTTGTAGTGTAGTACGTGATGTTATGTGTGTGCAGATGTGAGCACTCTGTGTGCATACACGTACGGGCCAGAGAAGAATGCTGCGTGTCTCCTTCTTTCCGCCTGTTTCTTTGAGACAGAGTCTCTCACTCAACCCAGAGCTTCCCTTTTAAACATTTTTGAATCGGGGGGGGGGGGGAGGAAGTGGTGTCAAGCAAGCTCCGGTAATTCCCCAGTCTCTGCCTCCTCCCCCCACCTTGCTGGACTGGGGTTACAGACAGGTGTAACCATGCCCTGCTGTTTTCGTGGGTGCTGAGAAACCACACAGGCTGCCTCAGGCCTCCTCTGGTCCTCATGCTTTCACAGCGGACACTTTACCCACTGAGTCCTCTTCCCAGACTGCAGGCTGCTTTTGAACCCCAGTCATCCCCTACCTGGAGATTCAGCTGAGAAGAAACCAGGTAGCATTAGAAAGTGTGACACCCCCCACCCCAGGGACTGGAGGGCTGGCTCAGCAGTTAAGGTGCTTACTTGCAAAGCCTGATGACACAAATTCGATTCTCCAGGACCCACGTAAAGTCAGATGCACAAAGTGACACACGCATCTGGAGTTAGCAGTGACTAGAGGCCCTGGTGTGCCCATTTCCCCCCCCTTTCTCTCTCTTTCCTCTCTGTGCTTGCAAAGAAGTAAATAATAAATGAAGTACACCCCCAACATTAGCACTTTAATATAGGATGGGAGAAGAAAGTCCCACAGTTCCCACCCCATCTACTCACCCCTCCTGTGCCAGCCCTTAACTCTGCTCATTCTTACCACGGCCAATTTCTTCAAACAGACCCTCTTTCCTGCCACCCCCCATGGACAGCCCGTGCAGATCCCACTGCAGCCAGCCACCAGTGGGCGCCACTGCCTCAGCGCCAGAACAATCTACACCCTCACCACCCCCAAGTACAGCCACTTTTCTGAGCCCAGCTGCATCTTCCTGGGGGTCCCAGGTGGGTGGAACGAGGTGCTGTCGTGGGGACTTCCCTCCCAGGCCTCGGAAGTTTCATGATACAGTGGTTAAATATAGAGCGAGAGACACCTTGGCAGATGGAAATCCCAGCTCAGCCATACTGGCTGCGTGGCTCCTGAGCACATTACAAAACCTCTCTGAGCCTTGGGTTTCCACGGAGATGGGCTTATTCTCCTGAGGACGGAGTAAGGTGGCCGCATGAAGTGACAGGCACTGTTGTTCTGCTTCTTAATTAATGTGCTCTCTCCTCCCTAGGGGCCAACTGGCCAGTCCTGGTGCTGCCCTCCTCGCTGCTCCCTGTGCTGTTAGCCGTTGCCACAGGGGGTGTGATCTGGAAGTGCCTCAAGGAGAACCCCTGGTTTCAGCGGGTGAAAATGCCTCGGGTCCTGGTATGGAAAGTCTGGGGTGTGCGGCAAGAAATAAGCATGGGGTGCTGAGGAGTAGGAAGTGGAACTGGGTTTCCAGTAGTTCAGACAATATTGAACTGGCCCAGATTGCATTGCATCCATCTCTACTTCATGTCTAAGTTTCCACCATTAGCAATGCATTCCTTTTGCACTGAACCCAACAGGAGATCTGTGCAGGGGGGATACCTCTGTCCCTTTCAGTGGGATCTCTTCTCTGCTAAGGATTTGTCAGGCATAGAGAGGAATGCCCCAACTCTGCTACTTTGGCAAGGCAGCCAGAAGGAAAGAGGGAAGGTGACACTAAGCAAGGACAACTTAACCCAGGCCGAGTCTCAACCCAGGCCAACCTCAAGAAGCCAGAGCCTCATGCAAGAATCCAGGGCTGGCTGGGGCAGGAGGGGCCTGGAGAGGTCAGACAAGGACCCGACTAAAGGTGGGGATCTCTAAACACTCAGGTAGAGGTTAGACTTCAAAGACAGATTCCCAGTGTCCCTGTGTCATAACAGGGTGGTGGAAAGTAGTTTCACAATCCTTAGCTTCAAAATCGGTGGGGAGACCATAGCTAACTGCCTGCACAGCGACCTCTGGTGGACAATTAGTATATCGCCCCAGCCCTCAGACTGCCTCTTGGCAACCAACAGCATCATCTCCCACACCAGCCGCTTCTCCCACCCCAGTGCCTGCACCTGGGATCTTACTCTGGGGGTCCCCAGGGACGTAGGTGACAGGCAAGCCCTGCCATCAGCACTTATATCTTTTTTTTTTTTATTTTTTTTGTTCATTATTTATTTATTTATTTGAGAGCTACAGACACAGAGAGAAAGACACATAGAGGGAGAGAGAGAGAATGGGCGCGCCAGGGCTTCCAGCCTCTGCAAACGAACTCCAGACGCGTGCGCCCCCTTATGCATCTGGCTAACGTGGGACCTGGGGAACCGAGCCTGGAACCGGGGTCCTTAGGCTTCACAGGCAAGCGCTTAACCGCTAAGCCATCTCTCCAGCCCAAGCACTTATATCTTTTGATGATGGCCAGAAGAGCTGGATAATCCCCTAGGTACCTCCCCACTCACTGAGGTGACTCTGAGGTACAGTGACTCCCTGGACCCCCAGCAGGACTGAAGTCCTTGCTTGATAACTCGTGCTCCTTCAGGGCCTCTCCCCCACCTCTGCTACCATCTGGCTTGCATACTCCCTGACTGGGTTTCCTGGGAGCAGCTCCCAAGAAACAGCTTCCACTTGAAACCATCTTGAGGTTGTTTCTGGGGATGGGGGAAGGCAGGTTCAACCAGTAATACTTCAGGAAGCCTGAGTCATCTACTCTCCCCTCTCCTTCCACATCAGGATTTTTCTGGATTCAGACAACCTGTGACAACCTTCCAACCCAGTGGACCACAGTATCCAGACGCCCTGTTCCTCTGTCCCCAGAAAGAACCGACCATCAGGGTCAGGCCACCCCCTCAAGTCAGGGATCCAGCCACCCTCCAGGGAGGGTCAGAAAAGGACAGCACTGAGGATGAGCTTGAGGACACGGAAGACAGCGACAGCCTCCAGCCCTACCTGGAGCCCCCTCCCTTTCTGAGGAAAGAACTCCAGGTTGCCCAGCACTCTGAGGCAGATGAGTCTGGAGTGGACTCAGGGGGGGCCTCCTGGACACCTCTGGACAAGAGTGAAGGCTCCTCTGCCTGGGACGCTTCAGACAGGAGCTGGCCCAGTGCTGTAGTCTCCTTGCCCTGGGATGAAGCTGAGTCCTCCAGCTATTTGATCAAGAAAAGACTGGACCAAAGACCCGACTGGGACAGACAGCAGGAGCCCCTCCCATGCCTGGATTTCTCCGAGAACTTGGGTGCCCTGGAGGAGCCTCTGAAGGAAGTTCCTTCCTGGTGGGCCATGTGGGGTGCCTCATGCCCACAGCAGGATCTGGTCACTGAAGAACCTCTGGTTTCTCTTCAGACACTGACTTTCTGTTGGGACAGCAGCCCTAAGGAGGGAGAGGAGGAGGAAGAGGAGGGTGACTGGGAATCAGAACCCGAGGACAGCAGTGGAGGCAGCTGGAAGGCTGCAGGCCTGCACAGGGCTGAGGCCATGGGGGGGACGCTGGGGCATTATATGGCCAGGTGAGCTGGCCCCAGTGTCTCATGCCATCTGGTGCTGCTCTTCCGAGGGATCTGGTACACCCCTGAGTCACACCCAGATTTGTCATCTGGACTGAGCCGTAAGATGCCACCCCCACTTGCAACAACCCACCTGCTACAAGAGGTCAGGGCCGTGGTCAGGGACTGGATGGGTCTGTTCCTTGTTCCTGAGACTTGCAACCTGGTGGAAGGTCATTCCTGGGCATCAAGAAACAAGCACGGTCAGGCTGCTGCAGACACCAAGGGCCAACACTCCCCGGGGAGCATCTGCAATTGGGAGAGGGATGTCACCGGAGGCACATCTGGTGTATCAGAGCTCATGCCCTTCCCAGCCTCTCCTGAGTGAGTCTCAGCCTCTTGATTGAGTAATTGGCAGTCTCTAGGGTGGGTCTCGACAAACATCCAGTTGGCTGATGGGTTGGAGGGGACAGAAAGGGAAGTTGTCCTTCAGAATCTGGGCCCCTGAGTCACACATAGCATTGTGCAGTGAGATAGCCCTGGGTTCAAATTCCAACACTGCTCACAGTTTACTAGTGGCGACTTGAGTAAGCCACCCTCATTCTTTGTGCTTCAGTGTCCTCATCGGCCACTTCCACGTGGCTATGGTGAGGGTCCAGCGAGCTCTCAGGTGTGTGTGGCATGAGGCTCGTATCAATGGTGCCGGCCACATGGTGGCTGACAGAATCCTCTATCCGTCCAGGCTTCAAGGAGATCACTACCTGTGACGCCCCAAACCCAAAGGAATAAGAGAGCCTACCTTCTAACCTGTCTTTCCTCTAGGTCACCCCATTCCTTCCTTGTCACTGCCCCCTCACCTCCTAGTCAGCGGGCTGGGCCCAGCCTCGCCTCCTTCCCCTTCTCAGCCACGGCAGCTTCCCTTCTCTCACGCGCACTGACCACTTCACAGAGGTGCTTTGAAAAGACGCGAGGCTGCCACCACAGAGTGCTATCTTCTTCTTCAGTGACATGCACTCTTTCTAAAAGAATCTCTTCCCACGTTTTAAACTTCTGATCTAGCTTGAGCTTCTTAGGAATTCTAAATTCCAATTCATTTCTGGTCATCAGGTTGTTTACAAAACCCCTTGAGGAAAGAGCGTGAAAATCCACTGTAATCCACTCATTGTGTGTGCTGGGCACTTCACGGGTTACAAAGTCCTTCCTGATCCACAGCAGCTGGGAGCTGTGGTGAGGGCCCAAGTGCGTGGTGCCTTACGTCAGAGTGATGTGTGATTCTTCAGCGTCCTGAGACTACATGTTGCTTTTGCACACTTGTATTTATATTTAACTTTGCTTTGTTTTATATGTCATATTTAAATAATACCCTAATGTCTGTTTGTACTTTACCCCAAACCGTGAATAAAAGAGCCCTGTTTTTAGAAAAAAGGGAATAATTTATGGGAATATGTATGTCCCTCCTTTTTTTTTTTTTTTTTTTTTTTTGGAGGTGGGGGCTGTAGCCCAGGCTGACCTGGAATTCACCATGTCATCTCAGGCTGGCCTCAAACTCACAGCAATCCTCCTACCTCTGCCCCCCCCCCCCGAGTGCTGGGATTAAAGGCGTGCCTCCACGCCCAGCTTGGACGCCTGGTTTGTGCACCTACTTTTCAAAGGCTTTTCTCCACTCAACTGTGAGGAATGTCAGGATCTTGGCCTGAGGAGATGGCTAAAGGCACTTGTTTACAAAACCTACTGACCCAGTTTCAATTCCCCAGCACCCACTTAACAAGCCAAGTGCAAAGTGGCGTATGCATCTGTGATCCTGACATGCCCACAACAATGGGAGGTGCTCCCAGCGGCCCCTCAAAGAGGGTGGAGCACAGACGCCTTGAAGGTATCCTCTGACCTCCATGTTCTGGCTGTGGCACACACACAATAACTAAATGAATAAAAAGAGTATAAAGATATCAAACAGATCCCCAGAAGGATCCTCAGAAATGAGGGTTTGGGGTACACAGTGGCACATGATTCCAGGTAATTCCTACAGGGGAACAGGCAGTTGAGGTAAGGAAGGGGAGGCAGGGATGGAAGTAGGAAATTAACAGTCATCATTTTGTAGCAATTGGAACTCTGTGCCCCTAGGGCCCTTTGGAGATCAGTGTGGGCTCACTTTAGATTTGTCCCGGATGTGGGAACAGAAGGGTTTAGCACCGAGTGTGCCCATGCTGTTGGTATGGAGGCTGCCCGCTGAGGCACAGCTGTTGGTATTTTTGGTTTGGCTTGTTTTATTTTTCTGATCTTGGATATCGAACCCAGGGCCTCACATGAGACAGGCAGGTGGTGTACCACTGAACTATAGCCACAGCCCTCTCTTCCAGTTGTTGAGGACGCTGGGTCTCAATAAGTTGTCTTGAGCTCACCCTATAGCTGACCTTGCACTTTCCATCTTCCTGCCTGGGCCTCTGCAGCAGCTGGGGATCACAGACATTTGCCACAGCTCCAGCCTCTCAGGTACTCACAGGTGAGACCCATACAGCCCGGCATAAGAAAGGTGGGTGCCAGATTGGAGAAATGGCTTAGCAGTTAAGGCACTTGCCTGTGAAGCCTAAGGGCTCATGTTCGACTTTCCAGATCCCACGTAAGCCAGACGCGCAGTGACGAAGCTCACGAGGTTGCACGTGAGCACAAAGGGACACGCTCGTCTGTAGTTCAACTGCAGTGGCTGGAGGCCCTGGCACGCCAATTTTCTCACTCTCTCACTCTCACATAAAAAGACAGTCTGTTGTGTTTGTCTCAAAAAAAAAGGTGAGTGCCATGGGGACTGGGCTGCGGCCGAGTCCCCTGTGACATTGAGGTCAGAGGACTTCGCGCAGTGGCGACTAGTTCCTTCACTGAAGTGCAGAGCACCATCCCTGCCGCGACACCCCAGGGACTCGATGGTACAGCCCTGTGTCTGCAGGTGTCGCCACAGACTGCTCCACGGAAGCCCTCGGAGCTGTTCCAACAAGTCTCTTTCCCTGGAATGCCGCCTCGAGGCTTCCTGGGCCTGGAACAGATGCTTTGCCACCTTCCCACGAGCCATGGCAGGTGAGTGCTTCCAGCTCTGAGAAAGCAAAGGGTCAGCCCACAGAGGAGACGAGAATGGGACTTCTATGTGAGCTGCCAGGGTGAGAAGTGACAAGGTTGGCTAGGCTCCATCCTGCAGTCCAGCGACAGTCCTTGACCTCTGCCTCCCCCAAGCCAGTGCCTTCCAACGCATGGCAGACTATTAATAGTGTACTATGTGGCCAGGCTCAAGCATCGCCCCAGCACACACACCTACCCATCCCCCCCAGACACACACACACACACACACACACACACACACACACCCTCCTGGACAAAGTAAGAAAGGCAGGACTGCCTAGGGTTCTCAGCTGCTGGACTCTGGAGAGCTAGGAGAAGGGGAGGGAGAATGGGGGGCATTGCCACACCCTGGTTCAGTACCTAGCACGGGGGGGGGGGAAGCTTGGCACTGGTTGAATGCATGAAAGAAATAATGAGTTAATTGACGAAGGAGTGGCGGTCAGTAGGCTGCTGTCTGTGCCTGACTTGTAGGTAGCTGAGATCCCAGATTCCTGTCTCATGTGGGTGATTGCTTGGTGGTCAAACTGCTGGGAGCGGGTAAGAGTTAAGACTGCAGTTCTCTGACTGCGACCTGTAACTAAACATTGCTCCTGTGAGTTAGGACTTATCAGTGACCATTGTCCCCATCTTCCCAGAGCACATGTGCATGCTAAATAGGGTGAATGCTCTTTTCAGAAAACAGACCAAGCCGGGCATGGTGCCACACCTTTAATTCCAGCACTTGGGAGGCAGAGGTAGGAGGATCACTGTCACTATGAGTTCAAGGCCACCCTGAGACTACATAGTGAATTCCAGGTCAATCTGGGCTAGAGTGAGACCCTACCTTGAAAAGAAAGAGAGGGAGGGGAGGGAAGTGGAGGGGAGAGAAGGGAAAGGAAGGGAAGGGAAGGGAAGGGAAAGGAAGGGAAGGGGAGGGGAGGGGAGGGGAGGGGAGGGGAGGGGAAGGGGAGGGGAGGGGAGGGGAGGGGAGGGGAGGGAAAGGGAAGGGAAGGGAAGGGAAGGGAAGGGAAGGGAAGGGAAGGGAAGGGAAGGGAAGGGAAGGGAAGGGAAGGGAAGGGAAGGGAAGGGAAGGGAAGGGAAGAGGGAAAACAGATCAGAATTTCTATCTACATCAAAAAGTGTGAGTCAGGGCTGGAGAGATGGCTTAGCAGTTAAGCGCTTGCCTGTGAAGTCTAAGGACCCCGGTTCAAGGCTCGATTCCCCAGGACCCACGTTAATCAGATGCACAAGGGGCGCACGCGTCTGGAGTTCGTTTGCAGTGGCTGGAAGCCCTGGCGTGCCCATTCTCTCTCTCTGTCACTCTCAAGTAAATAAATAAAAATGAACAAAAAAAAAGTGTGAGTCAGTCCTATGAGTCAACTCTTTAAAGATAGTGTCGGTGCCATCCAGGAAGCCTGCACCTTGGCATGAAGTGACTCAAAAGCTGTCCATAGGGCCAGGCATGGTGGCGCACGCCTTTACTCCCAGCACTCAGGAGGCAGAGGTAGGAGGATCACATTGAGTTTGAGGCCACCCTGAGACTACATAGTGAATTCAAGCTCAGTCTGGGCTACTGATACCCAAAAAACAAAAAAGCTGCCTATAAAGTGTCATCCGCTGGGGTTGGGCTTTGCTTCATTTTCCCTACTGCTTCTTAAGGTGAAATAGAAGGAGAAGGTGGAGTGCCAGGATCAGCCCCCGTCCTGGCGGGCAAAGCCATCAGCAGGTGGCAGAGGCTCTCTCTGGGTGACAGTGCTTCCAGGGTTAGCATATACGGCCTCACCTCAGTTTTTCTGAGTGCTAAGTAGGCCCTCTGAGAAGCCAGTGTCCCACAGTGGCTTGGAGTCCCCCCCCACCCTACCCTCTCACCTGTTTCTGGGCCCCAAACCTTTTCATGGTCACCCCTCCTCCAAATAAATGCCCCCTTTTCTGCATGCGCATGTGTAGCATATGTGTGGTGTCACGTGTGTGGGATGGATGCATGTATGTGTGCAGATGAGCACACTTCATGCACAGAGACCAGAAGAGAGCCTCAGACGCCTTCCTCTATCACTTACCCGTGTCCTTCCTCGAGACGAGCCTCTGAGGGCCACCCCCTGGAATTCTCTCCCCTCACACTGCATGGGCGGCCGCTCCCAGCTGTGTACATGGAGGCCAAGGGAAGGGCACCCAGTCTCAGGCCACCATGCCTGTGTGGCAAGCCTGGAGATCCCGCGTCCCAGTTCCTGCTGCTGCCGCCTCTCCTCCTCCTCCTACCTTTTTTTTTTTTAAATTATTTATTTATTTGAGAGCGACAGACACAGACAGAAAGACAGATAGAGGGAGAGAGAGAGAATGGGCGCGCCAGGGCTTCCAGCCTCTGCAAACGAACTCCAGACGCGTGCGCCCCCTTGTGCATCTGGCTAACGTGGGACCTGGGGAACCGAGCCTCGAACCGGGGTCCTTAGGCTTCATAGGCAAGCGCTTAACCGCTAAGCCATCTCTCCAGCCCTTTTTTTTTTTAATTATTTTTATTTTTATTTATTGGACAGAGAAAGAGGGAGGAGCGGAGAGAGAATGGGCGCGCCAGGGCCTCCAGCCACTGAAAACGAAATCTAGATGTGTGCGCCCCCCTTGTGCTGCTTGCTAACATAGGTCCTGGGGAATCGAACCTGGGTCCTTTGGCTTTGCAGGCAAATGTCTTAACCTCTAAGCCATCCTTCCAGGCCTTCCTCCTACCTTTTAATCATTTAAGCTGTAAATGTTTCTAACCTAGCAGCAAAGGATGTTTGTAGAAAACAATACACTTTTAATAAAACTGTTGAAGAGATCTAAAGTATAAAAAGGTTTTAAATATATATATATCTTTAAAAAATATTTTTATTTATTTATTTTCAAGCAGAGAAAGACAGGGAGTGAGAGAGGGAGGGGGGAGAGAGAATGGGCACACCAGGGCCTCTAGCAGCTGCAAACAAACTCCAGATGCATGCACCACTTTGTGCATCTGGCCTTACATGGGTACTGGGGAATCGAACCTGGATTGTTAAGCTTTGCAGGCAAATGCCTTAACCACTGAGCCATTTCTCCAGCCATCTAGATGTCAAAATATTGCCCAAAAGATATAAAGCTTAATAATAAAGTCACTGATCTAATTAAAAAGGACTGGATGCAGCCCGCCATCCTCCACGTTGACACCAGCGTGACACCACCGGGAAATGAGCCCAGGGCTGTGAACGCCTCCTGGTCCCGACCCGAGGAGCCTGCAGAGCTCCAGTTCCTGGTGATGGCGTCCTTTCAGCCTCCCACCCCCTAGAGAGTGAGACCAGCCTAACTGCTGCATCCATTACCAATAAGTACCATCCCGAGCCAGGTGTGGTGGCCCATGCCTTTAGTTCCAGCACTCAGGAGGAAGAGGCAGGAGGATCACCATGAATTCAAGACCAGTCTGAGAATACATAGTGAATTGCAGGTCAACCTGGGCTAGAGCAAGACTCTACCTCAAAAATAAAAACAGGGCTGGAGAGATGGCATAGCGGTTAAGCACTTGCCTGTGAAGCCTATGGACCCCGGTTCGAGGCTCGGTTCCCCAGGTCCCACGTTAGCCAGATGCACAAGGGGGCGCACGCGTCTGGAGTTCGTTTGCAGAGGCTGGAAGCCCTGGCGTGCCCATTCTCTCTCCCTCTATCTGTCTTTCTCTCTGTGTCTGTCGCTCTCAAATAAATAAATAATTAAAAAAATAATAAATAAAATAAAATAAAATCATCCTAGGATGTCTTCAGAATCAACAGCTAGCTGAGCAGGGCTGGCTCTGGGTGGCGAGAGCGCCATTGACAGCACACACAGGAGGCTGCAACCCAGGTGAGACATCCTCTGGGTGTCTGACTTTGTCCTTGTCAGGGGTCTCCTCTCAGTCAAAATCTCTACCTCATGGACCAAATCAGCCAGGCCAGACTTGCAGGTGGAGCTGGGAGGTGGGGGTGGCTGCAGCAAAGCCCCCCAGGCCCATTGCAGATGCCCGGCTTGGTGCCACACATCCCCAGTCCCAGCTTCTTAAACTGTTGATTTGCAACCCCACGTGAAGTCACTTAGCTGAATCTGAGTGTTCCAAAATCAGCCGCCAATAGTAAATGGTTTCTGACACATGCAACGACTAAGAATTAATTCAAAATCAAATATGCAGGGCTGGAAAGATGACCCAGTAGTTAAGGTGCTTGCCTGTAAACCCAAACAACCCTGGTTCAATTCCCCAGTGCCCACATAAAGCAAGATACACAATGTGGCACACGCATCTGGAGTTCATTTGCAGCACTCAGAGGCCCTGGTGCACCCATTCCCTTTCTCTCTCTTTTATGAGCGAGCGAGCAAGAGAGAGAGAGAGTCAGAGAATGGATGTGCCAGGGCCTCCAGCCACTGCAATCAAACTCCAGACATGTGCGCCATCTTATGCACGTGTGTGACCTTCCTTGTGCGCTTGCATCACCTTTTGTGTCTGGCTTACGTGGGACCTGGAGAGTGGAACATGAGTCCGTAGGCTTTGCAGGCAAGCGCCTTAACTGCTAAGCCAATTCTCTAGCCCCTAATTTTTTTTTAACCAAATACGGAATGAGTCTGAGGTGTCTCTGACAGTGCTCACCCTGTTGCATGGCGGGTCTTCACGGCAGCTTTGGTTCTGAAAACACTGCATAGCACTTTGCACTGCACATGCCCTGACGCCAGGCAACGCCAACGAACACTGCCTGAAACGCCCCATCTTAGATGCAAGACCATTGTGTATCAAACAAAGTTCGCTGCTCTTATACAGACATAATCATTTAGGACCGGTGGGATGGCTCAGTGGGTATTGTTGCATAAACATGAGGGCCTAGGTGCCAATCCTGAACCCCTGCGCCCCTGTAAAAGCCAGTCATGACAGCACATTCCTGTAATCCCAGCACTGGGGAGGCAGGGACAGGAGGGTCCCCACGACTTGCTAACTAGCTTGTCTAGCCAATCCTGTAAGTACCAGATTTAGTGAGAGATGTTGTCTCAAAAAAAAAATAATAACAATAATAAGATAGAGGGCTGGAGGAATGGCTTGGCGGTTAAGGCACTTGCCTGTGAAGGCTAAGGACCCAGGTTCGATTCTCCAGGTCCCACATAAGCCAGATGCACATGGTAGCACGTGCATCTGGAGTTTTTTTGCAGTGACTGGAGGCCCTGGCATGCCCATTCTCTCTCTCTCTCTTTAATAAATAAATAAATAGGGGCTGAAGAGATGGCTTAGTGGTTAAGCACTTGCCTGTGAAGCCTAAGGACCCTGGTTCAAGGCTCGATTCTCCAGGACCCACATTAGCCAGATGCATAAGAGGGCACACATGTCTAGAGTTCATTTGCAGTGGCTGGAGGCCCTGGTGCACCCATTCTCTCCCTCTCTCTCTCTCCCCCCTCTTTATCTATCATTTTCAAATAAATAAATAAATAAAAATAAACAAAAAATTATAAATAAATAAATAAAAATAAAATCTAAAAAAAATAAGATGGAGAGTGAGTGAGGAAAACGCCAGATGTTTTCTGGTCTCCACATGCATGCACACCTACATACACATGCAAAACTGAGACAGACAAGAAATGTAATGCTTTTTAAAAATGAAATGTAATGATTTAACTATGAAAAACAAAGACTTAATATTTTTCTGCCATCATTCCTTATTCAGCAGGTAAATATCAAATTAGAATATGTTTGGACTTTTGTTGTTGTTGTTTTGTTTTTCCGAGGTAGGGTCTCACTCTAGTCCAGGATGACCTAGAATTCACTATGTATTCTCAAGGTGGCCTCAAACTCATGGCGATTCTCCTACTTCTGCCTCACTAGTGCTGGCATTAAAGGCGTGCACCACCACACTCAGTTTATGTTTAGATTTTATTGTGCCAGACTACCTGATGTTAAAAACTGTTATTAAGGTTGTTGACTTAAGTTTTATAAAAATCATTAAATGAATTTTGTCTTGGGATCAGGGCAGAATTTAAAACAATTTCTGAAATGGACCTAAACATTCCTTTTTATATTAGACATTTATGTGAACTAATATTCCTAGCATTGACCATAAAATGAAATATGGGGGCTGGAGAGATGGCTTAGCAGTTAAGGCGCTTGCCTACAAAGCCAAAGGATCCAGGGTCGAGTCCCCAGGACCCACGTAAGCCAGATGCACAAGGCGGCACATGCATCTGGAGTTCATTTACAGAGGTTGAAGGCCCTAGTGTGCCCATTCTCTCCCTCCCTCTCTCTCTCCCTCTCTCTCTCTCTCTCTGCCTCTTTCTCTCTCTCTCAAATAAATAAAATAAATAAATGAAAATTTTAAAATAAATAAATAAAATAAAAATGGGCCTGGACAGATGGCTCAGTGGTTGAGGGCACCTAGTTGCAAGGCCTGATGGTCTGGGTTCAATTCCCCAGTACCCATGTAAAGCCAAATGCACAGAGTAGCACATACATCTGGAGTTCATTTACAGTAGTGAGAGGCCCTGGCACTCCCATAATCACTCTCCCTCCCTCTCTCTCTCTGTCTCTGCTTCTAAATCAATAAAAATACGGATTAAACTCTGGAAAAAAAAAATACCTAAGGATGTTCCATGTTCCATAGCACCAAGTCAGCCAAGGCTTAATTATTTTTTAAAAATATTTATTTATTTATTTATTTATTTATTTAGGAGAGAAAGAGACCGAGAGAGAGAATGGGCACACCAGGGCTTTCAGCCACCACAAATGAACTCGAGATGTGCCACCTTGTGCATCTGGATTACATGGGTCCTAGGGAATCAAATCTGGGTCCTTTGGCTTTGCAGGCAAGTACCTTAACCACTAAGTCATCTCTCCAGCCCAAGACTTAATTTTTTTTTTTTTTGGTTTTTTGAGGAAAGGTCTCACTCTAGTCCAGGCTGACCTGGAATTCACTCTGTAGTCTCAGGGTGGCCATGAACTCACCATGATCCTCCTACGTCTGTCTCCCAGGTGCTGGGATTAAAGGCATGCACCACCACACCCAGCCCAAGACTTAATTTTTTATGTAAAAATAAACAAACATATCCATCTCATTAGTATGTCTTTAATAAATGTAAAATTATATGTATGTCAATGGATTGTTTTTAAATAAATTTCTTGATCTATTACCAGTAAATGTTTGAGTTGTATGACTATTTTATATACCATTTGTGTTAGCCAGGGCTCTCTAGAGGAAGAGAATGGATAGCATGCTTATGCATTATAAAGGGAACTTTTGAGATTGATTTACTATGGGTGGGCTGGGCAGTCCAGTGATAGCTGCCACAGGCTGGAAAGTTGGAGCGACCTGGTAGCTACTCAGTCTACTGAGGCTGGATGCTTCAACAGTCCCAGTCTGGTGCTGAGAGCCTAGGAGATTCTGGGCAAGTCTCTGGTCTTCAGTCCAATTTGGAAGGCTGAAGAAGCTGTTTCTTAAAAGTATTTTGCTGGACATGGGGACACACGCCTTGAATCCCAGCACTTGGGAGGCAGAGAAGTGGGAGGATCACAGAGAAACTGAGGCCAGCCTGAGACTCCATAGTGAATCCCAGGTCAGCCTGGGCCAGAGCGAGACCCTACCTCGAAAACAAAATAACTTATTTATTTGAGAGAGTGGGTAAGTATGAATATACCAGGGTCTTCATCCACTGTAAATAAACTCCAGATGCACGAGCCAACTTTGTGCATATGGGTATTAGGGACTTGAACCTAGGCCCATTAGGTTTTGCAAGAAAGCAACTTTAACCACTGAATCATTCCTCCTGCTCAAGGCTAGGTGTTTTTTTTTTTAATTGTTTTAAAGGATTTTATTTATTTATTTACTAGAGAGAGAGAGAGAGAATGGGCACACCAGGGCCTCTAGCCACTGCAAACAAACTCCAGACATGTGTGTCACCATGTGCATTTGGCTTACGTGGGACCTGGAGAATCGAACCTGGGTCCTTGTGCTTTGCAGGCAAGCATCTTAACCACTAAGCCATCTCTCCAGCCCCAAAGCTAGGTTTTAATGTCTGCAAAAAAACAGCAGCAACGGGGTTGATGTACTCACCAGCAAGGAGCACAGACAGCCAGGAAGCAGGAGTGGTGTTCCCTTGGAGATTTGATCTCATCAGGCTGCCACCAGGAGGGCTGCTAACCCACACTGTTAATCTCACTGGAAACCCCTCATGGGTCTGCCCAAGAGGTGACCCTAACTTGATTCCTGATCTGATCAAGGGGACGATGGAAAATGCACCTCGGATTGCATAAAATAAAAATTTCTCAGATGAAAAGGGACTATGGGTTTTTAAAAAAATCCTGCACTAAATAACTAACCATTGGGGGCCTGGTGTGATCTTTTCTTTTTCTTTCTGTTTAATGTTGTTTGGTTGTTTTTGGATGGTTCTGGTGGAGGAAATGGATTTAAGGTTTTTTTTAAATTTATTTTTATTTGAGAGAGAGAGAGAGGGAGAAATAGGCAGATATATATGTGTGTGTGTGAGCATATATGTGTGTATGTATATATATATATATATACATAGAGAGAAAGAGAGAGAGAGAGAGAGAGAGAGAGAATGGGTGCACCAGGGCCTTCAGCCATTGCAGATGAACTCCAGATACATGCACCATCTTGTGCATCTGGCTTACATGGGTCCTGGGGAATTGAACCTGGGTCCTTTGACTTTGCAGGCAGGCACCTTAACCACTAAGCCATCTCTCCAGTCCTTGGGGTTTCTTTTTTGTTTGTTTCTTTTGGAGACAGGATCTTGCTATTATGTAGGCGAGGCTGGCTTGGAACTTGCTATGTAAATTCAAGACCCGCCCTGCCTCAGCCACCCCACATCCACCCAGATACGGTATACTCTTCCTTCTTGTTTTATTTGTGTGCGTGCGGGTGAGTGGTGTGCACGTGCATATGCATGTTCATATGTACACAGGTGTGTGTGCAGGCTCATGTGCACATGCACGCCTGAGTGCAGAGGCCAGAGGACAGCCTCAGGTATGCTTGCCCACCCCTTTTTGAGGCAGGGTCCCTTGCTGGCCCGGAGCTCCAACTGGGCTAGACTGGCTGGCCAGTGAGCCCCAGGGATATGCTTGTCCTCTCCTTGCCTGTGATGGGTTAGTTAGGGTTAGCACTACCACACCTGGCTTTTGTTTTTGATCCCCCAAGGTAAGGTCTCACTCTAGCCCAGGCTGACCTAGAATTTTAAAAAATATTTTTTTAAAAAATGTATTTATTTATTTATTTATTTACTTATTTATTTGACAGAGAAAGAGGGAGAGCAGGGGAGACAGAGAGGGAATGGGTGTGCCAGGGCCTCCAGCCACTGCAAACAAACTCCACACTTGTGCGCCCCTTATGTATCTGGCTAATGTGGGTCCTGGGGCATCGAATCTGTGTCCTTTGGCTTTGCAGGCAAACACCTTAACAGCTAATCCACCCCTCCAGCCCAAATTTTTTAAAATATTTTTATTTATTTACTTGTATGCAAAGAAACACAAACAGAGAGATAGAGAGAATGGGTGCACCAGGGCCTCTAGCAAATACAAACAGACTCCAGCTGTATGCATCACCATGTACATATGGCTTACACAGGTTCTGGGGAATTAAACCTGGATCCTTAGGCTTCACAGGCAAGCACCTTAACCACTAAGCCATCTCTCCAGCCAATTTTTTTTTTTTTTTTTTTTTTTTTTTTGAGGTAGGTTCTCACTCTAGCCCAGGCTGACATGGAATTCACTATGTAGTCTCAGGCTGGCTTTGAACTCACAGTAATTCTCCTACTTCTCCCTCCCAAGTCCTGAGATTGAAAACATATGCCACCATGCCTGGCCACACCTAGCATCTTTACATGGGTACCAGGGATTGAGCCGGAGTCCTCATGCTTGGCTGACAAACACTTTACCCACTAAGCTAGCTCTTCGGCCCCGATATAAGCTTTTTTTTCTTTTTTAAGATTTTTTTTTTCTATCCCTTAAGGATGATGTTTCAAGTGGGACCAGCCATGGACAACTTCTCCCAGCACACTTCCTCAATCAGCAGGCATTGCCCGGTGCCTGCTCTTTGGCAGTCGTCGCACTGGGATGCAAAGGAGAGCGAGGCTCAGGGCTGTCCCCGGTTGGCAACGTGGGGAAACGGAGCGCAGCGAAACGCATGCAAGGATGGAGAAAATCGGTGCTCTGTGTGGGGAGGCCTCCTAGAGGAAGTGATTTGGAGATAAGACTTGAAGACTGAACAAGAGTTGATTAGGAACAGAGGAGTGCTCCGCACTGACACATCTCTATCACACCTTCCAAGGCTCAGGGTCCATTGTGGAAGAGGGGACAGAAAGAATGTCAGAGCCAAAGGAAGGGCAGGACTCCTTACAACGTGCTCCTCCAGACACAAACTGGCCTGGATATCCGTGACCTCACAGTGCCTGACACTACCTACACAAGACCATCATAATAGGAGAAAAAGATCATGACATCAAAATAAAAGAGAAACTGATTGAGAGGAGGAGGGGATATGATGGAGAGTGGAGTTTCAAAGGGGAAAGTGGGAGGAGGCAGAGCATTGCCATGGATATTTTTTACAATCATGGAAGTTGTTAATTAAAAAAAAATTAAATTTTAAAAAAGTTGATTAGGAAAAGGAAATGGGAAGGGTGGGCCAGGCTGAGGGAACAGCTCACACCAAAGCTCAGAGGTAAAGCAATGCAAGGCGTGCAGGGAAATTTATCGCAAGCCCCAGCAATTTCAGCTCCTGGCAGCCTGAGCTAGATTCAGCACGGTGAGTCTGCCCTGGTCTGGACCAATTCTGCACGTTAATGTTGGGTCCCTGCTCTGCGCTCAGCCATGTGGAGCAGCGTGACAGTACCCTCTGGCACTTGTGACAATTTCTTCCTCCCTGGGAGACAAAAAGCCATCAATTTCTAGAGACCAAAGTATCCAGGCAGCCCCCCTCCCATAGGCCACAGCCTCACTGGAATACCTCCAGCAACAGAGCTTTCTACCCCACAAAGCAGCTATCCCAAAGCCAGCCTCAAAGGGATAGTTAGCTCCTTGAAGTGAGAAAATCTTGCCTGCCTGATACACTTCCCCATGACACCCCTGATTTTCTGTCTACTGGTGGCTATGCAGAAAGGGTCTAGATTCTTCTGCAGGCAACATCGTGTCTCCCCTTCACCCCAAGCCAGGTCTCTCCGTTCACTCAAGAGTAACACTGAGCTGGGCGTGGTGGCACACGCCTTTAATCCCAGCACTTGGGAGGCTGAGGTAAGAGAGTCGCTGTGAGTTCAAGGCTAGCCTGAGAATACAAAGTGAATTTCAGGTCAGCCTGGGCTAGAGTGAGACTCTACCTCAAAAAAAGAAAAAAGAAAAAAAGAGTAACACTGAATACTGGACAGTGCCAAGTGAGGGCAGATCACAGTGAGAATGCACACGCACGAGCATGCATGTGCATGTGTGCGTGTATGTACATACGGGCATGTGTATATGTGTGTATGTGCATGTGTGATGGCACATGTGTACGGAGTCCAAAGGAGGATGCCACATATCCCCTATTGCTCTTCTGCATTATTTCCTGAGACAGAGTCTCTCTCACTGCCCCTGGAGCTCACACTGATTTTCGGTTACACCGGCTGTCGACATCCACCTCAGCATGGGGGTTACAGGCATGCGTGACCACACTCGGCTTTTTATGGGGGTTCTGGGGAATCAAAGTTTGGTTCTCATGCTGGTGTAGCAAAAGCTCTCACCCACTGAGCCATCTCCCTAGCCTCCTCTGGAAGAATTTTTAAAGTGAGACTTTTGTGGGTTAGGATTATATGTAGTGGCATACGCTTTGAATCCCAGCACTCAGGAGGCTGAAGTAGGAGGATCATCATGAGTTCAAGGCCAGAGGAGAGTTCCTGCCGTCTTATTGTGTATTTGTCTTGTTTCTGGGTTCTGACCTCCTCTCCAGCACAGCAGAAAGAATTTCTATAATTTGGAATTAATTTTTAAAATATTTTTATTTGTGAGCAGAGATAGAATGGGCATGCCAGGACCTCTTGCCACTACAAATGATCTCCAGCTGCATGTGACACTGTATGTCTCTGGCTTCATGTGGGTACTGGGGAATCAAACCACCAACAACAGGCTTTACACACAAGCACTTTTAACAAGCTCAAGACTCCCTGGGGTTCGTACCCCAGCAGCCTCGCCAGCAGGAAACTGTCCCCATGTGCACTGTCCAGCCTGGGGAACAGGATATGACCAGGAAACGGGGCTCCAGACTCCTGGCATCTCCTCCCTTCAGAACCAAGCCAAGGAGTCAGAGCTTCTCCTTTGCTGTAAGGAACATTCTGGGTCTGTTTGTTTGTTTTCCCACCCTGTCCCATTATTACCCTCCTGGGTAAAACCTGAGAGAATAGGATTATTAGGACAAAAGATTTATACCCAGGGCAGGTTTTGATACAGTGCCAGTTGCTCTCTGATAAGACTGTGTATCCTAGCTTCGTTTGGCCTCTCCTGCCTCTCAGCGCCTGATAAACCGCGGAAGAGTCCTGAGATGAATCAGTCACCGGACCAGATAAACAAGCCAGCCTGCCGTCGCTGCCATTTCTGCACCCAAGAAAGGAACTCCCTTGGATCCCACCCAGGCCCTGGAATTCCAGAGCACCGGGCCAGGCACCTTTGCACCCCTGCCTCCACAGGCCCGGGTCCTACCCTGCCCGTCTTTCCCCGCCCTGAGCCAGGCGGAGCCAGCTGCCAAGGCGGCAAGGCATCGCATGCAGCCGGCCCTCCGAGCAGGGTCCGCAGCAAAGGCCCAAAGGGGGCCAAGTGGGGCCTATGAAGACGCTACTGACCTTCCTGACCGTGGGATCTCTGGCTGGTGAGTGTCCCCTGCCCTGAGCTTAGATCTCCAGTCCCCAGAAGCCAAGGAGCCAGGCTGCCTCCCTATGCCTCATGAGCCCCAGCACAGCCAGTTTCATTTTATACCTTGCTGGGGCTGGGCTGGGCTGGGTGCAAGGTTCTCCTGGAGACACAGATGGCCTGCTCAGGTGAGGTGGTCAGGGAGAAGGAGGACCCTAGGTTGCTTTCAACCACCAGTGAACTCTCAAGACTGGGGGCACTGGCAAGCTGTCTAACTGGGAGTGCTGGATCCCCACCTCTAATAGGTGGAGACTGAGCCTTGGGGAAGTGACATCTTTTGGCCCCTTGAATGGGTTTGGCAAAAGTTGTACCATGTATTCCTCTGTTTCTGACAAGGAGGAGGTGACAGGCTAGAAAAACCTGGGGTTCAGCCGCTTCCTCACTCTGTGCCTCTCTAGGGTCTCCTCAAGCCCCTCTGGCTGGATCGGAAAAAGCATTCCCCCAAACATCCTGAAGTGCCCAGGTGGGCTACATTAACATGCCTTGGCACGTCAGGTCCTCCTGCAGACAGAGCTAAGGGGCATTGCTGTCAAGTCTAATACGGTGGACTTTGGGGTCCATCCCTTTGGGAACCTCACACATGACCCAGGGCTGTGTCTATTCCCCAGCAACGGAATCCAGGAAAACTCCCTAGGAAGTCAGAGCTCAGGCCTGATGGGAGAAGGGGACCAGCCTCCTCAGGGTCTCTGAAGGGACTGAGCTGTCCCAGCTGCTGTCCCCAGTGCTGACTTGGCCCTAAACACGCACAGGGCTGCCCGCATACTGTGGGCCCTGGGACAGGCTGGGGAGATCAGATGCAACTCAGAGAGGCCCCGAAGCATGCTCTTAGACCCTACCAGCTGTAGCGAGGAGACAATGCCCCCCAGCTCTTCCAGATGTGGAAGCAGCCTGAGGAGGTAGGGTTAGGAATGTCTGAAGAGAAGGGCCCTCAGCCCAGCTCCCAGGCTGAATCAGGAGCACCTCGGACTGGTGGTTGGATGTCTGTGCTTTTTCTCAGCTTCCCACTTGTTGATACATTGCTTTTCCACACAAACATGAAAACTTGCCCTTTATAAAGCTAGACAGCCAGGCTCTGCACAGCGTGCCTCCCAGTCTCTAGGGTTTCACAATATAGACTTCAACCAGGAAGTGCAGAAGGGATGGATTTATGGAGGAAAGGGGGAAGAGAAAGGGAAGAAAGGGTAGCTGTTGAGCCCTCCCAGTACACCCTGAAACAGGGCCAGCCAAAGTCTACCCGATCCACATCAGGAAGCCCACTTCACTTCCTTCTCGCCTCCCTTCCACTCTCTTCCCAGGCAGGCAAAGCCTCAGCCCCAGCCTCCTCCAGCACAGCTGGCCTGTCCAGGACACGTCCACAACCATCTCCAATCCCCTGGGAAAGGAGTCCTGGCCACTCCAGAAAGACCCTGCCTTCTCTCAAATCTCTCTCTCTCTCTCTCTCTCTCTCTCTCTCTCTCTCTTCTTTCCTGGGCACTTCTACCCCCCCCCCCCCCGCCAGAAGCCACTGCTCAGATCTGTTTCCCGTCCACTCATCTCCCTCCTTCAGTTTGAGACTCTGCCCTGAACCCAGGACCACTCCCTTCTAACTGACCCCAGGTGTGCCCAGAATCCAATGCAGGATGCAAACCACTTCCCGGGGCGCTGTGGCATAGTCGCCCCACTGGAGAGAGGCAGTGGGACACTCCCATACTATTCTCAAGATCCCACTGTATGGGCTCTGGGAAGCCTGAAAAGCAAAAGCAAGGATTGCTGCAGCTGCTGGGCCAGGCTGACCCGGATTCAGATAGGTGGAGCCAGGGGCCCTGCAGCAGGCTGGGACCATCTCCATATTCTGAAACCACTCTCCCCACCAGCTTGTGGCTCTCTATTGTAAGAATACTGTCTGTAGGGCTAGAGAGACTGCTCAGTGGTTAAGATGCTTGCCTGTAAGCCTAAGGACCCTGGTTCATTTCCCCAGTACCCATGCAAAGCTACATGCACAAGGTGATAATGCATCTAGAGCTCATTTGCAGTGGCTGGAGACCATAACATACTCATTCTCTCTCTTTCTCTATCTCTCAACAAATAACTAAAATATTTTTAAAAAATAAGAATACTGTTTGAAGACTTGAAGTGTAGGAATAGCTGCTCACTCCCTCCCGCCCTGGGCCTGCTAGGAATCACAGGTGTATCCAGGGGAGAGAGGCGCATGCACAGTGAAGATATCTGTGCACACACGGCTCCAAGGCCTTCACTCAGCTGCACCTGTTTCTTTCCCACCCTTCGCCAAGCAAGCTGTTCTGAGCATGCCCAGTTATGTCCGTCATCTTCCAGCACCTTCTTTGTCTCCGCCGGCCAAGCTTGGAGGGCCAAGAGGTGGCTTCTGTCAGACAGCGATGTTTCACTTACAGTGACCGCTTCAGAGACAGCAGCCCCTCTCCAGTTCCCCTGGGGACCCAGGCCTGGGCCACTCTCCTGTTGTCATGGTCTTCAGTAGCCTGGACAAAGACCTGGCGTAGAAGAAATGTCCATGGGCCTGTGTGGTTTGGGGTTGGGTTTTCTGTGCTATGAGTTGACCAGGGCCTAAGCACAAATTGTACCACTGAGTTGCACCTTATCTTCTGATCTCCTCTCTCCTCCCACCCTCCCTGATCTGGTCCCCTTTTCCGGAGCTGGGATCACGAAAGCTCTCCTCCCACTTCATAGAGGGTGAACAAGAGGTCCCCTTCCCACACCCTCACTCTCCTGCTTTGCCAGGGCCCCCCACACTCAGCACGCACAGAGGTCCTATGACACACTGACCACTTTCACAGGCCTCGCCCCACCGCTCAGCCCCACTGCCCACGTAGCCCCGTGACCCTGTCACATGCTAACAACATGCTAGCAGCAGCCCTCGAGGAGCCTCGGTGAACACATGCCAGACGTAGAAAGAAGCCAAGACTCTCAGTAAATACCAAAGCGTGAACTGGAAACTGCAAAGACACAGAAAACACGGCGTGGGGTGCTAGCCTGTGTCCCCTGGAAGGCCGGGAGCCAGAGCCCGCACGCCCACCTGCTCACCCTGCTCCTGTCCTCCTGCAGCTCACGTTACTGAAGACACACCAGGTCTCCTTCACCACGTGAAATTCCAGTCCCAAAACTTCGAAAGCATCCTGATGTGGGACAGCGGACCCACGAGCCCTCCAGACACGGTCTACAGCGTGGAGTATAAGACGTAGGTGTCATGTCCAACCTGACCCCCTTTGACCCTGCTCTGCAGCTAGGCCCCCCCCCCAAATGTTCCCATGTCTCCACCTTAACAAAGAGCTCTTTTCTGTATTCTTTGTGGTGAAAAGATAAAATTAAGGTAAATAGTAAGGGGTGGGACGGTGGTCAGTCAGCCTGGAGTTTTAAGGCAAGCTCCCACCCATGCAATCGTGGGTGGTCGGGGAACCTCTAAGCCTCATCTGTAGAGTGAGGATGACAGTACCTCCATCTCAGGATCGTCAAGTGGATTCAGTAAGAGGATGTCATTAGCACATGTGTCGGGCATATAATAAGCCCTGATAATTGTTCAATCACTACTGATGAACTCAAATCCACAGAAATGGGGCCCTCCCTCTCCAGCCCTCGCCTTGCTCCAACTCATCCACAAACCTCAAGTCCATTCCTAATCCTGTCACTTTGATCTGTGGCATGTCACCCCCACCCTTGCTGAGCCTCAGTTTCCTTATCTGTAAAGTGGGGATCATAGGACTTGCCTGCAGGGGTTAGAGTGATCATGAAGCTTCAAATGTGGACTTAGCCTGGCAGGATCCCCCTCCATTGAGTTCACCCCATGCCCATTTCAACTTCCTTATCTGAAAAAGAGGGGTCATAACACGGATGCTTCAAAGGGCTGTTGTGAGAGCCATCTGCAACCATCCACACAGAGGCCCGCAGACATGTGTTGCTGAGTAAATACTCGATGCTCTTATCATTATTAACAAACTTCAAGCCTAGCGGAGCCATTCATTTAACAACGTGCCCATATGTCCTTGCCTACAGGTACGGACAGAGACAGTGGCTGGCCAAGGCAGGCTGCCAGCAGACCACCAGGAAGTCCTGTAACCTGACCATGGAGACGGGCAACCTCACAGAGCTCTACTATGCCAGGGTCACTGCCCTCAGCCCAGGAGGCCGCTCGGCCACCAAGATGACCGACCGGTTCAGCCCGCTGTACCACAGTGAGTGGGTGTCCCCACCCCCTCAGGGCGAGGGAAGAAGACGGCACATGGCGTTTGGGTTAAGAGGAGAGGCGTGACTCTCTGAAGTGCAGGGATTAGAAAGTCTCTGCACTCCAGGAAAGTTGGGGATGGGCATTCAGGAAAGGCATCCCCAACCAGGGCATACGCAAAATGGGTTTTTTCCATCTCCACCCCAACACTCTATAGTCTGGAGGAGCCTCCCAGTCCCCACCAACCAAAGACTCCTAATCCATTTCCCCTCTCCCCTGGGCTCCCCTTGCCTGTCCTCCCAGGGTCTTCCAAAACATGACCCCTATGGGCTCTTCCATTGCTTAACTCCAACTCCTTGCCGTGGCTCACAGGCCCCTCCTGGCCCAGGCTCTAGGCAGAACATCCTGTGTGACAAAGGTCTCGGCCTCTGATGGGCTGCCTCAGAGCCACTCATGCTGCCTGGGTCTTCCCCAGTCCTTAGAGCTCAACTCAACATAGACTCCAAGGAGTGTCCCCACCTCCATTCCTAACCACCAGATCTAAGCAGGTCACAAACTGTTATCTCTGTCACAACAGCCAGCCCTCCATATCCGCAGTATCCACAGCCTCCCATTCAACCAAACACAGATGGAAAATATTTGGGGGGAAAAAGTTGCACCTACATTGAATATATATGATTGTTTCTAGTCATGACTCCCTAGGTAACACATTACATTCTACTAGGTACTATATGTAACCTAGTGATTATTTACAGTACACAGGAGGACACACTTAGGTTACATGTAAATTCTATATAAGGGACTGGGACATCGGTAAAATTTGGCATCTGCATGACAGCCTAGAACCAGTCATCCCACAGATGTCTCCACAGCCCAGGTTGCCACCAATGATGGCTGTTAGTTTGGGTGCATGTCCTTCACCTCCCTGATGGCCTGCGTGGGCCATCTTGGAACCTGCGGCATTCCCTTAGCAGAGTTCCTCCACCAAGGAGAGTCTCCACGTAGAAGTGAGGAATGAATGAGTGAATGAGTGAGTGAATGAAGGAACGAATGAATATCAGCGGTCAAACCCCGCACAAGCTATGTGGTGATATTAATCAGCTGACTTTATAGTGGTAGGGTTTTTTTTATTTGCACGTGTGTGTGCGCATGTGCGAGTGCCGGGGTCTTGTGCAAATGAACTCCAGGTGCATGCACTGTTTAGCATCCAGCTTGATGTCCAGCTATACGTAGGTGCTGGACAATTGAGCCCAGCTGGACAGGCTTCACAAATAAGTGCCTTAAGCCTCTGAGTCATTTATTTCTCCAGCTTCTCGTTTGTTTGGTTGGCTGGTTGGGTTGTTTTGTTTTGTTTTTTTAATACTTTTATTCATTTGTGAGAGAGCAGCAGATAGAGTGACTATGGGTGTGCCAGGGCTTCCTGTCACTGTAAACAAACTCCATACACATGTGCCACTTTGTGCATCTGGCTTTACATGGGTACTGGAGAACTGAACCCAGGCCATCCATCAGGCTTGGCAAGAAAGCACCTTTAACTGCTAAGACGTCTCTCCAGCTCTGTTTGTTTTTGAGACAAGATCTCATTCTATAGCCCAGGCTGGCTCTAAACTCATAGCAATCCTTCTACCTCAGCCTCCCAAGTGTTGGGATTATGAGTCACTAAGCATGGAAGCCACACATTTTTTAAAAAGAAAACAAAGCCAACATGGTGGTGCACACCTTTAATCCCAGCACTTGGGAGGCAGAGGTGGGAGGATGGCTGTGCGTTCGAGGCCATCCTGAGACTACATAGTGAATTCTGGGTCAGCCTGGGCTAGCGTGAAACTCTACCTCGAAAAACAAAAAGAAAAAAGCAAGGTAGTTAGTTGATAGGGTTTTTAAAAGATACATCATTATTTATTTATTTGCAGGGGGAGAGAGGGAGAAAGAAAGAGAGAGAGAGAATGGGTACACCCAGGTCTCTTGCTGCTGTAAATGAACTCCAGATGCATGCACCACTTTGTTCATCTGGCTTTACATGGTACTGGAGAATCAAACCCAGGCCATTAGCCTTTGCAAACAAGTGCTTTAATCAATAAACTATCTCTTCAGCCCAGTTGATATGGTTTTATTTTTTCTGACTTGTTCAAGTAATCCACATTAATTTTAAAAATTTGGAAGATACAAAAATAGAGAGGGCTGTACAGATGATTGGGCTTCTGTGTGAGAATGAAAATACTTAGTAGCAGAGGCCAGTAAGTTGAAAAGGAGACATAAAGGGAAGAGAAAGGAAGGGAGGAGGATACTTAATAGATTGACATTGTATATATGTAATTACAATGATTGTAATGGGGAGGTAATATGATGGAGAATGGAATTTCAAATGGGAAAGTGTGGGGGTGGGAAGGGAGGGAATTACCATGGGATATATTCTGTAATCATGGAAAATGTTAATAAAAATTAAAAAAAAAATAGAGAGGGCTGCAGAGGTGGCTTAGTGGTTAAGCACTTGCCTGTGAAGCCTAAGGACCCTGGTTCGAGGCCCAATTCCCCAGGACCCACGTTAGCCAGATGCACAGATGCACAAGGGGGCGCATGCATCTGGAGTTTGTTTTCAGTGGCTGGAGGCCCTGGCACATCCATTCTCTCTCTCTCTCTCTCTCTCTCTCTGCCTCTTTCTCTCTCTGATGCTCTCAACTAAGTAAATAAAAATGATTGTAAAAATTAGAGAAACATGCAAAAAAAATAAAAGTCACCCGAACTTTAAATTTTTTAATATTTTATTTTTATTTAGTTGACAGAGAAAGAAGGAGAAGGAGAGAAGAGGAGGAGAGAGAGAAAGAGAGAGAGAGAGAGAGAGAGAGAATGGGCACACTAGGGCCCTAGCTGTTGCAAACAAACTCCAGATGCCTGTGCCACCTTGTGTATTTGGCTTATGTGAGTCCTGGGGAATCGAACCTAAATCCTTTGGCTTTGCAGGCAAGCACCTTAACCACTAAGCCATCCCTCCAGCCTGATCATTTGAACTTTAAACAATTACTCATGAAGGTATCTACTTCCTCATAATCTGGTGTTGCTTTCTTGGTGTTTTTTTTTTTTTTTGTCTTGTGTGTGCATGTGTAGTATGTGTGTTGTGGTGTTCAGTGGTGTACACACACATGTGTGCAGATGTAAATGACGTATGCATGCATGTGCAGGCCAGAAGAGAGCATCAATTTGCATTATCACACATCTGTGTGCTTTTTGGAAACACAATCTCTCTTCGAACCCAGAGCTGCAGTTTTCCCAGATCCAGTGATTCTTCCATCTCTACTCACAGGACTGGGATTATAGGCCTACATGGCCATGCCAATTGTTTGCATGGGAGCTGGGGAATCAAACACATCATGGTACCCTGCACTCTGCCTGCGTGGAGAAAGGTTTTCCACAGGCTGATATCCCACACCTAGGGAGTGACCCGCTGTCTGGAGGTACTCCAGTTTCCTGACCTAGTTTTTTCTGAGGACATTGGCTCCACTTTCCAATTGTACTAACAGCAGGGCAGTGGCTACTCTCTGGCTAGTATGTTTTACTATTTGAATCTCAGAGGACGGTGGACCTCAGCAGAACTTCTATAGATTAGACCCAGGGTGAGTGGAGTAGATCAGTCCAAGACGTGTGTGTGTGTGTGTGTGTGTGTGTGTGTGTGTGTGTGTGTGTGTGTGTGTGTGTTCAGGGAAAGAAGAGCAGCAAATTTTCAAAACGGTCTGCAAAGCAATAAAGACCATTTAGTTAATTGGAAAATTCCATCTTGAAAAACTGATGTCTTGGGTCTTGCTCTGGAACTGAGGTGGCAGACAGCATTAGGTCTGCTCTATTTAGCATTTGGTGGGGGGACATGGTTCAGTGAGTAAAGGGCTGCACAAGCATGAAAACCCGAGTTCGCTCCCCAGCAACCACATGAAAATGCCGGGTGTGGTGGTACATGCCCCTAACATTAGTGAGTCCTGAAGTGGAGCTAGGAGATGCCTGAGGCTTGCCTGTTAGCTAGACTAGTGGAATCAGTGAAGTTAGGTTCAGTGAGAAACCCTGTCTCCAAGAACAAAGCAGAAACCAGGTGTGGTGGCGCACGCCTTTAATCCCAGCACTCGGGAGGCAGAGGGAGGAGAATCGCCATGAGTTCGAGACCATCCTGAGATGACAGAGTGAATTCCAGGTCAGCTCTGAGCTAGAGTGAGACCCTACCTCAGAAAACCAAAAAAAAAAAAAAAAAAAAAAGAATAAAGCAGAGACCAGAGAACGAACGACTGAGGAAGACACAGAAAGTCTACCTTTCACCAACACACATGCACACGTGTATGCAATCACACACATATACAGGAAAAAAATAACTTATAGTCAACCCTCAGCTATTAGTGCCCCCAAAGCTGTTATCACCAACAGAGTGGAGGAGGAAGCATTTCAGTCAGACTCACAGAGGCTACCAGGCTGGGCTGGATGGGACTAGGCCAAGGTAATTACCACCCCAGGACCATGTCCCTTGCTACCTTGGCCGCCCTTGCCAGCCTCACTACGAGACACCAGCAGGTCCCCTCTCTGCGGCTGTTGTTGCCTTAGCTATGGCTTCCCAAAGTGCTCAAGCCTTGTCTCTCTCCCTTTTCCAGCTACCATCAAGCCACCAGATGTGACCTGTGTCCCCAAAGTGAGGTCCATCCAGATGATGGTCCATCCAATGCCTACACCCATCCTTGGGGAAGACGGCCACCAGCTCACCCTGGAGAAGATCTTCCAGGACCTGTTCTACCGCTTAGAGCTTCAGGTCAACCGCACCTACCAAATGGTAAAAGCATGTCACCTCCTGGTCCTGCCCTCTTGAGAACCTTCCCTTCTCAAGCGGATTGGGCTGCTTTAAGCACAAAAGGGGTGCATCTTACATGATTGCATAAAATGGCATTTCATGGCCGGGTGTGGTGGTGCATGTCTTTAATCCCAGCACTCAGTAGGCAGAGGTAGGAGTGAGTTTGAGGTCAACCTGGGACTACAGAGTGAGTTCCAGGTCAGCCTGGAACCTACCTCAAAATAATAATAATAATAAAATGGTATTTTCTAAAATATGTCCTTGGTAGCTCCTAGAGCCTACCAAGAACATGAGTCACAATCTCCCTCTTGTAGGTTCACATGTACATGCTAGCTACATAGCATGTTAAAGGTTGTGGGAAGTACTGTAAAGCCCAAACTCTAGTTTGGTATCATGCAAATTTCTCATATTTATTTGACCAGAGGCTCCCCCCTTTTAAAGACAGGGTCTACATAGCCCAGGCTGGCCTTAAACTTGTGTCAGTCACCATGCCTCAACCTCCCAAGTGCTGGGACTACAGGCACGCACCACCATGACTGGCTCTACTTCATTTTTTGCCTAATATCTTCCAACATCCTAGAGAACAGCCTCCGTTCACAGCCTCAGGTGTTTACTGTAGAAAAATGCTAGAAAATGCTAATTGGAGACTGGAAAGATGGCTCAGCAGTTAGGTGCATCCCTGTGAAGCCTAAGGACCCAGGTTCAATTCTCCAGGTCCCACATAAGCCAGATGCACATGGTGGCACATGCATCTGGAGTTCATTTGCAGTGGCTAGAGACTCTGGCATGCCCATTCTCTCCCCTCCCCTCTCTCTCATAAATTAGTTAAAAAATAAATCTTTTTTTTTAAAAAAAAGAAAGAAAATGCTAGTTGGCCTCTCCTGCTGTCTTTTGCTGGCTCTCATCATTTTCTGGAACTGTGTACAGGAAGTAGCTTAAGACAGCTGCTAATGAAAGGTAGAAGGCAAGAGCATAAACTGTCAAGGAATATGCAAATCATGGTTGGTTTTTTTTTTTTTTTTTTTGTCTTCAGAAAAATGTGTACTTCCCCCAGTGTGTGTCATTAAGTCCACAACTCGGTTGAATGAATATTTATTTCCTCCTCTGCAGTTTCAGCATTCAGAGAGCTTATAGTCTAGTGTGTGAAGAGGGAGTTAAAAATCTGAACAAGGCAGGAGAGATGGCTTAGCCATTTAGGCACTTGCCTACAAAGCCTAAGGACCCAGGCTGGATTCCCCAATATCCACATAAGCTAGATGCACAAGGTGGCACATGCATCTGGAGCTCGTTTACAGTGTCTGGAGGCTCTGGCACACATATTCTCTCTCTCTCTCTCTCTCTCTCTCTCTCTCTCTCTCATAAGCAAATTTTTTTTTAATCTGGGGCTGGAGGGATGGCTTAGCAGTTAAGGTGCTTTCCTGCAAATCTAAAGGACCCAGGTTTGACTCCCCAAGACTCACATAAGCCAGATGCATAAGGTGACACATGTGTCTGAAGTTTGTTTGTAGCAGCTGAAGGCCCCAGTGCACCCATTCTCTCTCTCTCTCCCTCTTCCTCTCTGTCAAATAAATAAAATCAATAAAAATAAAATATCTTAAAAGAGAAACTGCCCCATAAAAAAATCTGAATAGCTATAGGTAAAAGAAAATGAGGATATTGCAAGGTGGGGCAGGATGTCAACTCAGTAAAATGTAAAAGACTTCCAGGAAACTCTGGGGAGCCAATGCTATTTCTGAGGCATGCCAGGACCTCACTCCATCTCCATCACAACTCTGAGACAAGAGATCCCAAACAGAGGCTCAGACATGCTCAACATTGTCCAGCAAATGATAGCACAGACAAGCTTCTGTCTGTTCCATTTGGCGCCTCCCCCAATGGGTCTACATTGTTGTACCATGATGGGAGAGAAGCAGGAACCTTTTTAGGGTATTTTCTGGAAAGCACAGTGCTGACCAATTTGGCTAGAGTATGAAGCCACAAAAAGAAGGTTCCCTCCAACAGGGCCCGGGCCAATAGCATCAGTCTCCTCTGGTCCTTGTTCAAAGTGCAGCTCCTTGCACTGTTAGTTTCTTGTTTCAGCGGCCAAACACCTGGCAGAAACTGGCTGAGGGAGGAAAGCATTCTTTTGTCTCACAAGTGCAGAGATCGCGGCTCATCACACAGGGAAGGAGTGATGGAAGAGAGCAGCTCCCATCCGGCAGAGGCCAGGAAGCAGAGAAACGTCATACAGGAAGGGGTTAGGGCACGAGTCCACCCGAAGGACACGTGGCCTGTGACCTTCTTTCCCCACATAGGGCCCGTCTCCTCCTTTTACCACTTCTCAGTAAAACCTTCGTATTAAGACTCCATCAGGGAGTTAGCCCACTCATTAGGCCAGAGTCCTGAGCAGGGAGCTAATTGTCTCTGGAAAGGCTCACAGGCACACAGAGATGTGTTTCTCTAATCTCCTGAGTGGCTTTCAAGCCAATCAACTAGCAATTAAGACTGGTCATCAGGGCCCCTTGCAATCTACTCAGTGACATATGTTCGCAGCTGCGTCCCGTCCCAAATGTTAGTGACCAACTCCAGGCTTCTCTCTCACCAGGAGGCTTGAGAAGCGTGCATGTGGAGGGGGCTGTGGGAGACCAGCCTGACAAGAGGGCCAGGGACCATGCTATAGAACATGGGGCCAGCAAGGGAGGGGATTCTGGCCTCGGTCCGCAGTCAGGAGAGCACTTAGAGATGACAGAGAAGGAGCAACCCTTAGCACAGCTGCTTTTGGCAAATAGCTGGTGTTGCATAAATATTTTATGCTTATTACCATCTAATATAATTCAGCTTGTGGTCCCATCTGATTTGGGTCCTTTTAAATTCATGGAGGTTTGGTCTGTGGTTTGTCACCTCGCCTGGCTTGGTGGCTGAAGCCTGGGGGAAGGGGGAGCCCTCACAGGCATTGAGCGGCAGGGATGGAGTGCCCCAAGCAAACCAGCTTGGTCATGGAGATTGAGACTTAATCACATCTTCTGTGTCTTTTCCGATATGGGCTGGGGGTCTGTGCATATGTGTGCTTGTATGAGCTTATGTGGGTGCACACACGTGTACATGTGAGTGCATGTGTTGTGTGTGTACATGTATGCATATGGGGTACGCACATGTGTGGTTGTGTGTATGCATGCATGTAAGTAAATACGTGTGTGCTCTGTGTGTGTGTGTGTGTGTGTGTGTGTGTGTGTGTGTTTGTGTGTTTGGAATCACCCTTTTGTCTTTCTCCAATTCAGCACCTTGAAGGGACACAAAGAGAATATGAGTTTGTTGGCCTGACCCCTGACACAGAGTTCATTGGAGTCATCACAATTTCGGTTCCAACCTGGTCAAAGGAGAGCGCTCCCTACGTGTGCCGAGTGAGGACGCTGCCTGGTAAGTTCAGCTGAGGCCAGAGCAGGTGGGGCTCCGAAGTTCACGGCTGAGCCCCACACCTCCCTCCCAGTAACCAAGGCGATGCTATGCAGTGCTCTGAAAGCCCATGGAGGTTATTGATGTTTTATTAAGATGGATTTCTGTTTATCTGTAACTGACTTAGCAGGTAGGCTGGCATAGCAAATGTTTAACCTCCACCCTATAGCTAATGCCTGAATTTCCTCTCCCTGGCAAAACAAGCTCACCTTTATTAACCCAGGATCCACAGGGCAAGGGCATCTCCAGGGGTGGGGACAGCAGAGGCAACAAAAGGATCCTCACCATCTTCAAAGACAAAGAATCACCATGGCAACAAGAAGGACAAGCATTTCTACAGGGTGACCAGGGTCCAGGCACTGTGACACGCCCTCCTCCTATGCAGTCTAGAAGGCAAGGCTGCTGCTGGACTCACTGTAGAGGGGGAGACTGAGGATCAGAGTGGTTAAGTAACTTGTCCAAGGTCACACAGGTAGTAAGGGATGGCTGAGGACCAATGCTGGGGACCATCTTCTCACTAGTACGTTACTATACAAATAGTTTTGAGCCATCTGTTCAGGGAAATTGTAAGCAAGACCCCTCCCCAGCACATGGAAGTATGAGTCTCAGGACTGGGGTGTGGCTCAGTAGTAGAGCACTTCACACACACACACACTTGAACACGCACTCACACACACAGCCCTGGGTTCTGTCTATAGCAATGGGGGGAAAAAAGCTAGGGCTAGGTTCTCTGCTGAAGTAATTGCTTTTCTGATTAGATAAATAAAGACGTCAGGATTCAAGGCCTGGGCAATAGTTTTGACAGTAAAATGCTTGCCTTGCAAGCATGAGGACTTGATTTCAATCACCAGTACATACATAAAAATGCTGGGCATAAGCCTAGCGTGGTGGCGCACGCCTTTAATTCCAGCACTCAGGAGGCAGAGGTAGGAGGATCGCCGTGAGTTCGAGGCCACCCTGAGACTCCATAGTGAATTCCAGGTCAGCCTGAACTAGAGCAAGACCCTACCTCGAAAAACCAAAACAAAGTGCTGGGCATGGTGGTCCATGCTGGTAATCCCAGCACTGGGGAGGCAGAGACAAGAGGATCCCTGAGGCTACTACCTAGCTAATCCAGTTCAATCGGTGAGCTCCAAGGCTATGAAAAATCCTGTCTTAAAAAGAGTTGTTTGGCCGGGCATGGTGGCACACACCTTTAATCCCAGCACTCGGGAGGCAGAGGTAGGAGGATCGCCAAGAATTCGAGGCCACCCTGAGACTACATAGTTAATTCCAGGTCAGCCTGGACCAGAGTGAGACCCTACCTAAAAAAACCAAAAGCAGGACTGGAGAGATGGCTTAGTGGTTAAGCACTTGCCTTTGAAGCCTAAGGACCCCGGTTCAAGGTTGAATTCCCCAGGACCCACGTTAGCCAGATGCACAAGGGGGCGCATGCATCTGGAGTTCCTTTGCAGTGGCTAGAGGCCCCGGCGTGCCCATTCCCTCTCTTTCTGTCTCTCAAATAAATAAATAAATAAATAAAATATATATTTTTTAAAAAGAGTTGTTGGTCTGGAGATGTGGCTTAGTGGTTAAGGTTGCTTGCCAGCAAAGCCAAAAGACCTAGGTTCGATTCTCTAGCACCCATGTAAACCAGATGCACAAGGTGGCACATGGGTCTAGAGTTTGTTTACAGTGGCTGGAGGTCCTGGCATGCTTGTTCTCAATCTCTCTCTCTGCCTCTCCCTCTCTCTCCTTGCAAATAAATAATAATAAATAATAAATAAAGAGTTGCTCATGAGGCTAACACCTGAGGTTGTCCTCTGACCTCTATACACATTTAAAAAAAAAAGAGAGAGAGAGAGAGAGAAATAAGGAGGAGGAGGGGGAACAGGAGGAGAAGGAAATAGAAATGTCACTCCAAGCTGTAAGGTTGGAGCAGGAGAGTGACAGCAATGACTGGGAACTATTGGGAAAGTCAGTGTCCACCTGAGGCAGCACATTCGGGTGATTTCTGTCAGGGTCCACACATTCCCGTGATTTCGGTCTGAGCCTACCTACCTTCAGAACCCTGAGAAACGATACAATAATGTGCCCAAGGCAATGTTTCCCAGCCTCAATTTTTGTGTTAGTTTCATATTCTTATTTCTTATTTTTTCTTTTTATGTTTGATCAGTAACGGTAGTTTGGCTTTGGCTTTTGTTTTGTTTTGTTTTGTTTGGTGTTTTTTTTTTTTTTTTTCTCCTGTCTCAGCCTCAAATGCTGGGATTAAAAGCATGGAGTACCATGCCCAGCCTTTGAATTGGCTTTCTTTCTCACTGCTGCAATGAAATACCTGAGAAAGCAGCTCCTAGAAGGCTTGCTTTGGGCTCACTGTCAGAGGTTTCAGTCCACCATGGAGAGGGACGCCTGTCAGGAGCGTGAAGCAGCTGGTCACGTCGCATCTGCAGTCAGGAAGCAGAGAGATGAGCACTACTGCCAGCCAAGGCTAGTCTTTTTTTGTTTTTTGTTTTTTTTCAGGTAGGGTCTCACTCTAGCCCAGGGTGACCTAGAATTCACTTTGTAGTCTCAGGCTGGCCTTGAACTCACAGGGATCCCCCTACCTCTGCCTCCCAAGTGCTGGAACTAAAGGCATGTGCCTCCACACCCAGACAGTTCTGTCCTTTTTATATAGCTCTATAGCCCAGCCTGTGGAATGACCCCTACCTACAGATATGGTGGGTCCTCAACCGAATCTAGAAAATTCCTCACAGACATTCCTGGAGATTTGTTTCCATAGTGGTTCTAAATCCTGTCAAATTGACAACCAGAGATCATAGTTGGTTAGGAAATTCTACTTATCAGAGCCCAGAAGACACTGACTTCACCGGAATCCCAAAGCATTGCCTTTATGGAGACAAGACTCAGGGACAGCCAGCCCTGGCCACTCGCATGGGGCATACCCTTCCTCTGTGAGGACCTCCAGTGCCAGAATAGAGTCTGGGAACTGGGGAGGTAGGAATGGAAACCTCCGTGGACACATGTATGTGATCTGTGACCTTCACCCTGGCTGCACTGGGAATGCCACCCTGTTCTCAGCCACTCCTGCCATCCTGCCTGTGGCACTCACACCCTCATGTACCTTGCGTGGGCTTATCCTCACATGAGCTCCCTCACAATGGTTCTTTTTTTTTGTTTGTTTTTGCTTTGCTTTGCAAGACAGGGTTTCCTTTTGTAGACCAGGCTATCCTCAAATGCACCATCCTCCTGCCTCAGCCTCAGAAGTGTAGGGACAACAAGCATGCACCACTACACTCAGAAGGACACCACAGTTTCGGGGGGCTTTGGGGGGGTTGTTTTTTGTTATTTATAAGAGAGAGAATGGGCTCACCAAGGCCTCCCGCCACTGGAAATGAACTCTAGATGCATGTGCTACCATACGTACATGGCTTACATGGGTGCTGGAGAGTTGCATCTTAACTGCTAAGCCATCTCTCCAGTCCCCTTTTTAAATTTGTTTTTACACAGTTCTTTTTATATGGTTTATACATTCCTTGGTGAATATCTCTTACTGACATACATAAGGTGCTTGATCCTTAAAAGTAAAGTGTATTAGCCAGGTGTGGTGGCTCACACCTTTAATCCCAGCATTTAGGAGGCAGAGGCAGGAGGATCACCATGAGATCGAGGCCACCCAGAGAGTACATAGTGAATTCCAGGTCAGTCTGGTCTAGAGGGAGACCCTACCTCAAAAAAAAAAAACCAAAAAAAAATAATAATAATAAAGTACATTACAGACAATTTCCTGTCACATTAAGTATAACTCTATTGCCAAGGATTGTGTCAAATGCTTTATATATTATCTAATTTACATTATTACATATATGGCATCTTTTTTTGTTTTTTTGTTTTTGTTTTTGTTTTTTGTCTTGTTATTCTTTCAAGGTAGGGTTTCACTCTAGCCTAGGCTGGCTTGGAATTCACTCTGTAGTCTCAGGGTGGCCTCAAACTGATGGCAATCCTCCTACCTCTACCTCCTGAATGCTGGGATTAAAGGCATGAGCTACCACGCCCGGCATTATATGGCATCATCTTTACAGCAGTCCTGAAAAATACAAATGTACACACATTGGCACACTCAGATCTTTCAAGTAGCTAATCCCCATTTCACAAAGGAGGAACTCTGGCTCAGAGAGGTTCAATAACTTGTTCTTGTTCTTGGCCACACAGCTGATCAGTAAGCAGAACCCCGCCTAGCTCATGGTCTCCCCACAAGGTGAAGAGGCCCCGTCAACAGGGACACAGGAGATAGCTCCATCTGGACCCATGACCCCTTCTAGACTACATTTTGAATCCCTAGGATCTGGCTGGAGCCTACATCCTGCCTGGCACCCTCCTGCTTGGGTCCTGTCTCATGAGGCCAGACATAGCTGGTGTGCAGACCCTGGACCAAAGTGTGACCAGCAGGTAGCAATGTGAGGAGCTTGCATGAGCTAGCCACATGGGCTGAGACATTCAGTGTCCGTCATGTGTGGTGGGGCCAGGACAGCTGGGGACCTGGGGGAGTCACTTTCCTTGCACCTGATGTATATTTTTTTAATATTTTTTGGTTTATTTTTATTTATTTATTTGAAAACGACAGAGAAAGAGGTAGAGAAAGAGACAGAGAGAGAGAGAGAATGGGCGCACTAGGGCTTCCAGCCACTGCAGACGAATTCCAGATGCGTGCGCCCCCTTGTGCATCTGGCTAACGTGGGTCCTGGGGAATCGAGCCTCGAACCGGGGTTCTTAGGCTTCACAGGCAAGTGCTTAACCACTAAGCCATCTCTCCAGCCCCCTGATGTATATTTTTAAGACAGGGTTTCATATTCCCAGGCTAACTTCAAATCCACTATGTAGCAGATGACCTTGAACTTCTGATCCTCCTGTCCCCACTGGCCAAGTGCTGGGATTATACCCTGTTTATGGCATCAGACCCAGGGCTTTGAGCATGCGAGGCAAGCTCTCTACCAACTGAGCCACATCCCCGCACTGCATCTCGTGTTTGAGGGCAGTCAAGACCTGCCCGTGGCCTAAGAGGGTTACATTGCTGTCCCTTGGGACAAGGCCCTGGAGGGTCCCAGCCTCACACATCCCTCTCCCGTCCTCCTCTCTAGACCGAACATGGACCTACTCCTTCTCTGGCGCTGTGCTATTCTCCATGGGTTTCCTGGTCGCTGTGTTCTGCTACCTGAGCTACAAATACATCACGAAGCCTCCTGTGCCTCCCAACTCCCTGGTGAGTCACGCACCTGGGGCCAGAGGGAGGTGTCCAAAGGAGGCCTCCAAGCTCCACAGGGCAGGGCAGACCCTGGGAAGTGCAGAGATCCACCCACAAGGCAGATGGAGCTCTCTCGGTCTCCCGAAGGTGGTCCCCATCCAGCCTGAGGTTGAGCAAGAAGGGCTGGCAGGTCCCAGGCCATGTAAGGAGGGTGTGTGGCCAGGAAGGTGGATGGAATGGAAGACACCCATGGCTTGAAAGTGACCAGGGCCAGTGGAAATGCAGGGCCCAGGAACAGCAAGGGGCAGAAAGGGAGGCCCTGGGCGTGTACCTGTCTGAAGGGGCAGCCAAAGCTGATATGGTGGTTTCTATCTACAATCCCAGCACTTGGGTAGAAGGATCACTGTGAGTTCCAGGCCAGCCTGAAACTACAGAGTGAATTCCAAGTCAGTGTGGGCTACAGCAAAGCCCTGCCTAAAAAAAAAAAAAAGGTTGATAAGATTGGGAGTTCCAAGCCAGACCAGGCTACATAGTGAGATGCTGTCTCAAAGAAAGAAAGAAAGAAAAACAATAGGCATGGTAACCCCTGCCTGTAATCCCTGTGCTCAGGATGTAGATGAAGATAGGAGACTCAAAAGTTCAAGATCATCCTTGGCTATCTAGGGAGTTGGAGGACAGCTTGGGCTACAGGAGAGTCTCTGTCAAACAGAAAAATAAGGCCGGGCGTGGTGGCGCACGGCTTTAATCCCAGCACTCGGGAGGCAGAGGTAGGAGGATCGCCGTGAGTTCGAGGCCACCCTGAGACTACAACAGTGAATTCCAGGACAGTCTGGGCTAGAGACCTTACCTTGAAAAACCAAAAAAAAAAAAAGAAGAAGAAGAAGAAAAATAGCCTCTCAGCTGTTAGCTGAGTCCTGCCCTACACAGTCCCTGTCTCCATGTTTGCTGGTCATTTTTGTCATCCTCTCCTGGCTTCCCCAGCTTTCCCATCTTTTCCCACCTGTGTCACTTTCTTGTTGCTAAGATACAGTACTTGACAAAAAAAATCAATTTAAGGGAGGAAGGGTTTTATTTCCACTCACAGTTCAAGGTTACGGCCAATCACGACGGGGCAAGCGCGATGGCAGGAGCTCAAGGCAGCTGCTCACATTCAGGTCACAGTGAGGAAACAGCGTGACTAAGGCCCGCGCTCAGCCAGCTCTCTCCCTTTTATACGTCCAGGGCCCCAGCCCATGGACTGGTACCATCCCCAGTTAAAGTAGATCTTAATGCATCTAATCACCTTAATTCACTTTAATTAACCTAATCAAGGTAATCCCTCACAGACATGCCCTGCAGCTAACCTCATCCACATAGCCCCTCAGAGGTGAACCTAGGTCCTGTCAAGTTGACACTCAATATAGACCTTCCCACTATTTCTGCTCCTGCATGGGACTCTCAGATCCCATAAGCCAGTGTCAGTGTGGACCTCCACCTCGAGGCAGACCCACGCCCGGGCCATCTACTTCCTGAGTTTATCCATCGTCCAGAGCACACAGGGCCTAAATCGCTCCCTGATATAACCCAGACCTTAGATGTGCCCAGAAGCCACATTCATCTTTAGAGGCTAAGCATCTGGAGGAATCTCTGGGGGTGGAGTAGATGGCTTGTGTAAATCCTAAATGAGAGGAACCCCAAAATATCCATCCCTCCTTCCTCCCCTCCTGTAGAGGGCCTTATCCATACATATGCCAAAATTTAGAACATGTCTTAAGGGAAGATTCTTGTCCCTGCAGAATGTCCAGCGAGTGCTGACCTTCCAGCCTCTGCGTTTCATCCAGGAGCATGTGTTGATCCCCGTCTTGGACCTCAGTGGCCCCAGCAGTCTGGCCCAGCCCGTCCACTACTCCCAAGTCATGGTCTCCGGGCACAGGGAGCCCCCTAGGGCCCCACGGTGGCACAGCCTGCCTGAGGTCCACAACTTAGACCAGCAAGACATCTCCATCCTTCAGCCCACCAACAGGCCACCTCAACAGACTCTGTCCCCACAGCCGTACATCCCAAAGACTGGCCCTGAGGGTGCATCCCCATCCTATGCACCTCAGGTAGCCCCAGAAGCCGACACCCCATTCTACACTCCACAGCTGGTGGTGAAAACCCAGCCTTCCTACGCCCCGCAGACTGCCCCGGACAGCTGGCCTGCTTCCTATGGGGTGTTCATGGAAGGTTCTGGGAAAGAGTGGGGTCCTGAGACCCTCTCCAGTTCCAAACACCTCAGGCCGAAAGATCAGCACCAGCAAGAAGTGTCAACTGGAAGCTGTCTCCCAGATGAACTTTCTCTACAAGGAGTCTCCTTGGCTGTGGGGGAGACCCCAGGAGCAAGCTCACTCCATCTGCCTCTGGGACTTCCCACAGACAGAGGGCCTGACCTGAATACAATATGCAGTGGGGACCTAGGGACACCACAGTACCTGAAAGGCCCACTCCCCCTCCTTGCCTCCGTCCAGATCGAAGGCCACCCTGTCTCTCTCCCCTTGCACGCTCCTTCCCTTTCTAATTCCCCATTGGACCAAGAGCCAAGTCCCTGGGGCCTGCTGGACTCCCTTGTGTGTCCCAAGGACGAGGGTCCAGTGTCTGAGGCTGAGGCAGCGTGCCCAGGCTTTGGGGTGTCTGAGGCCGAGAGGCCAATGGAACTGGACTCCTTTTTCAAAGGCCTGGCCCTGACCGTACAGTGGGAGCCCTGAGGGGACGATGGGGCAGGTCTGGGATGCCTCCTGCCCCATCCAGCTGACAGCCCCACACTCATCAAGACACAGGCTCTAAGACGCAGCCCCAGGAGAACCCCAAAAAGTGCCAAACGAAGAAGGATGTGGGCCCAGTTGTGGACCAAATTGTGTGATGAGAACTACAATGGAGCTGCGTGTGGGTGGGCAGCATGTGCAAGAGACCTGTGCCACAGAGCCCCGCGGGCAGGGCAGATAGGGTGCAGGAAGACAGCGCAGGGCAACGCCCCAGAGATCCAGGGTCCCGTCTCCTAGGATACTGGGCTCAGAACTCCTGCAATGAGAAGCCTGTCACTTTTCACTCCCCTCCTGGCCAGCTTCCTATCTAGTTCAATCAAGAGCGAGGCATCTGTTTCCTCTGAAGGCATCTGGACTGACAGGCTTGTAATTCTTCAGAGGTCAAAGAAGGAATGGTGACAAAACTTCATGAAAGAGCGTGGCCTGAGGCTCACTCCCAGCTGTTCTCCCCCATGAGAGGCTTCTCTAGGTGGGGAGTCAAAAACCTGAGAGAAAGGTTTTTTTTGTTTTTTGTTTTTTAATTTATTTGAGAGACAGAGAGAGAGAGGCAGATAGAGAGTGGGGCCATGCCAGGGCCTTCAGCAGCTGCAAATGAACTCCGTGCACTTTGCATCTGGGGAATCAAACCTGGGTCCTTTGACTGTGTAGGCAAGCACCTTAATGCTAAGCCATCTCTTCAGCCCAGATAAATGGTTTTGAAAGGAACACGAAGATAGGGAAAGCCAAGGGAGTAAGTACTTCATGATGGGATTCAGCCCATCTGAGACCAAGTTCCAGCCTCTCCATTTACCGTCTGGGAGATTACAAGTAAATGAAGCACACCTCAGCCCTCAGCTGCTTCATCTGTGAAATGGGTATAATCACACCTAACTTTGGGGTTGTGCTGAGGGTGGAATTGATGTCTGCAAAGCGCTTAATCACGCCTGACACGCAGACAGGGCCCAATTACCTGACCACCATTTCCTAGTGTGATGTTTTCAAGGTGGCTTCAGTCACGTGGCTAGTTCCTTACAGACCACCTTGTAAGGTCTGGGTTGTGTAATGCAGGTGAGGGGAGGCACTTCAGGGCTTTCTGGAAATGAGGTCCAGAGACCTCCTTCAAGTTGCAGGTCTGGAAGCTGTTTGGGGAGTAGCCATTTCAAATGGGCCCTCTCCACACAGAGGCAGTCCCAGGAATCTGTCCAGCCTGACTCATAATACCACAGTGGTAATGCTGCACACACCTGCACGGTCCCCTTTGGCCCTGTGCCTGCATCCAAGAAGGGAAAGCACCTTTGCTCTGTGCTGCCGGGAAGTGCCACTCCTGAGGCCATTCTCTTCTCCAGTGGCCTTTACTGAGGAGGAAACTGAGGCCCAGAGAGGGGAAGGCTGAGACAAAGCTGACATTCTGACCTAAGGCCTGGCATCTCAAGAAAAGAAACTCTACAGCTGTTAGTATTCTTTGATGCTGAGACTGACAGGGCATAAGGAAGGGGGATCCCCCAGTGAGTCCCTGAGAGACAGGTGCCTCTGTCACCCTCTTGTCCAAAATTTCCAAGGTACAACATCAACTCCCATTTGCCTCAGTGTAACCCTTGGTGGAATTCTTCCTGCCTCTGTGCTCAGCTACATTTCCCCTCTCCTTCCCCACTTCACCCCCCTGCTGGGACAGGTGAAGCTCTTATCTGTGTGACATTAATATTTAACATCTCTCCAGAGCCATTGACCCCATATCTCTGGCCAAAGGTTGACTGTCTTCACCGTGTTTATCAGTGGAAAGCAACTGGCAGCTGGACTGTTCCCACCAAGTCAGTGGAACCAGCTACAGAGGTGTTTTATGAAGGGCAATAAACATCTCTTCCCCGAGGACATGAGGTGGCAATTGTTCTGAACATAAGGAAGAGCTCAGAATAGCTCAGGAGAGAGCCTGCTGCCCTGTGGGGTTAGAACAACATCTCAGGCTGGAGAGATGGCTCAGTGAGTGAAGTGCTTGTCACATAAGCATGAAGACCTGAGTTCAGATCTCCAGCACCTACGTTAATGTCAGGGTGTAGTGGCACACGCCTGTAATTCCTGCACTGGGGAGGTGGAGACAGGAGAATCCATGGAGCTTGCCAGCTAGCTTGTCTAGCGCAGAGATTCAGGTTCAGTGAGAGGCCCTGTCTCTTAGGCTGGGAAGATTTCTCAGTGGTTAAAGGCGCTTGCATGCAAGGCCGGGGTTCAATTCCTAGTGCCCATGTAAAGCCAGATGCATGTGTGGTGTGTCTGGAGTCTGTTTGCAGTGACAAGAGACCCTAGTGTGCCCATTCTCCCCTATCTCTCTCAAATAAATAAACAATAAAAGAAAGTGACCTTGTCTCAAGAAATAAATAAATAATGTGGAGTGGACTTGGGAGGTGGTTCAGTGGATCAAACATTGTGGTTCAAGTTCTATCATCAGAACTGGAGAAGCCGGGCGTGGTGGCACATGCCTTTAATCCCAGCACTCAGGAGGCAGAGGTAGGAGGATCGCCATGAGTTCGAGGCCAGCCTGGGCTATAGCAAGACATTAACTCAAAACAAAGGAAATAAAAAGGCATGAGGACCTTCTGCCTTCTGTCACCTCAACACTGTAGTGGCAGATGGGCAGCGGGGACAGAATTTGTCTGAGAATTTGTTTCTGTGAGCACTGCGTGACCAGCAGCAGAGGAACATGGAGAAAGACCCGGGCTCCAGAAGGTAGACTGGTGAGGATGAACCCGAACCTGCCTCCTGACCTTCCCGTGCAGGCTGCAGCTCACACACATCTGCATTCACATACAGGAGCACAAATACACATGTGCACATACACAAATGCATAATTTTTTTCAAGCTTTTTTTTTAAATTTTTTATTTATTTATTTGAGAGCGACAGACACAGAGAGAAAGACAGATAGAGGGAGGGAGAGAGAATGGACGCGCCAGGGCTTCCAGCCTCTGCAAACGAACTCCAGACGCCTGCGCCCCCTTGTGCATCTGGCTAATGTGGGACCTGGGAAACTGAGCCTCGAACCGGGATCCTTAGGCTTCACAGGCAAGTGCTTAACCGCTAAGCCATCTCTCCAGCCCTCAAGCTTTTTTTTTTCAAGGTAGGGTCTCACTCTGGTCCAGGCTGACCTGGAATTCACTATGTAGTCTCAGGGTGGCCTTGAACTCATGACAATTCACCTACCTCTTCCTCCCAAGTGTTGGGATTAAAGGCATGCGCCACCACACCCAGCTCTAAACATTTTATTTATTTATTTATTTATTTGAGAGACAGAGACAAATAGAGAGAAAAAGCATGGACACACCAGGCTCTCTAGCCACTGCAAATGAACTTCAGATGCATGTGGCCCCTTGTACATCTGGCTCATGTGGGTCCTGGGGAATTGAACCATTTCCCCCAGCCCCAAATGCTTTTTTTTTTTTTTTTTTTTTTTTTGGTGTTTCAAGGTAGGGTCTTGCTCTGGCCCATGCTGACCTGGAATTCAGTATGTAGTCTCAGGGTGGCCTTGAACTCATGGTGATCCTCCTACCTCTGCCTCCCGAGTGCTGGGATTATAGGCATGCGCCACCATGCCCGGCCCAAATGCATAATATTTAAAAAATAAATTAGGGTGGGGCTGGAGAGATGGCTTAGCAGTTAAGACACTTGCCTGTGAAGCCAAAGGACTCAGGTTCATTTCCCCAGTGCCCATGTAGAGCCAGATGCACAAGGTGGCACATGCACCTAGAGCTCATTTGCAGTGGCTGGAGGCCCTGATGTGCCCATTCTATCTCTCTCTCTCTATTAAATAAATAAAAATATTTAAAAAGCAAGGGGTTGTGGCACATGCTTTTATTCCTAGCACTCAGAAGGCTGCAGAAGGAGGGACACTGTGAGTCCGAGGCCAATCTGGGCTACAGACTGAGTTCTAGGTCAGTCTGAGCTAGAGTGAGAGCCTATGTCGGAAAAAAAAAAAAAAAAAGAAAGAAATGAATGAATGAAATTAAATAAAAATAAGAGAGAAAGAAAAAACACCAGATATCAACTTATTGTCTCCAAACACGTATGCATACATGTGTGCAGGCCCACACACATTCACCCATGTGCACATGGAACAAAAAAGAACCAGGCCTCATACCCACTTGAGATCTCCAACCCCCGCCTGCAGCCCAAGCAGCTCAGACCTGTAGTTAGGCTGGAGCCATCTAGAAGGCAGTGTCAGAGTCCCCCAGGGGCTGGATAGGGACCTTGGCATTCCTGAGAGTCCCATGCTGTGACGCCTCTGTGAGCAGGAAGGTCTACAGCCTTGCTGGTCCCCTCCCCTCAGAGAAAGGCAAGTCTCCAAGGTGCCACCTTCCCACAGGACCACAGCGCACATTTACAGGGGGCCTTCCTTCCTTTCTCAATTAACCTAATCTAGAAAAACTCCTTCACATACATGTTCAGAAGTTTGTTTCCCTGGTGATTCTAAATTCCAGCCAGCTGCTAATCAGGATCATGACCCTGACTGACACAAAGGTTTGGTCAAGGGAGATGTACTACAGGAACAGGGGCGTGGGGAGAGGAAGGTAACCATGTCACTGGGCAGTTTGCCATCTGAGTCACTCCCCCTCCCATTAACCATTCTTTCAGATTATCAATTATTTTCAAAGGAGCAAAAGGAAGCTCAGAGAAGAGAGTTGTCCTCTCAAAACCTGGGAACAGAGCCGGGCTTGGTGGCACACACCTTGAATCCCAGCACTACAGAGGCAGAGATAGGAGGATTGCTGAGTTCCAGGGCAGCCTAAGACTCCATAGTGAATTCCAGGTCAGCCTACGCTAGAACAAGACCCTACCTCAAAAAAAAAAAAAAAAACACCTTGGGAAGAGGGCTGGAGACATGGCTCAGATGGTTAAAGGCACTTGCTTATACAGCCTAATGGCCCTGGGTTCAATGCTACAGAGCCCACATAAAGACCATATGCTCAAAATGGTGCATGTGTTTGGAGGTTTGGAGCTCATTTGCAGTGCCAGGAGGCCCTGGCCTGCCCATTCTTACTCTCTCTTTCTCTTTCATAAATAAATAATATTTTTAAAAAATCTTTTTTTTTTTTTTTTTTGAGGCAGGGTTTCACTGCAGCTCAGGCTGACCTGGAATTCACTATGAAGTCTCAGGGTGGCCTCAAACTCACAGCAATCCTACCACTGCCTCCCAAGTGCTGGGATTAAAGGCATGAGCCACCATGCCTGGCCAATTTTAAAATTTTTTTTAAAACTTGAGAATGTAGCCCATTTGGTAGAATGCTTGCCTAGCATGCCCAGAGCCCCATCAATACATAAACCAGCCTATAATCCCAGCACTTGGTGGTGGAGACAGAAGGGTCACAATTTCAAGGTCATCCGCAGCTGCATAGTTTGAAGTCAGCCTGGGCTAGAGAGACCCTGTGTCAAAATGGAGGGGTAGGAATTGTTTTGGCTCACAGTTTCAGAGGGGACCGTCCATCATAGCAGGTAAGACAGGACCAGCGCCACCCCTCAAAGTGGGAGCGTGAGGTGGCAGCTCCTCACATCGTTTCTTTTTTCAGTGTAGGGTCTCACTCTACCTCAGGCTGACCTGGAATTCACTATGTTGTCTCAGGGTTGGACTTGAACTCAGGGCGATCCTCCTACCTCTGCCTCCCCAGTGCTGGGATTAAAGGCGTGCACCACCACGCCCAGTCTCTTCCGTAAATCTGGATGAATCAGGAAGCTGAGGGCTCAAGCCATCAACTAGAGCAGATATAACCTTCAAGGCCCACCCCCAGCAACCCACTTCTCCCAGCTAAGCTCTACATCCCAAAGGCTCTTCTACACCCAAAATAGTGCCACCATCTGGGGACCACGTGCTCAGACCTGAGAGCCTGTGGGTGACATTTCAGACTCAAACCATAACAGGAGATGCTAAAATACAGATCCCTGTTCTGGCTTTGACAAAAACATAGCTCTTAAGCCAGGCTTGGTGGCACTTGTGACAGGGTCTTTCTTTCTTTCTTTCTTTCTTTCTTTCTTTCTTTCTTTCTTTCTTTCTTTCTTTTTCAATTAATTTTTATTTATTTAGTTCACAGAGAAAGAGAGAGAGAATGGACGCACCAGGGCCTCCAGCCACTGCAAACTAACTCTAGATGTGTGCGCCCCCTTGTGCATCTGGCTAACACAGGTCCTGGGGAATCGAATTTAGGTCCTTTGGCTTTGCAGGCAAACGCCTTAACCATGAAGCCATTCCTCCAGCCCTCTTTTTAAATATTGGACTGGAGGCCCGCTGCATGGGAAGGAATACATCCCTGATACTTAAAACGGGGGTAGTCATGAGCCCTAGAAGTGTAATGTCTGCTGCTGTCTGGCTAAATGTATATACTATGCTCATCAAACTGCCCAGTAAGCACTTCTCTTAATGTTCATACCCATATATTAATGCTACTCTCACTTTTGGTAGAGGACCTTCTCTTTTCAGATGGCAGTGACTTTGGCATGACTCAGAAGGCATCATGGTGCTGGAAGGAAGTGATAGGAGTGCTCGGCACTGAAATATCTCTATCACACCTTCCAAGGCTCAGGGTCTATTGCAGAAGTGGCGGCAGAAAGAATGTAAGAGCCAAAAGGAGGGCTAGGACTCCTTACAATGTGCTCCCCCCAGACACAAAATGGCCTGGATATCCATGACCTCACAGTGCCTGACACTACCTACACAAGACCGTCATAACAGGAGGAAAAGATCATGATATCAAAATAAAAGAGAAACTGACTGGGAGGGGGAGGGGATATGATGGAGAGTGGAGATTCAAAGGGGAAAGTGGGGAGAGGGAGGGCATTACCATGGAATACTGTTTACAATCATGGAAGTTGTTAATAAAAAAAAACTGTAATAAAGAAAATAAAATAAATATTTTTATTTATTTCTTTGCAAGGAAAAAGAGAGAATGGGCACACCAGGGCATCCAGCCACTACAAATAAATTCCAGACACATGTACCACTTTGTGCATCTGGCTTTACATGGATACTGGGGAACCAAACCCAGGTCACTAAATTTTGCACACAAGTGCCTTAACTGCTGAGCCATCTCTCCAGCCCAGGGTCTTTCTTTGTAGCCCAGTCATTGCCCTTGAACTCCCGACAATGTTTCTGCCTCTGCCTTATGAAAGCTGGGATAAAAGGTGTGTACCACCATGCCCAGTGCATATGTGTGGCATATGCACATGTGTGTGCAGATGCGTACACCCCATAGACACGTGTGCAGAGGCCAGAGGAAAGGACCCTCCTCTAACACTCTTCTGCCTTACTTCCCTGGGACATAATCTCTCATTGAAAGTGGAACTCGCCATTTTTAGCTAAACTGTCTGGCCAGTGAGCATGAGATGCCCTCCCCTCTCTGACCTCTTAGTGCCGGGGTTACAGGCATGTGTGGCCATGTCTGGCTTTTCTTTTTTCACATGTGCTGAGGATTGAACTCAGGTCCCCATGCTTGAACATCTGCTTTTACCCAACACTGAGCAATCTCTCCCTACCCCAAGAATAGGAATATTTTTTTTTTCAAGGAAAATTGATTTATTTTAAAATGCTGCTCTCTAGTTAGCAGTTTGGGAAAGGGATATTCACAACAGGTCAAGAGCAAGACAGACTGGATCCAACAATACCTGGCTTTGGCTTCATTCCTTTGAACATGAAAGCTGTAACAGTTGAAAACCAAGCCCAGAACTGATTCAGCCCTGGCCACAGCTTCCTCTCAATTTCCTCTTCCAGTCACAGTGGCTGAAAATGGCTTCACGTCACCCAAGGGCCTTCAGGGCTCCCTCAAGCCTGGGCCGTCCTTCCTCCTGCCGCTGGCGGTGCCACGCATCCACTTGGTCCGCAGCTTGCACGCGTAAGAGCCGTAAACCATGACCTCCGTGAGGTCCGGACACTCCAGAGCCTTTAGCTCCAGCACGGCCTTGCCCACTTGCTCGATGTAGGGCCCTCGAGATCTGTGTGGACCAAATATGGCTTCCAGCAGTCCGGTCTGGACCTGGAGCACTTCTGGATCCTTCAGGTCGGCAGGAACTTTCACCCAAGGCGGGATATCTTGAGTGTTCCCATCTCGAGTCCCTTGGAACCAACCACTTCCAGCAAAGGCTAGGCTTAACTGTGCCTAACATATAATTTTTTTTTAACAAACACCTGTGAGCTTGCTCTCATAGGCTCAACTCCTGCCTCTAGAATCACCCTACCCCGTCCCCTGGACAGCAAAGCCAGGGTGCCTGAAACCCCTGACCCCCAAGCCTCAGGATCTGCAAGAATCCAGGATCTGCCCGAGCTTCTGCCTATTCGTGAGACTAGAGCCAAACAAACTCCTGCAGACTCAGAGCACTGGGCTCTTCTGCGTCCTCCCAGCTCTAGACAAGGAGGCTTCATATCACCACCAAGGCTTGTCCTCCCGCTCTCCCCACCCTGCCTTCCAGACATGAGCCGGAAACAGTGAGCTGAGGCAGGCGAGGCAAAGATGGGAGAGAGTGAGAGAGAGACAGGGAGTGAAGGAAAGGAGGAACTCTCGGCTCACTTCCAGCCTTAGCTCTGGCTGGAGGTCAGAGCTCTAAGATTTCAGCCCAACTGCCCAACCTCTTGGCCGCTTGATTGTGTCCTCTTGCTTTGCCACTGTACAGAGGAAGAGGAAGTTTTAACCTGTGTGCACACGAGGAACAGCAGCTGGAGAGGGACAGCTAGAGCCAAATGGGAAGCTGGAGCCCTGTGTCCATACACTGAGGAGGAGGTAGAGAGGTACGGAGCCAGGCAATTCTCCCTGATGGCCACCGGGTGGCGCCATTGGCCACAGACAGTTTGGTTGTTCTGTGGAAAATGACTGTGGACACTGGTTTGGTTGGTAAGTCTCCAAAAAAAAAAAAAGAAAAACAGGAGGACTGGAGAGATGTCTGGGTGGTTAAAGGTGCTTTCTTGAAAAGCCTGTTGGCCAGGATTATATTCTCTAGGATCCACAAAGTGGCACATGTGTCTGGAGTTCCTCTGCAGCCGCAAGAGGCCCTGGAGTACCCACACACACACACACACACACATTTTCTTTCAGTTAAATAAATTAAAATATCCATTTTAAATATTTTATTTACTTATTTGAGAGAGAGAGAGAAGGAAGGAGAAAAAGAGAAGGAAGAAGAGGCAGACAAGGTGTATGCCAGGGCTTCCAGCCACTGCAAACAAACTCCAGACTCATGCCCCCCCTTGTGCATCAGAATTAACGTGGGTCCTGATGACTTGAACCTGGGTCCTTAAGCTTTGCAGGCAAGTGCTTTCTTTAACCAATAAGCCATCTCACCAGACCCTCCAAAAAAATATTTTTAAAAAAGAAAAGGAAGCTGGGCATGGTGGCATACATCTGTCATCTCAGCACTTGGCAGAGGTGGGAGGATCACTGTGAATTTGAGGCCGGCCTGAGACTACATAATAAATTCCAGGTCAGCCTGGGCTACAGCAAGACCCTACCTTGAAAAAACAAAAAAGAAGGAGAGGGGAAAAAAGATGAGTCAGGCACTTTACATGCATTGATCATTTTGGACTCTTAGAACTGTTCTGCAAGATAGTTTGCAATGGCCTAGATACTGACACCCTCCAAAATTCACATGACGAAGCGTAGTCCCCACTGCAGTGGTATTAAGAGCTGGGGCCTTTATTGAGGTGAGTAGGTCATGAGGGTTCTGCCTCAAAAGAGAAGTTGGTACCTGTGTCCTAGCCCCTTCAGCTCCTCTGTCTCTGTCACCTGAGGGACATGTAGCAAAAGGCAGGCAAGGGCTGGAGAGATGGCTTAGAGGTTAAGCGCTTGCCTGTGAAGCCTAAGGACCCCAGTTCGAGGCTCAATTCCCCAGGACCCACGTTAGCCAGATGCAAAAGGGGTCGCATGCATCTGGAGCTTGTTTGCAGTGGCTGGAAGCCCTGGCGCACCCATTCTCTCTCTATCTGCCTCTTTCTCTTTTGCTCTCAAATAAATAAATAAAAATAACAACAAAAAAAAATTTTTTTAAAGACACACAGCAAGCCTTCAACTGGCACCTTGACCTTGGACTTTTCCACCTCCAGAACTATGAGAAATAAATTCCTGTCACTTACAAATGACCTAATCTAAGATATTTTGTCATAGCAGCCCAAAATGGCTGAGACATTCACTTGTTTTTATTTTTTTGTGTGTGTGTATTTATTTTCACATGTGTGTGTATGCACATGAATGTGCCACTACACCTAGCTCATTCAGACTGTCAAGCAGGCATTACTGTCCCCCAGTGTCCAGAGAAAAGTGATTGGTTAAATAAGTTTCCCAAGTTCATACAGTTAAGTGATGCAATGGACTGGGAGCCCCCAGCAGTCAGACACAGAGGTGCCCTAAATTCTCTGAGATGCACCTGAGTTCATCACTCCCAGGTGGCCTCAGAAAGGACTGGGGCCAGGGCCTGTGTAAAGGACAGCATCCTGCAGGATGAAAGTTCACCCCCTGCTAAATGCACAGATTCACATTCAGCCGTCACAGCAAACCCAAGAGTCCTGGGACGCGCTTCCCAAGTGAGCCAGCAGGAGATGGGAAGGGCAGGGTCATGCACTCCATAAACCCAGCACCCAGGAGGCTGAGTCAGGAGGGTTGCAAGTTCAAGTCCAGCCTAGGCCACATAGCAACACCCTGTCTCAAAACAACAAGAAAACAGAGAAACGACAGAGCAGGGCACTGATTCTGGAGTTGGTTGGGCAGAAGACTGGAATTCAGGGAGGAGCAGTGTGAGGGCACAGGGGCCGTCCCACCTGTTGCTGCTGCCCCGCGACGCTGGCAGGACAGGACAGCCGTCCCTCTGCCCCCTCCCCCGCCACAGCTCCCGTCCATTGTCACTACACTGTCTTAGCGCTGCTATATTTAAGACAGTGCCACATCCAGGATCACATTCTTCTCCTAGTCCTCACTGAGCCGAGGGCAGGAGGAGACCAAGGACCCTCTCGTCTTCTGGGAGCTTCTCCCCAGACTCAGCTGAGTGGACGCAGCTGCTTCTGTGAGTCACATTCAGGGACCAAGGTCGGGAGGGAGCCCTCCGGCAAGACCAACTCCAGCTTTCTACCTGGGAGTGACTTCTCCTTGTGTGTATGCACGAGTCTGTATACAGTGTGTCTGTATATGCGTGTTCTATGGACATCGATGGTGGATGGTGGGTGGGTGGGTGTCTGTGGTGTGTGTTTATAGTGTGTGTATGTGTCTATCGTGTATGTGTGGTGTGCGTGTGCATTGTGTGTGTATGGCTTTTGTCTATCGTGTGTGTATGGTGTGTGTGTGTGTTTGCTGTGTTGTGAAAGGGATCTGGGGGGTTGAAGTTTGAACACCACCCCAACTTAAAATGAGGAGGAGCCCCGGGACCCTCTGCCCCTTCCCACTCTTCTATGTGGTTCTAGGTCTCTGCGGTGGATCTTCCTTTATAGAAAGCTAAAAAAGAGGGGGTCTTTGGGGACCCCTTAGGGACTGGCAGAGCAGCCACAGGCAGGGCTGGGAGCTGGCAAGTCCGGCAGAGTTGGACAGTTGGAACATGCTGGCTAAGTCCTGCTTGGACAACCCCTAGGCAGAAAAGGGGGGCAGACTCCAGGATCCCAAATCCTAGATTCGCACAGGGGAGGCTCAGCAGGACACCAAGGCCCCATCACCCCAGCGGGGCAGAAGTTGCCCTTCATGAACCACAGCCAGGTTACTGTGGCCTCCTGGGAGCTGGGGAGCCACAGCACTTCCCAGCCTGTCCCGACCTACTGGGCACAGTATGTCTGCTCTGGCCCACCCAGCACAGCTCCTCGGCCTTGTTATGTTTCTCTCTCTCTCTCTCTCTCTCTCTCTCTCTCTCTCTCTCTCTCTCTGTCTCTCTCTCTGCCTGGCAGGCCCATATGTCCGTCTTGGCCTGTGGGGAAGGGCAGTGGGGGCCGAGAACCTGTCCCTGCTTAATCCTGCGCATCAGTCAGCGCTTTAAAAAGCATCCAAGCCTCATTGCCAGGGCGGGGTCTGGAGACCTGAGCCAAGAGCCAGCGGGCTACGCTCACCCAGACAGAGCAAGAGGAAAGGGAGCCAGCACTGACATCAGAACACATTAGCCCTTGCTGCTGGGACACGAAACCAGTGTCCCAGGAGGGCGGCAGAGCCTCACTCTCGCCCATGGTAGTTCCCAGAGCAACCCTTGTGTGCCGGGAGGAAAGGGCGCAATGGGCAAGGCTGGCTACTTCCCCAAGGCCCGGCACACAGTAAGCCCTCAGTGTTGTCACTGCCCATGCTCCTAACACCTTGTTGACGAGTCACACATTTCATATACCCAGATATGAGATAGCGAAATGATAAGAGAAAATGCTTTCTGAATCAGAGCCGAATTATGGAGTACAGAGAAAAAGTACCAAAGGGAGCCAGGAGTGGTGCTGCGCACCTTGAATCCCAGCACCAGGGGGCAGAGGTAGGAGGATGGACATGAGTTCAAGATCACCCTGAGACTCTATAGTGAATTCCATGTCAGCCTGGGCTACAGCTAGACCCTATCAGCAAACAAACAAACAAAAAGTACCAAAGGACTGAGGAGATTGTTCAGTGGTTAAAGACATTTACAGGCAAAGCCTTTGGCCTGGTTTTGACTCACTACGACCCACATAAAGCCAGATGCACAAAGTGGCACATGCATCTGGAGTTTGTTTGCAATAGCAAGAGGCCCTGATGTGCCCATTACCAATATCTCTCCTCTCTGTCTGTCTGTCTCTCTCTCTCTCTCTCCTGCCTTGCAAATAAATAAATAATATGTTTTTAAAGTACCAAAGGGGCTGAAGAGATGGCTTAGCAGTTACAGTGCTTGCCTGTAAAGCCTAAGGACTCATGTTCAACTCTCCCTGTCCCGTATAAGCCAGACATACAGGGACACAAGTATGCAAGGTTACTCATGCGCACAAAGGGGTGCATGCGTCTGGAGTTTGATTGCAACAGCTGGAGGCCCTGGTGCTCCAATTCTCTCTCACACTTGCTCTCCCTCTCTCTCTCTCTCTCTTTCTCTCTCTCTCTCTCTTGAAGAAAAAAAGAAAGGCAGCCCATTGGGCTTGCCTCAAAAAAAAAGTACTAAAGAATTAGAGGGAAGTTCTAAGTAGGCTGTCATATTTACGTAGTTATTTATTTGGCTTATGCATGTGTGTGTTGTGTGCATGTGTGTATGCATGGCTGCATGGGCAGGTGCATGTGGATGAGTGTGCACATGTGCAGAGGCCAGAGGCAGGTTCTGACTGTGTTCCTCAACAGTTCTCCATCTTACTTGACACAAGGTCTCTTGCTTGAATCCCCGGCTCACTAAACCGGCCAGCTAGCTGTGGAGATTCGCAGTCTACCCGCAGAGTACTGGGAGTGCAGGTGAGCTGGTACTTAGTGGGTGCTGGGGTCCCAGCTGACGCCCTGGCACGCGCCTACCTGACAGTCATTGCCCCAGCCCTGGCCTATCTTTTTGTTTTTGTTTTTCAAGGTAGGGTCTCACTCTAGCCCAGGCTGACCTGGAATTCACTATGGAGTCTCAGGGTGGCCTCGAACTCATGGTCATCCTCCTACCTCTGCCTCCCAAGTTCTGGGATTAAAGGCGTGCGCCACCACGCCCAGCTCTATCATATTTTCCCAAGAGCTCTGAGGAAGAGGATGTTAGTGCCGACACTTGAGTAGTGTTGACTAATGGCTAAGCACCTAGCTAACCTTTGAGGCCATCTTGGGAATGTGACAGACCCACTTGACAGACAAGGAGACCAAATCACAGTATCTGAGGTCATACTTACAAACTGGAATGAGGCGCTACGATCGTACGGGATCATACCAGGTTGTGGACTCCAATCCTCACCTTACCCGTCAATGCTGCGGCAGCATCACAGCATTCTTGGGCGGGGCTTGGAAGCCTGGCTGCCAGGGGAGGAGGGCGGGGCCTCTGGGGGTGGGGGGGTTCAGCATATGCAATGGCTCAGAAGTGGGACTAGGGTGGTCTGCGCAGGCGAGAGAAGACGCCCGTCCTGAATCCAGCCAATGGACGGCAGTCTGGAAAGCCGGGGCTCAGAGAAGGGAATGCCACAGGACAGAGCTGCAGCTGGCAGCCAGGGCCCTGCTCCCCAGTGGGGACTCTGCACTCTCACTCACCCCCTAAGTCCGTGGGACAGGGGGAGAAGCCAGGCTCAGCCACACTCAGGCCCGGCTTCTCCCCGGGCCTCGCTTCCTCTGCCCATTCAGCGAGGCCGCCTCACTCCATTGGCCCTGCCAGGGCGCCCGGGGAAGGCAGGTGCATGCGCAGTGGGACGACTGTGCCCCTTTGCCTTGGCAGGTGGCAGCTCTGGTCGCCATGACTCTGCCCCACAGCCCCGGCAGCATGGGGGAGTCCCAGCCCCCCCAGGCTGTGCAGGTCCGCAGAGTGGAGCATCGGCAGGAGGAGGAGCAGAAGGAGGAGAGAGAGCACAGCCTGCGCATGGGCTCCTCTGTGCGGAGGAGGACCTTCCGCAGCAGGTGGGAGCACTCTGGCCTCCCCCCAGCCGTGGCCCGGCCTCGGCCTGAGCGGGAGAAGCATAGCTAGCCCTTTAGAAGCCCCACTCTGAGAGGAGCACAGCCCTGCCACGCGACAGCCCTGTGCACACGGGAGAGACGTGGGACAACCCTCCAGAGACCTTGCCTGAGAGAAGAGGTGTAGTAGCTCTTCCCTCTGGAGACCCTTGATGGGGAGAGCATTGGATACATTTTTGTTGCCATCACAAAATACCTGAGAAAACTACTTTATTTTGGCTCACAGTTGCAAAGCTCTCACTCCAGAGTCAGCTGGCTCCATGGCTTTGAGCCTGGGGTGAGGCAGAACACCGTGGTGGGCCGGGCGGCGGGCAGGCAGAGAGAGCGAGTGAGGAAGGGACCTGTGGTAAGGTGCAGGCACCAAGAACACGTCCCCCACCCGTGATCTACTTCCTCCGACCAGGCCTCACCTCTGGCACTTTCCTCTGCCCTCCAGTGATGCCATCAACTTAGAAATGCACCAAGGGACTCACTCTCCGACCAGACACGGCCCTCGTGGCCCTGCCTCTTCTCAGTGACTGGCTCCACCAACTTGGGACCAAGTCTTCAACACATGAGCCCTTAGGGGGACACTTCACATCCAGATTTTTTGTTTGTTTCTTTGTTTTGCAAGATAGGGTCTCACTCTAGCCCAGGCTGACCTGGAATTCACTATGGAGTCTCAGGGTGACCTCAAACTCATGGCGATCCCCCTACCTCTGCCTCCTGAGTGCTGGGATTAAAGGTGTGCGCCACCACGCCCAGCTATGTATACCCAGATCTTAATAAGGGGCATGGCCTTGTCCCTGGGAGGCCTATCTGAGGTGGACACCACAGTCCTGTTCCCTGAGACCTCAGCCTGAGGAGGGAGGCGCTTGGAAGGGAGCAAGGTTCTGCCTGACAGCACCCTGAGGTGGAGCCCTAGCTGTGGGAGCGCCCAGCCGGTCCCACAGGAGCCGTGACCGTCCCTTCTCCCCGGAGCAGCGAGGAAGAGCAGCAGTTCAGTGCTGCCGACCACGCCCTGGCCGCAGCCCTGGTCCTGACGGCCACCTCAGAGATGTCATGGTGAGTCACATGACCATCCCCGCTTGAGGTGGGGGTGTCTGGTCCCATCCCTTTTCCCTGCCTACTGCCTCTCCACTGGGCCCCCACTGGCACTCAGTGGACCTGTCCCCAGGTCCACGTAGAAGAAAGGGGCTGAGCTCGGTGCAAGTCAGACACAGCGTCACCACCAAGCCTTCTCACCACCAGTCCCGAGAAGGGCCTGCCTGAAGCGGGGAGGGTTCATCCTTGTCACTGACAGGCTTCAGAGGCAAGGGAGGGTCCAGGAGTTGGACATAGCTGGTTTCACGCAGGGACATCTCTGGGAATCTCTTCATTATAGATTTAGGGAAGGACCCTGGGCTCAGAGGCCTGAGACATGGTCCTGCTGACCTGGGACAAATCACTGGGTCTCGACTTCCTTCCCTGTGGAACGAGGAAGTGAACACCTGTCCATTTGGTGGCAGTGACAACAAGCCAACAACGGTCTACAGAAGAGCCTCAAACCCTCTGTGGATGGTGGCCCAATTATTAAGCCCCAGCTGTATAAGCGAGCCCCTCCCAAGGTGTCCGCAATCAGGAGAGGGTGCAAGGCTGGGCTTGTCCTTAAAACACGGCTGCCACTGGTGTGTCAGGCGTGGGGTGGGCCTGGCCAGCTGCCCCAGGCTTCGTGGGCCCTGTCTGAGCTTGGTGGCCTCTGTCGCCATAGGGAAGCCCAGCTGAGGAGCCAGACCTCTGCCGTGGAGCTGGAGGAGCGTGGGCAGAAGCGGGTGGGCTTCGGCAATGACTTGGAGAGGATGGACCTGGCTTTCCTGCGGACCCAGAGGCTGCTGCGTCAGAGGCGGGACTGGAAGGCACTGAGGCAGCGGGTGAGGCGCTGAGGGACCCAGCCCTGGACCTGGGACCACCACGTGCTGGGTCCTTGCTCTTGCCCCCTTCTCGAGAGGCATCTAGGAAAGGGCCCCGGCCCTGGGTTTGGGTCCTGATGCCTCCACCCTCAGCTGTGTGACCCAAAAAGGGGACTGACTGGCCGTTCATGAGCCTGTCTCGGGCCTGGGGCTCAGGGGCTGTAACAGCTCTGTGCGGAGGTGGGAACTAAATGGACTTGGGTTCGTAGAGTAACCTCCCAGTGCCTAGAAGACTCGGGAAATACAGTTCCTGACAACTGTGAGGGGACTGAGCTCACACTCCTGGCTGCTTCCCACTTGGTTGGGACAGAGGGCTTAGCCTGTGGGTCCGGTGTATGTGTTGGGGGAAAGGTGAGGGCAACGATGGGGAGAAGTTGTGCCCCACTCCTCGGAGGCATGCTCGCCCTCCCCCATGCAGACAGAGGAGAAGGTCCGAGCCAGCAAGGAACTGATTGAGCTGTGCTCTGGCCGCGGACCATGGTTCTGGATCCCGCTCCGCTCACACGCTGTCTGGGAGCACACGACGGTCCTGCTGACCTGCACAGTCCAGGGCTCCTGTCCACTCCAGGTCTCCTGGTAAGCAGCTGGGTCCAACCTGCCCCCGTGCTGGGCTTGTAAGGCCCTTGCAGCCCCGCTTCTCCCCACAGATTTCCTCTGCCCCTGAAAAGCCCATAAACCCTGAGCACTGTCCCCACACACACACACAGAACAACAGCTGTGTGGGGGGGGGAAGCTATGATATAGGGTTATTCTTAGCCACCTCCCCCTCAGGCTTCTGGGGCCTGAAGACAGGACCCCTGGAAAGCCAGCCCTTGAAAAAATATAATTCTAGAAGCATGAGAAGGCAGCTGCTCTGGAAGGCCAGACAGGAGGCAGGGAAGCTGGAAAGGATGTGGGGAAGGCTGGGGAACCTGTGTTCAAGGCCTGGCTTCTCTAACTCAGCATGTGGTCTCAGGCATGTGTATTAATCGTCTAGTCTGGCCTCTGCTTCTTGCTCTTGGGATGAGTGGAAGACTTCTTTCTAAGTTACATTACAGGTGGTAAAAGATTTAATGCCAAAACATGGATGCCCTGGAACTTAAAAAGAGCTGGGAGCTGGGCATGATGGCACATGGTTGTGACCTCAGTGCTCGGAAGATGGAGGCAGGAGGATCACGGGTTTGAGGCTAGCCTCACCGACATAATGAGATTCTGTACCAAAAAACAAACAAACAAATAGGGCTTGGGAAATGGCTCAAAGGCTAAAGGTGCTTGCTTGCTTGCTTGCAAAGCCTGCCCGCCTGGGTTCAATTTACCAATACCCATGTAAAGATGGATGCAAAAAGTGGTGCGTGCAACTATCATTTGTTTGCAGCAGCAAGAGACTCTGGCATGCACATGCACACACACAAATAAATAAACATTGAAAAAAAGTGAGGGCTGGAGGAATAGCTCAGTGGTTAAGGCGCTTGCCTGCAAGGTCAAAGGACCCAGGTCCAATTCTCCAGGACCCACATCAGCCAGATGCACATGGTGGTACATGTATCTGGAGTTTGTTTGCAATGGCTAGAGGGTGTGGCACACCCATTCTCTCATTCTCTCTCCCTCTTTCTCTGTCAAATAAATACATAAAAATATTTATTAAAAGTGAAAGAGGGAGGTAAGTCAGTAAGTAAAGTACTTGCTTTGCAAATATGAGGACCTGAGTTCAATCTCCAGAACATACATAGTAAAAGCCAGGTGTGGTGGCGGACACTTGTAATCCCAGAGCTGGAGAGGCGGAGACGGGCAGATCCCTGAGGCTTACTGGGCAGCCAGTCCAGCCTACTGAGGAGAATTGCAAGCCAGTGAGGGACCCTCAAAAAAAAAAAAAAAAAAAAAAAAAAAAGGTGGACAGTGTCTAAAGGAAGGAACAACATCCAAAGTTGTCCTTTGACCTCCACACACATATATGCACATGCACACGTGTTCTCACACATGTACCCACATACACGAGAAGCACACACATACACACGCACGCACACACACGGTGAAAGGAGAGAGCTGCGCAAGCAGGACACTGCATTTCTGGGAACATAACCACAGCAAGCCCCAGATGCTGGCCTCCTAGGTGAGGAGGGCCTCTGCACAAGACAGTGGACATGGGGGTGGGCATGGTCACTTCCCAGTGGACTCACTGTTGACTGTGCTTCCTCGGACCCAAGAGCCACTGCCAGGCTTCCTAGGGACAAGGAAATCAACTGTATTTACTAAGTGTGTCACCAGATGTCATCCCACCCTCAGTGTTCAGCCTGGGGAGAACCCCAGGCACAGAGATGGACATTCAGGGGTCATATTGGAGATCAGAGAAGAAAAGGGGAGGAAGTGGCTGACACGGCCTGGAGAACCCAGGAAGGCTGCTCAGAGGAGGTGGCCCAGGGGCCCCATGTTAAGGTGGGGACAGCCTATGACATGAGAAGGGCAAGGAGACACACACATAAATAACACCTAGCATCTTGCTAGGACTCACTTGACCCTGACCCCTTTACTCTGTTCCGGTTTGAGGCTCAGGGCCCCTCATGATGGGATAGAGAGACCCCTGCTCCCCGCCTCAAGGCTCAGGGAGTTCATGTGACTTGTCTGCGGTCTCACAGCCCTCCTGCCTCTGACCCTAGTTCTTTTCCCTTGCTCACAGAGCAGGAGAGAGATTGTTAAGCTCTCTATTTCCTTAAAGTCCACGAGTGTTCAGGAAGGAGTGGGGCTTGAAAGCACACAGGCCAGGTATGGGCAAGAGCAGCCTCTTGAGAGAGCAGTCTCGGGCTGGTCAGTTTCAGTTGTACTTCTTCAAAGAAGTGTGCGGAGCAGAATGCTGGGTGCCAGGGTGCTGTGGGGACCAGGGCCGTCCTACGTGCAAGTGGCTGGTCCCAGTAGCAGATTGCTTCCAGCCCAGATCTAGGCTGAGTGACTGTCAGAACTTCAGCTGTCCCACCTGCAGCCAAGCCCCGCCCACCCGGGCACTGAGGCTGGTATCTCAGGCATTCCACGGGCTCTTCTCAAGAGAGGGACTGGATTCTGCTCTTGCCAACAAGGTTAGCACCACAGTGACAAGCAGACCTGAAAGGGTAGGCACCAAGGACCAAACATCCAACCCCAGTGACTGGGGTGGCCCTTGGGCCTCCTGTCTCTGTGGACTGCTTGTCCAACCTCCCTCACCTAGGACAGGGCCTCCAGAGGTTCTGTCCAGGCCCCAGTATAGATGCAGCTCTTGCTTGGGAGAAAGATCCAGATTTGTCAGGGCAGTCTATCCATTCAACAACTGCTGAGCACCTCCCGGATATAGAGGCTGAGGCAGAAAAATCACAAGTTTGAGGCCAGCCGAGGCTGTAGCACGTACAAGATTTAGATGCACAATTCGAGTGTCTTTTACGAGGCCTCTCTGGAGCTTTGGACAGGGCAGCGTGAGGCTGCGGGCTGGGCCATGCAGGCCATGCCCAGAGCTGCAGCTGCTGCATCTTAGCAGAAAGGCAGAGCCTGGGCTGGCCTGAGGTGCTGGAATGTTCGTGACAGGTGTGGGCTGGGAGCCTGGCGCTGGCCCCCAGGCCTGGGAATGCTAGAGACACTGTGTGCCCAGATTAGGCATGACCCTCCCTACAGAAGACTTAGTTGGGCCCCTTTCCTAAATGGGGACAGTCTGAGGACAGTGGGTGTGCCTCTGTTTGGTGACCATGGAGACAAACAGGGCACCCAGTTGGAAGGAGGGGGTAGGTGCAAAGAAGATAGCATCCTGAGATGGGGGTGCCCTCTCTTGGCAACAGAGGCACCCTTCTTTTCAACCTCAACCACCAGCACTGGGGCAGTGAGGGGAATTCCTACTTTCACCCCTCGGACTGTCCATTTAATGGCTGCTGGCACACAGAATCCCAGAGAGAGGAATATATTTGTGCAAGGTCACACAGCAAGCAGGGTCAAGAGAATCCAGGCCTCATGCCACACGCCACAGCCTCAGTCTCTTAGGCCTCCAGACCCACAAGGCATCACTTTATCTGGTCCATGCATCAGCAAGAATGGCACTCAAAAGTCCAGAGGGAACAAAGATGGAATATTAAAAAATATCAAAGAGCCGGGCGTGGTGGCGCATGCCTTTAATCCCAGCACTCGGGAGGCAGAGGTAGGAGGATCACCATAAGTTCAAGGCCACCCTGAGACTACGTAGTGAATTCCAGGTCAGCCGGGGCTAGAGTGAGACCCTACCTCAAAAAGAAAAAAAAAAAAAAATCAAGAGCCAGGCATGGTGGCGCACGCCTTTAATCCCATCACTCGGGAGGCAGAGGTAGGAGGATCGCCGTGAGTTCAAGGCCACCCTGAGACTACATAGTGAGTTCCGGATCAGGATAGGCTGGGATGGGCCTCAGCAGCGCAGCATTTACCCAGCAGACACAAGGATCAGGAGTAACACAGGCACACACAAACTGATGTCAAATTCATTAGTCTGAGATCCAACCTAAATATGGAATCACTTTGCATTGTTTCTTAGGGGCTTAAATGAGATGGGAGTTTGTCTTTCTTGGGTCAGGATGTAGTCAGCACCACCACAGGCAGCTCTGACACAGACTCCCAGGGAATCGCCGCAGCGGGTGGGCCCAGCACTGGAATGCTGTGGCCCCCTCAAGGAAGGACATCAACAGCAGCAGCAGCAGCGACATGAAGCCTGTCTTTTTCTTTTTCCAGGTAGGGTTTCACTCTATCTCAGGCTGACCTGGAATTTACTCTGTAGTCTCAGGGTGGCCCCAAACTTATGGTGATCCTCCTACCTCTGCCTCCCAAGTGCTGGGATTAAAGGCATGTGCTGCCATGCCCAGCTGAAACCTGTCCTTATTTGCTGTTGACCATGGTCATTTGGCCACACCTAGAAGAGCAAGGCAAGGAGACAGGCTATAGATTGAGTGGCCCAGGAGTAAATCCTGTGTCTTTAGTACAGGTGGGAAGCTCTATCTCCCTCTATCTATCTCTCTTTCTCTCTCAAGTAAATGAAGTAAAAAAATTTTTTAAAGGGAGGGGCTAGAGAGATGACTTAGTGGTTAAGGTGCTTGCCTGCAAAGCCAAGGGACCCAGGTTCGATTCCCCAGTATCCATGTAAACCAGATGCACAAGGTGGCACATGTGTCTGGAGTTTGTCTGCATCTGCTTATCTGCTTAAGGCCCTCGCGTGCCCATTCTTTCTTTCTCCCTCTCTCTCTCTCTCTCTCTCTCTCAAAAATAAATAATAAAAAAAGAATAGGAGGGAGGACTATGGGAGAACAACAGGTGGTTTCTGATGCAAATTCCCCAAGTATGTGGTGGCACTAGGATAGAGACGCTGTTTCCGTGCTGTGAGTCCAGCCCAGGATCTTGCGCATGCTAAGCAAGCGCTCTACCACTGCGCTGCAGCCCAGCTCCACAGAAAGCTCTTTAAAGTTTCCTCCAGTGATTGGAATGAGAGCTAAAATTACTAACAGCAAGCTGGATATGGGGACGCTTGCCTGAAACCTCAGTACTCAGGAGGATCTCAAGTTAAAGGCAGCCGGGGTGACAGAGTGAGAGTCTGTTCAAAAAAACTAAAATAAAAGTAAGAAGTCAGAAATGGTGGTGGATGCCTATAATCCCAGCAGACAGAGACAAAGGGATCAGGGACTTCAAAGCCATCCGCAGCTGCATACCAAGTTCAAGGCCAACGTGGGCTACATGAGACTCTGTCTCAAAAGTAATACATAAATAAGGCAGGCACATGCTTTTAATCCAAACACTTAGGAGGCAGAGGTAGGAGGATCATCATGAGTTCAAGGCCACCCTGAGACTGCATAGTGAGTTCCAGGTCATCCTGAGCTAGAGTGAGACCCTACCTCGAAAAAACAAAAAAGAAAAAGAATAATTGCTCTGAGGAGTTGGCAAGTTGCTTCCTTGTAGGATCCCCTCAGAGAGAAGGGGAAATGCAGAGTCTGGTCTCTGGGATGCCCCAAGGGGCCCCCGGACAACTACCCCAGAATAGGAGTGAATCTCTAAACATCTACTAAGCAGGTCCAGGGAAGGCTTCTTGTGCCTTAGCCCACCTCATGGTGGATCAGCCCATTTCCCGGGTGAGGATGACTGAGGCTCACAGTAGGGAACATGTCACCCCGGGGTGGGGGGAGGTTACAGGCCAAGGAGCCTCAGAGCTGAGGCTGGAATCCGGGTCCGCAAAGCTCTGTACCCCACCCTCTCAGACACACTGCCCACTACAGGTACTGTGTCGCCACAGGTACAAGAACGACGTGCGGATTGATCCTCGCCTCTTCCCAGCTGGCAAGTACCGTGTCACCAACAACTATGGGCTGCTGACCCTGGAAATCAGGAGGTGAGACCGTGAACTCAGAGTGACCATGACCCCCACCTGACCTCCATAGAGGGAGCTCATTCCCAGAATTCTCAGAAGTGCGGGTGTGCCACATCAGCTAGAAGGCTGTTCCTAGCATGGAGCTCCCCACTTCCCCTGCTTCAGGAGAGTCTGAGTGGGGCCCAGGAGCCACGCTGATTGCTAGTTCACAGGCATTCGCATGCACGCGTAAGTGCAGGCACACACATGCGCACACTGATGCCTTGGAATACACGAGAAATTCAGACTCAGGCTAGCAGGAGGATGGAATGTTGAGCTATGCTGGGAAAGCTCCTTGCTAGGGGACAGGAGACACACCCCCCCTGCAAACATACACTCGTGCCAATGCGTGTTGAGGAGGAGAGTTGGCCAACCTTTCAGGCAGGCAGTCTTCAGCCTGGTTCTGAAGAAGGAGGCAGGTGTGTGGAGAGGCCTCATCGGGACTCACAGGCACCATCCTCCCCAGGTATGCATCACTCATACAAGCGCCTCTGAGTACCTCATGCTTTCCATATAAACAGTGACCCTCACACCATGCCCCCATCTTTGAAACAGGCTCGGGAAGGTAGTGGGTCTCGAACCGCTCATTGAGGGGTTAGGTTTGGTTCTATTGTCTGCATTCTCCCCAACATCCCAAGCCCTCCACCTCTGCCATCTAGGACCTCAGAGACACCGAGATGAATCGGAGGTCGAGTCTTGCCCTCTGGAAGCTGAGAAGTGTGGGGACCAGATGTAGATAACCTGTGTACAGTTGAGCAGGGGCGGGGGGTCCCTGGGTTGTACAGTGAGAGAAGGTGTACAAGGATAGGGGGAGTCCCTAGGCACCTATGGGACTAGCTATGAGGCAAGGATTCCTGCCCTGTGTGTCAAGGAAATGAGAAGGGCTTCTTGGCTTGCTAAGAGGTCCAGATGGTCACTTCCTATTTCCTACTTGGTCCCTGAGGTACTCTGGGAGGGAGCCAGCCTGAACTTCCACTGGGTACATATAAGGATATTCTGGCTAGTGGTGAGACCCAGGCCTGAGACTGAAAAGGTTGGCATCATGCCCGGTTATGGCGGACTGGCAGGATTCCTTGGCAAGCTGGTCTGCGGCCGTGTGTGAAGAGGCCCTGCTCCAGGAACCTAATGTATTTCTGTCCATAGGGCAGAAGGCAGGGCCTGGAGAGTGGTCCAGGCAAGAAGGGTTGAATGCTAATTGCTGTGTGACTCTGAGCAAGTTGCTTCACCTCTCGGATCCTCAGGAACCAGTACCACGCAGTGTGGCCCAAAATATTTTCAAAGCACTCTCTCTCAGAACTGGTTTAGTCCCCAGTTTTTCAAAGGAGGGAGGTGACCAGTCCAAAGACAGCTCCTCAGGGACTGGAGCCCAGAGTCTTACTCTTACATCATGAAGCTTCCTTTCCACCCAACCTTTCCCATGCCCAGAAGGGCCTTGTGTTTTCAACAGAGCTCAGCAGCCCTGGGGGGCGGGGGGGGATGATTTTTCCTTCACAGATGCACCGTTGAGGACTCGGCTACCTATACCGTGGTGGTGAAAAATACGTACGGCCAGGCCTCCTCCTTTGCCAAAGTGCTCGTCCGCAGTAAGTCCACCAGCCCCCAGCAGGCAGGGCCTTAGCAAAATGATGACCAGCAGATGAGGCTGTGGCCCTGTGGTCAGACTGGACCCCGGTGTGAAGCTGAGATTGGGGTCCAGGGCAACCACAGAAATTTGCTTCCCTGAGGGACTGTGGAGCAAGAGAGCCATCTTCCTCAGCCTAGCAGGAACAGTCAGGTGGACTGTCCAGGCAGGACCCTCTGCCCCTGGGAACTGGAGCAAACAAGAGGGGAGGGAGGGAACTGGACTCCCCTGAACACCCACTACATGCCAGGCACACAGTCTCACTCCATGCCGAGCTAGCCCTGAATTTAGCTCTGTCTGCAGTCACCGTAGACACGGGTCATTCCCCAGCCTTTGTGGGACGTGGGCAGATGAATGAGAAAAATAGGACTTGGGGTGGCTCAGGAGGAAAGTGCTTGCCACACAAGCATGAAGACCTGAGTTTGGATCCCCAGGCATGGCTGCACATGCCTGCAATGCCAGAGCTGAAGAAGTAGAGATAGAGAGTCCCTGGGTTCATTGACTAGGTACACTAGCCAATCATGAGCTCTGGGATCAGGAAGAGACCTTGTCTCAGAGAGCAAAGTGGAGAGCGACTGAGGAAGACACCTGATGTTGACTTTGGATTCCACATGCACACACGTGGTGCACACACACATGTCCCTGCACATACACACATGCACAATACAGAGAGAGAGAAATGAAGGAAGGAAAGGAAGGAGGAAGGGGGAAAGAGAAGGAGAGAAGGAGAAAGAGAAGGGCTGGGCATGGTGGTGCACGCCTTTAATTTCAGCACTCAGGAGGCAGAAGTAGGAGGATTGCTGTGAGTTCAAGGCTACCCTGAGACTACATAGTGAATTCCAGGTCAGCCTGGGCTAGAGTGAAACCCTACCTCAAAAAAGAAAAAAAAAAAAAAAAAAAAAACAGAGGTAGGAGAATCGCCATGAGTTCAAGGCCACCCTGAGACTGCATAGTGAATTCTGGTTAGCCTGGACAAGACCTTAACTCAGAAATCTAAAAAGAGAGAGAGAGAAAGAAAGGAAAAGAAAAGGAAGGGGGAGGGAAAGAAAGAAAAGGGGGGCTATTTTCAGAATGAATTCAGTCCCCAGCCAGGCCACAAAGCATACCTATTTCAGCCCCAGTGCCCCTTAGCCAATACCTTTGTGCAGAAACTGCACAGCCATTCCAGATGCCCTTGCCCACTAGTCTCTATGAGCATGTTGGTCTGACATGAGGTGAGACCCAGCTAAACACCTCCAAGAGAGTAGTCTGGTCCTGCGCACCCTGCTGAAAGTCCCCAATGGCAAAGACCAAGCCTTCCCTGGTCCACTCCTGAACTTGGAGGTTGTCCCATGTGCCTCTGAAATCACAGGCCACAGCATCCATCCATCAGCCGGTTCGCACCCCGGCTCTGCTGCTATTGGCCATGTGAGTCTGGACGGGCCGCCAGAGCCCTCCAAGCTGCCGTTTCCTCGCTCCTGCCATGGGCACGTGCTGACCCAGTGACATGGTGTAGAGAAAGCTTGATGCAAAACAAGCTCTTACATGAGGATAGCACCCCTTTCCTGTGCAGTCCGGACAGAGCCCTGCCCAGGAGGCCACACCTCTGGGCCTGGGAGAATACTATACCCTGTCCTTAGGATCCTGGGCCCACAGATACACACACATATTCCCCACACACACACCTCTCTTTCAGGGCAGCTATCCTGGGCCCAGCCCGCCCTCCTCCTTGTCATACTCCTTGTTAAACTGTCCTTTGCACTCTTCCACCCTTTGCTCCATTCCCAGAATAGCCCTTGGAAAGCAGCTGTCCCCACTACCAGGCAGGATCTCGGAGTAGACATTTCAGCTGCCCCATAAGCTGTTCCAGCAGTAAAATCCAAGGTCACATGCCAGGCCCTGCCTTCCCCTGCCAGCCCTCCCTCCCTCCATCAAGGCTGACAGAGGGTCCCCCTGCCTAGGGCTCACTGATACAACCACCCCTTCTCTGTCTTATCGCCATGGCACATTCAGGCTCTGTATGGAAGGCCATGGGCTAGGAGACACGAGCCCAGGTTCTAATGCCAAATCTCCCTTTGGGTCTGAGTGCCACCCATTGTGGCCTCCCGTCCCCTCTGGACCTCACTCGGAAGGTGCTTTTCTGGGGATCAGGTTCCCATCATGCATGACTCAGCCTGCTAAATTTAGCTGGGTGACTCTGCCTCAGTTTCCTCATCTGGGCCAGTGGATAATAACAGCTCTGACAGGCAGAGGTGCTAAGGGGATTGGCAGAGTTAAGCACTCCATGCCAGCTGCTCTGACCCGGCCTCTGGAGGTCATGTTCATTTCATCCTTAAGCCTCTAGTCAGCTCTGTCAATGTCAATCCCTCCAGAAATCCCAGAGTCTCTGACCAGGACAGTGAGTTTAGATGCCTGGCAGCTAAGGAGCACCAGCATTTATTGAGCACGTACTGTGTGTCAGACACTGGCTGAGGGCTTTATGTATGCATGGGAACTCTTTCAGCATTACCCAGCACCATCACGGGGGAATGACCACTCCCATTTTACTGATGTAGAAACTGAGGTACAAGAGAGGTAAAGGAGCTGGGCTTGGTGGTGCATGCCTTTAATCCCAGCACTCAGGAGGCAGAGGTAGGAGGATCATTGTGAGTTCCAGGCCACCCTGAGACTACATAGTGAATTCCAGGTCAGCCTGAGCTAGAGTGAGACCGTACCTTGAAGAAAAGAGAGAGAGAGAACTCTTAAATAAAGGACAAATTTCACTACTCCCCCCCCCAAAAAAAGAGAGAGAGGTAAAGGACCTTCCCTGGAGCTACTAACAGACCAGTCCAAACCCACACGTAGGGCTCAGGCCCCAGATCTGGTAAGGTCATGGGATCTGAACCCCCCTCAGCTACACTTGCTTTGGATTTACAGCTTACGTGGGAAAGGATGCTGGCTTCGACTCAGAGATCTTTAAACGTAAGTGGCCTGGGGGGCAGGGGGCGTGGGCCTCCAGGGGAGGAGGGTGTCTGGGATTCCCATGGTACTTTTCAGAATAGAGCCATCCATTGCCCACAGAGGACTCTACAAAAGAATTCTACTCCTCATCCACTAATACTGACCCTGACCTCAGCTTCCCACAGCTGCTGAGTATCCTCGACCAGAACTGGGCTAGAAAGCCAATGGCTCTGGGGTACTTGCCATATTGGTCTATCTGATCCCCTCCTCTACCAGAGGACCCCTTTTCCTGCCAATACTCCTTTGAGAACTGTAGTCCTGATCCAGAGGAATGGGAATGCCAGGATGGTCCTTATTTCTGTCTAGGCCCCGAGCCAGGTTAGTGTCTCAGAAGACTTCAGCCCCCAATTTCTGTCCCCCCCTCAGGATCCATGTTTGGCCCCAGCGTGGAGTTCACTTCAGTGCTGAAGCCAGTCTTTGCCCTAGAGAAGGAGCCCTTCTCTCTGACCTGCTCTTTCTCAGAGGACGTGTTAGACGCCGAGCAGAGCATCCAGTGGTTCCGAGACGGTGAGGCCATAGCCTTCAGAGGCACTTTCTCTGTAGCTCAGCTGAGAGCCAGAGGGACTGGAAACCACATGAGAACAGAGTCTTGCTCCCGCCCAACCCTAGGACACCCTTGGGAGAGAGTCTGCCATGCCCCCTCCCCAGCCAGAGCCCAAGGCGGTCAGCTGGGCAGGTGTCACAATCACACCCAGGGTGCCAGGCCCCGCTCTCAGGGCAGAAACAGAGTAGGTACTGTGTGTCAGAGAAGACATTGTCGCTGCTGCCAGCGAGGGTCTGTCTGAGCAGGCAGCTGTGGTGGGGCACCGACCTGGTCCTCTGCCCATATCATTGCTACCCCGAGAGTGAGCATTGGCATTCGAGTCAAGGAGGCCAGAGGCCAAGGCCAGAGGCCAAGACGTGTTGTATGGCTAACAGGGCTTTTCAGAGACAGCATGTGGATGCAGGGTACAGAGCCCCACGATGTCGCAGGAGGGGGCTGGAGCAGGCTGCTGCGTGAGGGCAGAGGACAGCTGGACCTCATGCCATGTCTGTGGCCAGGCCTGCAGCCAAAGGACAAGGAGCACAGCACCTCCCCCTCCCGCGCCCCGCTCCTGAGCCCAGGGAGGTGGCACCTGTGGGGGCAGGAGAAGGAGTGCCGAGGCCACAGGAGCCTGAGGAGCAGCTGTAATAACACCGATGTGCTTTCCCAAGCCCATCCATCATCTAGAACAGAGTGCTGACAGGAAGGAGGAGCCTCTGCAGGGACCAGAGGAAGGACACTCGCCGCGGCAGCGCAGGGCAGGGTCACTCCTAGAGCCCCAGCTGAGGTCCTCCCCACGGAACTCTTGTCTCTCCACCAACCTCTGCCCGCCTCACTGAGACCCTAACTCTGTCCATGAGACCATGGCCCTTTACGGAGACCTGACCCAGCTTTCAGAAAGCCCCATCCCTTCACTAAGATCATATTCTCAGGGCTGGAGACGTGGCTCAGTGGATAGGGTACTTGCCTGCAAAAGCCTAACGACCGGGGCTTGATTCCCCAGTGTCCACATAAACCAGATGCACAAACAGGCGTATGCATCTGGAGTTCATTTGCTGCAGCTAGAGGCCATGGCATGTCCATTCTCTCTCTCTTTCTCTCTCTCTCTCCCTCCCTACCTCCCTCTCTCTCTCTCTGTTTGTAAATTAATAATTTTTTTAAAGATCACCTTGCCATTCACTGAGCCCATAAGTCCCCTTGCTGAGACCCCAGACCTCATGAATCTCTTCCTCAAAACACCCCAAATTTCTCATCTTGCCAACCAACTCCCTAAAGCCCTCACTCCCTCCTTCAGCCCTACCTCCACTGAGCCCTGCCCCACCCCCCAGCTTTCTCTGAGGAGAATTTAGATGCCACACTGGCAGAGCCCTGGAAGTCCCCTTATCCCTGTCCTCTTGAGCCAAGCCCCAGACTAAAACCATCTTAGCTCTCTGTGCCTGGCCAGGACCTGGAAGGCCCCAAACTTTTATGGGCTACCATCTGGATTAGTTACTTTTCTTGTTGCTGTGACAATGACAAGAAACACCTTAAGGAGGCATTTATTTTGGTTTACGGTTCTAGGGTATAAGTCCATTGTGGAGGGGTGGAGGGGCAGAGGGAGGGCACAGTGACAGAAACATAGTAGCTATTCACACTGGATCCAGGAAGGTGAGAGCAATGAGTCTGGTGCCCCGCTTACGCTCTCCTTTTTGTTTGTTTGTCTGTCTGTTTGTTTGTTTGTTTGTTTGTTTGTTTGTTTTTCAAGGTAGGGTTTCACTCTAGTCCAGGCCGACCTGAAATTCACTATGGAGTCTCAGGGTGGCCTCCAACTCACGGCGATCCTCCTACCTCTGCCTCCCGAGTGCTGAGATTAAAGGCATGCGCCACCACGCCCAGCTTACCCTCTCCTTTTTATCCAGTCCAGGACCCCAATCCCTGGAATGGTGTGTCCCACAGTTAGGGTGGTCTTCCCACCTCAGTTAACCTAATCTAGAAACTCCCTCACAGATGTCCAGAGATTTGTCTCCTAGCTGATTCTAACCCTGTCAAAATAACAGTCCAGATGAACTGTCACACCTGATGAAGCTAGGATCCCCATAAAACTCACACTGGACCCCCTTTTCCCTCCACAGGCAGGCAACTGAGGTCCTCAGCACGCCGGCAGATCCTCTACGCAGACCGGCAGGCATCCGTGAAGGTATCCTGTGCCTACAAGGAGGACGAGGGGCTCTACACGGTCCGAGTCGCTTCACCGTTCGGAGCCCAGGAGCAGAGTGCCTACGTGTTTGTGAGAGGTAAGGTCTGGTGTGCAGGAGGGGCAGCTGGGCCCAGAGACCAGGCTTTGCCCTGACCTTGCTGGAGGCCCCTGACCAAGCCCACCCCACAGCCCCACGGCTCTCACAGCCTCAGTTCCTCTGCTATAAGAGGGTTAGATTTCTCTCTGAGGACTGCCGGAGCGCCCGCCCACAACGATAAAAGGACGCAGCATGAGAAGAGACTTGATGGAGACAAGGGAGGGAGGGGGCTTCGCGTAGGGTTGGAAGGTTCTGGTCATCAGTTGAGTTCTACCTCCTGATCTGCATCCAAATCCTGGCTTGGTCACCTTGTGGGATGGGGCACCTTGGTCACATTGCTTTATCTCTGTGAGACTGGGTTTCCCCATCTACATAGTAGAGGTTGCTTTGGGATTCAGAGATTCATTATGTTAGTTGTTTTGTTGCCTGCTGTAAAACAAGCCTCCTCCCCAAATGCTACTGTTTGGTGGGGCCAGACTAATCTTCAGGCCCTGGTCCTCCAGGTCAGAACTGAGCCTGTGGAGAAGGCACGAGAATCAGGGTATCAGGCAGGAAGGGTGTCAGAACATCAAATGGCCACTGGCTTAAGGCTAAGTCCCTTGCTTCTTCCTGGGTCCAGATGCTGCAGCTGAGAAGCCGGGTGCCCCAGGCTCCCCACTCAATGTCCAGTGCCTGGATGTGAACAGAGACTGCCTGGTTCTGACCTGGGCCCCACCCAGCGACACCCGGGGCAGTCCCATCACCAGCTACTCCATTGAGCTGTGAGTCGGGCTCTGGCCTGGGGTGTGACAGAGCCCTAAGACAATGCTTCCTAGCTTGGGGGTAGGGAGAAAGAGGCAGCCCTGAGCTTGGCCTGAAGGTCTCCCATCTTCTCAGAACAGAGCAAAGAGTTGACTACGTGGTATAACTTAGGGACAGTGGAGGAGTATCCAGGCTTCCAAACCTCTGTGGCATTGATGCCTGGAAATCCAGGGTGAAAGGGCTAAGTTCTTGACACCTGAGCACATGTGAATTTGGTGGATAGTCCCTCTGTGTCAGACCTGAGGGAGGGGCACATGGGCTCCAGAGAGGACAGGAGGAGGGACAGGTCTCCACCATCTCTTTCCATGCTGTTGGGCTCTGAAAGCCCCATCTGAGAAGAAAACCAATCCGTGGGAGACTAGGGGCCAGTGACGGCTGTGTGGACCTGAGGCTCCACCCAGTCCTGTCAGGATCTGAGCATTCAAGCTTGTTGCGGAATGATGGCGAAGGCAGGGCTCTGGGGAGGAGATGAGGGTGGGAACGTGGCCCCAGGGATACAGTAATCTCTCCAGGAGTGCCGGCTCTTCAAATCAGCACGGTGGTGGCAGTTTGTGGGAGGCGTCCAAGCTGTGCCAGGCCGAAGTTGGGGCAAGTCTTCTAAATGGGAGAGAGGAGGGGTTTTGTTGACAAAGGGCAGCCAACAGCCAGGCGAGTGGGCATGTAGCCTTGGTTGAGGTTATAGCCCGTGTAGAGTTACGCTAGGAAGGTGTGAGACCAGGACAGGCCTAAAAATCTGTCTCCCACAGGTGCCAGGGTGACTCTGGGGAGTGGGTGCGCTGCTATGAGGCACCTGGGGGCATCTGTCGGTGCCCAATCCAAGGCCTCACTGAAGGCCAGAGCTATCGGTTCCGTGTGAGAGCCATCAGCAGAGCAGGCAGCAGCCTCCCATCCAAGGCTTCAGAAGCACTTGTCGTGGGTGACCATGAGGCGGCCCGGAGGAAGACGGGTAAGCACAGAGACCCTGAAAGGACATTCTAGAGCATAAAACAGGGTGCACGTGAGACTGGCTGCCTCAAAAAGAGAGATGGCTCAGCTCAGCCGCCAAGAAACCCCAGCCTGAGAGAAGAGACACTGCTGAGGCCTAGTCCGGTGGAAAAGGCAGGGTCTTACTCTTAAATTCCCCTAGTCTGACGGAGGAGGCTCAGTCCTGTCCTTAGGAATCCTTAATCTGAGGGAGGATGAAACAGCTAATCTGATGGGATGACTTGGCCCTGGCCCTTGGAGCCATCTATCCACGGAAGGACCATAGCTTCTTCAGGTGTCTGGTGGAGAACGCTGTTCTACCCTCAAGACCCCAGCCAGGGGAGAGCGGGGACCTAGCCCTCTCAACCTTAGAAGTTACCCTGACTTGAGTTTGCCTCAGCTCCATGGCATCCAGATACTTCACTCCTTCTGTCTGTTCCCACTTGCCCCAACAGTTTGAGAGCAAAATGAGACCCTCACTTTGGTCTCTGAGAAAGCTGGGCCCAGAAAACACATCCCTGAGGCCACAGGGCAAGGGCCACCAGGCCAGGCCTAGCAGGATATAGCATTCGAGGTGGGGCAGGCTCTGGCTGACTCCTGACCGAGCCCCCTTGTGGCCCCTCTTCCCTCCTAGAGATTCCCTTTGACCTGGGCAAGAAGATCACCATCAGCACTGACGACTTTGAAGGTACGCGTGGCCCCTCCCCAGAGCTGGCCTCCAACACCGGCTCCTTCACGGTTCTCTGGCTCACAGCCGCAGGGGCTGTCCATGTGCAAGATGTAGGGAAGTAAGGGTGGGAGGGTCTGCCCAGGAGAGGCTAAGTGCTGGGGACCCTGTGGCCTGCCCTCCTGTGAAATGACGGCCTGTAAGGATAAACCCTGGGCAGAGCCTCGGGCGACCAGAGTTCTAGCACCAAATCTGCCAGGTTTGCTGTGTGACCTGGAGCAGGTTTCTGTCCCTCTCTGGACCTGCAGTCCCCCATCTATGGGATGCAAAGCTGAGATTAGAGGTCTCTTGGGAGCCCACTCATCTCTTCCCTGAATGACTCTGATTCCAGATGTCGTGACCATCCCATCACCCCCTACCAACGTCCATGCCAGCGAGATCAGAGAGACTTATGTGGTCCTGAGCTGGGAGGAGCCGAGACCCCGGGGTAGATCCCCACTGACATACTCCCTGGAGAAGGTACAAGCCCCAAGGAGCATCCCCAAGAGAGCCCGAGAAGTATTCCCTGTGGGATCCACGTGGGGGACTTCCAAGATGCTGAGAACCCTAGATGTGCCCCCAGGGTCATCAGAGAGCAGACGTCCTTGCCTGGAAGGGCCTGAGCAGTGCCCAGCCCTGAGGCAGGGGGATGGATAAAATATCCTCTGGTGGTGACCTCCAAGCCTGAAAGCCCATGTACTTAAGTGTTCTGTTCCCGGAGCGCCTACGGCAGTAACGGCTATATGGTCCACTATTCCTGGACATCTCCCTGCCCCCAGGTCACCAGCATCAGACCACACCTAGGACTCAGAATCTCTTCTCAGTTGAGTCTGTGATGCTGTAACTAGGGGCATGGCTATTGGGCAAGGTCCCCAAAACTCTAAATCTCTAAAGCTGAGTCTCCTCACCGCTGGGGCAACAAGCATCCACCTTTCAGGGATGTGGTGAGAATCCCTCCCGTTAGTCATTCATTCTCTCAAGTACCAGGATTGCGCTTGGCCTTGGAGACACGTGGGGTGGGAAGGCACAAGAAACAAGCTGAGGCAGTAAAAGACGAACTCCATAAGCCACTGGCCACTGGGAGGTGACGAGAGGAAGAGAGCGAGGGCTGCTGGCGTCGTTTGTACAGCTAAGGGACCTGCCAGCAGCTGAGCTCTGAGTAAGGGACCACAGGAAGTAAGGAGCCAAGGGGTCACTAGGACAGAACATTCCAGGTGAATGGGACTGAGGAGATGGTGCAGTGGTTAAAGGTGTTTGCTTGTAAAACCTGCTGGTCTGGGGTTCAATTCCTCAGCCCCCACGTCAAACCAGATGCAAAGTGGCGCATGTGTCTAGAGTTCACTTGCAGCATCAAATCCTGATCTGTCTGTGCGCACACACATATGTAAATAAAAATTGAATAAATTAATAATTAATTAATTAATATTATATTATAATGAGGAGATGGCTCACTGGTTATGGGGCTTGCCTACAAAGCCTGCTGACTCGGGTTTCATTCCTCAGTACCCACAAAAAGCCAGACACACAAAGTGGCTCATGCACCTGGAGCTCATTTGCAGCAGGTAGAGGCTCCGGCACACCCCTTCTCTCTCTGTCTCCCTTCTGTCTCTCTCTCTGCCTGCAAATAAATTGCGCGCGCGCGTGCGTGTGTGTGTGTGTGTGTGTGTGTGTGTGTGAAAATGGGGTAGAGATGGCTCAGAGGTTTAGTCACTTGCTTGCAAATCCTAAAGGTTCATGTCTGGAGTTCATTTGCAGTGACAGGAGGCCCTGGTATGCTCTCTCTCTCCCCTTGCAAATTAAACAAATAAAAAATCCAGGCATGATGGAACACGCCTTTAATCCTCACACTCAGGATGCAGAGGTAGGAGGACCACCGTGAGTTCAAGGTCACCCTGAGACTACGTAGTGAATTCCAGGTCAGCCTGAGCTAGAGTGAAACCCTACCTCAAGAAACCTAAAAAAGAAAAAGAAAAAAGAAAAATAAAGAAATAATTTTTTGTTTTTGGTTTCTCGAGGTACAGTCTCACTCTAGCCCAGGCTGACCTGGAATTCACTTTGTAGTCTCAGAGCGGCCTCAGACTCACAGCGATCCTTCTACCTCTGCCTCCTGAGTGCTGCGATTAAAGGTGTGCGCCACCACGACCGGCAAAAAATAATTAAAAAAAAAAGCATAGAGCATTCTAGTTAGAGGATCCAGCAGAGGCTCCAAGGTGGAACTTGGATCACTGCAGTGCATCAGGGAGGTGCAGCTCAGTGAACAAACAGAAGTGGGTGTGGCAAGACTGACAGCCGGTCATGAGGACGTGCTCGGTAGCACATCTAAAGAACACGGGCGTTTGGAAGGGTTCTGGTAAACACATCTGTCCTGTCGCTGTAAAGACCATCGTGAAGTGCGGTGGCGCGTGTGTGCTATCCCAGCCCGTGGGGAGTAGAGGCAAGAGGATCAGGAGTTAAAGACCAACTTACACTACGTAGGGAGTTGGATGCCAGTCGGATATACATGAGAGCCTCTGGTGGGTGGAGTAGAAACAGGGGAGAAAGGGAGAGGAAGAAGAGAAGGGGAAAAGAGAGAAGAGCAAAAAGGGTTAAGGTTAGAGTCCAGGGGCCAGTGACAAGGCTTCTCAAATGACTGAGGCTGCAGATGACACTGGCCTGGATCAAGGTTACGGTGGGGAGTTGTCATTGGAGTCTGGGTACATTTTGAAGGTGGAGCCAACTGGCTTTGTTGATGGAGTATATTTGGGGTCTGGAAGAGCCAAAAGTGGCTCCCAGGGCCCAGGAGACTGTGGTATAGGTGCAATCAGCGTGACACGAGAGGCAAAGATTTGCCAAGACCCTAGAGCTGGCCGTGCTGCAGGCGAGGGCCATAGTGGGCACCGGAGTGGGGAAGTCAAGGAAGCAGAATGACCAACGTTCAGGTGCCCAGGAGCCACCCGGGCTACAGAGAGATGCTCGTGAGAACCTGTGTGAGAAGGGCCCAGCCCACAGCCAGGCCCTGGCAGCTGTTTAAGCAATGCCAGCCCTGCTTTCTCTTCAGTCTGTCATAGGTAGTGGTGCCTGGGAGGCCATCATCACAGAAAACCCCGTGAAGTCCCCAAGATTTGCCCTTCTGGACTTGGAGAAAGGGAAGTCCTATGTCTTCAGAGTGCGAGCCTTGAACCAGTATGGCATGAGCGATCCCTCAGAGCCCAGCGAACCCATCGCCCTGAAGGGCAAGCAAGGTACCATGCGATGGGGTAGATGTCGGGCTGGACCAGGCTGATGGCATCTGACTTTATATAGGTGATGGAGAATTTAATTTGGATCAACACCCACTCACCCTTCCAACCTTCCATCTAGCCTCTCATCCACCCATCTATCCATCTCTCCATCCACCCATCTATCCATCTCTCCATCCACCCATCTATCCATCTATACATTCCTCCAGCAAACCATCGCGGTCCCTAATCAAGGAGCTTAGTCTCTGGGAGACTAAGTACAGAAATTTCCAGGAAAGAAAGTCAAGTTCTCTTGATAAGGACTGAGGAAAGCTCAGAGTTTGTGAGCAGGACAGGTAGAAGGAAGAGGGAAGTACACTGTGAGGGAGCAGAGAAGAGAGAGTGACAGGTGCCCTGTGAATCAGGACAGGCCCAAAACCCCGTGTGGGTCTAGAGTCCAGGCACTGCCCCTCCCATGGCTGTGGGTCTCCTCTCCCCACACTCCTCTCCCTCCCTGGCCAATCGCAACGATACTCCAGCGTCTTCTCTCGGCCTCTCTGTCTTCCAGCTACTCTCCCTCCTCCAGCTCGAGTTCAAGCTCTTCGTGACACCAAAACCTCAGTAAACCTGGCCTGGGAGCCCGTGGACGGTGGCACGGAGCTCCTGGGTTATTACATCTACTCCCGGGAGGTGGGGACATCCGAGTGGCAGACGGTGAACAACAAACCCATCCAGGACACCAAGTAAGCCTGCCTCACCCCTTCCCGTACCAGGACAGCCTGGGCCGGGCTCTGCTCGAAGCCGTTCTGTAGTAAGGTCCTCTGGCTCTCGTCGCGATGCCGAGGTCGGGATGATTTTTGTTGTGTGTGTGTGTGTGTGTGTGTGTGTGTGTGTGTGTGTGTGACCGTGTGTACCATAGTACACATGTGGAGGTCAGAGGAGACCTCAGGGTGTCTCTTTTCTTCTTTCACTTTCTTTGAGACAGGGTCTCTTGCCATTGCAAAGGAATGTGAGTGTGGCAGGCCAGAGATTCTGGTTCTTCTGATGCCACCTCCCACTGGCGTGGGCATCCTACAATCACAGACGCATGTGCCACTGTGCATCGGGCCTTACATAGGTGATGGAGAATTGAAGTTGGGTTAACAGGCTTTGCAAGAAAGTACCTTTCATCACAGAGCCATCACCCAGCTCCTAGAATTTATTATCTTTATTTTCATTTTACAGGTGGAGAAACTGAGGCACGGAGAGGTTTAGTAACTAGCCAAAACTCACATAGCTCATAGATGGAGCCAGGGGACTTGGACTCAGCTGGGTTTTATTGTTTGGTGTGTGTGTGTGTGTGTGTGTGTGTGTGTGTGTGTGTGTGTCTGCACACGCACGCCCATCTACATGTATGGATGCCAGAGGCTGACTTTAGGCATCTTCCTCAATTGCTTTCCACTTCCTTTTACTGAGGCAGGGTTTCAGTAGAACCCAGAGGTTGCCACCTGAGCGAGGTTAGCCAGCCAGCTCACCCAAGGGTCCCGCATCTCCACCTTCCCAGCGCCAGGATTCCAGGCAGCTGGCACGGCCTCCCTGCATGGACGTGGGTGCTGGGGGTCTGAACTCGTATCCTCATGCTTACACAGCAAGCACTTTTTCCACTGAGCCATTCCTTTTTTTGACAAGTACTCACAGAGGCCATGCTGCTTGTGGGAGCCTGAGGACAGAAGTGACCATTAGCTGACAGGCACCCTCACCACAGCAAGACCTGCTATAGAAAATGTAGCAAAGGGCAAAGGGAGAGAGAGGGTGACAATGTGGGTGTCATCAAGAAGGAACAGAATAAGGACAGCTTCCTAGAAGTCCTGAAGGCTCCGGTGACAGCTCTCTCAACACTCTTTTCTCAAAAATATATTTTACTTACTTATTTATTTGAGAGAGAGTGTGTGAGAGAGAGAAAGAGAGAGAGAGAGAGAATGGGTGTACCAGGGCCTGTAGCCACTGCAAATGAACTCCAGATGCATGCACTACCTTGTGCATCTGGCTTACATGGGTACTGGGGAATCAAACTTGGGTCCTTAGGTTTCACAGGCAAGTGCCTTAACCACTAAGCCATTCTCCAGCCCTCGACACTCTTTACTTTTTTTAACTTTTTATTTATTTATTTGCAAGCAGGGAGAGAGAATGGCACTCCACGGCCTGTAGCCACTGCAAACGATCTCCGGATGCATGTGTCCCTTGTGCATCTGGCTTACATATGTCCTGGGGACTTGAACCTGGGTCTTTTGGCTTCACAGGCAAATATCCTAACCACTAAGCCATCTCTCCAGCTCCATGGACACTCTTTAAAAGGACTTCACAGGGATGCTGGGGAGATGGCTCAATAGTTAAAGGCTCTTGCGTGCAAAGCCTCCCATCCCAGGTTCAATTCCCCAGTGCCCATGTAAAGCCAGAAAAACAATGGCAAGAGACCCTGGAGTATCTATACATGCATGCACATACATGTGTACTTGTATATACACACACACAAGCACATGCAAATTAGTAAGGTTGTTTTTGAAAAATATTTAGTGGAGTCCAGTCATGCAGTGGTTCATGTTCATAATCCCAGCACTTAGGAGGCTGAGGCATACAGATTGCCCTGAGTTTAAGAACAGCCTGAGCTACAGAGTAAGACCCTGTCTCAACAACAAAAACAAAAAGAACTCCATGACTTTTTGGGGTGTTTGTTTGTTTGTTTGTTTGTTTGTTTGTTTTGTTTTGTTTTTCAAGGTAGGGTTTCACTCTAGCCCAGGCTGACTTGGAATTCACTATGTAGTTTTAGGGTGGCCTCGAACTCATGGTGATCCTCCTCCCTCTGCTTCCCAAGTGTTGGGATTAAAGGCGTGCACCACCATGCCCTCCATAATTTTGACTCTCCACATGCATGCTAATCATAACATAGTCACCTGTTAATTTCCAAGGCCAAGGCCCAAAGCCCTGAAGATTGTCCCGTACCTCTAGGCCCCCAAAGGGCTACCTTGGCCTTCAGTCGATTTCCCTCTGACATCTTTGCACTTTGATGGTGAATTCTAAGAGAGCAGATGTCCTTTACAACCTTTAGACCACATCCTCCATATGCCCTTTCAGGCATCACGCGAGGGATCAGGGAAATACTATAGCCCACAGCTTCCAAATCCTACATCACTGGTGACTACTTATCCAACAAGGCAGTTCCAGAAGGTTCAGGAAGCCTCAGCTGTAAAAGCCCGTGCTTTTCTCTCCCAGGTTCACGGTTCCTGGGCTGAGGACGGGACAGGAGTATGAGTTTTGCATCAGATCAGTCAGCGAGGCTGGGGTAGGCGAGAGCTCAGCCACCACCGAGCCTATCAGGGTCAAGCAGGCTCTGGGTAAGTCAAGGGCAGGTCCAGCCTGGTCTGGGCGGGAGCCAGGGCCGTATCTTGGAGGGTACAATCTCGGTGCCAATGGGACATAAACCCTGTCAGGGAAAACTGGAGCTGGTCCGGCTGCCGTTCCCTTGAGGAAGGAAGTGACAATGACCTGAGGTCATGGTGAGGCATGATCCTGGTCATCTCTAAGGGGTGGGGAAATTCCCAGGTCCAGAGATCAGAGGCCTAGGGTACCCTCCAGATGAACAGCCCTGTCTCAAAAATAACAACAGGGCTGGAGAGATGACTTAGTGGTTAAGGCACTTATCTGTGAAACCTAAGGACCCAGGTTCAATCTACCAGTACCCACATAAGCCAGATGCACAAGGTGGCGCATGTGTCTGGAGTTCATGTGTAGTGGCTAGAGGCCCTGGTGCTCTCTCTCTGTTTCTCTCTCAAATGAATAAATAAATAAATAAATAAATAAATAAATAAAATATCTAAAAAGAAAGAAAGAAAACAACAACAAAAAGCTGACTCCTAAAGAGGTTAGGCACCACTATGGGAGGCTCATGGGCTCCCCTGGGATCCCACTACCTAATCCAGCCACCCCAGGGAGCTCTGCCCTCACTCCTTGCCTCCCATCTACTCATCTCCTAGCTACGCCCTCAGCCCCGTATGACTTTGTACTGCTGCATTGTGGGAAGAATGAAATGGTCATTGGGTGGAGACCCCCCAAACGTCGTGGAGGTGGCAAGATCCTGGGCTACTTCTTGGACCAGCATGATTCAGAGGAGCCAGACTGGAACCCAGTCAACCAGCAGCCCACCCCAAGCCGGGTCTGCAAGGTGAGGCTGGAGAGTGGCCACAGCCCCTGGAGCTGCACGAGGAAGCTCCGGCCTCCCCTTCCCCGCCCCCCCCCCCCCGCTCCCAGCCCCCAGCACCAGCAGCCCCTGGAGCAGCCGAGCTGAAATCTCTCAGGGGCCTCCTGCCCCGGCTCTCCCCTGGCCTGCACGCAGTACCCTCTTTCCTTCCCCAGCTTCTACCCTCTGTCTTTCTAGGTCAAAAACCTCCGTGAAGGCCACTTCTATGAGTTCCGAGCCCGGGCAGTAAACTGGGCAGGTATTGGCCAACTGTCTGCACCCAGCAGCCTGTTTGAATGCAGAGAGTGGACAATGCCCCAGCCAGGTGAGAGCCCAGGGGCTGGCATCCAGGCCTGTCCTCCGAGATGAATAACGCACTCCCTGAACATCCAGTCTGGCTCGGCTGGTCCCAGACCCCAGACCCAGACCCTGCTCCAAGCTGATCCTGTAATCTCTGACGCAGACTCTCAAACCCACCTGAGAAGACCCATGGCCAGCTACCACTAGGGCCTGATCCCAGCCCAAACTGTCCCCCACCTCCACACACTGTCTGAACTCTGCTTCTGTCCATGTAGCTCTCATGAACCCCAAGGTCACTTTCAAGTTTGCCCAGGACTTTTCCAGTGTACCATGGAAGCCCCCCCCCCCCGGCGCTGGCCCCCCAATCCTGGACCGAGACAATCAATAATCCTGCTGGCTGCCTCACAAATGAGCTCCCCAGCACCCCAGGAGTAGCCTCAGCCACACGGTCCTATTCATTTCATTTTATGTCCATACAAAACCTCTCCCAGGCAACAGCTAATGACAAGATGTGGTGCTTTGAATAATTATAAGCAGCCAATATTTGGTTGGATACTTTATAGATACTTTCCATAAATAATCTCCCTATTGCTCACAATAGCACCCTATCATAAGGACTGTTAACCCATTTTACAGATGAGGAGACAGGAACATGGAGGTTCCATAACTCCCTGAGTCCCTGTCACTGGAAACAGCAGAGCTGGGACATGACCCTGGAAGTCTGCCTCCAGAGTCATACCCACAACTTCACCCTCAACACTGAGATGAGAAAGATCTAGAAGGCTTCATGGTATCTCAGATGGGGACAGGAAAGCTAGGGAGGCTTCTAGGAGGAGATGATACTGAGTAAGTTTGAACAGTTAACCTAGTTTCCCAGGGCAGAGTATTGTCATGAGGCCAAGGCTATCCAACCCTACTCTACCCAGAGAAGGCACTTCTAGGCAGGGTGGCCACTGCCAAGCTTCCCAGCTTCCAGACTGGTCAGTTGGCTTCATGCCCACCTATCAAGTTGGCCAACCGGCTGTCTGGGTATTGCCTGGCTGCCCAACCCCACCCACCTGTCCCATCTCTTATCTCCCACAGGCCCCCCATATGACGTGCGGGTGTCTGAAGTGCGGGCCACCTCGTTAATGCTGCAGTGGGAGCCCCCACTGTATACGGGGGCCGGGCCAGTCACGGGCTACCGCATCAGCTTCCAGGAGGAAGGCTCGGAGGAATGGAAACCAGTCACACCAGAGGCCATCTCCAGCACACACCTCAGGGTGAGTTTCTGCCCCTGTGCCTTTCTTGCCACTGGAAATGGCAGGACCACAGAACCTCCAAGCTAAAATAACCCTCAGAGAGCATGTCCCTGACTTGGTGGCAGCAACAGACCAGAGAGAAAGTGACTTACCAAGGATCACACAGCCAGGTTGTAGTGGAAAGCTGGCTGGTGGCCTTCACCCTGCTCTACCTTAGACAGAGACTTCCCTAAAAACTCATTTGAGAATCAGCCAGATGTATCAGCATTTCAACACACATTTCCCTCAGACTGGAACTTCTGTTTCTGGGATTGAAGAGAAATCACAAGGCCCAAAGGCCTAAAGATTGTGGCATTCACCACTTATGATGCACGTAGTTGCAAATAACTTAAATGTCCACCACCAGTGAGTGGGGCTGCTGAACTAAACCACAGTGTATCCTTATGTGGAAGGTTTTTTTTTCAAGGTAAGGTCTCACTTTAGCCCAGGCTGACCAGGAATTCACTATGTAGTCTCAGGGTGGCCTCGAACTCACAGCGATCCTCCTACCTCTGCCTACAAGTGCTGGGATTAAAGGCATGTGCCACAACTCCCGGCTCTTATGTGAAACTTTTTAAAATTTTTTTATTTTTATTTATTTGTTTGATAGAGTGAAAGAGGGAGACAGAGAGAGAGAGAGAGAGAGAGAGAGAATGGGTGCGCCAGTGCCTCCAGCCACTGCAAATGAACTCTAGATGCGTGCACCTGTGCATCTGGCTAACGTGGGTCCTGGGGGAATGAACCTGGGTCCTTTGGCTTTGCAGCCAAACACCTTAACCACTAAGTCATCCCTCCAGCCCCCCCCCTTTTTTTTGATTATTTTATTTTTATTTATTTATTTGACAGAGAGAAAGAGGGAGAGAGAGAGAGAGCTTATGTGAAATTTTTACATCCTCTGGGACTCGGCAGTTTTGCTTCCCCAGGGCAAGTCCCCTCACAACAGAGTCTGCCAGTGATGGCCAGTGGCCTGAGAGAGCCACAAACGACGGATGGTCTCTCACCTCCTCATACCGGGTGGCCCAGGCCAAGGCAGATGGCCCTTGTGGTTTGGCACTGGTTTCCACCTGGGGACAGTTGGCTGGCACTCAGTCATTCACTAACCACTTCTCAACACCTACTTCGTGCCAAGTCTGGACCAGGGCCTGGATATAAAAGGCTAAACCGGCCGCAGTCATTGGTAACAGGCAATTACACCATTATGTGGTAAATTGAGAGGGTCTGAGGTAGTGTGGGAGCTCCAAGGAGGACGGTCAGAGCCACTTCCTGGCATCCATGTATAGATGACCACTGAATGAGAAAGCCTGAGTTGGAGTCTAGACCAAGGGGGGGAGGGAAGGGCGTTCTGGGCAGAGGGCTCGGTAAGAGCAAAGGCAGGAAAGTATGAACAAAGAGGTGACCATGGAGAGTAAGAAGGAGGAGCCTAAGGCAGATGTGGGAGACTTCGAGTCATAAACATCAAAAATTGAACTGGACCTTGTAGGGTCCTGAAAGACAGAAGTATAGTCACATTGGCAGAGGAAAGGGTGGACTGGATGAAAAGGGTACAGGAAACAGATGCCATTTGGGAGCTCAGACGAAGAGAAATAGCTCATCTTTCAAGGTGTGGCTATGACATGGATGGAAGGACGTTGGTCGGAAACACTGGGAGACTGGGGAGATGGCTTAACGGTTAGAGACAGTTGCTTGCAAAGTCTGGCAGCATGGGTTTGGTTCCCAGTACCCACAGAAAGTCAGCGCACAGAATGGTGCATGTACTTGGAGCTCATTTTCAACAGCAAGAGGCTCTAACATGCCCATACTCTCTCTCTCTCTCTCTCTCTTGCCTTCTTTTCCTCTCATGAATAAATAAATAAAAATATATTTTAAAGAGAAACAGAGAGAGCCAGGCGTGGTGGCACACGCCTTTAATCCCAGCACTTGGGAGGCAGAGATAGGAGGATCACCATGAGTTCGAGGCCACCCTGAGACTCCATAGTGAATTCCAGGTCAACCTGAGTTAGAGTGAGACACTACCTCAAAAAAGAGAGAGAGAGAGAGAATGAAAGAGGGTTAGAGAGATGGCTTAGTGGTTAAGCACTTGCCTGCAAAGCCTAAGGTCCCAGGTTTGATTCTCCAGGTCCCATGTAAGCCAGATGCACAAAGTGGCACATGCATCTGGAATCCGTTTGCTGTTCATTTCCAGTGGCTGGAAGCCCTAGCATGCCCATTCTCGTCCTTCCTCTCTCTCTCTGTCTCTCTGTCTCTCTCTCTCTCTCAAATAAAAATAAATAAATAAAGGAGGAAGGGAAAGAAAGCGAGAAAGGAGCCCGGCATGGTGGCACATGCCTTTAATCCCAGCACTTGGGAGGCAGAGGTAGGAGGATCGCCATGAATTCAAGGCCACCCTGAGACTACATAGTGAATTCCAGGTCAGCCTGGGCTAGAGGGCGACCCTACCTCAAAAAAAAGAAAAAAAAAAGAGTTCCAGGCTAACCTGAGTAACCTGGGAGACTCTATTTCAAAACAAACACTTGGAGCCTGGCCAGGCCCACTGGGCCCAACCCAGGGCAGCAGGTGCCTCCTCAGGTCCCACCCCAAGTGGTTCCGGCGGCCGTGCGGCGCTGGGGCGGGCGCACCTCCGCGGTCCTCAGGGTTTGCTCTCCCTCCTCCCAGGTGTCTGACTTGCAGCGGGGAAAGAGGTACACGTTCAAGGTTCAGGCTGTGAACTCAGCTGGGCTGGGACAGCCGTCAATGCCCACTGATCCCGTGCTCCTGGAGGACAAGCCAGGTAGGAGGGCCAGAGAGTGCCAGCCCCGTCGCTGCGCCAGACCCTGGAGCGCAGGGGGATCGTGGAAGGAGGGTCCAAGATGGGAATGCCTCTTCCGTGGGCTTTGAGGGTGGCTTGCACCCATGCTATGTGATGTGCAGGAACTCGTACAACTCCTCGTGAGTCCTTTAAATAAAGCCCAGCCCCATCTCCGTCACCCTGTGTGGGGTTTGCTGCCCGCACCTCAACCCCATTGTAGTCACCGCTTCCGAGGTCTCTCCTGCTATATGCTTGTCCCACGTCCTCCCCACACGTTAGACCTGACTTTGCCCTAGTGCAGAACGGTTAAGCCGGTGTTGCAGTTACCTTGTCGTTGCTGGGACAAAACACTTAAACACTTGACCAGAAGAAGCAAATGGGAGGAAGGGGTTGATTTCAGGCTTGATGTTTCAAGGGGTGGTTTCATCATGGCGGAGAAAGTGCGGTAGAGCAGGCAACCAGCTCACAGCTTCATACGTCAGCAGCAAGAGCGAGCTGGTGAACACCCCATCGGGCTGGACTAATAAACTTCAAGGTCTGCCCCCGTGACCCACCTCGTCCAGCAAGGCTGCAGCAGCTGGGGGCTGAGTGTGAGGCTTCTTCTCAAATACAGGAGGCCATGGGGGACAGTTCCCATTCAAACCAACGCAACCAGCATGCCACACAGCTGGATTCGACAGGTTTGCTCAGCTGTCCAACTATAAAGCATGGTGGCTTTCTATTCCTTTATTCATCCAACAAATAGGTGGTGAGGCCCACATCACGCTGGAGTTCTGCTGTGAATGAGGAAGCAGGTCCCTGCTCTTGTGATGTGGGGAGAAGGGTGCAGGTGTGAACAGGGGTGCAGGAGTGAACAGGCAGTAAAGAAGCAAACTGTTTCATGGAGAAGGAGGTTTTAAAAAGTCATGAGAGCCAGGCGGGGTGGCGCACACCTTTAATCCCAGCACTCGGGAGGCAGAGGTAGGAGGATTACCATGAGTTCAAGGCCACCCTGAGACTACATGGTTAATTCCAGGTCAGCCTGAGCTAGAGTGAGACCCTACCTCAAAAAAACACAAAAAAAAAGGAAAAGAAAGAAAGACATGAATAAGGCTCAGTGGAGGAGCTTTTGCCTAGCACACACAAAGCCCAAGTTTTTATCCCCAGCACTGTATGAAAAATGAAAATGGTGCCAGGTGTGGTGGCACACACCTTTAATCCCAGGACTCGGGAGGCAGAGGTAGGAGGATTACCATGAGTTCAAAGGCCACCCTGAGACTACATAGTGAATTGCAGGTCAGCCTGGGCTAGAGTGAGACCCTACCTAAAAAATAAATAAATAAACAAAAATAAAATGTGGCTGGGGAAATGGTTCACTGGTTAAGGTAGTTGCTTGCAAAAGCCTGATGGCCCAGGTTCTATTCTCCAGAACCCACGTAAGCCAGATGTACAAGGTGGTGCATGCATCTGGAGTTTGTTTACAGTGCTGGAGGCCCTGGCACCATGCCCATTCTCTCTCTCTCTCTCTCTCCCTCTTTCGTTCTCTCAAATAAATAAAATAATTTTAAAAATGGAAAAGAATTTTTAGAGAGATGAGCTGGGTATGGTGGTACACACCTTCAATCCACTTCAGAGGCTGAGGCAGGATCATGGCCAACCTGGGCTGCATAGAGAATGAAGGCCAGCCTGTGCTAATATAGTGAAACCCTGCCTGCTGGGAGAGGACGAGAAGGAGGAGCAAGAGCAAAGTGAGGAGGAGTAGGAGGGGAGAAGATCGGGCAGGACCCCTGGAAGGAGGTGTCAGTTGAGCTGAGAGCAAGATCATGCTGGGCCTTAGAGGTCACAAGAAGGGGGGACTTGACCCTAGTTATAGTTTATAAATACCTGGTTCCCACTGCTGGATCTCACCCTCAGATGCCCAGGAGATCGAGGTTGGTGTGGACAAAGAGGGACGTATCTACTTGGCTTTCGAGGCCCCTGAAGCCCCCGACTCCTCAGAGTTTCAGTGGTCCAAGGACTACGAGGGCCCGCCAGACCCCCGGAGGGTGGATGTGGAGAATGAAGTTAACAAGTGAGTTGGGGGGGTGGGCATCTGCTCAGCAGCACCGGTGGGCTGACAGAGCTGGTGGGCAGACAGAGGGGACACAGACAACAGGCTGGCAGGGGCTGTCTGGTCGGCCACGGAAGATGCTGGCTGACACCTCGGGGAAGCGAGGGAGGGTGCACTTAGGGGTAGATGTGGGGACATGTTTTGGAGATTCTTTTTCCAGTCAGGAGCCGTAAGCGTCTGTCTGAGGGCCACTTCTGGCAGCAGTCCAGCACTACAGTGACGGTGGCGCAAGGGGCCAGCCTGGTTTACAGGCACAAGGCGCATAGCCCAGGCCAAGTGCACCAAGCCGTCACGGGAAACTGAGGCTCGCAGAACTTGCCCCAGAGACTGAGTGGACAATCAGAACGAAAGTCTATTTTCACATCAGCGTGGGCCCAGAGGAATCTTTTCCGAAGCCTGGACGCTGATTCTTGGAGGTTCAGCGTTGACATCCCTTATCTATGACTACTCTCATTATTGTTAAGTCTCAGAGCCTAGAACCTTGGCCTAGTGCCAGAGTCCTTGAATATGGGACAGGCAAGTTTTACAGAAATAGGAAAATAGCTAGTTAGCAGACAGATACCTGCAGATGTGCTCTGGAGATAAAAAGGAAACACAAGAGGATTTACAGTACAGAATAGGAGCTGCAATATAGATCACAGCCTTGAAACAAACAAACAAAAAAAACCCTACAGTGTTGGGCACAACCAGCAAAAAGACTATACAGCAGTCAGATGTGGTGGTGCATGCCTTTAATCACAGCACTTGGGAGGCAGAAGTAGGAGGATTGCCGTGAGTTCAAGGCTACCCTGAGACTACATAGTTAATTCCAGGCCAGCCTGGGCCAGAGTGGGACCCAACCTCGAAAAAAAACAAACAACAAAAAAGACTATACAGTATAGGACATGACCAATGCAAAAGTCTATACAGTAAAAGACATAACTTTGGGGCAGAGGCTTCAAAATCTCCTACCCCAACTTCCATCTCAGGGAGCGGGGACTCAGGCTCAGCAGTGGTATAACCATAGTAAATAACTTTCCACCCATAATAATGCAAACAACCCTAATTTAACTCAGTGCATGGGAAAATAAAGACATGAAATATGGGGATTCATGGGGAAGAAGAAGTATCAATGGGGGAGAGGAGAAGAAAGGACAGTTGGGTGGAATAAGATCAAAATATACTATATATACATGTACAAAAATGTCAGAATTGCAAAAACAAAAAAAAAAATAAAGAATTTTTTAAATGAGTGCTGGATCAGATGACCACAGGGCCTCATTCAAATGTCCCCAGGTCTCAGCCCTCCTTCCCCATGGTCTGAGCTGTGTCCAGCAGGAGACAGAGCTGATGTCTGAATCCCTGGAGGATCACAGGGCAGTGCCTGTGCTGAGAGCCAGGCCATGGGGCGTTTGGTGTGTCAGGCCACTGAGGTGCACAGGTCAGCAGGCCCTGCTTCCTAGTCTGGCTGAGGTCTAGGAGGGAGCAGAGCCCACCAGAGCCAAGGTTCTCCATCTCCCAGACCCAAGAGTGCACAAGGCCAAGGGCCTTCTCAGCACTGGCTCTTCTCTCTTTCTCTCTCTCTGCCAGGTCCAAGGTCATCCTGAAAGAACCTGACCTTCAGGACTTGGGTACCTACTCGGTGGTGGTCACCGACGCTGATGAGGACACCTCGGCCAGCCACACACTGACTGAGGAAGGTGATACTTCTGCTCCCCAGGCCTCCCCAGGGAGATGAACCCCAACCCGGAGTCCAAATAAAAATACCCTGGAGGCCAGCAAGAGGCAGCAGAAATGAATGAAGCAGCTTTCAGTCCCTGCCCCCATTCAGTCTATCAACCAGTAGAGACCTATCAAGCACCTTTCATATGCCAGCTATGGCCCTAGGCCTTAGTGAACACTAGCCCCTGCCAGGTGGTGATGAGATTTGCTCTCTGCTGTCTCCATAGCAACTAGGACAACCCAGACCCACTGTCTTCCTTACTCATGGACCTGCAGGTCATTTGATTTTACTAAGTAGCAAAAGCCAGAGGACCCAGGTCCTAATTCTAGTCCCGTAATTTACTGGCTTGAGCAAAGACATGTCTCCTCCCAGTTTCTTCATCTGTACAAGGGGATTAGAATCTCCGGCTGCCCCATCTGAAAGAGCACTTGTTATACAGATAGGATTTTGATGCTTGTCAGGAGGTCAGACGCATCATGCTAAGGACCTGAGGATGGGCTCTGACCCTGCAAATGTGTGTTTATTGAGCGCGTACTGCTCACTAGTCACTCACATAGGTCCAGAGGCTCAGCAGTTTGGGGTGCGGCAGCAGCGTGCTGCAGGACATCCTTGGAGTCTTCTGGACCAGTGCGTTTGGCATGGGGTCCAGACGCTAGGCTCTAGGACAGCGTGTGATGACAGGTTGACGATGGGATTCCGGAACACATGGGCCAGGCTGGTCTGCAGAGGATGCTCAGCCCACCCCGTGTAGTGTGTAAGGACTGATGAAATCATACAGGAGCCTGGCATGAAGAAGGTGGGAGGATGCTCAACCTCAGGAGAGCCAGCAGCAGGAGCCCCAGCAGCTTCCTTGGTGCCCACAGCACTCGGCATCAGCCCTGTGGAGCATGTGACCCCAAGCTGGTAGCAAGGTGGTGCTTCCTTGGGACTTCCAGCATGTGACCTTAGAGTGGCTCTGATGGCCCCTGGATGCCTGGTGTTTCTTCCTATGTTTTTTGGGGTTTTTTTTTAAATAATTTTTTTAGAGCTGGGTATGGTGGCACACGCCTTTAATCCCAGCACTCAGGAGGCAGAGGTAGGAGGATCGCCATGAGTTTGAGGCGACCCTTGAGAGGTCAGCCTGGGCTAGAGAGAGACCCTATCTTGAACTCACCCCCCAAAAATAATAATTTTTATTTTATTTATTTATTTGCGAGAAAGAGGCAGATAGAGAGAGAAAATGGGCTTACAAGGACCAATAGCCACTGCAAACAAACTCCAGATGCAAGTGCCACTTTGTGCAGCTGGCTCATGTGGGTACTGAGGATTTGAACCTGGGTCCTTAGGCTTTGTAAGCAAGCGCCTTAGCCACTAAGCCATCCCTCCAGCCCCTCTTTGTTTTCTTCCTTGTTCCTCCCTGCTCCAGAGCTGGACAAACTGAAGAAGTTGAGCCATGAGATCAGAAACCCAGGTAAGCCAGAAGGCAGCTTCCCTGTGGTCCCTGAGGGCCCATGGTGTGTCTCAAGCAGAGCTGAGCCAGGTAGAGCAAGGACACACCACTAAGCAAAGACACATCTGCTGGCAAGGGACAGGGGAACCCTCGCTAATGGGTCAAGACCAGAGGAACACCGACAGGGAAAAGGGCAGCCCTCAGAGAGCCAGGAATGTGTATGGGAAGAAAGCAGGGAGGTCCCTTGTGTCTCTTCTCACCAGCTCTCAGTCACCTGGACTTGTGATCATCTAAACCCCCTCCTTTGGCTCTGGGTGGTAGAATCCTGAAGCCCAGTCACGAACTTGGCCACATACTAGCATCATTTTGAGAACTTTCCAGAACCCCATGCTCAAATTAGAATGGTGGGGGTTGGAGGCCAGTCACTACTGTTTGGGGCCCCAGACCCCTCGCAGGGGACATGCTTTACTGAGATCAATTCAGTCTCACGAGAATCTACAGGTCCGGCTCCGTTAGGCTCGGCAAGCATTTCCCGTGTCCACTGCCGAGGGTGGATCTAGGCGACGCTGGTGGAACTGGGAGGGGAGGGGGTGTCCACCCAAGCCCTTCCTGCGCCCCTCAGTGATCAAGCTGATCTCGGGTTGGAACGTTGACATCCTGGAGCAAGGGGAGGTGCGGCTGTGGCTGGAAGTGGAGAAGCTGTCGCCCGCCGCAGAGCTTCACCTCATCTTCAACGACAAGGAGATCTTCAGCTCGCCGGTAACTCCGGGTCCTCGGGGAGCGTCCTCTGCCCAGGGCCTCACCTGTGGGCTGGTGCCTCCCCCTAGCGGTCAGTTCTGGAACGGCTGCATGCTGTGCCTGTCCCAGCGGTAAGGGGTAGGGATGACTCTGGCTTTTAGTAAAGGGGAAACAGGACGTGGGCCTTTGGGGTGCCTGATGTACTGACCAATGCGAGGGACATTTCCACAAACAACTCTCCACACCCACTGCCACTTTCAAATGTTCTGCCTTGATACCCTTAAGATGGAGGACTACATTGTGCTAATTATCCAAGCTGACAGGTTACATATTTGAGAGAAAGTGCTTTTGCACAAGCTTAATAGACAACCAAATGAAGAGTCCTTCTTGCAGCCACTTTACTTATGCTCATGTATTTACCTGTTCTTATTTTGTTGCATTTTTTCTCCTAATTCATTAATTAGTTCATTATAAAATTAATCAGCTCATTATAAAACAGTATAGCATATACATATTAAAATATACAAGATTTTGCCAGGTGTGGTGGTGCACCCCTTTAATCCCAGCACTCAGGAGGCAGAGATAGGAGGATCACCAAGAGTTCAAGCCCCCCCGAGACTACATTCCAGGTCAGCCTGGGCCAGAGTGAGACCCTACCTCAAAATACCAACACACACACACACATACACATATATATAAAACACAGGATTTTATTGAAATGATTTTTATTTCTTTTTCATGTAACAGAGCGTTGCATTACTTTTTATTGCAATTCATAGGTGGATAAGTTGTTAGATGGAGCTGCCACTATTCAGTTGCTTTTAATACAAACAGGATAATTTTGGTCTTATGAAAGATTCAAGCCCATGGCATGATGTCACATGATTTGTGAATTTCATCTCCAGATGGCAAAGAAGCCATCAGAAAGCATATATTAAGGCTAGAGATGTAGCTTAGTAGTAGAGCACAGACCTGACTTAGGTTTCAGCTGAGGAGGAGAGAAGAAAAAAGGAGAAAGAACAAAGAAGGGAAAGATAAGGAAGAAAGGAAGGACGGGAGGGAGGGATGGAGAGAAGGAGGGAGGGAAGAAGGAAGGAAGGAAGGAAGGAAGGAAGGAAGGAAGGAAGGAAGGAAGGAAGGAAGGACAAGGAAGGAAGAGGCGGAGGGAGGAAGGAAGGAAGGGCAATGGATGTTCTACATAGAAGGGATGATGGTTTTGACCAAGGGATACAGCTTTGGGACAAACATCAGAAAACCCGCCTCCAGCCCTGTGAGTGCCTCTCCCCCCTCTGAGCATCCATTCACACCTGCGCAGCGGGGGCAGTTGTCCCAGGTCAAGAGGTGTGAATGAGGAAATACACTTGCAATTCTGTACAAAGAGCACACAGTGACACATGTTATCCAAGGTATCACAAGGTCTGAAGGCTTTAGCAGCGTACACAATGTTTAGACAACCAGCCACCCTTGCAGAAAAATAAAATTAGATCACTTCCGACATACATGCAAATAAGGCCAGAGGGAGTGAGGACCCAAATGCGGAAAATAAAACTTTTTTAGACTGTTAGCATGTGAGTATAAATGAGTATTGATTTTGCAAAGTGGGTATTAAATTGTAAAAGAAAACCTGGCATGGTGGCACATGCCTGAAATAGCACTTGGGAGGTAGAGGTAGGAGGGTCAGGAGTTCAAGGTCATCCTAGGCTACACAGTAAGTTTGAAGCCAGCCTGGACTACATGAGGCCTTGACTCAAAAATGAAAGCTTAAATTGTAAAAGAAGTTGAAAATAACCAACAACGAGGCACCGTAGGGGCATAGAGCTTATTACTAAATCATAAAGGAATTTAAGCATAATAGAGCTAAGGATCCCCAGTTTATACAAGCATGAAAGGGTTGTCCAGGGCCCCTCCTAGTTCCCAGAACTAGATTGATCATTTGGCACACATCGCCCTGACCTGCCCATGCCCCACGGCCGAGCGCCCAGGACAAGGACAGCACAATAAGGCTGTGAGGGCTTGTCACCCCCAGAACCGCAAGATCAATTTCGACCGCGAGAAGGGCCTGGTGGAAGTGATCATCCAAGAACTGTCTGAAGATGACAAAGGGTCGTACACTGCCCAGCTCCAAGACGGAAAAGCCAAAAACCAGATCACCCTCGCCCTGGTGGACGATGGTCAGCCTGGCCCCACTTGCCCTGTACCACCTATTCCACATGCCCCTGAACCCCACCTTTCTTTAGAACCCTGCCTTCCCTTGGGCTCGCAGCTCCCAGCTCTGGGGTACCCTGTCTTCCGCCCATCCTGACCGCACCCCTCCTGGCCCCCAACCTCGGCTCTCTCACTCATACCACTTCCTCTGTGTGCTCAGATTTTGATAAGCTTCTGAGGAAGGCCGATGCTCAGAGAAGAGACTGGAAGCGAAAGCAGGGTGAGAGACTCTAGTGGCTGTGGGGAATGCTTCCCCACCCTGGGGAGGGCCACCAAGACTCAGTCAGGTCCTGCCCCACTGTAGAACAAAACATATCTTTTTTTTTTAACACAAGTCTTAAAAATTGCATTTGTTTGGGGGCTGGAGAGATAGCGCAGTGGCCAAGGCATTTGTCTGCAAAGCCTGACAACCCAGGTTTGATTCTCCAGTGCCCACTTAAAGCCAGATGCACGAGGTGGCGCATATGTCTGGAGGCCCTGGCATGCCCATTCTGTTTTTCTGCTTGAACATAAATTTAAATTTTCTAAATATGTCTATTTGTTTGGCCCAGATGTGGTGACACATGCTTCTAATCCCAGAACTCAGGAGGCAGAGGTAGGAGGATTGCTGTGAGTTGAAGGCCACCCTGAGACTACATAATGAATTCCAGGTCAACCTGGGCTACAGCAAGCCCTGACCTCAAAAGACAAATATATATATTTATTTGCATGTGCATATAAGGGGGTGCACACCAGGGCCTCTTGCTGCTACAAACACCAGATACTTGTGCCACTTTTTGCATCCAGCTTTATGTAAATGCTGGGGAACTGAACTCAGGCCATCAGGCTTTGGAAGCAAATGCTTTTAACCATTGAGCCATCTCTCCAGCCCCAAACAGAATTTACCTCCTTAAAGTCTGTACTCCAGTTGACCTCCCCTGCCTGGCTAGCAGGTACCATGGCTCAGTCTAATGCTCTGATTCAGCATGGTGTTCTGACAAGGGTCTGTTTGTGTCCCCTCCTCCACAGGGCCCTATTTCCAGGAACTCTTGCAGTGGAAGATCACAGAGGACTGCCAAGTGCTGCTGACATGCAAGGCAAGTGCCCAGTCCACCTCTAGCACTGTCTCCTACCCAGTGGGACAGGATCTGAGGCATGGCCCCTGGAGTGTACAGTCTCACCCCAAAACAACCCACTTTCCTAGAGCCCAGGCTGCAGATTGATGTGAAGTGAGTCAGTCTTAAAACTAGATCTCAGTGGAGCTCAGTTGGTAGGTTCTTGCCTGGTACGCGCGAAGCCCTGGGTATAATCACAAACACTGAACACAAACTGGTCATGGCGGGTGCATGTCTGTAATCCCACTACTTGGAACATGTAGGAAGGAGGATGAGAAATTCAAGGTCATCTTCAGCTGCATTGAAAGTTCAAAGCCAGAGTGGGATACATGAGACCTTGTCCCTAAATAAATAAATATTAAGTGACCATAAAAAAAGAGGAGGAAGTGGGGTATGGTGGCGCACGCCTTTAACTCCAGCACTCAGGGGACAGTGATAAGAGGATCACCATGAGTTTGAGGCCAGCCTGAGACTATATAGTGAATTCCAGGTCAGCCTGGACTAGAGCAAGAAAAATAAACAAAAAGAAAAAAGGAGAGAGAGAGAGAGAGCTAGAGAGATGGATCAGTGGTTAAGATGCTTGTCTCTAAAACCTAAGGACCTAAGTTCAGTTCCCCAGTACTCATGGAAAGCCAGATGCACAAAGTGACGCATGCATCTGGAGTTTGTTTGCAGCAGCTAGAGGCTGTTGTGCAACCATTCTTTCTGTGTCTGTCTAAGCTTGCAAACAAACAAAAAAGTATATTTTTTTAAAGGACTGGAGAGATGCCTTACAGTTAAGGCGCTTGCCTGTGAAGCCTAAAGACCCCGCTTCAATTCCGTAGAAACCCACGTAAGCCAGATGCACATGCTGGCACATGCATCTGGAGTTCATTTACAGTAGATAGAGGCCCTGGTGTGCCCATTCTCTCCCCACCCTCTCATAAATAAGTAAATAAAAATAAAATATTTACAAATATATTTTTTTAAAAATCCCACCATTAGAGGCCAAGTCCAGGTCCTAAGTAAGTTCCCTTCACTCCAAAGCTCAGGTCCATCTTGGCACCCTGAAGCCTCTTTGGTAACTGGAGAAGGAAAGCTGGGTGGGGGCCTTTTCCTAAAGCACATCCACTCAGAAAACCAAAGCACCTACTGTGTGCCGGATGCTCTGCAAGGTGCTGGGCACATGAGGGTGAAGACATGGTCTCCTTGGGCTTTGGGAGGCCACAGTGGAAAGCTAAGCTATTGGAAAAGAGCCTTAGGCTTGGTCAGATACGGACAAGGAAATGATCAATTATTGCAGAGGGACACGCTGGGTACTTATGGGAAGACTTCCTGGTGGAGGTTAAGAAGCCTAGACATTGGGCTGGAGAGATGGCTGAGTAGTTAAGGCACTTGCCTGCAAAGCCAAAGGACCCGGGTTCGATTCCCCAGGACCCACGTAAGCCAGATGCACAAGGTGGCACATGAGTCTGGAGTTCGTTTGCAATGGCTGTAAGCCCTGGCACACCCATTCTCTCTCTCTCCCTTCCTCTTTCCCTCTCTCAAATAAATAAATAAAAATAAAATAAGAAACCTAGACATTTACAAGGAAAGCAGAGCCAAGAGGGATCGGGAGGCAGGGGAAGCACCATCTGCAAAAGGCAGAGACTGGAGGCCAGCTGAGACTTCCCGCATAAGGAAGGGTTAGCTGACTTTGTGTGTCTATGGACCATGGGAGAAGAAGTCTGTTTGTTTCAGAGAGAGAAATAGTTGCACCAGGACCACTGCAAACAAAATCCAGACACTTGTGCCACTTTGTGTGTCTGGCTTTATGTGGGTACTGTGAAATTGAACCTGGATTGGCAGACTTTGCAAGAAAACACCTTTAACCACTGATCCATCTCCTTAGTATTTCAGATTTGGAGGACTAGAGAGATGACTCAGCAACTAAAGGTACTTGCTTACAAAGCCTCACAACCTATTGGATGCCCCAGTACCCACATAAAGCCAGATACACAAAGTGGTCCATACGTTCGGAGTTCATTTTCAGTGACAGGAAGTCCTAACACACCCACACTCACACTCTCTCTCAAATAAATTAAATAATAAATAAAATATTGTTTTTAAAGGCTCATGGAAGCCTGGCATGGTGATGCACACGTTTAATCCCAGCATTTGAGAGGCAGAGGTAAGAGGATTGCCATGAGTTCAAGGCCACCCTGAGACTCCATAGTGAGTTCTAGGTCAGCCTGCACTACAGTGAGACCCTACCTCGGAAAACCAAAAAAAAGACACAGAAGCCGGGCGTGGTGGCACATGCCTTTAATCCCAGCACTGGGGAGGCAGAGGTAGGAGGATCACCAAGAATTCGAGGCCACCCTGAGACCACTTAGTGAATTCCAGGTCAGCCTGGACTAGAGTAAAACCCTACCTCAAAAAAAATAAATAAATAAATCAAAATAAATACCAGTTTATACAATGTTTACTCCAGATAGCTGAGGATGACTTTGAACAAAAACAGGGCTTGAGAGATGGTTTAGTGGTTAAGGCACTTGCCTGCTAAGCCTAAGGACTCAGGTTCAATTCCTCAGGACCCTCATAAAGCCAGATGCACAAAGTGGCGTATGCATCCCGAGTTTATTTGCAGTGGCTGGAGGCCCTGGTATGTCTACTCTTTCTGGATCTGCCTCTTCCTCTCTATCTCTCTCCCTCTCTCTCTCTCTCTCTCTCTAAAATAAATAATAAATAAATTTTTAAAAAACAAAAAATAAATACATAAATAAATAAAAGACTCACAGAGTCCCTTCATGCACTGCCCTCCTCAGGTGACCAACACCAAGAAGGAGACCCGCTTCCAGTGGTTCTTCCAGAAGAAAGAGGCGCCCCACGGGCAGTACAACCCACAGACTGGAGAGGGGCTACTCTGCATTGAGGAGGTGAGTGAGACTCGGACTCAAATCATCCTTAGCTGCCAGCCCAGCCGTGCCAAGAGCACTGGGCTAGAGCTAGGGCAAGGCAAGTGAGGCACTTATACAGGGAGCAAAATGAAGGGGTGCCAAAAACCCACTCAAGATAAATACCAGTTTATACAATGTTTACCCTAGATAGCTGAGGATGACTTTGAACTCCTAATGCACCTGCCTTCACTTCCCCGGTGTTGGGTTTACAAACATGATCCTCCACTCCTGGCTTTTTGCAGTGCTAAGGATCAAACCCAAGGCCATGCGTTGTGCATGCTAGGCAAGTCCTCTACCAATTGAGCTACATTCCCAGTGCCCATGCAATGTTTTAAAGAAATCAAAACGAGGAACCAGGCATGTTGGCACACATCCTTAATCTCAGCACTTGGGAGGTGATGTAGGAGGATTGCTACCTACATAGTGAATTACAGGTCAGCCTGAGATAAAGTGAGACCCTTCCTCAAAAAAAAAAAAAAACAAAAATAGAAATAAAAATTAGGGGCTGAGGGATGGCCCAGTGATTAAAGGCACTTGCTTGCAAAGCCTGCTGGCCTAGGTTTGATTGCCCATTACCCATGTAAAGCCAGACACACAAAGTGGCTCATGCATCTAGTGTTCATTTGCAGTGGCACACACAAACACCCATACACACACATGTCAATAAATAATATATAAAAATTGGGAGCTGGGCATGGTGGCGCATGCCTTTAATCCCAGTACTTGGGAGACAGAGGTAGGATGATCACCATGAGTTCAAGGCCACCGTAAGACTGCATAGTGAATTCCAGGTCAACCTGAGCTAGAGTGAAGCCCTACCTCAAAAAAACAAAAAATACAAAATAAAAATAAACTGGGCGTGGTGGCACATGCCTTTAATCCCAGCACTCAGGAAGCAGAGGTAGGAGAATTGCATGGGTTCAAGGCCACTCTGAAACTACATAGTGAATTCCAGGTCAGTCTGGGCTAGAGTAAGACCCCACCTCGTAAAACCAAAATAAATAAATAAATAAAAATTGGGCTGGAGAAATGGCTTAACAGTTAAGGCACTTGCCTGCAAATCCTAACAACCCAAGTTTGATTCCCCAGTACCTACATAAAGCCAGGTACACAAAGTGGTACGTGCATTTGAAGTTTGTTTGCAGTGACTAGAGGCCCTGAACCACCCATCCTCATTCTCTCTCTTTAAAAAAAGTAATTAAAAATTAAGGGCTGGAGATATTGCCCAGTGGGTAAAGTACTTGCTGTGTAAGCCTGAGGACCTTGGTTCAGATGCCTAGCACCCATGTAAAACACCAGGCATGGCTACATGTATTTGTAATTCCAGTCCTGAGGAGGCTCCCTGGGACTTGCTGGCTAACTTGTCTAGCCACTCAGTGAGCTCTAGGTTTTGTGAGAGATCTTGTCTAAAAAAAAAAAAAAAGTGAGCCGGGCGTGGTGGCGCACGCCTTTAATCCCAGCACTCGGGAGGCAGAGGTAGGAGGATTGCCATGAGTTCAAGGCCACCCTGAGATGACAGAGTTAATTCCAGGTCAGCCTGGACCAGAGTGAGACCCTACCTTGAAAAACCAAAAAAAAAAAAAAAAAGTAGTGGTCTGGATAGATGGCTTAGTGGTTAAGGCACTTGCCTACAAAGCCTAAGGACCCAGGTTCTACTACCCAGCACCCACGAAAGCCAGATGCACAAAGTGGCGCATGCATCTGGAGTTTGTTTGCAATGGCTGGAGACCTTAGCACTCCTATTCTCTTTATCTGCCTCTTTCTCATTCCGTCTCTCAAATCAATAAATAAAATATTTTTAAAAAATAAAGTGGTGGGCTAGAGAGATGGCTTAGCAATTCAGGCATTTGCCTGCTAAGGCTAGGGACCCAGGTTTGATTCCCCAGGACCCATGTAAGCCAGATGCACAAGGGAGCACATGTGTCTGGAGTTCATTTGCAGTAGCTGGAGGCCCTGAAGAGCCATATTCTCATTATCACAGTCCCCCTCCCTCCCTCCCCCCCCTCTTTCTCTCTCTGTAATAAATAAAAATAAAATATTTTTAAAAATAAAGCAGAAGGGCTACAGAGATGGCTCAGTCAGGGCTGGAGGCCCTAGCATGCCCATTCTCTATCTATCTGCTTCTTTCTTTCTCTCTCTCTCTCAATCTCTCAAATAAATAAATAAAAATTAAAAAAAGAAAAAGAAAAGCTGGTTGCCTAAAAAAAATTAAGTGGAAAGTGACTGAGAAAGACACCCAATGTTAACCTGTGGCTTACCCATACACACACACACACACATACACACACACACACACAACCTACATGCACATGCAAAAATAAATAAATAGAAGTTTAAAATACAAATATACAAATTAGTATTTTTTAAAAAAATGAAAAGAGGGCTGGAGAGATGGCTTAGTGGTTAAGCGCTTGCCTGTGAAGCCTAAGGACCCTGGTTCAAGGTTTGATTCCCCAGGACCCAGGTTAGCCAGATACACAAGGGGGCGCATGTGTCTGGAGTTCGTTTGCAGTGGCTGGAAGCGCTGGCGCGCCCATTCTTTCTCTCTTTCTCTCTCTTTCTCACTCTGTCACTTTCAAATAAATAAGTAAAAATAAACAAAAAAATTTTTAATGAAAAGAAAATCAAGATGGGAGCAGCATTTCTGATTTTGCCCTTTGCTTGGGCTCCAGGCCTGGCTCAGGCACTGAGCTGGCAGCCCTGGGCTGGTCACTGGTCCTGTCTCACCTCAGCATCCCTCTGCTCTGTCTGTGATCCTCTCTGCCCCACAGTCTAGGGACAGGAACAATGTCTCTGAGCAATGCAGGTCCAGACAGAGCAAAGTGCTCCTGGAGCTCACTCTCACCCAGGTCCTCCCACATGCCCACAGAGGAGAGTGCCCTGGCTAGGAAAGACATCCAAAGCTGGTTCTCTTCCGAATGTTTGCTTGCTGCTGCCTTCCAGGGCCTCAAGGAGAGCCGGGGCTACTCACGCCCCTCATCACAGGCTTCCCACTAGAAAGGAAACTGTGAGTCCAGGTCTTCTTCTTATAATTGTCTTTTTAAATATATATATATATATATATATATATATATATATATTTTTTTTTTTTTTTTTTTTTATTTGAGAGAGAGAGGGAGAGAGGGCACACCAGGGACTCTAACCACTGCAAATGAACTCCAGACACATTCGCCACTTTGTGCATCTGGCTTACATGGGTACTGGGGAACTGAACCTGGGTCCTTGAGCTTCACAAGCAAGTCCCTTAACCACTAAGCCATCTCTCCAGCCCCTTTTTCTTTTAAATTTTTTTTTTTTTTTTTTTTTTTTTGTGAGAAGGGAGAAGGTGGGCTACAACACGCCAGGGCATCTTGCTGCTGCAAATAAGCCCCAGACACACGCACCACTTTGTGTATCGGGCTTTATGTGGGGACTGAGGAATCAAACCCAGACCAGAAGAACTTGCAAGCAAGCACCTTTAACTGCTGAGCCATCTCCCCACTCCATGTGTAGAGTCTTGATATAATTTGTCCGCCCTATAGATGCAGAGCATTCTGAACTTTGAGGAGTTACTCCGCAGATCCCATAGCCCCTGGGCATGCAGCCAAGGGCGAGCACGTCAGCACTGCTTTATCGATAAGAACGCAGTGCTCAGAGGAATGACACAAGGCCGGAGAGGGGTCCGAAGTCACTCCAGTCACCACCTCCAGCATGGGTGGGACTTTGGGGGGAGGAGAGGAAGGAGTATGTAGGAGCCTACCAGTCCCCAAGAAAAGGCCTGACTCTGTCTTAGATCTTGCCTCAAAGCCACTGTCTGGCCTGGCGTGGTGGCACACGCCTTTAATCCCAGCACTCGGGAAGCAGAGGTAGGAGAATTGCTATGAGTTCAAGGCCACCCTATGAATTCCAGGTCAGCCTGGGCTAGACTGATACCCTACCGTGAAGAAGAAAAAAAAAAAAAGCCACTGCCTGGATGGAAAGGACTTTTGAAAAGCCCGGAAGGCAAATATCGCACCCCGGGTGCCAAAGGAAGTACTGCATAGCAAGATAATGAGAGGTCACTGCGACCTCTCTGTTTATTTTTTTAAATATTTTTATTTATTTATTTAAGGGAGAGAAAGAGAAAGAGGCAAATAGAAAGAAAATGCATGTGTCAGGGCCTCTAGCCACTGCAAATAAACTCCAGACGCACATGCCACCTTGTGCATCTGGCCTATGTGGGTACTAGAGAATCGAACCTGGGTCCTTTGGCTTCTCAGGCAAGCACCTTAACCACTAAGCTGTCTCTCCAGCCCTCCATTTATTTATTTTCTTTTTAAAAAATGTTTTCAGCCGGGCGTGGTGGCGCACGCCTTTAATCCCAGCACACGGGAGGCAGAGGTAGGAGGATCACTGAGAGTTCGAGGCCACCCTGAGACTACATAGTGAATTCCAGGTCAGCCTGAGCCAGAGTGAGACCCTACCTCGAAAAACAAAACAAAAAAAAAAAAAAATGTTTTCTTTTATTTGTTTATTTATTTGATAGAGAAAGAGGGAGAGAGAGGGAGAGAATGGGAGCACCAGGGCCTCCAGCCACTGCAAACGAACTCCAGATGTGTGCACCCCCTTTGTGCATCTGGCTAACATGGGTCCTGGGGAATTGAACCAAGGTCCTTTGGCTTTGTGGGCAAGCACCTTAACTGCTAAGCCATCTCTCCAGCCCTATTTTTTTTTTCTTTTTGAGACAGTGTCTTGTAATTCCAAGCTGACCTTTAGCTCACTATATAGCTGAGGATAGCCTTAAATTTCTGATCCTCCAGCCTTCATTGCCTGAGCGCTGGGAACATTGATATGCACCACTATATCAGGTTTATACAGTGCTGGGAATCAAACTTAGCTATGCTAGGCAAGTATTCTACCAGCTGAGCTACAGCCCTGACCTCCTGACCTCTGCATTTTACCTTAAAAGCATAATACCAAGCCAGGCATGGTGGCACATGTCTTTAATCCTAGCACTCGGGAGGCAGAGGTAGGAGGATCACTGTGAGTTTGGGGCCACCCTGAGACTACAGAGTGAATTCCAGGTCAGCCTGGGCTAGAGTGAGACCCTACCTCAAAAAAAAAAGCGCATAATCCCAGGTAGAGAGATGACTCAGTAAATAATGCACTTGCTGCCCACGCTGGAGTACCCTAGCTCCATCCCCAGATCCCACGTTAAAAAAAAAAAAAAAAAAAAGGAAAAAAGAGCATTTTTTGAGGAAATGAGCTCAGCGGTACAAAACTGGCCTAGCACACAAGATGCCCTGGGCTCCATGCCCAGAAAATATTGCAAAGGTAAACCGGGCATGATGAACTACACGTTAATCTCCTAATTTGGGAGGCAGAGGTAGGAGGATCACTGTGAGCTCGAGGCCAGCCTGAGACTACAGACTGCATTCCAGCTCAGCCTGGGCTAGAGTGAGACCCTACCTAGAAAACCAAACACATTAATAATAATAATACTTAGTAGTAGTAGTAGTAGTAGTAGTAGTAGTAGTAGTAGTAGTAGTAGTAGTAGTAGCAGTATAAGGTATAAACCAAACAATTGGTTTAGATTTTACTTGGGGTTGCAAGCACAGGCCAGAAGGCCCCCACCCCCACCCCCGGTGACCTAAGCATAAGAAAACACGCTTCCTTCTGGGGAAAGGCAGGAGGGTCCCTCCATCCGGGCCCCAGCGACAGGGCAGGATGGAGAAATTGCGCCTCGCGCAGATAGGCTCTGGCTGGGAGGGTCACCGTGCTGGGCTTGGCTGGGCTCCACGTAGCAGCCGGGTTTCCGCCATTGTGAGTGCGCATGCGCATGCGCTCCCGCACTTTCCCCAAGTCCCTGAGATAAGAATCAAGGGCTCTGGGCTGCCAGAAACCTTAGAAGAGCATCCAGCCCAGAGGAGTGAGCTGAGGCCCCAGGAGAGCAGAATCTTGCCTGAAGCCATGCAGGGTTGGAGCCAGCCTGGCGCCCAGGCCATTTCTCCTCTCCAACCCATGTCCCTTCACTGTCCTTATCTCCCTTTCCAGCTATCCAAAGAGGACCAGGGAACTTACAGAGCGGTCGTTTCTGATGATCGAGGGCAGGATGACACTGTGCTGGACCTCACAGGTGAAGGTAGGGGCTGGCAATGTCAGAGACGAGACAGGAGGGCTATGGGAAAGTCACAATGAAGCAAGAAACCGAGCTATGACATGTGGCCTGGGGGTTATGGGATCCTTGTGTCACTTGCAGAAACTGAGGTTAAAAAAAAAAAAAAAATTAAGTGACTTGGCAGGCGTGGTGGCACACACCTTTAATCCCAGCACTCGGGAGGCAGAGGTAGGAGGATCACCATGAGTTGGAGGTCAGCCTGGGACTACAGAATGAGTTCCAGGTCAGCCTGAGCTACAGTGAGACCCTACCTTGAAGAAAGAAAGAAAGGAAAGAAGGAAGGAAGGAAGGTAGGGAAGGAGGGAAGGAGGGAGGAAGGAAGGAAGGAAGGAAGGAAGGAAGGAAGGCAGGCAGGCAGGCTAGAGAGATGGCTTAGCAGTTAAGGCACTTGCCTGCAAAGCCAAAGGATCCCAGTTGGACTCCCTAGGACCCACGTAAACCAGATGCAGTGGCTGGCTGGAGGCCCTGGTGTACCCATTCTCTCTATCTCTCTCTCTCCCAAATAAACAGAATATATTTTTTAAAAGAACGAGAGAGAAAAGACAAAAGAATTAAGTGACTTGCAAAGCTAGTCAGTGGCCAGGGCTTAGATGTATAATACTGTAATACACCACAATGTGCCCAGGCTTGGAGTCCTTCTACCCACAGAGGGCCCAGGCTGTTCTTGAGGCCGGTTGGCTAGAAGACCATCCCATGGCCTACCAGCTCTCCATACATAGCAGCCCCTGTGCTCCACCCAGCACTGACTGCCATAGATCCCTTCCCGTCCCCAAGTCATCCTCTCTGAGCTCCTCCACTGGTTCTCAAGGATGTCCCACCCCTGCGCCTCCCTGGGGAGCCCCACCCAGCTGACCATTCTCTGTCTCCCCCCAGCTCTCGACGCTGTCTTCACTGAGTTGGGCCGGATCAGTGGTAAGTGTGCCCACCTCTTTGCCCTACCCTTCCTGCTGCCAGAGAGACTTGGCTGGGGGAATGGGTCTACCACCTCCTTCCAGCGCTGTCCCCACCACACTGCCACCCCCCCCCACGGCGGCAGCACGTAGGCTAACCCCAAAACACACCACTCATAGATCCTCCGGGAAGGCTCACCCTTCTCCTCTATGTCCCCAGCTTTCTCTGCAACCCCACTGAAAATCCAGGGGACCGAGGAAGGGATCCGGCTCTTCAGCAAGGTCAAGTTCTACAACGTGGACTACATGAAAACCGCCTGGTTCCACAAGTAGGTCGGCCTTGGCCTTGGCCCTGAGACCTCAGCCAGGCCATAGAGCTCTAGCACCTGTCCCATGGGGTCTTCCCTCCCCCCATCGCCCTGCCCAGTGCTTCCAGCAGAGCCCAGTCCCAGGGCTCTAGCAGAGGTGAGGGTCTCACACTTGTCCTACAGTCCCTATGTGTGGTTGGGGATGGGAATCAACGATTAGAGGAATAGAAGGGTTTTCCCTGGGGAAGATGGGAATGGTGGCGACAGGGCCATTTGTCTGGGATCTTTACGACCACAGGAGACTGTGGATCCAGAGCAGTATCTGGCTCAGGTGGCAGAGTGCTTGTCTAGCCTGCCAGATTCCAAGCACTGCGTAAACCAGGTGTGGTGGTACACACCTGTAATCCCAGAACTTGGGAAGTACACACAGAAGGTTGTGAGTTTGAAGCCAGCCTAGGTTACATAATGAGGACCCCATCTCAGTAAAGGAGAGCCAGGCGTGGTGGTACACGCCTGTAATCCCAGCACTTGGGAGGCAGAGGTAGGAGGATTGCTATGAGTTCAAAGCCATCCTATGAATTCCAGGTCAACCTGGGCTAGAATGAGACCCTACCTTGAAAAAAAAAGGAGAGACGAAGAGAGGAGAGGATGGGGTGGGGGAGGCAATGGAGGGCTGCAGGAATGAGGCCTCTGCAGCTGTGGTAAACTCAGGCAGCCAGGCTTAGGGGGAAGGCCCAGGCAGAAGGACCCATGGTGCTGACAACTAAATGAGGGGCGGGGGTTGCAGACGGGAGGGAGAAGGTTTCCAGGTACACAGCCAGGAGCTAGGTCTCCCCAGACGGTTTGAGAACAGAGGCTTCCCAGGGCTTCGTGTCATGTGCATGACTCAGGTGTGCGGAGCAGACGTGGCTGCACCTTTCTCGAAGGAAGGCTGGTTTGAAGACCCACGAGGGTAGGTTTGAAAACCGGGGCCACGTGGAGCTTCAGGACAATGACGGCTCCTTCTCTGGACATAGTTTCTGAGCCATGCAGCAATAAAATATTGGGGACAAGGGCTAGGCGTCTTTGGGAATGAATTTTAAGTAGAGACAGGAAGGCGTTTAAGCTTGTGTGGTTTCTAAAGGTTAGAGGAGGGCTGGAAAGATGGTTCAGCGGTTAAGGCGCTTGCCTGAAAAGCCAAAGCACCCAGATTTGATTCCTCAGAACCCACGTAAGCCAGATGCACAAGGTGGTGCATGCATCTGGAGTTTATTTGCAGCAGCTGAAGGCCCTGATGTGTGCTCGCTCCCCTCCCCTCATAAATAAAATAATTACATATTTTAAAGGTCAGGGGAGAGTGACTGTGGGAAGAAGCCCTGGGAGGGTCAAGATGAGAGGAAACAGGTACACAAGTGATTCCCAAAGTCAGAGGACTTTGTCAGACACTACCTGTATTCATTAATTTTTTTCTTGTAGCTGTGACAAAATACCCAATAACAGCAACCAAAGGGAGGAAGAAGGCTTTGCTTTGACTCACAGTTTGAGAGAGAGTACAGTCCACCCTGGTGGGGACAGCATGGTGGCCAGAACATGAGGCAGTGGTCCCATTGCATCCACAGAGAGGAAATGGGGAGAGGTGAATGCTGGCGCTCACCCAGCTCTCTCCTTTTGATACAGTCCAGGACCCCAGCCCACCCACATTTAACACAGATAATGCACTTCAATTAACCCAGTCTAGAAATTCCCTCACAAACATGCCCTGAGATCTGTCTTCTAGCCTCTGTCAGGAGGACAGTCAATATTAACCATCTCACTGTCCCAGGAAAGCCATTTGCTCAGAATTCCTAATCTGCATCGCTTATGACAGATGTAGGCTGAGCTGCCGCTAGATTCACAGAAGGAAGGAAGGACAGGAGAGGTTGAATAATGGCTGGGTGAATGGAGTACTGAGTGATGAATGGATGAGTGGCTCTGTGTCGAATGTCTCATGGATGGTCACACCCCTCAGTCTACGGATCTGAAAACAACGGGCCCCGAGTGGCCGTGTGCAGGGAGTCTGCAAGCCGTCAACCTTAGACACTCTTGACCCTCGCATTCAGAGACAAGCGCCTGGAGAGTGGTGAGCGGGTCAGGGCCGGAACCACCCTGAAAGAGATCTGGCTCCACATCCTGGACCCCAAGGACTCGGACAAGGGCAAATACACCTTGGAAATTGCTGCTGGGAAGGAACTCCGGCAGCTCTCAGTGGATCTCTCCGGGCAAGGTGAGCCATCTTCATGTCTGCTGAGAAAGCAGTCTAGAACAGCCCATGGGGTGCCCATGGTGACACGCTCCTGCAGCCTCAGTGCTTGGGAGGTAGAGGCAGGAGGATGACAAGTTCAAGGCCAGCCTAGGCTATGTAGCAGGACACTGTCTCAAGAACATATAAAAGTTTTGCCAGGCATGGTGGTGCACACCTTTAATCCCAACACTCTGGGAGGCGGAGGTAGGAGGATCACCATGAGTTCAAGGCCACCCTGAGACTACAGAGTGAATTCTAGGTCAGCCTGGGCTAGAGCAAGACCCTACCTCAAAAAAAAAAAAAAATGGAAATTTTGAAAGGAGAGCTGGGATGATGGCTCAGCAGCTAAAGGCACTTGCCTGCAAAGCCAGGTGGCCTGGGTTCAATTCCCAAGTACCCCTGTAAAGCCAGGTGCACAAAGTAGTATGTGCATCTGGAGTTCATTTACGGTGGCAAGAAGCCCTGCTCATTCTCCCCCCCCCCCTCTCTCGCAAATAAATAAAAATATTTTTAAATGGGCTGGAGAGATGGTTTAGCAGTTAAGGCAGTTTCTTGCAAAGCCAAAGAACCCTGGTTTCCCGGGATCCACGTAAGCCAGATGCCCAAAGGGACACATGCATCTGGAGTTTGTTTGCAGTGGCTGGAGGCTCTGATGTGCCCATTTCTCTCTCTCTCTTTCTCTCTCTCGCTCATAAATAAATAAATAAAATATGAAAAAATAAGAAATATATTTTAAAAATATTTTAAGAAGAAAATCTGACTTGGGGAAATGACTTCATGGATAAAGCACTTATCACACAAGTGTGAGGACCTGAGTTTGAATCCCCTGAACCCACATAAAGGCGGGCATGGTGGTAGCCTGCATGTGAATAATTCTAGAGCTCCTATGGTGAGATGGAAGATGGAGACAGGAGACTCCCCAAGACTTCTCAGGCCTTCTAGCCTGGTGCAAACCAGAAGAGGCCCTTCCTCGAACAAGATGGACACCCGAGGTTATGCTCTGACCTCCACATGTGTGCTGTACTCACACACATGAACACACACACAAGGAGATTTTAAAAATATATGGAAAATCCCACCAGGCATGATGCACGTGCCTTTAATCCCAGCACTCGGGAGGCAGAGGTAGGAGGATCGCTGTGAGTTCAAGACTATACTGAGACTACGTAGTGAATTCCAGGTCAGCCTGGGCTAGAATGAAACCCCACCTTGAAAGCAAAAAAAAAAAAGACAATTCCATGGTCTTTTGGGAGACTCCTGTCTCCCCAGTCCTGCCACTGCCCCCCCCCAAGAGACCCCTGTAGCAGGGAGTAGAGTGGAGGGCCGTCCGCATCACACTGTCTTACCCTCTCCTTCATCTCTGCGCCACAGCTTTCGACGATGCCCTGGCTGAGCACCAGAGACTGAAGTAAGTTTCCTCCACGCTTCTCCTTATAAAGCATGGGCCCCTCAGTTATGGCACGAACTGTGCTCAGGGCAGCTCCACCTTCCCTTGCGCCCCCACATCCCATGCAGCGTGACTGTCCTTTGACACGTGGAACCCAACACCCTGCTCCTATTTTCTGTCTTTCAGGGCCTTGGCCATCATTGAGAAGAGTAAGTCCTCCGCGGTCCTGCTGCTTTTGTCCAGCCTTTCTTCTCTGCAGCCTCCTCACAGGCTGCTGAGATCCCAGCTCCCCGGTAGGCTCTGAGGGACTTGGGGGTTTCGCAGGACTGCGGGCAAGGCACTGCGGAGTAGCTGCACACAGGCACACAGATAAGGAGCCTGAGCTTGCTTAGTGCATGCTTAGTGCAGGTCTGGTGTACCTAGTGTCCCGTGCTGGGACCTAAAGGCAGGGAACCGAGAGGCATGAGGCTGGGCTAGTCTTTCTGAGCAGGCTGTGGGACGGGCACAGTTTATGAGCCAAAGCTAAGGCTGTTGGGGAAGGGCAGGGCAGGGCAGAGGGCTAACTCAGAATCAGCCACAAGCCCAGGACACTGCGGTGTGGTTCCTGAGTTAGCAAAAAAAAAAAAAAGTCACTACTCAAGTCCACAAAGTCAAGTTCGTCCCATCTGCAATGCCCACCAACCACTGTTGGGAGTGGTAACCCTCTGGTGTCCCTGGCCTGTGACAAGAACTAAGAGCCTCCTGGAAGGACAAGGCAGGCTGTAGACCCCACAGCCCTGCCGGCCTGACCACAGGGAGAGTCCTGGATGACTGTGAGGAGTGAGTAGACCAAGTGAGCACCAGCATGGGCACACTGGTGCATCTCTCTGCGTGGTACCATTGTCCCCGATCGCACCGGCTTAACAGGAAGTGCAGGCATTGATTTCATGGCCATAATCTGGGCACTTTAAGGGTCTGAGTGGCCATGCTGTGAGGAGCCCTTGCAGGGGTCAACCACCTCAGAGGAGACATCACAGCCCAGGGCCAACCTTGGGCTGCTTAGGCCAGAGGGGGCCCTCACACCACCCTCTAGCCATCTGCCAAACACAAACATCCCTTTCTGTCCTGGAAGGTCATGTTCCTTGATATGACACCCCATCCCAGACCCCCCCAGAAGGAAATGGAAATGGCCAACATATGGTTGCTGGGATTTGAGAAATCAGTCAGTGAGAGAAATAGGTTCTTCCCTGCAGCTGTGGAAGGCTGATGAGAATTCCTGGTCACAATAGTTGCCTGATCCTGGGGCCACCCCTGCTGGAGTCAGGGCCTTTCACAGTTGCCATCCACACCCACCTCTGAAATTCAAGACATATGGTCTAGGGCCTAGCTGACTCCCTTCTCCATGGCCTCCACTACTCTCTGCCTGGTGATTTACAACTGACTCTCTTTCTGCCTACCCACAATAGCCTGTAGGTCAGAGGGACCAAAGCCGAGGTATCTAGAGAGCTCCCACTTTTCTGACCTCCTCTCACGTCTGTCTCTAGGTGGTCACTGACAGTTTGTTGGGTGGATGTGGCCAGTTTAAGTTCAGAGCAATCTCACTTCCCTTCTCTCCCACTGTTTGAGGGAAGAGGTATCTTACTGTCAGTCCCAGATATCACCAAGCTTAGCGACCTCAACTCAATGAAACACCCCATGTCACATATCTTCCATGTATGAAGGCCAGGTAGCATGTCATGGTGTGTTAAAGAGGCCTGTGGAGATGGCTCGGTAGTTAAAGATGAAACAAGAGGACTGGAGAGATTGCCTAGTGGTTAAAGCCACTTGCTTGTAAAGTCTAAGACCCTTCAATTCTCTAGTGGCTTACATAAAGCTGGATGCAAAAAAGTGGCACAAGCATCTGGCATCTGTTTGCAATGACATGAGACCCTGGTGCATACACCCACACACATATGCACAAGTAAATAAATAGTAAAAATAAAATTTAGGGGCTGGCGAGATGGCTTAGTGATTAAGATGTTTACCTGAAAATCCGAAGCACCCAGGTTTGATTCCCCAGTACCCATGTAAGCCAGATGCACAAGGTGACACATGCATCTGGAGCTCGTTTGCAGTGGCTGGGGGCCCTGACACCCCATTCCTTCTTTCTTTATCTGCTTCTTTTCTCTCTCTCTCTCTCAGTTAAATAAATAAACAAATAAAATTTAAAAGATGATAGAGGGGGAGGGAGGGAATTAACATGGGATTTTTTTATAATCATGGAAAATGCTAATAAAATTTTTTTAAAAAGATGATAGAAGAAGGAAGAAGCTTTGCTTCACATGAGCCCTCAGCTCTAAGGAAAGCTGTTCTGAGGACAGGCATCAAGACTTCAGTACTCAACACTCTTGTTTCCCTTCCAGATCGGGCCAAGGTGGTCAGGGGCCTACCAGATGTGGCCACCATCATGGAAGATAAGGTACTGTCCCTCCTGGCCATGGCCAACAGTCCCATGCTCATATTCCCTCAAGGATCCCTCCCAGATGCTCAAACTGTGAAGCTCTAAGGGTGGTAGGTTGGGCAAAAAGTCTCAACTTTGCCTTAACTCACCAAATAACTCCTGAGGACATATGTATCAAGGAAAGCCATTGATCCCAATGTCAGACCCCCCAACACTCTAATCAGCCCTGGGTCACAGAGCCGGTCACTTGTGCCTTCAGTTTCCATGGGAGTTTGATGATTCTTTAAGCTCTTCCAGGGCCAGAATCATACAGCTCTAGAGTTTTTAAAAATTACAGCTGAGGCTGGGCAAATGGTTCGGTGGTTAAATGCCCTTGCAGCAAAACACAGCAAAGAAGGGAGAAGGAGAACATGAACACCCAGAGGTTGTCCTCAGCCGCCACACACACCACACCATGCGTGCACTCATTCACACATCATACATATCCACACATGCATACACACATAAAAAAAATTTAGCCAGGCGTGGTGGCACACGCCTTTAATCCCAGCACTCAGGAGGCAGAGGTAGGAGGATCACTGTGAGTTCAAGGCCACCCCAAGACTACATGGTGAATTCCAGGTCAGCCTGGGCCAGAGTGAAACCCTACCTCAAAAAACCAAAAATAAATAAATAAATAAATTTAAATCACATCTACCATCAATAGGGGGCCTGTTTTATGTCATGCATTGTTATTATGTGTCATTCCAGATGTTACATATTTTTCTAATTTTGCTGCCAAGGCAACCACAGGAAATAAGGCATTAGTACTAGTCATGCCGGGCATAGTGGCATACCCCTTTAGTCTCAGCACTCAGGAGGCAAAGGTAGGAGAATAGCTGTGAGTTCGAGGCCACCCTGGAACTATGTAGTGAATTCCAGGTCAGCCTGAGCTAGAGCAAGACCCTACCTTTAAAAAAAAAAAAAAAAGAAAAGATTTTAAAATATTAAATAAAAGTCAAGGCCAGAAAATATGGGATTGAAACAAAATAAAATGCCCATAATACGTGTGTTCTAAGGAGCCACCTATACTAGGAGCTTCCTAGGTGCCCAGTTCTAGTCACAAGGAAGTGACCTCCTCTCTTCCTATCTATCAAAACAGACCCTGTGCTTGACCTGTGTCATCTCAGGAGACCCCTCCCCTGAAATCGCTTGGCTAAAGAATGATCAACCCGTTACCTTCCATGACCGCTACCACATGGAGGTGAAGGGGACAGAAGTCACCATCACCATTGAGAAGGTCACCAGTGAAGATAGTGGACGCTACGGTGTCTTTGTCAAGAACAAGTACGGCTCAGAGACGGGCCAGGTCACTATCAGCGTGTTCAAACACGGCGAAGAGCCCAAGGACCTGAAGATGTGACCCCCTGAGCTCCAACCTGCATGGACCAGTGGGCCAGCCATTGGGTCACAGCCTGGCACACACTGTGGGGATGGGGCAAGGGAAGGGGACAGGGTGGAACTCAGAGCATGAGGGGAGCTGGGTGGACACACCAAAGAGGACAAGCAAAGACCCCACTGGGGTCCTCAGAGACCCCCAGGGTTGTGGGTGAGCACTAACTTGGAAATTGGAAACTCAGACACAAGACTCATTTCAACAAGTCCTTCATAAATTCTGCCTTCCTCACCCATGAGATGACTTTCCTGGCCACTCCTAGGGAGGGCTTGAGAAAAGCCCTTATAGACCCCCGGCATGGTTCTCACCAGGAGGCAGATTTGCTCTGCAAGGGCACATTTGGCAATGTTGAACAGTTTGGGTGCCACATTGGGGGTTGTCTACTGGCATCTAGAAGGTTATTGTTACATATGAGCCCCATCAGCACATTCTCCTCTTTTAGATTAAGATTATTTCAGTTCCCATGAGGCCAACCAACATTCACTGGAAGTGTAGCATGCCTCAGGTGGCACTGGAAACTTAAAGATAAACTGTGTGCGGAGCCTGCCCAGGAGGAGTCCTCAGCCACAGAGGAAAACAGACCTGGGAGCAAATGACTCCAGGGCAAGGCAGGAGATGATGAAGGTCCAAGGAAAGTGTCACCAATGGTCAGAGGAAGGAGACAGATGACTCTTCCAAATGAGAGATGTAGGGCTTTAAGACACTTTCCTACAGTGGGCAGAACTGGCGTTGAGCCCAGAAAACGGAGGCCACTTTGCCTGTGGAGGTGGGAGAAGGCTACTTTGGGAACAGGCACAGGCACGAGGGGGGCGGGCAATGGTTTGAGGTTTGAGGATTGAGCAGAGGTTGCCTATGGGAGCCAGACATGGAGCTGACAACCTTCGGAGCCTCTTCTAGTATGGGGCCTAGGTCAGGTGTGACGGATGTTGGTTGACCTGCTTGCTGGTTTTTAGCACAAGGCTGAGTATGGCCCTGCTCTCCAGTTTCTTTCTTTTAAAACATAAGGTAGGGCCGGGTGTGGTGGTACAGACCTTTAATCCCAGCACTTGGGAGGCAGAGGTACGAGGATCACTGTGAGTTCAAGGCCACCATGAGGCTACATGGTGAATTCCAGGTTAGCTTGGGCTAGAGAGAGGCCCTATCTTAAAAAAAAAAAAGCGATAAGGTAGGGCTGGAGAAATTGCTTCGTGATTAAGGTGCTTGCCTGTGAAGCCTAAGGACTCAGGTTCAATTTTCCAGTACCCATGAAAGGCAGATGCATAAAAGGGTGCATGTTTCCAAGTTTGTTCACATTCTCCCTCCCCTTATTCAAATAAATAAATAAAAATATTTAAAATTAAATTTAAAAAATTAAAAAAGGGCTGGAGAGATTGCTTAATGGTTAAGGTGCATGCCTGCGAAGCCTAAGGACCCAGCTTCGATTCTCCAGGTCCCACGTAAACCAGATGCACATAGTGGTGCATGCGTCTGGAGTTCATTTGCAGTGGCCCTGGCACACCCATTCTTCCTCTATCTCTCTTGTTCCCTCTCTCTGTCTCTAAATAATAAGTAAATAAAAATAAATCTTAAAAAAATAAGCAATAAATAAAAAAACATAAGATGGGGTGGGATTATAAAATTATAGACATTTATTGTAAAATTCTAGAAAAGTTAGTAAAGTATAAAGGAGAAAATAAAAACCTATCTGTACTTCCAACACCAGATGTTAACACCTGCCTCTGACTTCTGAAATGACCTCTGAATTTAAGGATAAAATAAATCAACCTGGGGATGGGATACCTTCTAGTGAGTTGCTGGCCAGAGAAGACTCCGATGCCCCCAAAACATTACAGGTGATTGCTGAGGCTCTTGGTTTCCCACCAGGAATAAGTGGTAAGACCTACTGCTGAAGACTCCACATGCTTGGGCTGCAAGGTCACTGAGAAATCTTGCTGGAGCTGAGCTGAAAACCACCTCCTTACAGACCAGATGACAGAGCTGGAAAAAGCTATGCTGCACACAGCTCCATGGGAGAGAGAGAAGTCATCAGTGGAGATAAACAACAGCGGACACTATGAGCCTTAAGTTGGGCCTGCCAGACCAAATGAACCAACAGGTGCAATAGTGGCATGTCTGTTATGGAGGAAACCAACTGCCCTCTACTTGAACTGGAGGCCCACTCCACAGGAGGAAATACATACCTGGTACTGGAAAACTATGATGGGGGGGGATCATGAGCCCTAGGAATGTTAATGCCTGATGGTATCTGGCTAAATTCATGTATTATGTTCACCAAACTGCCCAGTAAGTACTTTTCTTAATGTTCATACCCATATACTAAGGTTATCCTTACTTTCAGTTAGAGAAGCTTCTCTTTTCAGGTGATGGTAACCTTGGGATGACTCAAAAGGCACCACAGTGCTGAGAAGTGACAGAGGAGTGTTCAGCATTGAAATGTCTCTATTACGTCTTCCAAGGGTCAGGGTCCATTGCAAAAGAGGTCTCTGGAAGAACATAGGAGCTAAAGAAAAGGCAGGGCTCCTGACAATGTGCTCTTCCAGACAAAAAAGCCTGGATATCCATGACCTCACAGTGCCTGACACTACCTACACAAGACCATCATAATAGGAGGAAAAGATTACATCCAAATAAAAGACTAATTGAGAGGGGGAGGGGATATGATAAAGAGTGGAGTTGTGAAGAGGAAAGTGGGGGGAGGGAATTATCATGGTTTATTATCTATAATTATGGAATTTGTCAATAATTTTTAAAATTGCCTGGTGTGGTGGCACATGCCTTTAATCCTAGCACTTGAGAGGCAGAAGTAGGAAGATTGCCATGAGTTTGAGGCCACCCTGAGACTACATAGTGAATTTCAGGTCAGCCTGAGCTAGAGTGAGACCCTACCTCAAAAAACCAAAATAAATAAATAAATAAATAAACGGGCTGGAGAGATGGCTTAGTGCTTAAGGCGCTTGCCTGCAAAGCCTAAGGGTCCATGTTCGACTCCCCAGTACCCACATAAGCCAGATGCACAAGGGGGCACATGCATCTGGAGTTCATTAGCAGTGGCTGGAGGACCTGGCATACCCATTCTCTCTCTTCCTCTGCCTATTTCTCTCTCTCTCTCTCAAATAAAGAAAAATAAAATATTTTAAAAATAAATAAATAAATAAATAAGTGCATTCAACAGAAGTTTGGTGATTCATTACACACCTAAGAAGGCATAGCCATACTGTATTTTTATATTTTATACATTAACATATTCTCTTAGGCATGAAAACTTCTGTGAGCTTTGCTTGACTAGTTTCTCTCGTGAGGTCAGTTCATTCTCCTATCTCCATGTTTATGCAGAGCTGCCTCAGTTCAAAATGGTCCAGATCCTCCCTTTCTTTTTTTTTTAATAATATTTTATTTTTGAGAGAAAAAGAGACAGAGAGAGAAAGAGAGAATGGGCGTGCCAGGGCCTTTCAGGCACTGAGAAAGAACTCCAGACGCGTGCGCTCCTATTGTGCACATGTGTGAAACTGCACGCTTACATCACTTCTGCATCTGGCTACTATGTGGGACCTGGAGATTTGAACAAGCGTTCTTAGGCTTCGCAGCAAGCGCCTTAACCATTAAACCATCTCTCCAGTGCAGATCCTCTCTATCGGATTTTGTTTTAAAACAGTAAAAGGTCCTGTTTTGTGTTGCATAATGTCTTTTTTTAAATATTGTTTATTTGCTTGTTTATTTATTTATTTGAGAGAGAGAAAGAGACAGATATATATATATAAAGAAAGAATGGGCACACTAGGGTCTCTAGCCACTACAACTCAATACATGTGACATCTTGTATATCCGGCTTATATGGGTACTGGGGAGTTGAACCTGCATCCTTTAGCTTTGCAGGCAAGTGCCATAACCCCTAAGCCATCTCTTCAGTCCATGTATTTTTTTTTTGAGAAAGTGAAACAGAAAAAGAGAGAGAATTGGCGCACGCACCAGGGCCTCAGCTACTGCAATCAAACTCCAGACACTTGTGCCCCTTAGTGGGCATGTGCAACCTTGTGCTTGCCTCACCTTTTGTGGGTCTGGAGAGAGATCAAACCTGGGTCCTTAGGGTTCTCAGGCATGTGCCTTAATTGCTAAGTCATCTCTCCAGCCCCTATGTCTTTTTTTTTTTTTTTTTTTGAGAGACAGTAAATATTCCCCCTTTTTTTCTTAACTTTATTTTTTTTTCTTCCTTTAAGAGATTAGATCAGTTTTTCATGTGGAATATTCTAGCACTGTACACTTCAGAGATCATCTCTGCCTACACTGTTCCATTCTGTCTCTGCATGAATGGTGATCAAATGAATATTTTTATTAAGGGTTTTTTTTTTTTGGTTTTGTTATTTTATTTTGAAGCAGCATCTCATTCTAACCCAGCCTGTCCTAAACTCACTCTGCATCCAAAGTTGGCCTTGAATTCATGGTGATCCACCTGCCTCAGCCTCCCTAGTACTGAGATTAAAGACATGTACCAACACATCAGGTTTCATTACATTTTTAGAAAAAATAAAAGAAAAAAAGCAAGGCAGGACGTGATGGTGCACCCTTTTAATCTCAGCACTAGGGAGGCAGAGGTAAGAGGATCACTTTGAGTTTGAGGCCAGCCTGGTACTACATAGTGAATTCCAGGTCAGCCTAGACTAGAGTGAGACGCTACATTGAAAAACCAAAAAGAAAAAGAAAAAAGAAAGAAAGAGAGGAAGAAGGAAAGAAAGAAAAGAAAATCAACAAACCTCATTTATAGGGTTCCTTAGGATTTAATTTTTTTTGCATGAGTATGTGTATGTGGGTGCATGTGTGTGGAGACCAAAGGTTGACCAGAGGGTGTCTTCCTCCATCACCCCCACTTCATTTTCTGAGGCAGTATGGTGGTGTGAATGTAAGATGTTCCCTTAGCATCATGTGTCTGTGACTAAGCCTCATTCTTAACCCCCAGTTGGTGGAGCCTTTGGGGAATAGAGCCTTGGAGGAGATGCAGGAGGACGTGTGTCACACAGTGACCTCGGGACTTTTTATTTTACTCTATTTTATTTTGTTTTTGAAATAAATAGCCCAGGCTGACCTGGAACTCACTATGTAGTCTCAGGGTGGCCTTGAGCTCACAGCGATCCTCCTACCTCTGTCTTCCAAGTGCTGGGATTAAAGGTGTGCGCCACTATGCCCAGTTGACCTTGAGACTTTATAATCCAGCTCACTCTCGCTGCTGTGACAAGATGTGACCCCAGCCTCTGCTCTGTCATGCTTTCCCTGCCATGATGACACTTCCCCTCAAAACTGTAAACCAAAATAAACCCTTTCCTTCCTTAAACTGCTTCTGGTCAGGTGTTTTGTCTCAGCAACGAGAAAGTCACTGTTAGAGGCAAGTCTCTCTCTTGAACCCAGAACTCTGGTACTCTGACTAGCTAGCTTGCCCTGTGCCTCCCCTGTCACTGCCTCTTAAGTGCTGGGCTTATTCGCAGCCATCACACCTACCTGGCATTTGCGTGCGTGCTGAAGATCGGAACTCACCACACTTGAACAGCAGGTTCGATATCCACTGAGCCATCTCCCCAGCCCCTTCCTTGTGACTTAAACAAACACATAGCTATTTGGTTTTGTGTACCAGGTTCTTAAAGAACACAACATGTCCCAGATGTCACAGCACGCGCCTTTAATCCCAGCACTCAGGAGGCAAAGGTAGGAGGATGGATGTGAGTTTGAGGACAGCCTGGGACTACAGAGTGAATTCCAGGTCAGCCTGGGCTGGAGTGAGATCCTACCTAAAAAAAAAAAAAAAATGCTGTTTTCCCTCTAGTGGAACTATTTAATAACCAGCTGAACTATGAAATGGTTACGAGGTTATTTTTAATGTAGTTATATGTTGCAAAGCAAATGTAAGCCTTTGTGTCCCTGTATACACAGCTAATTAAGAATAATTTTATGCTAGTCTGAAGAGTATAGCTCAAGGGAAAGGCAGAAAATTAGTTTTAGTTAAATAACCTTATATTTCTCCTCCTACCAACTATAATGTGGCCACTTGAGTCCTTTTGTTTATACTAGCAGGAGTTTGCAATTATAAATAATTAGAAAATTAGATTGCAGATGGCTTATTGTCCCAGAAAATAGTATGGCCCATTATGGCTCACCTAGCAACAGAATTGCTGGTGAGGAGGTAGGTGGGAAGATAGAGCTTAAACTATGTGGATGGTAATTTTATTTGACTTATTTTTCCTTGAGACAGAGTTTTGTTACATAGCCCTGGCTGGCCTCAAACCCTCAGCAATACTCTAACTTCTGGCTCCTGAGTGCTAAGATTACAGGGATGAGCCACCATGTCCAGTAAATTTAAATATACATACATATATATGCATATCCCACTCTAGTCCAGGCTGACCTGGAATTCACTCTGTAGTCTCAGGGTGGCCTCAAACTCAAGTCTATCTTCCTACCTCTACCTCCTGAATGCTAGGATTAAAGGCATGCACCACCACTCCCGGCTCCTTGTTTGTTTGTTTTGGTCTTTTATCTACAAGGGGAAGGAGAGAGAGAGAGAGATTGAGAGAAATAGAAAATGGCCACACCAGGGCCTCTAGCCACTGCCAATGAGCTCCAAATGCATGTGCCACTTTGTGCAGTTACATGTACATGGTTACTGGGAAAATCAACTCCAGTCATTAGGCTTTGCAGGCAAGTGCCTTAACCCTTAAATGGTAAATCTTTAAGAGTGTCTACCTACCTTATTTTCCTAGCCCTGTGCTCATATTTAAAGCAAGTTAGGGGCTGGAGGGGTGGCTTAGCAGTTAAGGCATTTGCCTGCAAAGCCAAAGGACCCAGGTTTGATTCCCCAGGACCCATATTAGCCAGATGCACAAGAGGGTGCATGCATCTGGAGTTCGTTTGCAATAGCTGGAGGCTCTGGCGCGTCCATTCTTTCACTCTCTCCCTCTTTCTCTGTCAAATAAATAAATAAACAAAAATTAAAAAAAAATTTTTTTTTAAAGCTAGAGGATGGACTAGAAAGATGGCTCAGATGACACTTGCTTGCAAAGCCTAATGACCTGGGTTTGACTCCCCAGTACCCATGTAAAGCCAGATGCACAAAGTGGTGCAGGGATCTGGAGTTTGTTTGCAGAGGCAGTAGGCCCTGGCATACTTGTTCTTTCTTTCTCTCTCTCCCCCTTCTTTCTTCCCTCCCTCTCCCTTTCTCTGTTGAATAAATAAATAATAATTTAAAAATAGGGCCATGGCTCAGTGGATAAAGCACTTGTGGCATAATGTGAGTACCTGAGTTCAAAAGCTGGGAGCCGTGGTGGGCTTCAGTAAACCCAGTGAAGGGAGGCAGAGGCACGGGAATTTCCTGGGTCCTCCCTGGCCAGCCAGCTTGGCAAATGGAGAGGGGAGGGAGAGACCCTCCCTCTAAACGAGGTAGAAGGTGAGGGCAACACGCAAAATTCCTCCTCCGACCTTCATACATGCGCTGTGGCATGTGAGAGACCACAGTCATGTACAAGAACACACACACCAGTATTAATTGTGGAGAAGTGACTAGAAAGATGAGGGTTAATTTAACAAGGTCTCTTTGTAAAGATTTCTCCCAACCTTGACTCCCTACCTCATAAGAAGTTTCTTTCCTCCCAGAACAGGGAGAGCAGCTTTCGTGAGCATGTTGTATCTCCTTCCAGGAGGGAATGGGAATGGCCAGGACTGCTGTTTGCTCTTGTTATTCTTCAAGCACCTTTAATCCAAAATAAGTCTCTGTCAACATGATATAGTTTGCCATGGCATACTATGTCATTTTCATCCCTTTTTTTGTTTGTTTGTTTTTGTTTTCATTTTTGTTTTTCAAGGTAGGCTCTCAGGGTGGCCTCGAACTGTGATCCTCCTACCTCTGCCTCTCAAATGTTGAGATTAAAAGTGTGCACCACCATGGCTAGCTTCATTCCCTTTTTGGAGTAAATTTTTTTTATTTTTAAATGAATTTTTATTTATTTACAAATAGAAATCAAAGAGAGAGAGCAATTGAAAAACAAAGAGGTAGATAAAGAATGAGCACTCCAAGGCCTCCTGCCACTGCAAACGAACTCTAAATGCATGTGCCATCTCTTCAGCCTATGAAGATAGACAGACAGACAGACAGACAGACAGACAGATAGGGAACGGTTAATAGCCTTCCCTAAAAACTAGAGGGAACTAAAGAGTTAATAACTATCCCTAAAACTAACAGGCAATAAAGAAGTCACAGAGGTATTCGGCCTCATTAAGCTTGACACCTCCTCTGATTGATGTACTCCCCTTAGCTCAGATGGCCTTGAAGGACCAGACACCATTTGAGTGTCCTCCCTTAGATGATCCTGGCTAAAGAAGCCTATTCTGAGCAAGGACACAAACAGCTACAGCTTTCTTATCATTGGCACCTGGTACAGTCTGTTTCTAAGGCTCCTCCTTATAGGTCTGACCCCAGCCTGATTCAGTGCTTCAGCCTTCATTCTATGAGAAGGCAGCTGCCCCTCACTGTTTCTGTCAATAAACTGTCTGTCTGTAGAGATCAAGTCCAGTGTTCCCTTTTGCTTTTCTCTTACACTTTCCTTACATATACAGTGCTCAGAACTCGGGTCCTCATACTTTACCCACTGATGATCTCTCTAGCCCTCAGGATTAAGGTTCTAAGGCTCAATCCTGCTTTCCTCCACTTTCCCAAATATGGCCTTTGCCCGAAGATGTGTCTGATGCTCAGAAGCTGAAAGTGGCCTCTTTGTTTTTGGTTTGTTTGGTTTTTGGTTTTTGGTTTTTTGAGGTAGGGTCTCACTCTAGTCCAGGCTGACCTGGAATTCACTCTGTATTCTCAGGGTGGCCTCAAAAGCGTGGCGATCCTCCTACCTCTGCCTCCCTAGTGCTGGGATTAAAGGCGTGAGCCACCATGCCTGGTGAGAGTGACCTTTTTGCTCAGTTATATCCTCCATCCCTTTCTCTCATGTTTCAAGTCTCAGGCCAAATGTCACCTTTTCAGACTCTGGCTTTGATAATGTGGCCTGAGTCGACTCTCTGCTCACGCAGGGTCTGTTGCCTCACCCCTTCTCATCCTGGCACTGGCTTCTGAGCATAAGCCAGCATCCGAAATAACTGCATTTCCACTGTTTTGTTATATGTTGTTGTTGCTGCTGTCATTGTTGTCATCATCATCGTTGTCATTTCAAGATGGGGTCTCACACTAGCCTAGGCTGGCCTGAAACTCACTCTGTAGTCCCAGGCTGGCCTTGAAATCAGTGAGTCTCCTACCTCTGCCTCCCAAATGCACAGATAAAAGATATGTGCCACCATGCCTGGTGTCTGAATTACTAAAAATTATTATTATTATTATTATTTATTATTAAAAATATTTAAGCCAGGTGTAGTGGCACACGCCTTTAATCCCAGCACTCAGGAGGCAGAAGTGGGAGGATCGCTATGAGTTCAAGGCCACCCTGACTACATACTGAATTCCAGGTCAGCCTGGGCTAGAGTGAGACCCTACCTTGACAATCCAAATAAATAAATAAATAAATAAATAAATAAATAATATTTATTTGCATGGATGTGTGTTGGCATGCCAGGATGTATTGCCGCTGCAAATGAATACATGTTTGGTTTTACTTGGGTGTCTGAGGAATTGAACATGTACCATCAGGCTGTGCAAGCAAGCACCTTTAACCGATGAGCCATCTCTCCAGCCTGAATGACTTCTAAGTGTTCAGTCCCATGGCAAGATATCCATCGCCAATGCTGCTGTTTATTTCTGGAGCACTTACATCATCCCAAACAGAAACTCCACACCCATCAGATATCCTCTCCAGTCCTCCTCACTGGCTCTGGTAACCTCGTTCTATTCTCTGTCTGAATTGGCTTCTGGATTCCCCTGATTTTGCCCCCACTGCCACGGGTATGTTGCGGTTCCAGAAGCATGCACTATTTGCATCTGGTTTTTGTGTGGGTTCTGAGAATCTGAACTCCGGTAATCAGGCTTGAATAGTAATCATTTTTATACATTGAAACATTTTCCTAGCTATAGAATTTCATCTCTTTTGACGACCAGGTAATAGTCTATTGCATGTATTACATACCACATGTGGATTAGCCATTTACCTGTCAACACACATTAAGATTGTTTCCACTTTTTACCTATTGTGAATAATGCTGCTATGAACATTAGTGTACAAGTAGCTGTATGACTCCTGTTCTTTTTAAATGCATATATATATATATATATGTGTGTGTGTGTGTGTGTGTGTGTGTGTGTGTGTGTGTGTGTGTCATATATACATGATAGAGGGAGAGAGAATGAATATGGGTACTCCAGGGCATCTTGCTGCTGTAAAGAAACTCTAGACACAGCACCAATTTCTGCATCTGGCTTTACATGGGTACTTGGGAATTGAATCCAGGCTTTCAGGTTTTGCAAGCAAGCTCCTTTAACCACTGAGCCATCTCACTGCTGTATTTATTTATTTATTTTTAATTTATTTCAGAGAGAGGGAGACAGAAAGAGGCAGATAGATAATGAGAAAGAAAATGGGCACACCAGGGCCTTCAGCCTCCACATGTACCGCCTTGTGCATCTGACTTACATGGGTCCTGAGGAATCAAACCTGGGTCCTTTGGCTTTGTAGGCAAGCACCTTAACCACTAAGCCATCTCTCCAGTCTCCTATTTTTTTGTTTGTTTGTTTGTTTCTCAATGTAGGGTTTTACTGCAGTTCAGGCTAACCTGGAATTCACTATATAGTCTCAGGGTGGCCTTGAACTCCCAGCAATCTTCCTACCTCTGCCTCCCAAGTGCTGGGATTAAAGGTGTGCACCACCATACCCAGCATTTTTTAATTGACAATTTTAATACATGTACATAATATTTTTTGTTGTTTTTTTTGGTTTCTCAAGGTAGGGTCTCGCTCTAGGCCATAATGGACTAAGTCCATTCCTTTGATAGGTGGAAAGTGGATGCCATTTACAGCTTTGCTTTGGAAGTCAGCTTCAAGCTCCGGACTCCTGAATGTGTGGACATGAGTGTCTCTCATTACAACCTCTCTCCCAAGAGGGTTTCAGGCCAAGGTCACAGTTCCAGGCCAGGGCAGGGAACCAGTATGCTAAGGACATACTGAGGAAGCTCCAAAGACACTTTAAAACTACAGATACTAACTGGACAAAATGAACCTGAGGCATAGGTGGGGGTCTTCTGGGGCAGGGGCCTCAGTTTGAGTCTCAGTTTCAACTGGGTTAAGTGACCTGAAGGGACATTACCACCTTCTCCCTCCCTGTTCTGGTGGCAGATTTGTCACAGTGAAAATTACAAAACCATCACCATATCCAAGAGAGCTCAGCACAGTGACAGACTGTGAATTTCTTAAGCAGACTTCAGCAGGCTGTGAAAGTTGTCAGGTTCAAAATGGAATTATCTTTTAGTCTCTGCGACAATGCACCCAACCAGATGTCCCTTTACAGAAAGGTTGATTTCAATTTACAGCTTCAAGGGGAGGCCTCATGGTGGTGGGGAAAGCCTGGTAGAGGCCGGAAGCTGGCTCACATCATCATATATCAGCAGGAAGCAGCAAATGAGCTAACTAGCACTGGCAAGCTGGCTGGACTGAAAACCTCCAGGTCCATCCCCAAGCGACACACCTTCTCCAGTGATGAGCCATCTCCCAAAAGTCCACCAGCTGGGGATTAACACATGAGACTATGGAGGACATTTTACACCCAAACTGCAGGGGTCAAACCCTGAAGGGAGGACTCTGGAGCTTGGTTGGTCTGATAACAGGAACAGCCACTGGAAAACTAGCTGTGCAGAATACTTGCCTAAGGCTCAAACAACTCCAGCCCAACAAGTGACTCTAAGATTATAAGTTTGGGGGCTGGGGACATGGCTCAACAGTTAAAGGCACTTGCTGGCAAAAGCCTGGTGGCCTGGGTTCAATTCTCCAGCCATCCACATAAAGCCAGACATCAGTCTGCAGCAGCAAGAGACCCTCTGGCATACTCATGCACGTATGTGTGTGTGTGCCCACAACACGCATATCCTAACTAATTCTTTCTTTTTTAAAGCTTGCAATTTTGGGCCAAGCGTGATGGTGCATGCCTTTGATCCCAGCACTCAGGATGCAGAGATAGTGAAGGGTTAATGACCCTTCCTTGAAACCAGAGGGATCTGAAGATTTAACAACTGTCCCTGAAACTAGGAGGTCTTGGGAACATCAGAGGTATGTGTAGTCCCACACAAGCCTGACAACTCCCCTGCCTGATCAATGTCCCTTAACTCAGAAGGCCTTGAAGGGACAGGAACCATCTGAGGAACTCTCCCTGGTCACTTGCTGAAAAGCTTATTCTGAGCAAGGACACAAACAGCTACAGTTCCTTATCTACTTCCCTTGGACCTATATCTAGTCCAGTCTGTTTTTCTTAGAATTCACCTTAAAAACTTGAACCCTAGCTTAGCTCAGCGCTTCAGCCTTTATAACCCAGGAAGGTTGTAGCCCTTCGCTTTGCCTCAAAAAACAGTCTCTGTCTGTTGGGATCAAGTGTGATGTTTTCCTTTACTTTTCTCTTTCACTTTCTTCCTTCCTTCCTTCCTTTCTTTCTTTCTTTCTTTCTTTCTTTCTTTCTTTCTTTCTTTCTTTCTTTCTTTCTTTCTTTTTTGCCACCACACCCAGCTCTTTCACTTTCTTTACAAGTAGAAGGATCATTGTGAGTTTGAGGCCAGCTAGCACATGCCTTTAATCCCAGCCCTTGGAAGGCAGAGGTAGAAGAGTTGACATGAGTTCGAGGCCACCCTGAGACTCCATAGTGTATTCCAGGTCAAACTGGGCTAGAGTGAGACCCTACTTTAAAAAATAAAAAAGAACTATGAAGTGGAAAAATATCCCTTGTTCCTGGATTGGAAGAATCAATATTGTGAAAATGGCAATCTTACCAAAAGCAATCTACACATTTAATGCAATCCCTATCAAAATTCCAAAGACATTCTTCATGGAAATAGAAAAAACAATCCAAAAATTCCTTTGGAATCACAAAAAAACTCAAATATCTAAAATAATACTGAGCAACAAAAATAAGGCAGGTGGTATCACCATACCTGATTTTAACCTATACTACAGAGCCATAGTAACAAAAACAGCGTGGTACTGGCACAAAAACAGACATGTAGATCAATGGAACAGAATAGAGGGCCCAGATGTAAGTCCAGGTAGCTATAGCCACCTGATATTCGATAAAAATGCCAAAAATACTCATTGGAGAAAAGACAGCCTCTTCAGCAAATGGTGTTGGGAAAACTAGATATATATCTGTAGAAGAATGAAAATAGTCTCTTCTCTCTCTCCATGCACAAGAATTAAGTCCAAATGGATTAAAGACCTTAACATCAGACCTGAAACTCTGAAACTACTAGAGGAAAAAATAGGGGAAACCCTTAAACATTTTGGTCTTGGCAAAGACTTTCTGAATACAACACCAATTGCTCAGGCAATAAAACCACAGATTAATCACTGGAACCTCATGAAATTACAAAGATTTTGCACTGCAAAGGACACAGTGAATAAAGCAACGAGACAACCTACAGAATGGGAAAAAATCTTCACCAGCTATATTCTGATAGAGGATTAATATCTAGGATATACAAAGAACTCAAAAAGTTAAATAATAAGGAATCAAATAAGCCAATCAAAAAAATGGGCTATGGAGCTAAATAGAGCATTCTCAAAGGAAGAAATACGAATGGCATATAAGCATCTAAAAAAAATGTGCTAGCTGGGCGTGGTGGCACACGCCTTTAATCCCAGCACTTGGGAGGCAGAGGTAGGAGGATTGCCGTGAGTTCAAGGCCACCCTGAGACTACAGAGTTAATTCCTGGTCAGCCTGGACCACAGTGAGACCCTACCTCGAAAAACCAAAAAAAAAAAAAAATGTTCTACATCACTAGTCATCAGGGAAATGCAGATTAAAACTACATTGAGATTCCATCTTACTTCTGTTAGATTGGCTACCCTCATGAAAACAAATGATCATAAATGTTGTCAGGGATGTGGAAAAACAGGAACCCTTCTACACTGCTGGTGGGAATGCAATCTGCTCCAGCCATTGTGGAAATCAGTGTGGAGGTTCCTAAAACAGCTAAAGATCGATCTACTATATGACCCAGCTATAGCACTCCTAGGCATATATCCAAAGGACTCATCTCATTTCCTTAGAAGTACGTGCTCAACCATGTTTATTGCTGCTCAATTTATAATAGCTGGGAAATGGAACCAGCCTAGATGTCCCTCAACTGATGAGTTGATAATGAAGATGTGGCACATTTATACAATGAAGTTCTACTCAGCGGTAAAGAAAAATGAAGTTATGAAATTTGCAGAAAAATGGATGGATATGGAAAGTATTATACTAAGTGAGGTAACCCAGGCCCAGAAAGCCAAGCGCCACATGTTCTCCCTCATATGTGGATCCTAGCTACAGATGATTGGGCTTCTGCACAAGAAGGAAAATACTTAGTAGCAGAGGCCAGTAAGTTAAAAAGGAGATATAAAGGGAAGAGAAAGGAAGAGAGGAGGGTACTTAATAGGTGGGTAGTATATATATGTAAGTAGAATGATTGAGATGGGGAGGTAATATGATGGAGAATGGAATTTCACAGGGGAAAGTTCAGGGGGCGAGGAGGAGGGTATTACCATGGGATATTTTTTATAATCATGGAAAATGTTAATAAAAATTGTGAAAAGATAAAAAAATAAAAAATATATTAATGTAAAAAAAATAAAAAAGAAAGAAAGAAAAGAGATTGCAAGTTTGGGCTGAGAAAATAGCTCAGTTGATAAAGTGCTTGTCTAGCATACACTAAACCCTGGGTTGACCCCAAGTACCCCATACCAGGTATAGTGATGTACACCTATAATCCCAACACTCAGGAGACTGAGGTAGGAGAATCACCATGAGTTTAAGGTCAGCCTGGACTACAGTGAGACCCTGCCTCAAAAACAAAAATAAATCAAGCCCGGAGTGGTGGCACACACCTTTAATCCCAGCACTTGGGAGGCAAAGGTAGGAGGATCACTGTGAGTTCAAGGCCACCCTGAGACTACATAGTGAATTCCAGGTCAGCCTGACCTAAGAGCAAAACCCTACCCCCCAAAATCAGATGCATTGTGGGAAGGTACTTATATAAAATGCCAGTCTGTCAAAATAGAGAACCACCCAAACTACACCCCTAAGTAACCAACTCCTCCTTTCCCCTAGCCCCCATAAAAAGAAGCCCCAAACAACCACTGGGGCCTTTGAGTCCTCTTTCTCTCAGGTGGCCCACTGACTCTCCTAGCAGTGTACCCAAACTTGTACCTCACTTCATTCTTTTAATAGTTTTTTCCTGCTTTACATGTGTGTGGGGGGTGCAGGGGAAGGTTCCAATTCTTTGAACAAGACACCAACAATCTGAAATGAGAATGAAAATATACAGAAGTAAAGCATGGGACAGACACACTAGCTGCCCTTCCCCCACCAAAAAAAAAAGTTGGGCTTGGTGATGCATGCCTTTAATCCCAACATTTGGGAGGCAGAGGTAGGAGGATGGCCATGAGTTCAAGGCCACCCTGAGACTCCATAGTGAATTCCAGGTCAGCCAGAGCTAGAGTAAGACCCTACCTCAGGAAAAAAAAAAAAAAAAAAAAAAAAAAACTAGCTGCCCCAAAGTGACCTCATGACCACTTAAATCCAGACTTGGGGGCTGGAGAGATGACTCAGCCATTAAGGCGTTTGCCTACAAAGCCAAAGGTCTTCGGTTGATTCCCCAGGACCCACGTAAGCCAGATGTACAGGAGGGCACATATGTCTGGAGTTCGTTTGCAGTGGCTGGAGACCCTGACACACCCATTCTCTCTCTCCCTCTCTCTGATCTTTCTCTCTAGCTCCAATAAATAAATAAAGTTTAAAAGAAATCCAGGCTTGGGGTTGTGATTTCTGGGTTTGTAACCATGAGCCCCCCACTCCCATCTTCCCTTAAATTCCCACAATTCCCCTCAGCCTCAACTACCTCACGTGACTCCTGTAAACCAGTCCCCCTTATTCCACCTGTTCCCCCTCAGTGAGCATTCTTGGTCTTTCCCCAGTATGCATGCACAGTACATCTCACTGGTCAAGAAGCCCAACTCTCTTCTTATTGACTTAAGTTGGTAGCTCCAGGGCCTCAAGAACCAGTTGTACCCATGTTGCCTCAAAACATGCTGTTTGGCAACTTGCTGTAAAATTAAATAGATGCTTATCCTTTGACCTGGAGATTCTGTTCCTGGTGTTGTGCAAGAGAAATCAAAGAGAATGCCCACACAACTGTACAACACAACTTTATTTGTATCAAAGGACAAAATGATAGCAGTGCTTATTTAACCAACTTCATTGTCAATTATAGAACCAAGAAACACTTCATTTACAAAATAACACAACTGGTTCATTTGATACAAAGAAAATGACAGAAGAAAGTAAGAACAAAGAAGAAACATCAACGGGTCATGCCAAAGTTACTTTCTAGGAAGAAAGGACAGAAAGACAAACAATAGAAAAATAACTTTTCAGTTCCAATCTGGTCACCTCTCATTACCTTTTTGTGTAAGAAGTGATGAGGGAACTTCCTTAGGCTAACAATTGTTTGGGAAAGGTGGCTGTCAGCTCTCTAATCCTATCTTCTCAGATCAGAGAAGCAACTGAGTTTCACTTGCTGCAATTTTAGCACGAGTGACTCCATTTTTGTTTCCTGTAATCTGTTTGTTTGTATGTTTTGAGACACGGTCTCAGTTTAGCCCCGGCTGTCCTCAAACTCACTATGTAGCCAATGAAAACCTTGAACTCCTGATCCTCCTGCCTCTACCAACTGAGTGCTGGAGTGACAAGCAAGTGCCACCACTCAGCTTCAGGACTGGTTTGCATTCTTGCCTGTTGGACTGCAGTGTAGGAGCTTGGTCCCAAAAAAGAAAAATATATATATATATATTTTATTTTTTGGTTTTTCAAGGTAGGGTCTTGCTGTAGCCCAGGCTGACCTGGAATTCACTATGTATGTCTGTAGACTATGTAGGTATGTCTCAGGGTGGCCTTGAACTCATGACGATCCTACCTCTGCCTCCCGAGTTCTGGGACTAAAGGCATGTGCCACCATGCTCTACCCATTCTTTTTCTCTTTCTTTCTTTCTCTCTTTCTTTCTCTCTCTCTCTTTCTTTCTTTCTTTCTTTCTTTCTTTCTTTCTTTCTTTCTTTCTTTCTTTCTCCTCTCTTGAGGTTGGGTCTCGCTCTACCCCAGGCTGACCTGGAATTCACTCTGTAGTCTCAGGCTGGCCTCAAACTCACAGCAATCCTCCTACCTCTGCCTCCTAAAAGCTGGGATTAAAGGCATGCACCACCATGCCCAGTTTGGTCTCCTAATATTGAAGGTCATGATGAAGCCCGTTGGTTTAAACAATGAATATATACTTAAAAAAGTAACAAAAAGAAAAACCAAAAAGTAAAGCTTTGGGCTGTAGAGATGGCTCAGTGGTTAAAGTGCTTGCCACACAAGTGTGAGCACTGAGTTCAGAACCGCAGCCCTACAGAAAGCCAGACACCTTAGTGCCAACTGTAATCCCAGCATACCCAGGACAAGAAGTGAATCTTCCAACATGGCCGGCAAAGGCAGTAATAAACAACAAAACGAGGAGCTCTACCTGAAACAAGGTGGAAGGACAGGACTGACACCTGAAGTTGTCCCCTGATCTCCACATGTGCACGGTGGCCTGCACTCAATCACACACATGGACATGGCTGCACACACACACCAAAGGAAGGGAGGGAGGGAGAGCATCGAAAATTGGAAACAGGGCTGGAGAGTTAGCTTAGCACTTAAGGCGATTGTCTGTGAAGCCTAAGGACCCAGGTTTGATTCCCCAGTACCCATGTAAGCCAGATGCACATGAGGGCACATGCATCTAGAGGGCATTTGCAGTGGCTAGAGGCCCTTGCACTCCCATTCTTTCTCTATCTACTGCTTTCTCTCTCTCACACGCACACATAAATAAATATAAAACAGAAATTGAAAAAATCTCAAGTGTCAGTTGACAATAGAAAGGTGGGGACAGGGGCTAGAGAGATAATTTAGTGTTTAAGGCATTTGCCTGCAAAGCCAAAGGACCCAAGTTCAATTCCCCAGGTCCCACGTAAGCCAGATGCACAAGGGGCACATACGTATGGAGTACGTTTGCCGTGGCTAGAGACCCTGGCATGCCCTCTCTCTCTCTCTCTCTCTCTCTCTCTCTCTCTCTCTCTCTCTCTCTCTGTCTGTCTCTGCTTGCAAATAAATAAATTAATTTTGTAAAAAAAAAAAAAAAGGTGAAATGGGGAGGGGATATGATGGAGAATGGAGTTTCAAAGGGGAAAGTGGGGGAAGGGAGGGTATTACCATGGGATATTTTTTATAATCATGGAAGTTGTTAATAAAAATTTGGAAAAAAGCCAGGCGTGGTGGCTCACGCCTTTAATCCCAGCACTCAGGAGGCAGAGGTGGGAGGATTGCCATGAGTTCAAGGCCGCCCTGAGACTCCATAGTGAATTCCAGGTCAGCCTGGACTAGAGTGAGACCTTACCTTGAAAAACCAAAAAAAAAAATTTGGGGGGGGGGGGAAAGGTGGGGACAGACTGGGCACACACCTTTAAAGTCACTGTACTGTGGGCTGGAGAAATGGCCTAGTGGTTAAGGTGCTTGCCTGCAGAGCCAGAGGACCCAGGTTTGGTTCCCCAGGACCCACGTAAGCCAGATGCACAAGGTGATGCATGTGCCTGGAGTTCGTTTGCAATGGCTGAAGGCCCTGGCATACCCATTTGCTCTCTGTCTGCCTCTCTTCTCTCTCTTTTTCTCTCTCCCTCCCTCCCCCTCTCTCTCTCTCTCTCTCTCTAGTAAATAAATAAATAAAAAATCACTGTACTCAGGAGGCAGAGGAGGAGGATCACCATGAGTTCAAGGCCAGCCTGGGACTGCAGAGTGAGTTCCAGGTCAGTCTGGGGTAGAGTGAGACTCTACCTCAAAAAAAAAAAAAAAAAAGGAAGGAAGGAAGAAGGGGAGGAAGGAAGGAAGAGGGGGACAGGACTAGAGAGACTGCTCAACGGTTAAATGTGCTTGCTTGAAATCCTGACATCTGAATTCAGTTCCCCAGTACTTATGTAAAACCAGATGTACAAAGTGGTAAATACATCTGGAATTCATTTGCAAAAGGAAGAAGCCCTGGTGCACCCATTCAATCTCTCTCTCTCCCTCTCTTCCCTTGCAAAAAAAATAATAAAATATTTTTTAAAAGAGGGAGACAGCCGGGCTTGGTGGCACACGTCTTTAATCCCAGCACTCAGGAGGCAGAGGTAGGAGGATTGTTGTGAGTTGGATGCCACCCTGAAACTACCTAGTGAATTCCTGGTCAGCTGGGCTAGAGCAAGACCCTACCTTGAAAAAAAAAGAAAGAAAAGGAAATGGGAACAAACCTGTGCATCAATACTGGCACAAGCTGCCACAAGGATGTCTCAGAAACTACAGGCTGAATGACAGAACCCACCACAAATGAGCACTCTCCCCTCCTAACTGATCAAATGTGAGGTTATAGCCAGGCATGGTGGCACACACCTTTAATCCCAGCATTTGGGAGGCAGAGGTAGGAGGATTACCAAGAGTTCGAGGCCACTCTGAGAATAGTGAATTCCAGGTCAGCCTGAGCTACAGCGAGACCCTACCTTGAAAAAACCAAAAAAATAAAAATAGCCCAGCGTGGTGGAGCACGCCTTTAATCCCAGCACTCGGGAGGCAAAGGTAGGAGGATTGCGGTGAGTTCGAGGCCACCCTGAGACTCCATAGTGAATTTCAGGTCAGCCAGGGCTAGAGTGAGACCCTACCTTGAAAAACCAAAAAAATAAATAAAATAAAATAAAAATAACTGAGGTCTTAGCTGGGCATGGTGGCGCACGCCTTTAATCTCAGCACTCAGGAGGTAGAGTCCCTACCTTGGGGGAAAAAAAAGAAAAAAAGAAAAAAGATTTCCAGGTATCTAACTAAGCAATGCCATTCTCCCAGTCCTAAAGCTGGAGGGTCATGGAGTCCCCTCCCCAGAAGTGCTTATCGCCTGCAATGCAGACTGCGTAAATTCAAACAGGGATAACCAGCAGGTTCCAAACTCCATTCACCACACCAGATCATCATCCTGCCTATTGTGGCAAGCCTAGCAAGAACTATTTCAGGCCAGAGGCATCGTCCTTGAAAAGTTCTTTGGAGATTGTGAGGAGGTCACCATGGTAACCTGTCCCAGGCCCAACCTGGCAGGGCTCCAAGGCACACAAATAAGGTCACTGGAATGTGGCACCGGGTTCGGGGTGGGGTGACTAGACAAGCGGCCAAGTTTCCATGAGAGCCAAGTATGTAAGCTTCAGCCCCTGGAAGGCGTCAGAAGGAAAGCGGGCAGTCCTTACAGGGAGGGCCCAGGGATACAGATCTCTCCAGAACGAAGCAGGCGCATGCTCGCATGTGCAGAAACCTTTGCAGCCACAGACATGGCTTTCTAAAAAGAGGCTTAGGTTGCAGATGCAGCTCAGTGGTAGAGCACTTACTCAGCTTGCACCATACCCTGGGTTCAATTGCCAGCACACTTGCATATGTGCATATGTATGCACACACACACACACACACACACACACACACACACACACACACACGTGCGCGCACGAGAAAGGAAAGGAGAACGAGTATTGTTTTAGAGGCAGTAACTCCAGTGCCTGCCCAGCCAATTTCCCCCTTACATCAAGCTTCATTCCCCATCCTCCTCCAAGAATTGCTCCAACGTCATCTCCTGAAGCCTTGCTGTATTAAGTCAAATTGCAGTGGCTGGAAAGATGGCTCAGTGGTTAAAGGCACTTGTTTGCAAAGCTTGGGTTTGATCCCCCTGTACCCACATAAAGCCAGATGCACAAACTTGTGCATGTGTCTGGAGCCATCATCTGTCTCACTCTGTCTCTGTCTACCTCATTCTCTCCCTCTTTAATAAATAAATAAAAATATTTTAAGTCAAACTGCAGCCTCCCCTTCAACCCAAGCTCTGTGTGCTGCATTTTTCTCCCAGCACTCAGCGCCACTTACCACACTATTATCTTGCTTCCTTCTCCAGTATATTGCCTTGTTACCATTAGCTCTACCACGACTGGGGTTTGTTTGTTTGTTTTGGTTTTCAGGGTAGGGTCTCCCTCTAGCCCAGGCTGACCTGGAATTCATTATGTATTCTGAAGGTGGCCTCAAACTCACAGCAAACCTCCTTACCATATTTTCAACACATCATTCCTTTGGGATGCCTTAATTTTTTGTTTGTTTGTTTGTTTTTGTTTTTTTGAGGTAGGGTCTCACTCTAGCCCAGGCTGACCTGGAATTCACTATGGAGGCTCAGGGTGGCTTCGAACTCATAGCAATCCTCCTACCTCTGCCCCCCGAGTGCTGGGATTAAAGGCATGGGCCACCATGCCCGGCTAGGGATGCCTTAATATTATTTATAGCTTTTGGCTTCATCACACTGCCAGAGTGTGATATGTTCCAACAACCACTGCTGTAGACACACGCCTTTGGTATCACAGACCTTCCACAAAAAGAGTGTGGAAGTTTCCATCAGAACCCAGCCCCACACAGTCTACCTGCAGAGTGGTGTGCTGGAGTCAGCTCGCACCAGCACCATGTTCAGAGACTCCACACAGGTGGATGTTTGCAACACCCCTTGGGAACTGAACCTTGACCAGTAGGCTTTGTAAGCAAACAAATTTGAATGTTGGGCCATCTTCCCAGGTCCTGTGATGGTGTTAAGCATACCCATGTAGCAACAGGGAGTACTAAATATATGAAAGTTCCTCCTCGAGATTACAGGGGCACTTGACCTTCATGGCTTTTAATTAAATTCTGCCAGTTCTGTCTCCAGGATCCATTTTTCTCCCAATTCCAAAGAATTATATTACAAAACAAGTATATGTTTTTTCCCTCCTATTGCCAAGCTTTCTAGTTTAGTGTGCAAGAAAACCAATGTAGGCTACATTTTTGTAAGTACTTACAAGTTGAGGCTCCCTATTTATCCAACAGAAATCCATCTGGAGTACCAGATGGGTTTTTTTCTCCAAACACTTCCTCCTTCCTTGAACGCTGCCTCCCGTTTTCTTTCTTTCTTTTTCTTTTTCTTTTTTTTGTTTTTTGTTTTTTGTTTTTTTCGAGGTAGTGTCTCTCTCTGGTCCAGGCTGACCTGGAATTAACTCTGTCATCTCAGGGTGGCCTTGAACTCATGGCAATCCTCCTACCTCTGCCTCCCCAGTGCTGGGATTAAAGGTGTGCGCCACCACACCCGGCTTCTTTCTTTTTTTTTCCCCCCTGGTTTTTCGAAGTAGGGTCTCACTCTAGTCCAGGCTAACCTGAAATTCACTCTGTAGTCTCAGGGTGGCCTTGAACTCAAGGCCATCCTCTTACCACCAGGATTAAAGGCGTGCGCCACCACGCCCAGCTGCTCCCCATTTTCAAAGTAAGTAATGGAGTAGTTGCAGGAGAAGAAGACTGAATGTTCCAGCAAACAAATGTTCAGAAGCAACAGTAAGCAGACAAGCGTCAGAGAAAAGTTTATGAACACAACAAACACGTAAAGACAGCCAAATCAAGCACCTCAGAATAGGAGCTGGGGAGATGGCTCAGCCATTACAGGCGCGCACTTGTAAAGTCTGCCCGCCTAGGTTGGAGTCCCCGGTACCCATGTAAAGCCAAGTGCACAAAATAGCACACGTGCCTGGAGTTCATGTGCGGTGGTAAGAGCCCCTGGCACCTCCATCCATCCATTCATTCATTTATTCTCTCTTTGTCTCTCAAACAAGCAAATAAATAGAGTCAGCTGTGGCTGTGGCTGTAGCTTAGTGGTAGACTTCTTGTCTAGCGCATGAGAGATCCAACCAAGTCAAATGAACAGTAAAACCCAACTCTTCTTTAAGGAAATATTTCTTGTTTGTTTCTGAGCCAAATATAAGTGACCATGGCTAGGGAACATAGACTCAACTTATTCTAAATGACATATTCTGCCATGGAGAAGGATACATGAATCTTTTTGTTTGTTTGTTTTTGTTTTTGTTTTTTGAGTTAGGGTCTCACTCTGGCCCAAGCTGACCTAGAATTCACTATGTAGTCTCAGGGTGGCCCTGAGTTCACTATGATCCTCCTACCTCTGCCTCCCAAGTGCTGGGATGAAAGGCGTGCGCAACCACGCCCGGCTTGAATCTTTTTTTAAAATAATATATTGTATTTATTTATTTATTTGAGAAAGAGAGAGAGGTAGAGAGAATGGGCGCACCAGGGCCCATTGCAAAGGAACTCCAGATGAATGCGCGCCTTTGTGCATCTGGCTAACATGGGGCCTGGAGAATTGAACCAGAATCCTTTGACTTTGTAGGCTAAACCATCTCTCCAGCCCACGCCCCTTTTTTTTGTTTTGTTTTTGTTTTGTTTTTCAAGGTAGGGTCTCACTCTAGCTCAGGCTGACCTGGAATTCACTATGTAGTGTCAGGATGGCCGTGAACACGGCAATCCTCCTACCTCTGTGCCACCACGCCCGGCTCTCATTCTGTTTTGAGACATATGTAGCCCAGGTTGGCCTAGAATTTGTGATCATCCTGCCTCGGGCTGCAGAATAGTAGAGTTATAGGAAGGTGGCTTACATAAACTTGTTTTAAGAATTATTACTGGACTGGAGAAATGGCTTGGTGGTTAAGGTGCTTGCCTGCAAAGCCTAAGAACCCAGGTTCAATTCTCCAGGTCCCATGTAAGCCAGATGCACACGGTGGTGCATGTGCTGGAGTTAGTTTGCAGTGGCTAGAGGCCCTGGCGCGCCCATTCTCAGTCGCTCTCTCCTCCTATCTCTCTGTCTCTAGTAAATAAATAAATAAATAAAAATTAATCTTAAAAAATTTTTATTTATTTATTTAGATTTTTCGAGGTAGAGGCTCACTCTACCCCAGGCTGACCTGGAATTCACTATGTACTCCCAGGGTGGCCTGGAACTCACAGCTATCCTAGCTCTGCTACCACGCCCAAATCAAGTTGGTCATTTTTTTTTTAACCCCAATGCACTCCCCATCACTTCTGTTCTACTTCCTGTGTTCCAAATCTATCCATTGTTCCAGACCTGGCTAAAGTTCAACGCCTCCATACAGCCTTAGAAGGCTCCAGTCCTCAGGGACCAACCAGGCTGCCCCAGGTTTGCTCTTTCCTCGCCTCCCCACAGCACTTTGCAGATAATGTCTCCCACATGTCCATTTACTGACTAATCTCTCTGTGAAAGCTGGGCAGGGGGAAGAATTAACTGGCAATACATATCTGGCTATTCATTTGAAGCCCAAGATATTTAATGGCTGACACTGGCTTCCTGTAGGTCCTTCCATAGTGCTCACTCGGGCTGTCTGATTCTGAACCGTAATTTTGGGCAGTGTCTGAACTGTGAGCTTCAAAGAAGTTCAGCTGGCCTCCAGAGACACTGCTCTCAGATTCCTACCAAGCTAGTACCTTGGCTGAGGTTTTCAGCAAGCCCTGCAGCTTGCCAGCTAAAACAGCAGCAAACAAATGCTCCCCAGTGGCACTGCTCAGCACAAATTGGTCACCCTGAGAAAAACTCACCAGAGCCGGATGTGACAGCGCAGGCTATTAATCCAAACACTTGGGAAGCAGAGACAGAAGGGTCGCTGTAAATTCATGGTCTGCCTGAGAATACAGTATTAATTCCAGATCAGCCTGGGCTAGGGCAAGACCCTACCTTAAAAAAAAAAAAAAAGCCAGGTGTTGTGGTTCACGCCTTTAATCTCAGCACTCAGGAGGCAGAAGGAGTTGCAGTGAGTTCAAGGCCACCCTGAGAATACAGAGTGAATTCCAGGTCAGCCTAAGCTAGAGACCCTACCTTGAAAAAACAAAATAAATAAATAAATAAATATAATATAATATAAATAAACAAATAAAACACTCATAAGACATGCAAGACTTTGAAGAGCAAAAACCAGAACTAAACAAATTTCTGCATGGGCCTCCTAAGATTGTTGCTGACAATGGTCAGAAGAAGCAACACAGTTGAAATAATCCTTCTCTATAGAGAGTTTTAATTTATTTTAATTTATTTATTAAAGAGAGAGATGCACCACCTGGTACATCTGGCTTACATAGGTCCTGAGGAATAGAACCTGGGCCCTTTGGCTTTGCAGGCAAGTGCCTTAACCGCTAAGTCATCTGTCCAGCCCTCTACCTCTATAGAAGTTTAATGAAATGGTAATTGGGATAAGAAACTTTAGAAGCCCCATCCCAAAGTTATGCCCTGTACTGTCATAGACTTATTTATTTATTTATTTATTTATTTATTTTTGGTATTGTGAGATTTATTGAGTGATCGTGCTTGGTAAGGTTGAGCAGGGCAAGTCCATGAGTGCAGAGGTCACCACTTGTCTACAGACCATGACTGGGGATATATCTGACCCTACAGCCATGAGGGATAAGCAGCTTCTCAGTTACCATATCTTCAAATTCTTCTGTATTGAACTTGGTGAAGGCCCACGTTTTTGACATGTGGATCTTCTGGTGGCCAGGAAACTTGAACTTGGCCATGTGCAGGGCCTCAATCACAGGCTCTTTATCTGCAGCTTGGTACAGATGGATAGGATGACTTGGCCAATATGAACCTGGCCACTGTGCCCGAGGGCTTCCCAAAAGCACCCTGTATACCTATCTAGAGCCTAGATTGGAAAGAGCATGAGATCAGAATTATGGATATCCACCAGAAAACTGTCTCCAAGGTCCCTTGGAAGCCACCTGTACAAGCATAAGGTTACTACACTACCAAAGAGGTTGCTGTTTGCAGCCGTTGCACACTGGGCCACCACAAGGAAAAGAACCCAGTCAGCTTAATTGACTACTAGATATACTAGACTTTTTTTTTTTCAAGGTAGGGTCTCATTATATAGCCTAGGCTGACCTGAAATCCACTCTGTACTCTCAGGGTAGCCTTGAACTCATTGTGATCCTCCTACCTCTGCCTCTCAAGTACTGGGATTAAAGGCATGCACCACCACACCCAGCTAAGACTTTTGTATTAGTTATATCCGGTACTACATTTTTTTGTGTGTGTGTATGTGCTTACACTGAAGTTTTTGCACTGTTTCAAGGCCATGGTCTGGAATGGAGAGGTGGCTTAGTGGTTAAGCGCTTGCCTGTGAAGCCTAAGGACCCCGGTTCGAGGCTCGATTCCCCAGGACCCACGTTAGCCAGATGCATAAGGGGGCACACGCATCTGGAGTTCGTTTGTAGTGGCTGGAAGCCCTGGTGCACCCATTCTCTCTCTCTCTCTCTGCCTCTTTCACTCTCGATCTCTCTCATATTAAAAAAAAAAAAAAAGGCCACGGTCTGTATTATAGCCCCTATTGCAAATCATCTTATGCTTCTTTTTTATCTCCATAGTGCAGCTACAGACATCTGCCCACTAATTACTTTTTCTCTGATTCTGTAAAAGTTGCCTATTGCATACTCAAGGTCTCTGGCAATAGGCCCCGGGCTCTGAGCTCTAAGAACTAACAATAATGAATAGGCCAAGATAAGGTATATAAACTCAGAGCCATCACAGCTTAGGGTCCAGGCTTTGGAAGAGATTCCCCCTGGGCCCGTGCTGTGAGAAAATAAGCTGATTCTCCACTCAGCTCTTCTGGTGCTGGCTCTGTGAACCTTAGCGTCCTGTATCATTAAAAACTGCTTTACCAGCCGGGCGTGGTGGTGCATGCCTTTAATCCCAGCACTCGGGAGGCAGAGGTAGGAGGATTGCCATGAGTTCAAGGCCACCCTGAGACTACAGAGTTAATTCCAGGTCAGCCTGGACCAGAGTGAGACCCTACCTCGAAAAAACAAAACAAAAAAAAAAACAAACAACAACAACAAAAAAAGCTTTACCTTGCCGGGCGTGGTGGCGCACGCCTTTAATCCTAGCACTCGGGAGGCAGAGGTAGGTGGATCCCCGTGAGTTCAAGGCCACCCTGAGACTACAGAGTGATTCCAGGTCAGCCTGGGCTAGAGTGAGACCCTACCTCAAAAAAAAAAAAAAATGCTTTACCTTGAGCAGGGCATGGTGGCACACATGTTTAATCCCAACACTCAGGAGGCCGAGGTAGGAGGATCCCTTTGAGTTTGAGGCCACCCTGAAACTCCATAGTGAATTCCAGGTCAGCCTGGGCTACAGTGAGTTTATTTGCAGTGGCTAGAGGCCCTGGCATGCCCTTTCTATCTCTCTCTCTCTCTCACTGCCTCTTTCTCCTTTCAAATAAATAAATAAAATATATATTCTAAAAAATGCTTTACAAAACCGGGCGTGGTGGCACACGCCTTTAATCCCAGCACTCAAGAGGCAGAGGTAGGAGGATTGCCGTGAGTTCGAGGCCACCCTGAGACTCCATAGTGAATTCCAGGTCAGCCTGGGCTACAGTGAGACCCTACCTCGAAAAACCAAAAGAAAAAAAAAGAAAAAAGAAAGAGAGAGAGAGAGAGAGAACGGGCATGCCAGGGCCTCCAACCATTGCAAATGAACCCCAGGTGTATGGCTTAAGTGGATATTGGGGAATCCAATCTGGGTCCTTAGGCTTTGCAGGCAGATGCTTTAAATGCTACACCATCCCTCTAGCCCTAATATGTATATATCTAGAAAACCTCAAGGGCTTATTTAGCCATGGTTTTCCACACCTGTAATCACAGTACTTGGAAGGCTGTGGTGGCCACAAAAGCCAAGGCACAGTACCACACTGTTGCTGTTACTCCCATGGAGCAGCCTGAGGCTTCTTTTAATCTTTTAGGTACCTGAACTCTGGTAAACAGGATACTTGGCTTTGATGCAAAAAAAGAATTTCAAGATGTGCCCGCCGTATGAAGCAGCACTGGAGATTATTCAACATAGAGAAGGAGGCCTGGGGAGATGGCTCAGCAGTTAAAAGCACTGGCTAGCAAAGCCTGCTGGCCTGGGTTTGATTGCCCAGTACCCATGTAAAGCCAGATGCACAAAGTGGAGCATGCATCTGGAGTTCACCTGCAGTGGGAAGCGACCTTGGTGCCCTCTCCCTCTCTTTCAAATACATGATTTTTTGGGGTGGGGGGTTATTCAGGGTAGGGTCTTGCTTTAGCCCAGCCTGACCTGGAATTCACTATGTAGTCTCAGGCTGGCCTCAAACTCACAGTGATCCTCCTACCTAAGCCTCTGGAGTGCTGGGATGTTCAGACCGTACTGGTAGCCCATGGTGTTCTGCATAGCACTGAACTGATGTTGGCATAGGAAGTTGAAGAAAGATGGAGTCATAAAGGTGTATGGCTCTGCAGAAATGTGAGAGCTAAGGAGAAAGTTGACAGGCAGGTAGAGACCCCAGGTCTCTGCTCAGCCAGGCCTGTCACATAGAACAGACGAGACAAATGTTGTGCCCATAGCCACACATTGCAGGAAGTTCATGAGCACTAAAATGGGGCTAGTTTTCCTGGGGGCTGAGCATTACAGAAAGCAAGCACTAGACTATACTGGCTCCTCGGGTCTGTGGGTTGCGCTGGGACCTGTAATAAGGGAGGGGGCCAGAGTACCAGGCCCCCATCATGTCTAGCACTAGGCTCTGACCACCTCTTGAAGACATGGTGCTCCTTTAGGACCTTTGACACCTGGGGGTCTGAGGGACCCTGGGAAAGAAAATAGATAAATACAAAGTAAAACTAGAAAGGCATTCAAGGAAAGAACAAAGCACCCTGGAGAGCATGGTATGGGCTTCTCAAGGAAGCCTTGCCCTTTGATGTTTTAGCATCAGCTATGTGTACTATATTGGTACCTCTCAAGTTACATCTCAAAGGGTTGCTGAGAAACACTTTTTCCCCTTGTGGTGGTTTGAATAGATGGCCCCCAATATATTCAGTTTTGTTTTGTTTTTTTTTAATTCAGTTCTTTATTGTTTGTAGTTTGCATTTGCTGACTACCTGGCTGGAGGCAATGTCACTGGGTGGATCTTAAATTGTGGTGAGGGGCTTCTGATTTCAGTCTAAAGATACTCTAAGTGTGCCTAGCTGGACTTCCTGAAGTGTGCTCTAGCTTTTGACCTTTAGGCTTGTACTTCTCTGTCTGCTTGGGCCTGTGAAGGCAGGCCAGCTTCTTCTGCCGTTATGGAACTTCCCCTGGATCTCTAAGCTTCAATAAATCCCTTCCTCCATAATTGTGCCTGGTCTGAAAGTTCATCTCAGTGAACCTGAATCTGTCTACTACACCCCTCTTTTTTTTTTTTTTTTTTTTGAGGAAAGGGCTCACTCTAGTCCAGGCTGACCTAAAAGTCACTAGGTAGTCTCAGGGTGGCCTCAACTCATGGCAATCCTCCTACCTCTGCCTCCTGAGTGGTGGCTTGCACCACCACGCCCAGCTTCCCCTCTTTTTTTTTAATTTTTATTTTTTATTAACAACTTCCACGATTATTAAAAATACCCCATGGACCTATGTCTTTTGGCTTTGTGGGAAAGCACTTTAACCACTAAGCATTCCCTCCAGCTGTGTAGCAGACATCTTCAGGTTCGCTGAGATGAACTTTCAGACCAGACACAGTTATGGAGGAAGGGATATCTATTGAAGTTTACAGATCCAGAGGAAGTTCCATAAATGGCAGAAGAAGCTGGCCTGCCTTCACAGGCCCAAGCAGAGAGAGAGAGAGAGAAGCACAAGCCAAAACCCAAAAACCAAAAGCCACACAGCACACTTCAGGAACTCCAGCTAGGCACACTTTGCATATCTTTAGATTGAAATCTGAAACCCACCACCACACCTTAAGATCCACCCAGTGATACTGCCTCCAGCCAGGTGGCTGCAGATGCAAACTACAAACAAATAAACAACTGAATATATTGGGGGCCATCTATTCTATTCAAACCACCACAAGCCGTAATAACTTGTTAATGAAATTCAAGTCAGCAACTCAAATAGTAAGTTTTTCACAGAGAGAGAAAGAACTGGTGTGCCAGGACCTCAGCCACTCCAAATGAACTCCAGGTGCTTGTGCCACCTAGGAGGCATGTGTGACCTTGTGCTTGCCTCACCTTTGTGTGTCTGGCTTATGTGGGATTTGGAGAGCTGAACATGGGTCCTTAGGCTTCACAGGCAAGCACCTAACCACTAAGCCACCTGTTCAGCCCTTAGTTTTGTGTTTTTTTTTTTGTTTGTTTTGTTTTTTTTAATATTTGTCTATTTGAAAGCACAGAAAGAAAGAGAAAAAAGAGACAGACAGAAAGAATGGCCATGCCAGGGCATCCAGCCACTGCAAATGAACTCAAGATGCATATGGCACTTTGTGCTTCTGGCATTATGTGGTTATGGGGAATTGAACTCTGGTCATTAGGCTTTGCAAGTAAGCACCTTAACCAACCAGCCATCTCTCTAACCCCCTCAAATAATAAGTTTTAAAATTAAACATTGTAAGCCCAGTGTGGTGGCACAGGTTTTTAATTCCAGTATTTGGGAGGGAGAGGTAGGAGGATTGCCTTGAGTTCATATCCACCCTGAGACTACATAGTGAATTCCAGGTCAGCCTGGCCTAGAGTAAGACCCTTCCTTGAAATACCAAATAAATAAATAAAATAACTAATTAATTAATTAAAAATTAAACATTCTGAGGCTGGAGAGATGGCTTAGCATTTAAGGCACATGCCTGTGAAGCCTAAGGACCCAGGTTCGATTCTCCAGGTCTCACATAAGCCAGATACACATGGTGGTGCATGCATCTGGAGTTTGTATGCAATGGTTAGAGGCCCTGGTGTGCCCATTCTCACCCTCTCTCTCTCTCTCTCTGATAAAAAAAATAAAAATAAAATCTTTAAAAAATTAAATTAAGCCGGGCGTGGTGGCGCACGTCTTTAATCCCAGCACTCGGGAGGCAGAGGTAGGAGGATCACCGTGAGTTCAAGGCCACCCTGAGACTACATAGTTATTCCAGGTCAGCCTGGACCAGAGTGAGACCCTACCTCGAAAAAAGTAACAAAAAAAAATTAAATTAAATTAAACATTCTGATACAATATAATGCAAAAGATATACTAATTTGATACATGCCGAGGAATGACAGTAGGAAAATATTGTCTTTGTTTTCGGTAACTAAAGCACTGTTTCTCTAAAAGCAGAAACCCATGTATGTATAATAAAAACTGTACAATTTATAAAAATAAAATAAAATAAAAATACCCCATGGTAATACCCTCCCCCCTCCATGTTCCCCTTTGAAACTCCATTCTCCATCATACCCCCTCCCCATCTCAATCAGTCTCTCTTTTACTTTTGATGTCATGATCTTTTCCTCCTCTTATGATGTTCTTGTATAGGTAGTGTCAGGCACTGTGAGGTCATGGATATCCAGGCCATTTTGTGTCTGGAGGTAGTATGTTGTATGGAGTCCTGCATTTCCTTTGGCTCTTACATTCTTTCCGCCACCTCTTCCGCATTAGACCCTGACCCTTGGAAGGTGTGATAGAGATACTGCAGTACTGAGCATTGTGGTCATTTCTTTCCATCACCATGATACCTTCTGAGTCATCCCAAGGTCACTGCCATCTGAAAAGAGAAAATTCTCTACCAAAAGTGAGAGTAGCATTAACATAAGGGTGTGAACATTAACAGAAGTGCTTACCGGGCAGTTTGATAAGCATAGTATATAAATTTAGCCAGGCAGCAGTAGACGTTACACCCCTAGGGCTCATGACTACCCCTGTTTTAAGTTTTCAGTATCAGGGATGTATTCCCTCCCATGGAGTGGGCCTCCAGTCCAGTCCAATTACAGGGCAGCTGGTTTCTCCCATAACAGATGTGCTGCTATTTTTTTTTAATTATTTATTTGAGAGAGAGAGAGAGAGGAAGAGAATGGGCTCACCAGGGCCTCCAGCGGCTACAAGCAAACTCCAGACACATGCGCCTCCTTGTTTATCTGGCTTATGTGGGTCCTGGGGAAATGAACCTGAGTCATTTGGCCTTGCAGGCAAGAGCCTTAACCTTTAAGACATCCCTCCAGCCCCTTCACCTCTTTTTCAATAATTGAGGTAATAGGGTAGCTCTGGGAGTGCCCTGCATGGGATTACAATCTGGTAAAATAAAGCATGGAATCACTAGGATTGCACCAGGAAGTTAAGACATGGCTTTAACTAGCAAGGAGGTTTCTGGTGAAATTCCAAGAACACTGCAAGTTTGCAGCCTGGAAAAGTGAAAGGCCTTCAGCAAATGTTTATTAATTGTGTTGGAATGCTTGATTCTCAGCTGGCAGCAGGTTTCCACTAGACTCTGGAACGAGGGATTCCTTTCCTCTTCCATGTCTCCATAATTTTCCTTGTCTTCCTATCTATCCTGCCTCAAAAAGATAGAGCTTGAGGTAAGCCTGGACTGCATAGTGAGTTCTAAGCCAGCCTGAGCTACGGTCAGACATTTTATAAAACAAAAAAAGAGTTGGGGACTGAAGATAGCTAAGCAGTGCCACCAAAGGACCCAGGTTCAATTCCCTACTACCACCCTTAAGCCAGATGCACAAGGTGGTACATGCGTCTGGAGTTCATCTGTAGTGGCTAGAGGTCCTGGTACACCCATTCTCTCTCTCAAATAAACAGGCATAGGGACTCACACTTGTAATCACCACACTCAGGAGGCAGAAGCAGAATAGGGTGGTCCAGCAAGCTTCAATAACAACCCTGTAAAACGGAAGAAGGGAGGGAGGAAAAAAGAGCTCATGGATTGGATTTCCAGCACCACAAAAAAAAGAAAGAAAAAAGAAAAGAAAAGGAAAAGGAAGGAAGGAAGGAAGGTGAAGGAAGGAAGAACACCCCTTTGGGGCTTTCATAGGTGTTCTGAGACCAAAAAGTTAGAGAACTACTGTCATGTTGGCATTTTGCATCTTCCAGAAGCCAACAACAAGTATACTAATACAGGGCCAGAGACTTCATCAGCTTTTCATTCGGGGAAACTGCATGGATAGGTGGAGACCATACAGAAGGTATGGACAAAAGTAGCCTAGGGTGATAGAGATGGCCTAATGGCTAAGGTGCCAGCCTACAAAGCCTAAGGACCAAGGTTCAACTCCCCAGGGCCCACGTAAGCCAGATGCACGTGGTGGTGTATGGTCTGGAGTTTGTTTGCAATGGCTGGAGGCCCTGGCACACCCATTATCTCTCTAAATATATATATATATATTTAAATTTTTTTGGTTCATTTTTATTTATTTAGTTCACAGTGACAGAGAGTTACAGAGAGAGAATGGGCGCACTAGGGCCTCCAGCCACTGCAAACAAAATTCAGAGGCGTTTGCCCCCTGTGCATCTGGCTAATGCAGGTCCTGGGGAATCGAGCCACGAACCCGGGTCCTTAGGCTTCACAGGCAAGCGCTTAACCACTAAGCCATCTCTCCAGCCCAAAATAAGTAAAATTTAAAAAAATTAAAATTAAAAATTAAAAAATATATATATTTATATATATATAAAATAAATATATAAAATTTTTAAAGTAGCCCCCCAAAGGCACGGAAAGCTGTGCTGACATTGCAGGGTAGGCCTAGTTTTTTGCACACCTCCTCCCTTTTCACAATCAATACAAAGACTGTTAATTCCATCTTGCTGGTCATTTATCTGATAAAAACAACAAAACTCTAGGCATTCCTTGGACTGGACGGAGTTTCAGGGCATTCTGCCCGGGCTTTAAATACTTTAAAACTCATCTATCTAATAATAAACATAAAGTTTGGAGTAGGGGCTATAGCATCCGCTTCTCGATTTGGGGATGGGGGATGAGGAGGTTGGCAACCAGGGAAAAAAAAAAAGGGCGGGAAAATGCAGCCCTAAAGAAAGAAAGAACGGATAGGGGAAGGAGGGGGGAGGGGAGGGGAGGGAAGACAGACCGCGTTGCCAGAAAGCCAATGAATGGGACCAAGGCCACGGCGCGTGCTCCAGGGCTCGCCGTGCGCACGCGCGCGCCGGGAGCTCTCGCGGGAAAAGAGCCGTTGCCAGTGCGGGCGCTGAGCCGAGGTAGAGGGGAGAGAAGGTGGGGGGGGTGGAGGCGGGAGCGAAGTCTCGCGAGAAGAGACGGTTGCCGTAGCGGAGCCCTGTGGCTGCGTGAGTGTGTATGCGTGTGTGTGTTTGAGCCGCCGCCGGAGCCGCGGACGGTTTGCTCATCCCGTTAGTGCTCTCGGCCGAGACTCACGCCGCCGTCATGTCCCGCTACCTGCGTCCTCCCAACACGTCTCTGTTCGTCAGGAACGTGGCGGACGACACCAGGTAAGGGGGTAGAAGGAAAAAGGACCGGGACGGCGGGCCTGCGCGGGGAGGCCGCGGGAGCCCAGAGAGGAGAGGAGCGAGCGGCGGCGCGGGGGAGGGGCGGGGCGAAGATGGCGGCTCCCGCGCGCTCTTTGCCGCCCGAACTAGGCCGCGCCGCCGGGGCTGCGGACGCCCAGGGCCTGGGGTTGGGGACCGGCCGACCCCCGCCGGGTGTGCGGCCCGTGTGGACGCCCCTCGCGCCCATCGTGCTCGCGAGTCCGACCTCGGCTCCCCATTGATGGGAAGTCCACGGGGTGGGCGGTGCACGCCCCCCTCTCCGCGAGGAGCATTTTGTTGTTTTGTTTTGTTTTTTTAAAAAAGGTATTTTAGCCAGGCGTGGTAGCGCACGCCTAACCCAGCACTTCGGGAGGTAGAGGTAGGAGGATCGTGAGTTCAAAACCAGCCTGAGACGAGAGTGAATTCCAGGGCAGCTTGGGCTAGAGTGAGACTCCTCGAAAAACCAAAATAAATTAATTAAATAAGCCGGGCGTGGTGGCGCACGCCTTTAATCCCAGCACTCGGGAGGCAGAGGTAGTATCACCGTGAGTTCGAGGCCACCCTGAGACTATGTAGTGAATTCCAGGTCACCCTGGGCTACAATGAGACCCGACCTTGAAAAACAAACAAAAAATAATAAATAAATTAAAAGTCAAATATAACGCCAGGCCTTGGTGGTTTAAGCCTGTTTTCCTAGCACTCGGGAAACAGGCAGAAGAATCACCCCGAGTTTGAGGGCAGCCTGCTGCGAGTTCTAGACCCACTTGGGCTGTAGAGGGAGATACTGTCTGAAAGCCAAAAATAAAAGATAACGGGGAAGCCGGGCGTGGTGACGCACGCCTTTAATCCCACTCGAGAGGCACAGGTAAGGGGATAGCCGTGAGTTCGAGGCCACCCTGAGACTACATAGTGAATTCCAGGTCAGCCTGGACTATAGTGAAACCCTACCTCCAAAAAAAAAATAAATAAATAACGGAATTGAGAAAGATGGAGAAAACCATTTGCAACTTTTTTCTTTTGCCATTGTTGTTAGGGTGTTCCGTGGATTTGAGATAGGTGAAACAGGAAAATGGAGATTAGAGAAATTACCCATTTCGTGGAAATTTTGGTACCCTTTGGGGAGGAGTGTTGAAAGTCTCTCCCATTAGCTATCTTAGATTAATGGAGACTGCCTTTGAAAGATAGGGTTGCTTTCTGCAATTTTCTTAATTGCTGTAAATTGCCGTCAGAACTTTTTGGGTGAGATCTTATATCATGTGATAGCTTATATTTCATAAATGACCTGTAAACAAAAATGAGTGTTTTTTTTTTTTCATTGTTTTGATACTTTTTCGAGTTAAGGTCTCACTGTAGCTCAGGCTAGCCTCCAACTCATGGCTGTTCCACTACCTCAGCATCTCAGAGTGCTGGGATTAAAGGCGTGTGCCAATATGCCTGGCTTTAATGCTTTTTAGAGGCAGGGTCTCACTCTGTAGCCCAGGCTGGCCTGGTTGGAATTCATGGCCATCCTTTTATCTTCCCAGTGCCTGGATTATAAGTGTGAGCCACCAAGTCCAACTATGATTGAGGTTTTTTGTGCTTTTTGGTTTTTCATTCTCTTCAACATAGGGTCTCACTCTAGGCGGGGCTGACCTGCAGTTCACTCTTGCAATCTCTGGGTAGCCTGAAACTCACAGCGATCCTCCTACCTCTGCCTCCTGAGCACTGGGATTAAAGGTGTGAGCCAACGGGCAGAGCACGAATGGGTGTTCCTATGGCTGTGTGATTTACTTCCTTCTCTCTTGTCATTGAGCATAAAAAGCAATAGTAATTCATGTAGCAGCTATCAAAATCTCCTATTTGTCATTTTTTTCTTTTGTTTTTTAGAGGCAGGGTCCAGGCTGGCCTCAAACTCATGTCTATCCTCCTGCCTCAGCATCCGAGTGCTGGGTTTAAACAGATGCACCACCACACCTGCCTTCCGCCCCTTTATTCATTTTAACTGTAAGGAGTTAGATGTATTTGTGATTTCCCACCCCATACTTACTATTGACATAATTACCAGTCTTAAGTTTGAGGCCAGTCTACATAGTAAATTCTAGGCCAACCTTGGCTGAGTGAGACCCTGTCTCCAAAGGGGGGAGGTTATAAAAAAATAATTGGATAGCTTTTTAAAAGAAAACAATCTAATACTGGTATGCCTTTTTTTTGTTTGTTTATTTGAGAGTGACAGACAGAGGCAGAGAGAGAGGAGAGTGGACGGGCCAGGGCCTCCAGCCACTGCAAACGCACTCCAGACACGTGCTTGTGCATCTGGCTAACGTGGGTCCTGGGGAATCAAGCCTTGAACCAGGGTCCTTAGGCTTCACAGGCAAGCACTTAACCGCTAAGCCATTTCTCCAGCTGTGGTATGCCTCCCCCCCCGGTAAGGTTTCACTCTAGCCCAGGCTGACTTGGAATTTACTATGGAGTCTCAGGGTGGCCTTGAACTCACGGCAATCCTCCTACCTCTGCCTCCCAAGTGCTGGGATTAAAGGCATGCGCCACCACACCTGGCTTGCCTTTTTTTGATTAATAAAAATTGTAGATGGTAGGATTTGGGGGGAGGGGAGACAGGCTCCAAATGGCTGCGCCAGAGCCTCCAACCACATCAAACGAACTCCAGATGCATAAACCACCTTTTACATCTGGCTTTACATGGGTGTTGGGGAATCGAACTTGTGTCCTTAAGCTTTTCAGGCAAGCCATCTCTCCAGCTCTTTGGTGTTTCAAGGTAAAGTCTCACTCTAGCCAAGGCTGACCTGGAATTCACTGTGTAGTTCAGGGTGGCCTTGAATTTACTTTGATCCTTCTATCCCTGCCTCCCTTGCTAGGATTAAAGGAGTGCAGCACCCTATCTGCTTCCTCCCCCTTTGAAAAACAAAAAACTCTGAAGCCCAAGCTGACCTTGAACTTGTGGCAACCCTCCTATCTTAGTTTTGCTAGTACTTGGGTTTTAATTTTCTTTGAGAGAGAGAGAAAGGCAGATAGAATGGGCACGTCAGGGCCTCTAGTCACTGCAAATGAACTCCCTTGTGCATCTGGCATGCATGGGTATTGGAGAATCGATCCTGAGTCCTTAGGCTTCACAGGCAGATACCTTAACCACTAAGCCATCTCCAGCCCTATTTGGTTTTTGAGTTAGATAGGGTCTGCCTCTATCCCAAACTGACCTGGAATTCACTATGTAGTCATCTCAGGCTGGCCTCAAACTCAGCAATCCTCCTACCTCTGCCTCCTGAGTGCTAGGATTAAAGGTGTGTGCCACCATACTCAGCTCATTTTTGTATATTTCTAAAGTTGGGTCTATTGTTGATTCAGAAAGTTTGTCTGTTTCATGTCAGCTAGGGCAAGGATAAAACTCGGAGGGGGGGGGTCACACTGTGGTTGACCACAGTCTCCCTTGTATTAGTTTAGATATGCTAAAAGGTAATTGCAAGACCATGAGCATAAAAATTTGAGTTTTTTTATGATATCTTAGGTCTGAAGATTTACGGCGGGAATTTGGTCGTTATGGTCCTATAGTTGATGTGTATGTTCCACTTGATTTCTACACTCGACGTCCAAGAGGATTTGCTTATGTTCAATATCCTTTCTTCAGATGGATGATTAGTGAGGGGTGTTGAAGTTTGCAATTCAAGTTTATGTAAGTGGTAACATCAAAAAGTAGTCTTTTTGTCTTCTAATGTCTTGTGTCTTCAAATTTTTGAAAATTCTGATTCGCATTGCTCTATTTCTTAAAGTTAATCCAAAAATAAATATTTAAATTCCCATTCATGCTTCTGAGACTCAAATCAGTGATTATAATACGTGATTTAAATTTGAATACACTGGTTACTACCACTTTAATAAGTCAAATTAAAAGTTAATATATTCTTGTGCTTAGCAATTTAAAGTTTAGTATTGTTTATTAATTGAATCACTTGATCAAAAACAAATTGTATAACAATGAGGTAAACTTCTTTAATATTGTCCCCTAATTTGCTGTCCTCTGTTGTTACCTCAGAATGTAAAGCTGTACAGTTATGGCGACCCCAAAGAGAAAGCATGAAAGAACCTTTAGAGTAGAGTTCAACATTTAAGGCAAGTAGACAAGCCAAAGACCTCTTAAGGATCAGGCTTGAAGAGAAGGGAGAGTTTGGGAAAAAGAAAAAATAAAGAAAAGCTGGAAGAAGGACAAGCCTAATGGGAGACAAAGCCTCGCTTTATCTACAAAGGGGGAAAAGGTTGTTTTTCAAAGTTAAAGATAAAGCCATCTGTCATATTTGACCAAGCATCTCATGACAAGTCCTTCTGACAAGCACTAAAAGAGTTAAAGGTCAAGATGAAGTTGAATGATGGCCAAGATTAAAGGAGTCATACCTGATGTATCCTACAGAATAACTATTTTCCTTTTTTCTTTTTCTTTTTTTTTATGTTTTAAGTAGTTTTCAAAATTATGCTGGTTTGGTCTAGTGACAAAACCTGTAACTTGATTTGTGTGGGCCTTTGAAATTGTAATTGTGGTCTTGTGTAAATGCACTTGGTAAATTAAAGTATAGCAGGTTGTGACATTGTTAAGTTTAAATTCAGCATTGATTTTGGACCAGGTGATCAGAGGCTCTTTGGAGTAACATGAGATTCTTGAATCACCCACAGAGCCCTACCTAAAGGAGAGACTTGTGCATGCACTGGGAACTACCTAGGAAATAGTTCGGGTGGTCTTGTAGGGTCAGATCCACTAAAATACTGTGTGTATAGGTAGGTCTTTAAGTGGCTGCTGGGAATACATGGACTCCTAACTTGTAGTTTAGCTCTGTAGTGCTTGATAACCCTGCACTGCTTTAGCACATGCAGATCAGTTGGCCCTGAATGGGTTGCAGAAGGCCTTCTTTCCTGTCTGGGTGCCAAGTCAGAATATTTGGGAAACTGATCCTTGACCCAGAGTGTCAAATGACCTTCCCTTCCTTGAAGACATCTCTGCAAAATCAAGGAATTGGGCCCGGAATTTTTGAGAACAGAAGACTTTCTTACTGCTTGAATTCATTAACTTTCATCTTACAGATTTCTACTTAGCCTTCTGTAAGAAACGGCCAAAAGCTACTCATTCAGGGCCAATGATCAAGGGACGCTTTGGGAATTAGTTGTAAATCTGTTTCAGAGGATAGTAGCATACCTGGATTGATGAATATATAGGTAGTGTGATCCAATCTCGTTTATAATGGTGATTTGAGTTTACCTATTTAGGGTAGCCTGGGAACAATGTTAGCAGTAATTTGGCTTGAATATATTTTACTTAAGATAGAAAAATATATTTATACAAAGTAACCTGAAACAGTAGTGTTAGTGAGTCTTAACTATTGTCTTCATAGTGTTTTGTTGTTTTTTAATTTATTTGGTTTCATATTGTGGGGGCCATTGGAGAAATCTCTTGACTGGTGATGCTTGGGTGCCTCTTCCTATTACCAATTAGCCTTCTGTTTCTTTCTGTGGTTTAATAGGTAAAGTGTAGATCCTTGCTATGCAGCCATCAGAGGGTTCTCTGTTCTATCTATAGCTATTGATGTAAGATCTTTTTTAAATTACACTCAGTTCTCATGGCTTAATGAAGTATGCCCATTAAGTGAACTGATTCTATTTCATTAGTTATAGAGCCTAAGTGTAGACAACCTTAAGGGGTGTTTGGTTACAGTATTCAAGGTCCAGAACTAAGATATTTTGAAAACTCAGTTAAAACTTGAGAAAGCCTCCTGCTTAATCTATACTCATAACAAAAGTGGGAAGTCTGGGAGGCTGAGGTAGACCGTCTTATTTGAAGTAAAAATAGTATCAGTCTTTAAAGGAATGTGTCGCTTGAATATTTTCTAAATCAGCCATCCAAATTTGTACCCTTAATGTTTCAAATGAATAGAACTAAACTAGCCAGGCGTGGTGGCACATGCCCTTGGGAGGCAGAGGTACAAGGATCGCCCTGAGTTCAAGGTCAGCCTGGGCTAAAGTGAGACCCTACCTTGAAAAAAAAAGAAGAAATAAATAAAACTAGATAAATTTAAAATAGTGACTTTTTTGACAGAGTGAAAATTCATGTCAAAAGTAAGTCTCCCTTTCGGAACCTTTCTGTCTCAGACTCTGCCATGAGTATACTTGTCTTCCATTAGAATGATGGTTGGTACAAAATAAGGCAGCCCAGTGCTTCTCAAAAATGCTATTGCTGAGACTAAGGGGAGAAGACAAGGCAGCCTAGCTTCTCAGATGAAAATCAGTTGTTAGCTGCTTTTGCTTATTGCTAGTAAATACTACCTTGAAATTTTCAAGTGGGAAACCAACCTTAAATCCACTGGTTATTTTTTGTTAATAGTTTTTAAATTTTTTTTTATTTATACAAAAGAGAAAGAAAGGTGGTGGGGGAGCAGTGGGAGCATTAGGGCCTTTTGCCACTGCACACAAAGTCCAGATGCATGTGCCACTTTGTGCATCTGGCTTTACATGGGTACTGGGGAATTGAACCCAAATTGACAGGCTTATATGATGGCAAATACCTTTGACTGCTGAGACATCTCCCCAGCCCTTATTTTTTTGTTTTTGTTTTCTCAAGGTAGGGTCTCATTGTAGCCCAGGCTGGCCTGGAACTCATTAGTCCCAGGCTAGCATCCTGGTGATCCTTCCACCTCTGCCTATCAAGTGCTGGGATTGAAGGCATGCAACACCACACCTGGCTGAAACCAGTTTGCCAGAAGCTATATATTTCAGTATCATAGTTAGGGCATTTTTGTCTAATAGTTCTTAAAATGGTATGTTGTTTCTTGATGGCATGCTTATGTAGTTTACACAAATGTACTATGCATTTAGCGTAGTAATTGATTGATTGAATATATTGCTCAAGACTATCTTTATACTCTAGCTAGCATGTCTTTTTTCCCTGTTCACTGCAAGGAAGGCAACTACATAAAATAGTAGTAGCTATGTCTGGGGGGAAAATTGCTTCTTTTAAGGTACATTCTGCTTGCTTACACCAGAACTATTGGCATTTGTTTTTTCATTTGAAATATTAAAACTTTTGGTTTTGTTTTAAGTGCCCAACATAGAAATGACTGGCTCATTTTTGCCTTGTTTTTATGAATTTAATTTTTTAAGACATGGGGAAATCTTTTAATAGGTTACTTGGTGACCCAGCTATAATAGATGTTGTTTCTGCATGTATTCACATGTATTTTCTTAAGTGTATGCCTTAGGAAATCGCAAGTGCTTTTATACTGTGGTGTAAATGGCTGAGTTAACCAAGTAGTACTAAGCAGGATCTGGCTGAAGAATATTGGGAGATTATGAATTGTTCTAAACATATCAACTAAATTTTCATTCATTATCAAAGTTTGTAAAACTTCCCAAGCCCCTTAACATTTAGCACATTTGAGGATGTTCGTGATGCTGAAGATGCTTTACATAATTTGGACAGAAAATGGATTTGTGGGCGTCAAATTGAAATACAGTTCGCACAAGGAGATCGGAAGAGTGAGTATCCTGATGGTTAACGTATAGTACGTTGTGTTTAAGTAAGGTTTTTTGACTCTTCTTCCTGGGTGTATTTTCAGGTGGTATCTCTTCAAAACACAAAAGGGTTTTTTTGAGAACATCTTAAATATTTATATTTTTCAGTTGGATTACAAAGTTTTGGGGAGGTAGGATGTGAAGATTGGAATGCCTGATACAAAGTTCAGACTCTTGGGCTGGAGAGATGGCTTAGTGGTAAAGGCACTTGCCTGCAAAGCCTAAGGAACCATGTTCCACCTCTCCCTAGGTCCCACGTAAACCAGATGCACATGGTGGTGCATGCATCTGGAGTTCATTTGCAGTGACCAGAGGCCCTGGCATGCCCATACTATCTCTCTTCTTCTCTGTTTCAAATAAATAAATAAATATTTTAAAAAATTTAGACTCTTAAAAAGTTCATCATACTCTCAGTTGTGACATTGAAGGGATGAAATTTGTAGTTTTGGTCCTTTTGGACCATTTCTTCATTAAAGATTTTCAGTAAGTAATTAAAACTGAACTGACAGGAGTAGGCATAGATCTTAGTACTTTGTATATTTTATTTTATTTGAGAGGCAGGGAGAAAATGGGCACGCCATGGTCTCTAGCTGCGTCAAACTCACTCAGATGTATGTGCCACCTTGTGCAAATGACTTATGTATGTACTAAGGACTCAAACCTGAGTCCTTAGACTTTGCAGACTAGTACCTTAACCGCTAAGCCATCAGTCCAGGTCTTTTTTTATTATTATGCAAGTATATGTCACTTAGGGGTCATGTAAACCTGGATTTGAATTCTTGCTTACCTATAGTGCAGACTTGGAAGATGCTAAAAGATACAGATTTAAATAGCTGCTGAAGCCAGACATGATGGTGCACACCTTTGATTCCAGCACTGGGGAGGCAAAGGTAGGAGGATCACTTGTGAGTTCAGAGCCAACCTGAGAATTCTAGGCCTGGGCTACAGTGAACACCTGCCTTTAAAAAAAATGGGCTGGGTGTGGTGGCATTTGAGTTTTAGGCCACCCTGGGACTACATAGTGAATTCCAGGTCAGCCTGGACTACAGCAAAACTCTTACCTCGGGGGAAAAAAAAAAAAGATGAGGGCTGGAGAGATGGCTTAGTGGTTAAGGTACTTGTCTGCAAAGCTGAAGGACCCAGGTTCAATTCTCCAGGACCCATGTAAGCCAGATGTGCATCTGGAGTTCATTTACAGAGGCTGGAGGCCCTGGTGCACCCATTCTCTCTCCCCTCTGCCCCTCTCTACTTGTCTATTCTCTCAAACACTTAAGAAAAGATGATGGGTATGTTTAAGACATTAAATGTTCTGTTTTGTGTGCATTGCACAATTTTGTGTTTACTGTATCTTGGTACTTCACATTGTTCTCATTATAGGCTAAGTTCAGAATTTCAGTAAAACTCCTGTAGTCAAAGTAGAGGATGTGAGTTGATCAACATGCTAGATTGCAAGCCCTGGAGATATGTACGGCCCAACTGTTAAAGGCACTTGCTTGTAAAGTCTGCTGGCACACATTCAGTTCCCTGGCATTCATGTAAAACTCGGTCCAGAGTGGCTCATGCATCTGTAATCCCAACTCTACAACAGTGTGAGGGGCCAGATCATCTAGTCTGATTTCATAGCAGTCTGTCGGTTTATTTGAAGCAGCAAAAGATCTCCTCAAAGAAAGTGGAGTACAAACACCTCAGTTGTCCTCTGACTGCACATACAAATAATTTTTTAAAAATTAAAGTTTGTGAGAAGTCATCAAAAACTGATTATCAGGATCATTTTAACAACAATGTTTTGATACACATCTTGAAAATACTACATTCTAGTTACATCTCACACTTCCAAAATTAAGACATTTGTCAAACATTACAAAATGCTTTGTTACAAAACAAAGGAGATACAGGAATGTTGTCCTACAGTGAGGATTTGAATGCTAAGTTTTAATGTTTCTAAGTATTTCTACTCTGTATTCTAGCACCAAATCAAATGAAAGCCAAGGAAGGAAGGAATGTGTACAGTTCTTCTCGCTATGATGATTATGACAGATACAGACGTTCTAGAAGCCGAAGTTATGAAAGGAGGAGATCAAGGAGTCGTTCTTTTGATTACAACTATAGGAGATCTTATAGTCCTAGAAAGTAAGTGTGATGTGCAATGATTGTTTTAAAAAGATGTGTTTGTGGCCAGGTACAGTGATACGTACCTGTAATCCCATTACTCAGAAGACTGAGGTGGGAGGCCCAGGAATTCTAGACTTGCCTGGGTGCCTTGGTGAAAGCCTTTCTCAAAAGCAAAGATGTATTTGTTAACATCTTAAAAGTTATTTTGACAATTTTAAAAAAATTTTTTGAACTGTATGTGTTAAATGCTTCATTGTGACTAAAGATATTTGTGTTAGCTTACTTAAAAAAATTATTACAGCTATATAGACATTTGTCACTGTTTGCTTTTTCTGATATGCTTTTTAGCAGTAGACCGACTGGAAGACCACGGCGTAGCAGAAGCCATTCCGACAATGATAGGTAAATAATTTTGCTTTGAAAAAGACCCGTATGATTTTCAATTTCAGAGTGAACTTTTGCTCTAAAAATAACGAAATTTTATTAATATAGAATCTAATTTTTACTCTAATTGTATCTCTCCTCTGTTTTGAAAGATTCAAACACCGAAATCGATCTTTTTCAAGATCTAAATCCAATTCAAGATCACGGTCCAAGTCCCAGCCCAAGAAAGAAATGAAGGCTAAATCACGTTCTAGGTCTGCATCTCACACCAAATCTAGAGGCACCTCTAAAACAGATTCCAAAACACATTATAAGTCTGGCTCAAGATATGAAAAGGAATCAAGGAAAAAAGAACCACCTAGATCCAAATCTCAGTCAAGATCACAGTCTAGGTCTAGGTCAAAATCTAGATCAAGGTCTTGGACTAGTCCTAAGTCCAGTGGCCACTGATAGTATAAACCTAGGCATGTATCATTCATTTACTCATAGTTTGGTATACTTAAATTATCAGGAATACAATGTTGCAATGATGCGTAAAAAGAAAAAAACACCTGTTAGTTTTCCCTGTACCAGGCAATGGTTATAATTAAAATGATATGCTGTTGAGAAGCCACTCTTAAGAGTCCAGTTTGTTTAATGTTATGGGCAGCTACCAATTTGTGGTGTCTCTGTATATTTTTGTAAAGATTCTCATTTTTTATGCTTGAAGTATTTGGTGAAAAGATGTTGGTTGACCATAATTTGCAACATTGTCTTATTAAAAATAAATTTTCATATCCATATTTGGTAGAACTGTTAACCTAGAAATGTAGCTTGCTAATAAGATAGAATGATACAAGTGATACAAAAGTGAAGTTGCAGCCACATTTCAGCACTGACTCCTCAAACACATTTAGGTTCAGGGTGGACCTTTAAGTCTTGTCAGGATGTCGAGGTCCATGATAATAGATTATTTAAGATGCAGTATGGAATAGTTCCTTTGTTTACCCCACTCTTGGGGAATGATGCCAACTGGGTTAAGTAAAGTAGAATTATCAAGGAGATTGAGGGGCTTTTTTTGTTTTGTTTTTTTACTGAAACATGGAGCCTTTGCTGCTTCCCTCCTCCCCCCCCCCCCCAATTTCTAAGTTTGGGACATAAGAAACATCAGAAACACTCCCCTTAAATTTTGAGCATGTCAATGATGACAAATAATTTTAAGGGGAAAAGATGTTCTTAACTCTAAAATTTAGGGAATATTGTTGGCCATTGTTACTTAGGTTTTGTTGTTGGATTTTTTTTTTTTTTTTTACTGCTTTAGAAGCAAATTGTTTGAAAGTAGATTTTGTTTGTGAACATAGTGTAAAAAACTGATCCCTATAGCACTTGGCATGTGCATTTTTATCAAAGTTGGCCTACCTCTTCATGAGGGAGGCTTGCTCTTTACACCTCAGTTTATTAGCGTGAGGCAAGTTGAAAGAACACTCCCATCCTAGGTGATTCTGTGGTGCCATGACATTTAATGTTGGAAAAATGATTAGTCAGTTTTAAGTAAGAGCCTCATTACTTAGTTTTTGATAATCAGTGTAGAACATGGCTAAAAATAGGAAAAAATACCCTTAAATATTTATTATTTCTAGTATTTCTCTGGAAGATCATTTGGGGGTAAAAAAAATTTGACATGAACTGTCCAATCTCATTTCAAAATAAAAAGCTACCATCTTTAATAATCTCAGGCTGCTTGCTTGCAGATAATGGGTGAGAAATACTGTGGGGAAACAATTCCTTTTAGAGGCTTACATTTTTCAATTTTGGTTTTAAAATGTAGGCCTTGCCTGTAGAGAACAAAGATGGTTTTTAAATACTGTGTGTGGAATGTGTTTAAAAGGATTGATTCTAGAACCTTTGTATATTTGATAGCATTTCTAACTTTCTTTTCTTTACTGTTTGCAGTTAATGTTCATGTTCTGCTATGCAATCATTTATATGCACGTTTCTTTAATTTTTTTAGATTTTCCTGGATGTATAGTTTAAACAACAAAAAGTCTATTTAAAACTGTAGCAGTAGTTTGCAGTTCTAGCAAAGAGGAAAGTTGTGGGGTTAAACTTTGTATTTTCTTTCTTATAGAAGCTTCTAAAAAGGTATTTTTATATGTTCTTTTTAACAAATATTGTGTACAACCTTAAAACATCAATGTTTGGATCAAACCAAGACCCAGCTTATTTTCTGCTTGCTGTAAATTAAGCAAACATGCTATAATAAAAACAAAATGAAGGAAATGATGATTAACTGGAATTATTATAGTATTGAATTATTCTAAAATAACAGTGGAAATAATCCTTTGTAGATTTAGGTATATTTTTAATCATTGTTGCATTAGGCACAGCTAACTTTAGAAATTATAAAATTCACAGAAATCTACATTCTTTACATTCCACTTAAGAATTCCTTATATCAAAGTGGTTCCATGATTGCTCATTTAAGCCTCTTGGGTTAAATAATAATAAAAGAGGTTATTTGATAGTGTTAATATATATGTAAAAATGAGATTTGGACCAGCTAATTATAAATTTATACTTTTGTTAGATGAATCATACAATTCTGCTCCTTTCCCCTTCCTAAAAAAAAGATATATTGGTCCATATATTTATGATCATTGATTCTAAGTTCTTTTTCATTGCATGTTGGTGAGCATTTAAATGATTACACTTTTGGGGGTGGTTTAGATATGTCATGGATTAAATTCTAGGTATTTTGCAGTGACAATTATAGCTATTACAGTATTTATGATGTGTCAGGCATTCACTGTTCAAGAGACTATTGATTCATTCACTCTTCACAAAGCTCTGTAAGGAGTTAATTTTTCCCCGTATTACAGATAGGATGCAGAGGCTGTAGATGGCAAAGCCCAGATCAGATCCTTTTATTTTATGTTTTTTTATTTATTTATGAGAAAGAGAATGAGTGTGCCAAGGCCTCTAGCCACTGCAAATGAACTCTAGACATATGCACATGTGGCTTATGTGGGTTCTGGGGAATCGAACCTGGGTCTTAGGCTTCACAAGCCTTAACCACTAAGCCATCTCTCCAGCCCTTGATATATTTTTTTAAAAGAGACTATAATTTGAGAAAAGTATAGATTGCAGAGGTGGCCCAATTAAAGTGTATTTAGTCTCTGTATAGATTTTTTGTTTTGGTCAATTTATTTTTAGACTCAGGCTACATTACTCGAAGCTTATATATTGCTTACCAAATGATGTATCTAACCGAGTTTCACAAGGATTATATTACAGTTGAACTCATGGTAGGATCCTGAAGATCTTATACAGGATTTTTAGCTAATTTTGGGTTACATTATTGAGTTCCACGGTTACTGAGTACCTGTCAAGTGTCTGATACTGGGCTCTTGAGTAGAATAGTCGTGTCAACACTCACGTGAAGGCTGACACTTCATCATTCTTTTTACTTAAGATCTCTGCATTTTTTTTTAAGCCAAGTAAGAAGAAAAGTGAGAGATAATGCTTCAGTAAGAAAGGACAGGTGCTTCCTAGTTTGAGCTGTTAAGTTACAGCCTAGGGAAAAGACCTGAGAACTACTGTACTATTCTTGAAAATTTGGCCCAGTAAGCTGCTACATCCAGTTCAACTAACAAAATCCTGTATACCACAGAGAAGAATAAAGAAAACCAAACTGACAAACATCCTTCTTTTATTTAAGACCAAACTGCAGCTGGAATACCCAGTACAGTTCTGCTTACTACACTTCAAGAAAGATCTGAAAGCGGAAAAAGAACCAAAGAAGGGCAGTTCAAGCGACCAAAGGGTGGGTGGAAGGTGCTGCAGTATGAATACTGTACGAATATTTTGACTGGTCTGAAAAGATAAAAGAATTATCGAAAACTACATGGAATAATTGAAGTCCCTTCAAGTTTGAAAGTAAGCATTTTAGGACAAATAAAAGGAAATTCAACTTTGTACTTGTGGAAACTAATCCCTAAATATGAACAGGTTTACTCATGGGCAACAGATCCATGATAAGTTATTGGAAAGTAGGATGTCTGAATATCAAGGAAGACAGCCATAGTCTCTAAACAGTGCCTCTATTGGTTGTCTCAAACTGAATTGGATGGGAAAAGATAACAGTCCGATATAAACTTTTTCTTGGTTATCCCTTAAAAGTCAATTCCATTTATGCCAGTATTGGCAGGTCTTGCCTTTGTTTATTCTGGTGCCAGTATTTCCTGCCTGTTTGTTTTGTTGGCATCTGAATTGTACACCATATGCAGTTTACATCTTCTTTAACCACTCTTTCCCAGGTTAATTCCACTTCTACTTGATATCCGGCTGAGAGGGCCCATCTCTTCTCACCTTTTTCCTAGACAGTATGCTCAACAAATATTTATTGAGCCCTTATTCTGGGCAAAACATTGTATTGGATAATTGGAGAGAGTACATAATCCTTCATGCAGTAATTGTCTACCAAGCACAATCTAGTCAATCATTAGAATATGGCCTCATTGTTTTGTTTGAGGTATTATAACAATATTTCACATCATTCATATCCTAATTTTTAAAAACCAGTATACTATCAAAGATAATTTTACAGTTATCTGCGACTTAAAAGTAGAATTTGTTTGCATCTCATTACTACAAATGAAAAAATATAAGCTGATTGTTTTGTGCAGTGACTGTATAATATACTAGAGTAATACTAAATAGTTGACTGCCTCAAGTACTAGAAAATAATCCTCAAGATAAGTATTTAATTTTACACTAGATATAAAGCAGACCCAGGGTGCTATAATTAGATTGAGGCAAACAGCTCTCATCCCAACTTAGTTTGTTCTGTAACACCAAATTATACTTTTTAGTAACGTACGTGTACATTACTAAAATGTACATAAATTTTATAGGAGACATTTTATGTGTAGTGAATAACTTTTGTAGTGTCACAAAATGTTTTGGATTCCTTAATTATCAGGATATGAAGCTTGTTTATCATACATTGATTCCATCACATTTGAATTTGTTGTATTTTTGCCACATATAATTATGTAAAAGTCTAAAATCTGGAAATGGAGTGTAAGCCTTTACAGCATTTTGAAAATGTAGAATACACGTAACTGAAGGTATTTGTATCTGTATTAAAAAATTTTTAGCCTGCATAGGATCACACAAAGTGGCAGGTAAACAGGTTAGAGTCCATAGATTTTTACTTAATTCTTTTTCCTGTTTTAATCAAGTTGGAAATGTTTTTATAGCTTTGTATTTTCAAGGAGTCAATAAAATTGATATAATTAGAGCAAAAATTATAGGTTTAAAGATTTTATTTTATACCTTTGCATAATCATTAGCATTGAATTGGTTGTTTTACAGGTAGAGGTTCTGTATATTTAAAACAGTATCTGTAATTCATAAATGTTTGTACTCTACCTCCCGTCTCCATTTCCTTTTGAATTGAGGTTAAAACCTTCAGAGGGAAGGATTAAGTTGCCTGTTGACATTTTAAAGTTGAATATTGTACTTCCATTTTATTTTTTGCTGGAAAAATGCCGTGTTCATTTATAAGTAAAATAACAATTGACGGTTCTCTTAAGTTTTAAATGTAAATCAGAATGGGCCCATGTGGTTTTGGCAGCTGTTACATTGTTTTAGTCTATCTTTGGTTCCCATGTATACTGAAAGCTATTGATACTCCTTAAGCACTTAATGTGCCAAGCTATATGTTTCTCAGATATTCCTAGTCTTCAAAACACTCCTGGGAATTAGGTCACTATTCCTATTTTTACAGATGAGAAAGGTGTCCAATATCTATCTTGTGACAGGCTTTTTTGCAAACACTGGTTCATTCCTTACTGCCTTGAAAACTTAGTTCTGAGAATTAGATGAAGTGTAATACAAAATCTCACTGGCTTTCCAAATTTCAGTTTCCTTTAAATTTTTTGTTGTTGTATTGCTTTTTGGCCACATTAGTGTTATAAAGTATTGAGATTATATTTTAACATGGGAAGGCTGTTAACTTGAGTGAGGAATTGGAAGCGGTCATCAAGACTTTTAGGTGTACCAGGAGTGAAATGTTCTTACTTTTCAGTGATGACCTGATAAATAGGTGAAGTAAAACCTGTTTGTCTTTAGCTATTAACATCTACAAGACATTCTGCTAGGCATTATGGGGGAAAGACTCCTTTTGGGTCTTTTCCTTTGCCTCTTTTAACAGTGTTAGTTATTATGATATTTGTGTGTTTGTAAAGCCGTTTCACCCTTGTGTTAAAAGATGGAGATTTTTCTTTGGAATAAAAAGTGAGGCATGTAAAATTTATCCCCTTGATAACTGACAGTTTTGTTTTTAAAAAGTAAAAGGCCTTTCTTTGTAATATAGTTTGAGATCACATTTCTTTGAATGCTGGAGCGTGAAATAAACTGGTCTAGGAGCCAAAATATCTTTGGTTTTCTTCAGATTTTGCTGTACCGTACAGGTGTGACTTATCCCAGTAGACTGTTCATTTGTGTAAGAGGCTTTGAGAGAAGTTCTTACACATAAAAAGTAACTGTTCATGCCTATGAGAATACACTGGGAAACTGCAAAATGTACCCCAAAGTCCTTTGCCCTCCCCTCCACACCCACAGTTTGCTTACAGGGATCATTAGTTATGGATATACTACATAGTGGACCCCTCCAGAAACAAAAAAGGCTGAAGTCATTTACTGAAAGCCCCAAGGGGCTAACTTTTAATTCTGCACAGTAGGTTCTTTATAGCAGCTGTTTTCTGGTTCGAGAGGAGAAATTCATGTTACCAATAATTTCTGAAGACTAACCAAGAGTGAGGCCTTGATAGCAAGGCCTCAATTTCCAAACTATAAATCTAGTTATACTGATATATATGTGTCAGGTGTGGTGGCACATCCCTTTAGTCCCAGGCCTAGGTAATATCAGCGTGAGTTCAAGGCCACCTGAGACTAGAGTGAATTCCAGGTCAGCCTGGGCAAAAACACCAGGTGATATCTTGCTTCCAAGTATTTCCTGCAGTTTGCTGTGAGACTTAGATTTTAGAGAGAAGTCGAATCAAGAAAGAAAATGAGTGTAATGTTTTAACAACAAAGGATTCCTAAACCAGGTGTGGCTGTGCTTGCCTTTATTCCCAGCAGGGGTAGGATTTCTGTGTGGGTTCAAAGCTGCCCTGAGACTATAAATGACTCTATTACCCTTCTAATTTTGCCGGTTTTGAGGGGTTCTTTTTCTATGAGATTTTACTGATTTAACTTTCTGGTTTTTTGAGATAGAGTCTCACCCTAGCCCAGGTTGGCCTGGAATTAACTATGTAGTCTCGGGGTGGCCTCGAACTCACGGTGATCCTCCTACCACTGCCTCCCAAGTGCTGGAATTAAAGGCATGTGCCCCCACACCCAGCTGATTTAACTTTTAAAAAAAACCAATTTAATTACTTTTATTTATTTATTGTCAGTGAGAGAAAATGGGCACTCCAGGGCCTCTAGCCACTACAAACAAGTCCCAGACACATGTGCATCTGGCTTACATGGGACATGGAGAATCAACCTGGGTCCTTAGGCTTCATAGGCATGTGCCTAACTGCTAAATCATCTCTCCAGCCCCTTTTTAATAACATTGCAAGGAAATTAAGTGAATCCAAGGTAAATGACAGCCAAATAGTCTTATCAACATAAGTTATTTAATAAAAGCAAGCTACTGAGCAGAATTTATTTTTAATTTCATGGTTCAAACACATCAGATGCATTAAGTAACCCCATCCTTTCTTTTGTGGACTCCTCCCATTCTTGGAAGTCTTCCTTGATTTCTTTAATCTACTTTAAATTGCTTCATAAGATTTCCACATTGCATCAGAATTTGGAAAATTACAACTTAGCTAACTTGCCTTGTCAACAGCAAAATATGGGTATCAAATTAGTAGCATTAACAGCTATTAGTATTTTCACCCTTTGGGTTGAGGTTACACCTTTTGCCTTAGTCTCCCTAAATTGCACTTAATCACCAAGCATCAGAGCCACTGGAACCAAGCACTGTCTCATCAGGATTGGTGAAAACAAAAATGAATCTTTGGGTTTAAAGATGGGAATAGAGTGGAGATCCTGTACTAAATTTTAAATCTCAAAAATAAGAAATGTCTTAGCAGCTTAAATCTTTTAATATAAGCTTAATATTAGGCTTTACTTTGATATGTAGCTTAAAATCAAATCAATTGTACATACACTGGCACTTTAGCATGAGGGTAAGCTTCTTTAAAATAATTGGGGACCTTTAAAATTAGGCCCTCGTAGAAAAAAGTCCATGGTCATACATCTAGCAAATTCATACTAAAATAGTCTTTGTAGGATGAAAGAAAATCTTACATATGTTACAAGCATATTACATGTATTTACATGGCTCTTTCTTCTCTAGATACTTAAATCAGTTTTTAAAAAATTAGTCCATCTGCAGGCTGATGCATATCCACTATACTTAAGAAACACACAAAGCCAGGCATGGTGGCACATACCTTTAATCCCAGCGCACTTGGGAGGCTGAGGTAGGATCACTGAGTTCAGGGCCAGCCTGGGCTAGAGTGAGATCCAAAAAACGGGCCACTTGGCCATAGACTGCTTTGTTCTAGCAAGCCCTGATTGACCTTCACACATACACCAATTAGTAAGTACAATTTAGTAAAATGAGATCTTTAGTAAAAATTCATTTTCTTTTGGCAGTTAGGTGCCTTTAGGATATTTAATTTCCTAATGTCTACATTTTTCAGTTCCTGTATATTTCAGCTATATATAACCTGACTGACTGTAAACTACTGTCTCCACAATTGACAATTTTAAAAGTCACCTATTTCCCAAATCAACCTGAATGGTTCACTTGTATCGAGTACAGTTATTTAAGTTGCACTGATATGTCACCATGCAAACAGCACATAAATGATAGTCTTGATTATATTTGTAAATTACAAGTTTTACCTCCTTAAGTCAATTTGGTTCAGACCAATTCATGACTATGTAAACAGTGCTAAATTTAAATATTAGTACTTCATCTTAAACTTGTACTTTAAGTAAGGTTTTAAGTTGAAAAGTCATTATTTCCTTATCTGAAGGATTAAATGAAACTGGAACCCAGTGGCTTGGTGGCTTGGGAAGAACACTTGGTGATGGTGGCTCACTAAACTTGGCTCCAGCATAGTTCTGGTTAGTTTGAGATTTAAAAAGCAAACTGGGACTTGATAGACTAGCGTTCCAATTTGGATTACTAGAAAAATTGTTCTTCCCGCCATTTTGCATAGCCTGCCATGCAGCTGCTGATGAGTTGTAACTGTGTCCTCGTTCTTTTTTCTTGTGAACAATCTTCATCTGGGAATTCTGATCCTTAGTCTTCTGTCTAGTAAGCTGCTGTTGGTTCTTACTAACGTTTCTAGATTGAGGGGCTGGAATGTTATACCTCTCTCCGCCACCCATCGTTCAGCTTCTATGTCACCTGTAAGTAAACGCAAAGAAATATTAAGTACAATTCCAATTAAAAATTTCTGGGATTACTCACTTGAAAACCCATCCTACTTTCCTAAAATCTTACCGTGTAAAAAATTTTGCTTGTATAGCTCCAACTTTTTTTTTTTTTTTTTGAGGCAAGCCCAACAGACTGGCCTTTTTTGAGAGAAGGGAATCAGAGAATGGGCACATAAGAGCCTCCAGCCATTGCAAACAAACTCCACATGCACGCATCCCCCTATGCATCTGTCTTACATAAGGTCCTGGGGACCTTTGGCTTTATAGACAAATGCCTTAACCATTAAGCTAGGCTCTCCAGCCCCTAGCCTTTTTTGTTGTTCTTTTACATTGAGACAGGGTCTCACTTAAGTGGCCCTTTAACTTAAAGCGACCATTGGCCTCTTGAGTGCTGGATTACAGTTATGTACCTCAAGCTTGTATTACCTTCCTAAGAAAAATGATCCTACCTCAAACCCAGCTAAGGTCTTTCTTGAGCCCCATGCTGGCCTCTCAAATCCATGGTGATCCTCCTACTTGAGCCTTCCAAATGCTGGGCTTAAAGGCCAGTGCCACCACACCCAGCCTGACTATTTTTGAGGCCAAGCTGCACTGGATCTTACAGTCAGCCTTCCAAAGTCCACCAAACACAACTGCAGTCTTTTATAATGGCTTAGGATGGGTCTGTTACAAAATATTTTATACCTTTCAGTGTGGTTTTCAGATTGCAGGAATTCCACTACTTGTCCTCTTCCTTGCTGCCAAGCCCAGGATAATAGATGTTGCTTTCTGCCAGATCCTTTCCTTTGTCTCAATACATTAGTTTTCATGAGCCAATCTGCTGAGTTCAGCCTAGGAGCTGAGGCCAACATCTGAGTCTCCTCAGCACACAAGTTTGAGAGAAGTCCTAGCTAGAAAAGAAAAGGTTATTTGATTACTTCAAGAACCAGAGGAGAGAGAGAGTGATCCGATTTCCTAGACGATGGCTTCCTTTGGACATCTTTAACTGCTAGTAAAAAAAATTTTATCAAGCTTTGGGAAATGTCTTTGGAAGTATCTGCTGATCCTACAAGTTGTTTTTAGAAATTCACCTTTATGACCACACCAAGTAACTGACTTATTAAAAGTTATCTGTAGCTAGGCGTGGTGGCACACGCCCTTAATCCCAACACTAGGGAGACAGGATGGCCGTGAGTTCGAGGGCAGCCGAGGGTCAATATTTTTTGGCCAGGCGTGATTATGCTCCCTTATAATCCCAGTACAGCGGAGGCTGAGAGAAAAGGATCACTGTGAGTTCAAGGCCAACGTGATCTACACAGATCTTGCCTCGGAAAAAGATAAGCATATATACTTATATTCCCTATTTCCTACAGAGATAATGCTTTTTTCCAATATTGCGACACTATAAGCGTCCTCATGCCAAGCTTCCCCTCCATGTAAAGTCCTTCCTTTGCCCGGGGCTCCCTGTGTCGTGTTTTCTCAAGCCTGAACCCGTCTTTTCCATCCAAACACGTCTCCCTAGAGCCCGCAGTCCGACCGTCGGGTTTCCTCTTCAGGGAAGGAACTAGATCCCCACGCGCATCTCTCCCCAGGGGATGGGCTGCACCTCAATAAATCCAGTTCGAGCCCGAGGCCCGGCTCGGGGAGGGCCCTGCCGAGCGAGGGCTGCGCGCGCCGGCTCCGGATCCCTCCTCGCCAACAATGGAGAAGGCGGGAGCCAACATGGCCGCGCCACCTACTCACCGACTTCGAGCTGACTGCCGCGGCGGAGGCTCGCTCCCGATCCACGAAGCCTCCCTCCCTCTCCAGGGAGAGCCGAGGTACGGATGGAACGCAGCCCGCGAGCACCTCCGAGCGAGCGAGCGAGCGAGCCACTGAACTCTCCTGCGTCTACCGACAAAATGGAGGGTCCGGCGAGCTCCGAAAGAGGGCCGGAGACTCGGCGGCCAATCAGGACGCGGCGGTGGGAAGCGCGGCCAATGAGCAGCGGACCACCGCCTGTTGCTGAGGCAGGCCGCGTTTAGGGCGGGGAGGTGGATGTTGTTGAGGGTTTGAAATCCTGCGGGAGGAGCATGTCGGGAATAACGGCCTGGACGGGCCGGCTTCCGTACGTGCACCCGGGGAGCTTCCGCTGGTTCCGTGCTCTCCGGGAGGGTCCGGCCAGGGGGGCGCAAACAATCGAGGCGATTCAGCCCTTCGGCTCGCGCCCTCCCGGGCACTGCCGAGTGCGACTCACCAGTGGCTTAGGCGATATCTTTTTCCCCTTTCTTTTTTGGTTTTTCGAAATAGCATCTCGCTGTAGTCCAGGCGGACCTGGAATTCACTATGTAGTCTCAGGGTGGCCTCGAACTTTCGGCGATCCTCCTCCTGCCTCTGCCTCTTGAGTGCTGGGATTATAGGTGTGCGCCACCGCTCTCGGTTTAAATTAATACTTTATTGCAAGGAGAGAGAGAATGGGCGTGCCAGGGTCTCCCTCCACTGCAAAGGTACTCCAGACGCTTGCACTGGCTGCCTTGTGCATCTGGCTTTAGGTGGGCCCTGGGGAATCGAATCCAGGCCTTCAAGCATTGCAAGTAAGCACCTAATCGCTGAGCAATCTCCAGCCCAGTAAACACTCATTTCTAGTGCCTGATGGATGGTGGCTCACCTGTATCGTCATCTCACATTTGAGGCCAGCCTAGGTAAAATAGCAAGACCCGGTCTCAAGAGCACAAAAGAATAAATAAACCAGTTAGATTGTTTTGGTTCTTTCCAGGTAGGGTCTCACTCTGTAGCTCAAGCTGGCTTTGATGGATTTCTTCCTACTGCTCAGCCTCCAAAGTACACCACCACGCCAAGCCAGAAATTTTTGAGACAGGGTCTCACTATGGAACTCGCTATGAAGCCTGTCCTCTGTCTTAGTTTCTTTTTTTTTAATATTTTATTTTATTTGACAGAGAAAGAGGGGGAGTGAGAGAGAATGGGAATGACAGGTCTTCCAACCACTGCAAACGAGTGCACCCCATTGTGCATCTGGCTAAAGTGGGTCCTAGGGAATGGAACCTGTGTCCTTTGGCTTTGCAGGCAAGTGCCTTAACCGCTAAGCCATCCCTCCAGCCTGCCTTACTTTATTGAGTTGCTAGTATTACAGGCCATGTGTCCAATGGGAGTTTCATCACCACAGCTTCATCTTCCCACCCTCCCCCTTCCCCAAAGCCAACCTGGACTACCAGAGACTGTGTAAACAAAGAAAACACTTAAGTGACTCCAAATTGTGATACAGAATAAAATCTAAACATTTAGAAAATTATTCACCAAGGCTCTGGGTCCATTGCGGAAGAGGTGGTGGAAAGAATGTAAGAGCCAAAGGAAGGGTAGGACTCCATACAATGTGCTCCTTATGGACACAAAATGGCCTGGATATCCATGGCCTCGCAGTACCTGACACTACCTGCACAAGACCATCATAAGAGGAAGAAAAGATCATGACATCAAAATTAAGAGAGGGCTGGAGAGATGGCTTAAGTGGTTAAGTGCTTGCCTATGAAGCCTAAGGACCCCAGTTCGAGGCTCTCTTCCTCCGGACCCACATTAGCCAGATGCACAAGGGGGCGCACGTGTCTGGAGTTCCTTTGCGGTGGCTGGAAGCCCTGGCATGCCCATTCTCTCTCTCGCTCTCTGCCTTTCTCCCTCCCTCTATCTCTATCTCTCTCTCTCTCTCTCTCTCTCTCTCTCTCTCTCTCTCTTTCTCTCTCTTTCTCTTTGTCACTCTCAAATAAATAAAAATAAAAATAAATTAAAAGAGAGACTGATTGAGATGGGGAGGGGATATGATGGAGAATGGAGTTTCAAAGGGGAAAGTGGGGGGAGGGAGAGTATTACCATGGGGTATTTTTTATAATCATGGAAGATGTTAATAAAAATTTGGAAAAAAGAAAATTATTCAAGGGCTAGAGATATGGCTCAGTGGTTAAGACGCTTGCCTACAAAGCCAAAGGACCCAGGTTCCATTGCCCAGGAGCCATTTAGTATGCTCACTTTGCTTTCTGCCCTGTGCTAGATTGTTTTGCTTGTCATTCAATCCTCATGGCAACTTTATCCAGTAGGTGCTATTTTATCTGGTGGGTGCCTTTCCGATCTCATCTGTATTCTTGGGCTGTCATTTTATTCTATTTTATTTTTTAAATATTTTATTTGAGAGAGAGAAAGAGGCAGTTAGAGAGAATGGGCACGCCAGGACCTCCAGCCACTACAAACAAACTCCAGATGCACGTGCCCCCTTGTACATCTGGATTACGTGGGTCCTGGGGAATCAAACCACAGGCAAATGCCTTAACCACTAAGCCATTTTCCCAGCCCCATGTTATTTTATTTTTTTCAGTCATTTTAAAGCAGATGCTAGTGGGAATGAATAAAGTCCAGTAGCAGAGCACTTGTCAGGCAGAATACCACACTAGGATCCCAGAGCGCAGGCTCCTGTTCTCTGTAGTTCTGAGTCACTTCTCTGTCCACCCAGCATTTCAAAGGTGCTTTGTCCAGAGCCGGGCATGCTGGCGCACCTCTTTAATCCAACACCTGGGAGGCAGAGGTAGGAGGATCACCATGAGTTCAAGGCCACCCTGAAATTACATAGTGAATTCAGGTCAGCCTGTGCTAGCGTGAAACTCTGTCTCAAAACATAATAAAATAAAATAATGGCTTCCCCAGACACAAAATGGCCTGGATATCCATGACCTCACAGTGCCTGACACTACCTACAAAAGACCATCATGACAGGAGGAAAAGATCATGACATCAAAGTAAAAATAAAAGAGATTGATTGAGAGGGGGAGGGGATATGATGGAAGGTGGAGTTTTAAAGGGGAAAGTCAAGCTGGGCGTGGTGGCCCACGCCTTTAATCCCAGCACTCGGGAGGCAGAGGTAGGAGGATCAGCGAGAGTTCGAGGCCACCCTGAGACTCCATGGTGAATTCCAGGTCAGCCTGGGCTAGAGTGAAACCTTATCTCGAAAAACAAAAAACAAATAAAAATAAATAAATAAATAAAGGGGAAAGTCGGGGAGGGAGGTGCATTATCATGGGCTATTGTTTACAATCATGGAAGTTGTTAATAAAATAAATAAATGAAATGCTCCTTTGTCCATAGCAGATACAGATGGACTGCTGCCCAGCTGTCCAACCTGCCATCTGGCTAAACCAGCTTCTGTGCCACAAGGTCAGAGTCAGATTGCCCTTGAGAGTGTTCTCAGGGCTCTTGCTGTTTCCTTGTTTCCCCACACCTTGTCAAGTTAATTCCAGCCTCATTCATTAATATCAACCAAGCCCACAGCAACTCAGAAGGCATTAAAAATAAGGCCCTCCTTGGGACATCTTATAGAGCCTCTGCCTGTGTACCATGCTGGTCTTTAAAATTAGTTACACTGACACAATTGAATTACTTATCCTTGAATTAAATAGGAAAATGTGGATGCAAACAGTGACCTGAGACTGTGAGCCAAATGCATAATAAATACATGGGTGTTTACTACAAAATGCTTATGAGGTCAAGAGTTATTTAGTGTCTGTTTTGTGCCAGGCCCTCTGCCAAACCCTGCAGTTATGAAAGTAAAGGAGGCTCTGTCTGGATCCCAAAGGAGGTCAAAAACTGCTTGCTTTTCTATTTCCCAAAGGGAAGCTGAGGTCTGGGGACATTTGTCATCTACATTCTGCCGCAAACATCAACACCAGGGAATGCCAACTCTAGACTTAAATATCAACCTGCTAATTCTACTTAGCAAGAGAGGTCCAGCTAAAAAAAAAAAAATAAATAAATAAATAAAAAAAATTCACAAGAGAGTCTTTTGAAATACGTATTGAAATTAACAAAACTAAATGAAAAGGACATGTTTCCAAAAACTTGGCTTTAGAGGCAGATGGGTAAGTTGTAGGCTGATTTTACTATTTATTTGTGAATAGAGAGAGAAACAATGGATGCATGAGGCCTCTTACTGCTTGCTATAAATGAATTCAAGACGCATGTGCCGCATGTGCACCTGACTTTTATATCTGGCTAGGAACTGAAGCCCAGCCAGCAAGCTTTGCAAGCAAGTGCAAGCAATGAGCTATCTCCCCAGCCCATGATTTTAGACCCTAGAGGGCAAGAGGAATTGAAGCGGTCACTTAGATGTACCCCAAAACAAGCCTCTAGTCGCACTAACTGGCTTGCAGGCTAGGTTTACTTCAGACAGGGCTGTTCCTTCTTCAAGCTCATTATGAATTCACTGTCCACTTCCCTGTTTATGGGGCTGTCAGCTGATAGCTTATTTCAGTTAGAAGCAGCAATTTTTTTGTTTTGTTTTTTGAAGGTAGGGTCTCGCTCTAGCTCAGGCTGACCTGGAATTCACTATGTAGTCTCAGGGTGGCCTTGAACTCACAGTGATCCTCCTACCTTTGCCTCCCAAGTATTGGGATTAAAGGCGTGCGCCACCATGCCCAGCTCAAGCAAATTCTTGACACTTGCCAAAAGGAAAGGAGATCACCTGCCCTGGGCTTCCAAGCACTTCAGACCTCTGATCTTGCCAAGCTAGTGTTAAAACACACACCCTTCTCCACATTAGCTGTTTGTTTCCTGAGGAAGCATCTAGGGCAGTTCCACAAGCTCACACATTCCGAAGAACTTACAAATTCTACTATTGGCCATGACAGCCATTTCACTCTAATTACTAAATGGGGCACAGGAAGTCAGTGGGAAACTCCCATACCTCATATGACTGACCGAGGAGTTCAGACTTCAAGACTTACAAAAGATTCTGATGCCATAATGCCATCCTAGAATCAGAATCTTTGGGGAATGGGCCTGTGAGTATTCCAGTCCAGCTAATTCCAATGTCGCATTCTTTTTAAAAAAATATTTGAGAGAAAGAAAGAGAGAAGGGGCATGCCAGGGCCTTTAGCCACTGGTAACAAACTCTAGATGCATGTGCCACTGTGTGCAGCTGGCTTACATGGGTACTGGGGGATGGAACCTGGGCCCCTAGGCTTCACAGGCAAGCACCTTAACCACTAAGCCATCTCTCCAGCCCTTAATGTCTCATTAGCATTGCCACTTGCTCTAAGTTTTTCTTCCCTGAATTTTTGTTGTCACTGTTTGTTTGCTTGTTTTCAAGGCAAGGTCTCATTCTAGCCCAGGCTGACCTCAAACTCACAGATCCTCCTACCTCACCCTCATAAGTGCTAGAGATAAAGATGTGCGCCACCATGCCCAGTTTAATGTGTCTATGTCTTTCTTTTTCTTGTTTGTTTTGTTTTGTTTTGAGGTAGGGTCTCACTCTAGCCTAGGCTGACCTGGAATTTACTATGTAGTCTCAGGGTGGCCTTGAACTCACAGCGATCCTCCTTACCTCTGCCTCAATGGGGATTAAAGGCATTAGCCACCACACCTGGATAATGTGTGTATTTCAAAATGAGGGCTGGTTTGATTCTTCTTTAAGCTCATTATGAATTTGTGTCTACTTAAGTGTTCGCAGATCTGTCAGCTGGTAGCTGGCATGGAACTCACTGTATAACCACGGATGACCTTGAATTTCTGATCCTTCTGCCTCCACCTTCCCAGCACTAGCAGTACTGTCTGCACTTCCAGCCTGGTTTATGTGGTGCTGGGCCTCTTGCATGCTGGACAGGCACTCTACCAACTGAGCTCCATCCTTGGTCTCCTACTCTTAAGTTTTTCTATGACAGTCCCTTGTTGTAGAGCTGCATGTATGAAGGAATTGCTCCATTTCCTGTGAAGTTCTCAAACAACAACAAAATGAAAAAGCAGTTTCTGAACATCCAGGGTTATTTAGCTTTTAATAAAAATGTTTTTATTTGCACATGTGTATGTGTGTATGGGCACTCCATGGCCTCTTGCCACTGCAAACAAACACCAGACTGTTGGGCCACTCTTTGCATCCAGCTTACATGGGTGGCTTGGGCCTTGAACCTGGGCAGGCAGGCTTTGTAAGCAAGTGCCTTTAACTGTTGAGCCATTTTTCCAACCCCTGCTGGCCTCAAACTCACGGCAATCCTCCTACCTTCCAAGTGCTGTTAAAGGCGTGCACCATCATGCCTGGCTTTAAGAATATATATTTTATTTATTTGTTTGAGAGAGAAAGAGGCAGATAGAGAATGGGGCACACCGGGGCCTCTAGCCACTGCAAATGAACTCCAGACACATGCACCACCTTGCATCTGGCTTACGTGACTACTGGGGAATCAAACCTAGGTCCTTAGGCTTCACAGGCAAGTGCCTCAATCGCTAAGCCATCTCTCCAGCCCCATGCCTGGCTTGTACAGAAATTTTATCATTTGCTTGTGTGTGTTGTTGTTGCTGCTGCTATAGCAGCATCTAGAGGAGGATATGAGATGTCCCCTTCAATCACTCATCCCCCTGGTTTTTCCTTGTGAAGGAGTCTCTTACTGATCCTAGAGTTTGCTGTTTATGAACTCCAGTGATTCTCAGGTTATGGGTGTTACAGATGTGCATGGCCACCCCCAGATGTTCAAATGACGGGATATGTAGTCAGCTCCATGTGGCTGGGATGACTATCGAGCCAGACAGTTTATTAGAGGAAGGGATTTATTTCAGGCTGTGGCATCCAGAAGTTCCATCAGTGGCAGAAGAAGCTGGTTTCCTTTCATAGATCCAAGCAGAGAGACACCACCAACAGCCCAGCACAAACAGAACAGCTCAAACTGCTCTCCAAGTGCCTTTGGGCTGGAATGAAGATCTGCCCCCAAACACCTTAGGACTGCACTCAGATCAACCCACAGTGACATGCCCCTTCTTTCTGGAATCTGCTTGCTAGGGTCAAAAGTAGGAAGCTTACTCAAAATTGCCTGAGTCTATGGGGCCATACAAACAAACTACCACAAGTCAATTCTAGGAAGTTGAACTTCAGCAGTTCCAGGCCCCCACAGGCCCTCATGCCCAGAAATCCCACTCAACTGCTGAGCCATCTTTCTAGCCTTTAGCTTAGCTTTTTATTTTATTTTATTTTATTTTATTTTATTTTATTTTATTTTATTTTATTTTATTTTATTATTTATTTATTTGAGAGTGACAGAGAGAGAAAGAAGGAGAGAGAGAGAGAATGGGTGCGCCAGGGCCTCCGGCCACTGCAAACAAACTCCACATGCATACACCCCCTTGTACATCTGACTAATGTGGGTCCTGGGGAATCAAGCCTCAAACCGGGTCCTTAGGCTTCACAGGCAAGCACTTAACCCCTAAGCCATCTCTCCAGCCCAGCTTTTTATTTTAAATATATTTTTATTATGTTTGTTTCTTTTTGAGATAGGGTCTTGCTCCAGCCCAGGCTGACCTGGAATTCACTATGTAGTCTCAGGGTGGCCTTGAATTTATGGTAATCTTCCTACAGCTGCCTCCCAAGTGCTGGGATGAAAGATGTATACCACCACACCTGGTCTTAGCTTTTTGTTTGTTTTTCAAGGTAGGGTCGCACTGTAGCCTCGGCTGACCTAGAATTCACTCTGTACTCTCAGGGTGGCCTCAAACTCATGGTAATCCTCCTACCTCTGCCTCCCAAATGCTGGGATTAAAGACGTGTACCACCACACCTGGTATTAGCTTAGCTTTTTTTGTTGTTTTTGTTTGTTTGTTTCTTTTTCAAGGCAGGGTCTCACTGACCTAGAATTTACTCTGTAGTCCCAGGGTGGCCTCAACTAATGGTAATCCTCCTACCTCTGCCTCCCAAGGGCTGGAATGAACGGTGTGCACTACCATGCCGGGCTTTTAGCTTAGCTTTTGAAGGCAGCTATTTTTTGAAGGTGTACTCCTGGGCTCTGCCACACCAGGCCCCTGGTTGGTCTTTGGTCCCAGCTATTCATTGCTTGCCTATTCCCTTCCCCTGAGAGCTGAGCATCTAGTCCTTCAGACAGAAGCTGGAAAACCCAGACATGAGCAAGAAGCTTGATAAGAGGGACCAAAATAAGGCCAAAGCTGACAACAGTCCAAGAAGGAAAAAATAAAAAATAAAAGCCCACCCTTATGTGGGAAACCATACCACCTGTCTCCCAGCTATTCACACCACAGCAAAGAACAGACATTCTCTCCTCAGAAATAAGGGAGTTGGGCTCAGGCTGTAGTTCAATGGGAGAACGCTTGCCTGGCATGTGCAAGACCATGGGTTCCATCCAAAGCACCTCAGAATAAAGAACAAGAATGATAATCACTTCTTGGCTTTTTGGTGAAGATCAACTGAAGAGTGGTAGGCACTAAAGAGAATCCACACGTGATGGTTAATCTTCAGTGTCAACTTTACAGGATTTGGAATCACCTAGGAGACACACTGTCTAAAAACTAATAATAGCTGGCTGTGGTGGCGCACACCTTTAATCCCAGCACTTGGGAGGCAGAGGTAGGAGGATTGCTATGAGTTTGAGGCCACCCTGAGACTCCATAGTGAATTCCAGGTCAGCCTGGACTAGAGCAAGACCCAACCTTGAAACACCTAAAATAAAATAAAATGCAATAAATAATAATAATAGCAATAACAAACTAAGCCTAGTTTAGTTTGGTGATGCATGCCTGTAATTCCAACACCTGGGAGGTAGAGGCAGTAGGATCACCAGGTCAAGATCATTCCCAGTTACATAGTAATTTCAAAGTCATCCTGGGCTATATATATGAGATCCTGTCTAGTAAATAAAACAAAAATTCCTAATTATAGCCCGGCGTGGTGGTGCACGCCCTTAATCTCAGCACTCCGAGACAGAGGTAGGAGGATCACCATGAGTTCGAGGCCACTTTGAGACTACATAGTGAATTCCAGGTCAGCCTGGACTAGAGTGAAACCCTACCTCGAAAAATAAAAATCCTAATTATGCAATTACTAAGTTATATGATAAACATATAGGTAAGTTTTTGTTTTTTGATTTTTTTCAATGTAGGGTCTCACTCTAGCCCAGGCTGACCTGGAATTCACTATGTAGTCACAGGGTAGCCTCGAACTCATGGTGATCTTCCTACCTCTGCCTCCTGAGTGCTGGGATTAAAGGTGTGTGCCACCACATAGGTGTTTTTATTTTGTTTTTGTTTTGTTTTGTTTTGTTTTGTTTTTTTAGTTAGAGTCAGAAAGAGTGAGAATGGGCATGCGATGGCCTCCAGCCACTGCAGATGAACTCCAGACACATGTGCCACCATGTGCATCTGGCTTACATGGGACCTGGAGAACTGAACCTGGGTCCTTAGGCTTTGCAGGCAAGCACCTTAACCATTAAGCCATCTCTCCAGTCCTTGGGTAAGGTTTTGATTCATATTACCAGATACTTTCTAGAAAATATGTATCCATACTAGACATGGTGGCTTACACCTGTAATCCCCACACTCAGGCAAGATGATAGCCACAAGTTAGAGGACACCATAGGCTACATAGTAAGTTTGAGGTCACTCACAATGAGACTATTTCAAACAAATAAAAAAAAAAAAAACAACAACAACAAAACAAGAATTGGGTTGGAGAGGTGGCTTAGTAGTTAAGGTGCTTGCCTGTGAAGCTTAAGACCCCATGTTTGACCCCCCAGGTCCCAAGTAAGCCAGATACACAAGGTGACACAAACACACACGCACACAAGATGGTGCACACGTCTGGAATTTAATTGCAGAGGCTAAAGATGCTGGTGCACCAATTCTTTATTTTTGTAATATTTTATTTTTATTTATTTATGTATTCAACAGAGAAAGACAGAGAGAGAATAGGCATTCCAGGGCCTCCAGCCACTGCAAACAAACTCCATATGTGTGTGTCCCCTTGTGCATCTGCCTAACATGGGTCCTGGGGAATCAAACCTGGGTCCTTTGGCTTTGCAGGCCAACGATTTATCTGCTAAGCCATCCCTCCAGCCCTGGTGCACCAATTCTGTCTCACTCGCTCTGCCTCTCTCTCTCAAATAAATAAATAAACAAACAAACAATTATGTGTCCATCTAAGTCCTCATCATAAAAGTACCAATCCAAGCCGGGCATGGTGGGGCACGCCTTTAATCCCAGCACTCTGGAAGCAAAGGTAGGAGGATCGCCATGAGTTTGAGGCCAGCCTTAGACTGCAGAGTGAATTCCAGGTCAGCCTGGCCAGAGTGAGACCCTACCTCAAAAAAACAAAAATAAATAAATAAATAAATAATAAAAGTACAAACCCAGTCCCAGCTCCTGACTTTGAGGATTCTGGTCTTTCATATTACTAATTATAGCGGAAATTAGATCTGTGATAAACTGAATTTATTTAAAAGAGAAATTGTGAAAATCTTTTTTTCTTTTTTTTTGGTTTTTCAAGGTAGGGTTTCACTCTATCCTGTGCTGACCTGGAATTCATTATGTAGTCACAGGTTGACCTGGAACTCACAGGGATCCTCTGACTTCTGCCTCCTGAATTCTGGGATTACAGGCACACGCCACCGTGCTGGGCATGAAAAGCCTTTTAAAAGGCATTTTTAGCTGGGTGTGGTGGCACATGCCTTTAATCCCAACACCCATTGAACTACAAAAATCTGGAATTTTCCACTGACTCAGGCAAGCCAATATTTGTCCTTTAGCTCACTGCTTAGGTTTGGGAAGAGACTATGAACCAAATTTCTCTGAATAAAGAGCCTGTGTTTTGACACAGACTAAAATTTGCATATCTTAAATAAATGATTAAAACAGCTTGGCCTAGTTGAAGCACAGTGTGATTTCACTCTTAAGGGACAGCTGGCTACAAGCCAACAGCTTCTAAAGCATAAGGAGGGGCTGGAGGGATGGATTAGCACTTAAAGTGCTTGCCTGAGAAGTCAAAGGACCCAGGTTCAATTCCTCAGTACTCACATAAGCCAGATACACAAAGTAGCACACGCATCTGGAGTTTATTTGCTGTGGCTGGAGTCCTTGGGGTGCCCATCCTCTCTCCCTCCCTCCCTCCCCTTTTCCTCTCTCCCTCTCCCTCCCCCCCCCTCGGATAATTAAATAAATAAAATATTTTTTAAAAGCATAAGGAATTCCTGTGAAGTGTCCTGTAGGAGGAAGGGTTAGTATGACGCCCCTCCCCTTTCTCCTCACGACAGGATCATGACATGTAGCCCAGGCTGGTCTCAAACTCAAGATCCCTAAACCTCCCAAGCGCTGGCATTAGACAATCACCACCAAGCCTGGCTTTGATCTGTCAATTCCAGTTCATTCCCCATGGTTGAACGTTATCAATATCTCCTTACCCTTCACTGTTCTGCTTTTATTTTGTTGTAAGTGACAGTTATGCAATTCACAAATGAGAATCGTTTGCATATTACAAATTAACTAATGAGGTCTGGGGACATAACTCCATTGTATATTGTTTGCCTAGCATATACGGGGATCCAGGTTCAACTTCCAGTAGTACCAGAAAAGCAAACATAGTCCTACCCATTAGACAGTAAGTCCTCAGTGCTTTACATCAGCAAGACACTACATGAGTAGCCACTTTATATGCATTATCTTATTTAACTCTCACAACAATCCTACTGGAGTCAATGGTAATTAGTATCCCCACTGGGCAAATGACAACATTGAGGTTAAGAGAGGTAAATGAAGTCTGGAGAGATGGCTCAATGGTTAAGGCACTTGCCTGCAAAGCCAATGGACCCATGTTTGATTCCCCAGGACCTATGTAAGCCAGATGCACAAGGTGGTACACGCATCTGGAGGTTGTTTGCAGTGGCTGAAGGCTATAGCATGCCCATTCTCCCCCTCTCTCTCTCTCATAAATAAAATATATATATATATATATATATATATATATATATTTATATTTATATTTATATTTATATTTATATTTATATTTATTTATTTATTTATTTAAAAAACAAGAGGAGCCAGGTGTGGTGGCCACGCCTTTAATCCCAGCACTCGGAAGGCAGGGGTACGAGGGTTGCCATGAGTTTGAGGTCACCCTGAGACTACATCGTGAATTCCAGGTCAGCCTAGGCTAGAGTGAGACCCTACCTTGAAAAACCAAAAAAAAAAAAAAAAGGAAGAATTCAGAGAGTAACAGCAACTGGGAGGAAGTTTCACTGCAGAGGTGAGTGTCTGCTTCTCAAGAGAGCCACATGCCTGGGGCTTTTTGGACAGCACATTTTATGGGCAAACTTTAATGCAGAGAGGGTTTTTCACGAGTAAAGGAGAGGCAAAGATTGAGTATTCCAGGAATGGATTAAGATTTTCCCACAATAGCATTTACTCACATTTTCCGTCCATAGATGGAACTTTCCAGGATGTGACCTGGCAGTCACGCACTGAAAGGCCCAAGAATTCAGAAGCTCAGAAATACTATCACACTCCAAGGGGAGCTTAAGCGGGCTCCCTGCATACCTCAAACTCCAGGCTTTACTCTCTGTTGGAAGCAAGTAAAGAATCCCTCTTCTCATTATATCAGAGCCCGCTCCTAATATAAAACTAGGTAAAAAGGGCATGAGATAGCCCTCAAGGATGGGAAATGAGTAATAAAGTGAACCACTTATTTGGTTTCTGTAAATAGCCTTACACTATAAGCCTTAATAGCCCACACTGTAAGCCTTAGTAGCTCACACCATAAGCTGTAGCAGCCTGCCTCAGACCACCAAGGTCATAGGAGGCTGATACCATACTCTGCTACCCCCACCTAAGGACCTGCGCAAATGCTGACCTCCAAGGTCATAGGAGACTGATACCGCACTCTGCTACCCCCACCCAAGGACCTGCGCAAATGCTGACCACCAAGGTCATAAAGTAATTGGCTTAGAAACTATGGGGTGGCACAAACTGACTGGCTAACAGCTTGCGGGCTCCTGATATTAAAAAATGATTGGTCTAATGCACAAGCTTTGTTAGAAACCCTATAAAAACTGTCCTGTTCCTGCATTCGGGGCTCTGCAGTCCTCTACCCCTGTGCGGTGTACGACTGTGGGCCCCAGCGCACTTGGAATAAAATCCTCTTGCAGTTTGCATCAAGACCACTTCTCGTGAGTGATTTGGGGTGTTGCCATATCCAGGCAGAGCGTGGGGGTCCCCCTCCCGGGATTCCTTCAATTGGGGGCTTGTTCGGGATGTGAAGGCCCCACACACACACCCGAGAACTGACTTGGAGGTACGGGGGGCCCCCTCTGGAGTGAGTGTGTGCCGGCCAGTGTTTTCGTTCTGAGTATCTGGTTTCTGGGACGTGCACTTTTGGTTTGGTTTGATTTGCAGCCGTCCTCTAGGGCCATAAAGGACCAGAGGACCATGATCAGCAGACGTGCTAGGAGGATCACAGGCTGCCACCCTGGGGGACGCCCTGGGAGGTGAGGAGAGCCAGGGACTTCTGGCAGTCTCCTACTGTTGGTCAGAGGACCGGGTACTGTTGTTAGAGTGGAAGCTTCCTCCTTTGTGGCCGTCCGATTCTTTTGCCTGCTTGTGGAAGATGCGGACGGGTCGCTGGTGTCTGGATTTGTTAGTCTCAGTTGTGTGTGTTGTTGTTGTTCTTTGTGTCTTTGTCTATAGTTCTAAAATGGGACAGATGGTGACAACGCCCCTTAGCTTGACTCTTGACCATTGGACTGAAGTTAAATCTAGGGCCCATAATTTGTCAGTTGAGGTTAGAAGGAGACCCTGCAAACGCTTTGTGCCTTTGAGTGGCCAACTTATGAGGTTGGATGGCCATCAGAAGGAACCTTTAATTCTAAGACTATTCTGGCTGTTAAAGATATTATTTTTCAGAATGGACCAGGCTCCCGTCCCAACCAAGAGGCTTATATCCTCACCTGGAAGGATTTGATGGACAAGCCCCTGCCGTGGGTCAGGCTGTGGCTGAATAAACCCAGGAACTCAAGTGCCAGAGTCCTGAATCTCAAAAATGCAAAAAAGCCCTCTCCTGAGGGAGCCAGACCTCCCCCTCGCATCTATCCTGAGATCAAAGAGCCTCCGGCTTGGCCAGAGACTCAGCCTGCCCCACCCCGCCTTACCTAATCCCGGGAGCTGAAAGAGGGCCTCTAGCCCCTCCCGAAACTCCGCCCTCCGCCCTTCCCAAGCCTTCGCCTCCCAACTTGCCCGGGCTTCCTCCTTCCACCCCTCCCGAGCCCCTGGAAATGGGAGGGCCGGCCGCAAGGACGCGGAGCCGGAGAGATGCTACCCCGGAGGGAGCAAATGGAATTGTAACACTGCCACTACGCGAAGCAGGTCCTCCCATGCTTGGGGGGCTAACTACAACCCCTCCAATATTGGCCTTTTTCCTCTGCAGATCTTTATAACTGGAAAGCTAACCACCCCCCTTTTTCAGAGGAACCCCAACGCCTCACGAGGCTGATGGAGTCTCTTATGTTTTCTCATCAGCCTACCTGGGTGCCTCCAGAAGGCCCACCAATTTGGCCAAGGTGAGAGAGGTGATGCAGGGGCCAACGGAGTCTCCCTCAGTGTTTCTTGAGAGGCTTATGGAAGCATTTAGGAGGTTCACACCCTTTAACCCCACCTCTGAGATTCAAAAAGGCTCAATAACATTAGCTTTCATAGGACAGTCAGCTCCTGATATCAGAAAGAAACTTCAGAGATTGGAGGGATTACAGGAAGCTGAGCTGCGTGATTTAGTAAAAGAGGCAGAAAAGGTATATTACAAAAGGGAGACAGAAGAGGAAAAGGAGCAGAGGAGAGAAAGAAAGAGAGAAGAACGTGAAGAGAGACGTGAGAAAGAGAGAGAAGAAAGGGAGGATAGGCGCAATAGACGACAAGAGAAAAATCTGACCAGGATCCTGGCCACAGTGGTAGAAAAAAAAGGAGAAAGGGAGAGAAATATTCGAAAGTTTAGGACAGGCCCTAGGCAGATAGGGAACCTGGGCAACAGGACCCAACTTGATAGAGATCAATGTGCCTGTTGCAAGGAGAAAGGGCACTGGGCAAGAGACTGCCCTAAGAAGAACAGCACCAGACCTAGGGTCCTAACCCTTGGAGAAGATGAAGACTAGGGAGGACGGGGCTCGGAGCCCCTCCCCAAGCCCAGGGTAACTCTGAAGGTGGAGGGGCAGGGTTTGCAACCCTAGCAGCCTCCCTCTATCCACTAACTAAAGAGAAAGGAAAATTCATTTGGACCTCTGAACACCAGGGGGCATTTGATGCCGTCAAGAAGGCACTATTAAGTGCGCCTGCCCTAGCCCTCCCTGATGTGACTAAACCATTCACCCTTTACGTAGATGAGCATAAGGGGATAGCCCGGGGAGTCCTAACCCAATCCTTAGGGCCATGGAGAAGACCCGTTGCCTACCTAGCAAAGAAACTTGACCCCATGGCTAAGTGATGACCTATATGTCTAAAAGCCATAGCGGCAGTGTCCACGTTGATCAAAGATGCTGATAAACTAACTCTAGGGCAGAGGATAACTGTCATTGCCCCCCATGCCCTGGAGAACATTATCCGGCAGCCCCCAGACCGATGGATGACTAACGCCCTTATGACTCACTACCAGAGCCTGCTCCTCACCGACAGGATAACGTTTGCCCCTCCTGCCATCCTCAACCCCGCTACCCTTCTGCCTGAAGAAACTGACGAGACAGTGACTCATGACTGTCATCAACTGCTGGTTGAGGAAACTGGGATCCGAAAGGATCTCACAGATGTCCCACTGACTGGAGGAACATTAACCTGGTTCACAGATGGGAGCAGTTACATTGTAGAAGGTAAGAGGATGGCTGGGGCGGCGATAGTAGACAGGACACGAACAGTCTGGGCCAGCAGTCTGCCAGAAGGAACTTCAGCACAGAAGGCTGAGCTCATGGCCCTCACACAGGCCTTACGACTAGCTAAAGGAAAGTCTGTGAATATCTGCACGGACAGCAGGTACGCTTTTGCTACTGCACACGTACACGGGGCCATCTACAAACAGAGAGGGCTACTTACTTCAGCAGGGAAAAAAATTAAAAACAAAGAAAAAATTCTAAGTTTGCTAGAAGCTCTACATCTACCCAAAAGACTGGCCATTATGCATTGCCCTGGCCACCAAAAAGCCAAAGATTTTATCTCCAAAGGAAACCAGATGGCTGACCAAGTGGCCAAGCAGGCTGCCCAGGGGGTCAACCTTCTGCCCATAATAAAAAAGCCAAAGAACCAAAAAAGTAAACAACGATATACCCCAGGTGACTGGCAAGAAGTTAGAAAGTTAGGCCAGTTCTCCAAAACTCCAGAGGGGGCCTGTTTTACCTCAGAGGGAAAAGAGATTCTACCTCAAGCAAAGGGACTAGAGTACGTTCAACAAATACACCACCTAACCTATCTGGGGGCCAAACATCTACAAAAACTGCTGCAGACATCTCCTTACCATATTCTGAGGTTGCCAGAGATAGCTGGTTCAGTAGTCAAGCATTGTGTACCTTGCCAGATGGTCAATGCTAATCCCTCAAGAATGCCTCCTGGGAAGAGGCTAAGGGGAGACAGCCCAGGTGCTCACTGGGAAGTGGACTTCCTTCACTGAGGTAAAACCAGCTAAGTATGGTAATAAGTATTTACTAGTTTTTGTAGACACTTTTTCAGGCTGGGTAGAGGCTTATCCTACCAAGAAAGAAACCTCAACCGTGGTGGCTAAGAAAATACTGGAAAAAATTTTCCCAAGATTTGGGATACCCAAGGTAATAGGATCAGACAATGGTCCAGCCTTTGTTGCCCAGGTAAGTCAGGGACTGGCCAAAATATTGGGGATTGATTGGAAATTACATTGTGCATACAGACCCCAAAGCTCAGGACAGGTAGAAAGGATGAATAGAACCATTAAAGAGACCCTCACCAAATTGACCGCAGAGACTGGCGCTAATGATTGGATAGCTCTCCTACCCTTTGTGCTCTTTAGGGTCAGAAACACACCCGGACAATTTGGACTGACCCCCTATGAATTGCTATACGGGGGGCCTCCTCCACTGGTAGAAATAACCTCTATACATGGTACTGATGTGCCGCTTTCCCAGCCTCTGTTCTCTAGGCTCAAGGCGCTCGAGTGGGTGAGACAACGAGCGTGGAAGCGACTCCGGGAGGCTTACTCAGGAGAAGGAGACTTACAGGTCCCACATCGCTTCCAGGTGGGAGATTCGGTCTATGTCAGACGCCACCGCGCAGGAAACCTTGAGACTCGGTGGAAGGGCCCCTACCTCGTCCTACTGACCACTCCAACAGCTGTGAAAGTTGAAGGAATACCTGCCTGGATCCATGCATCTCACGTCAAGCCTGCTCCGCCACCGGGCCCCAAATGGCAAGCCGAGAGAACAGACAATCCCCTTAAACTTAGGCTTCGCCGTGTGGCTTCTCCTTCTCCAGCTAGGTGATGCCTCCAATCCCCATGGCCCCCAAAAGCTGACTTGGCAAGTGCTTTCTCAAACGGGGGATATAATATGGACTGCAGCTAGGAAAGCGCCCCCCTGGACTTGGTGGCCTGTCCTGACCCCAGATATATGTGCCCTGGTAGCCGGGATAAAATTTTGGGATATCCCAGAGCTCACCCCGGAGGAGGTCTCTAGAGAAGTCCACTCTCATGTGGCTAAGCGGGCACTCACGCAAGGGGTCATCTCCCAAGGCCAATACATGGCAGACAACCCGGGGTGCAGCTCTGGGCCAGCCCAACGTAAGATGCAGCATACTCCATTTTATGTCTACCCCCGAACTTCTAAACGAAGTTGTGGAGGGATAAAACAGTTCTACTGTAAATACTGGGGTTGTGAAACTACAGGCAATACCTACTGGCACCCAGCTTCCTTCTGGGACCTGATTACTGTGCAGGAAGGATTAGATGGGAAAAAAGCAGTTCCTCTCAGCATCTCTTTCACCCCCCAAGGTCAAGAGTCCCAAGACTGGATAAAAGAAAAAACTTGGGGACTCAGGTTTTATATGACAGGATGGGATAAGGGCCTAACCTTTACTATACGACTTAAGATAGAGCCTCCCACCCCAAGACCAGTAGGACCTAATAAAGTTCTAGTAGAACAGGGATCCCCTAAAGTGGCATTACCCAAGCTCCCACCCACAGTGGCAGCCAAGACCCATCGCATAACGACTGCTAGAACCCCTTTGACTAGCCCACTCTCGGAAGCCCTACACGGGACAAGACAGAGGCTCTTTAACCTAATCCAAGGGGCCTTCCTTGCCATAAATGCCACCAACCCCAACATTACCTCTGCCTGCTGGCTTTGTTTATCCTCAGGACCACCCTACTATGAGGGGATGGCAACTATGGGAGAGTTTAATATGACTAAAGAACAAAATAGCCGGTGTTCATGGGGGACCAAAAACAAGTAGACTCTCCCCGAGGTCTCAGGAAGGGGGGCATATATAGGAAAGGCCCCCTGTCCCACCAACATCTTTGTAATGTTACTCTGACCTATAGTAAGACTTCAGACAACCAATATCTAGTGCCAGGGTATAACAGGTGGTGGGCATGTGATACTGGGCTAACTCCCTGTGTTTCTACTTCAGTTTTTAACCCATCCAAAAATTTCTGCATAATAGTCCAGCTTGTCCCCCAGGTTTACTACCATCCTGAAGAAGTAGTCATCGATGAATATGACTATCATCCCACCCGATCCAAAAGGGAGCCTGTAACCCTTACCCTAGCAGTCATACTTGGCTTAAGGATAGCCGCCGGTGTGAGGACGGGGACCACAGCCCTGGTCACGGGACCACAATTAGAAAGAGGGCTTGGTGAACTACATGCTGTCATAAATGAGGATGTCCAAGCTTTAGAGAAATCTGTTAGTAATCTAGAGGAGTCCCTGACCTCCTTATCTGAAGTGGTCCTACAAAACCGGAGGGGATTAGACCTACTGTTCCTAAAAGAAGGCAGATTATGTGCAGCCTTAAAGGAAGAATGTTGCTTCTATGTAGATCACTCAGGAGCTATCAGAGACTCCATGAGTAAACTCAGGGAAAGACTAAAAAAACGTCAAAGGGAGAGGGAAACTGAGCAAGGATGGTTTGAGGGATGGTTTAACAAGTCCTCCTGGATGACTACTCTGCTTTCCACCCTGATGGGACCCTTAATGGTTTTGCTCCTGATGCTTTCAGTTGGGCCTTGCATACTTAATAAGATTTTTACTTTTGTTAGAGAACGAGTGAGTGTGGTCCAGATCATGATGCTTAAACAACAATATAAGGGCCTTCAGGGAAGAGAGGAAGATTACATTTAGTCCTTCCAAATTCTAGGATTAGAACTATTAACAAGAGAAAAAGTGGGAAATGAAAGGCCCAAGAATTCAGAAGCTCAGAAATACTATCACACTCCAAGGGGAGCTTAAGCGGGCTCCCTGCATACCTCAAACTCCAGGCTTTACTCTCTGTTGGAAGCAAGTAAAGAATCCCTCTTCTCATTATATCAGAGCCTGCTCCTAATATAAAACTAGGTAAAAAGGGCATGAGATAGCCCTCAAGGATGGGAAATGAGTAATAAAGTGAACCACTTATTTGGTTTCTGTAAATAGCCTTACACTATAAGCCTTAATAGCCCACACTGTAAGCCTTAGTAGCTCACACCATAAGCTGTAGCAGTCTGCCTCAGACCACCAAGGTCATAGGAGGCTGATACCATACTCTGCTACCCCCACCTAAGGACCTGCGCAAATGCTGACCTCCAAGGTCATAAACTAATTGGCTTAGAAACTATGGGGTGGCACAAACTGACTGGCTAACAGCTTGCGGGCTCCTGATATTAAAAAATGATTGGTCTAATGCACAGGCTTTGTTAGAAACCCTATAAAAACTGTCCTGTTCCTGCATTCGGGGCTCTGCAGTCCTCTACCCCTGAGAGGTGTATGACTGTGGGCCCCAGCGTGCTTGGAATAAAATCCTCTTGCAGTTTGCATCAAGACCGCTTCTCGTGAGTGATTTGGGGTGTCGCCATATCCGGGCAGAGCATGGGGTCCCCCTCCTGAGATTCCTTCAGCACCTGCGGCCCCACACCCAGGAAGGTGGAGGACAAGGGTCAGACGTTCATAGCAAGTTTGAGGCCAGCTTGAAATATGTGAGATTTTGAAATAAATAAATAGTCATATGGTGTGTGTACATTTTTTGTTGTTGTTGTTGTTGTTTTCGAGGTAGGGTCTCACTCTGGCCCAGGCTGACCTGGAATTAACTATGGAGTCTCAGGGTGGCCTCGATCTCACAGCGATCCTCCTACCTCTGCCTCCCAAGTGCTGGGATTAAAGACATGTGCCATCACGCCCAGCTGCATTTTTTCTTTTTCAAGGTAAGATCTCACTCTAGCTCAGGCTGACCTGTAACTCACTTTGTAGCCCCAGGCTGGCCTTGAACTCACGGACATTGTTGCAGTATAAATCACCCAACTAAGAGCAGCTTGTGGGAAAAAGAGGTTTATTTTGGCTTAGAGGCTCAAGGGGAAGCTCCATGATGGCAGGGAACACGATGGCATGACAGAGAGTGGACATCACCCCCTGGCCCATATAACGTGGACAACAGGAACAGGAGAGTGTGCCAAACACTGGCATAGGGAAAGTGGCTATAACACCCATAAGCCCGCCCCCAACAATACACTCCCCCCAGGAGACGTTATTTCCCAAATCTCCATGAACTGGGAACCTAACATTCAGAACACCTAAGTTTATGGGGGGGACACCTGAATCAAACCTCCACAGACATCCTCTTACCTGAACCTCCCCAGTGCTGAGAAGAACGGTATGTATCATGACACCCAGATTAATAATCTTTTATATTTATTTATTTTTAGAGAGAGAAAGTGAGTGAGAGAGAGGGGGGAGAGAGAATGAGCACACTAAGGCCTCTAGCCACTGCAAACAAACTCCAAATGCATGCGCCACCATGTGCATCTGGTTTATGTGGGTTCTGGGGAATTGAACCTGGGTCCTTAGGCTTCGTAGGCAAGTACTTAACTATTAAGCCTTCTCTCCAGCCCAATAATTTTTTTGTTTTTTAAAAATATTTTATTTAGCCCAGCATGGTGACACACACCTTTAATCCCAGCACTTGGGAAGCAGAGGTAGGTGGATCGCCATGAGTTCAAGGCCACCTGAGACTACATAGTGAATCCCAGGTCAGCCTGGGCTAGAGTGAGACAACTACTTCGATAAATCAAAAAAATTATTTATTTATTTTTGTTGTTGTTTTTTAATTTTTTTGTTTATTTATATTTATTTATTTATTTGAGAGCAACAGGCAGAGAGAGAGAGAGGAGAGTGGGCACACCAGGGCTTCTAGCCATTGCAAACGAACTCCAGACACGCGCACCCTCTTGTGCATCTGGCTAATGTGGGTCCTGGGGAATTGAGCCTCAAACCGGGGTCCTTAGGCTTCACAGGCAAGCGCTTAACCGCTAAGCCATCTCTCCAGCCCTGTTGATTTTTAGATGTAGGGTCTCTAAACCAGGCTGATCTGGATGGAACTCACATTGTAGTTCCAGGCTGGCCTTAAATTCAAAGTGATCCTCCTACCTATGCTTCCCGAGTGATGGGATAAAAGCCATGTGCCACCATGTCCGGCTTAATAAATATTTTTATTATTTATTTATTTATTTATTGTTTTTTCGAGGTAGGGTCTCACTCTAGTCCAGGCTGACCTGGAATTCACTATGTAGTCTCAAGGTGGCCTCGAACTCACGGCAATCCTCCTACCTCTGTCTCCTGAGTGCTGGGATTAAAGGCATGCGCCACCATGCCCAGCCCAAACCAATAAATATTTTTAAAAAACAAACGAAGGACTGTGGAGCAGGCATTAGCTTTGGCTCATAAGCACTGCTAACTGCCGTGGTTCAGGGCATAACTGCTACAGAGCCCAACTCAAAAAAACAAGCAAAACAAGGGCTGGAGAGATGGTTAGCGGTAAAGTGCTTGCCTGTGAAGTCTGAGGACCTCGGTTCGAGGTTCAATTCCCTAAAACCCACATTAGCTAGATGCACAACAGGGTACACGCATCTGGAGTTCATGTGTAGTGGCTGGAAGCCCAGATGTGCCCATTCTCTCTCTCTCTCTGCCTCTTTCTCTCTCTGTCTGTCACTCTCAAATAAATAAATAAATAAAAATTTAAAAATTAAATAAAAGCAAAACAATATAGCCGTGCACTCTACTCTCCAGGCAGAGATGGCTGTTTCCCCATTTCAGGGGAATGGGAAAAATAAAAAATAAAAATAAATAAAAACAAGCAAAACAAAATAGCTGTGCACTCTACTCTCCAGTCAGAGAATGCTGTTTCCCCATCTCAAAGGAATGGGAAATTTCACCTTTTTTTTTTTTTTTTTTTTTAATTATTGGTCTGGATAGATGGTTTAGTGGTTAAGGTGCTTGCCTACAAAGCCATAGGACCCACAAGGTGACACATGCATCTGGAGCTGTTTGCATTAGCTAGAGATCCTGGCATTCTCTCTCTCTCTCTCTCTCTCCCTCTCCCTGTGTATAATTAAATAAAATTATTTATGTATTTGTAAGTGGGTGGGGGACAGAATGGGTACACCAGGGCCTTTAGCCACTGCAAAGAAACTCCAGATACATGGGCCACTTTGTGCATATGGCTTTATGGGGTTACCAGGGAAGTGAAACTGGGTCGTCAGGCTTTCCAGGCAAGTGCCTTAGCGGCTGAGCCATCTCTCCAGCCCACCTTGTTTATTATTTATGGCTCAGATTTTTTTTTTCTTTTGAGGTAGGGTTTTGCTCTAGCCCAAGCTGACCTGGAATTCACTATGTAGTGTCAGGGTGGCCTTGAACTCATGCCAATCCTCCTATCTCTGTCTCTCGAACGCTGAGACTAAAGGCATGCTCCATTACCCCTGGTGAGAAATCCTATTTTAAGCCGGGCGTGGTGGCGCATGCCTTTAATCCCAGCACTCGGGAGGCAGAGGTAGGAGGATTGCCATGAGTTCAGGGCCACCCTGAGACTACATAGTGAATTCCAGGTCAGTCTGGACCGGAGTGAGACCCTACCTCGAAAAACAACAACAAAAAAAGTGTTTCAGCCGGGCATGGTGGTGCACACCTTTAATCCCAATACTTGGGAAGCAGAGGTAGTAGGATCACCTTGAGTTCAAGGCCACTCTGAGACTACATAGTGAATTCCAGGTCAGCCTGGACTACAGTGAAACCCTACCTCAAATAAAAAAAAAAAAAAAGTTTCCACAGAGCCTCTTGTCCTGAGAGTTATCTTCAAATAACTCTCCCTCTCTCTCCTCCACAGTCCCACTGACACTGAAATGGGTCAGGGAGTGTTTGATGGAATCATAAAGCCTCTGCTTCTCTTTTCTTCCCTTCTTTTGTGACTACATGGGCCAAGTAAGACCGGATATCTCAGAGGTGTGCAGAGGCTCACATAGTCTATATAATCCATCACAGGTCCTAGCAAGTTGACATTCACATAAATTACACACTCACCAGCATTTGATTTGCTTGGTGTCTACCATGTGCCAAATACTATGTTGTGCCCTTTATGTAGATAATTTCACACAGTCCTGTTAATTCTTTGAAGTAAATACATAACCTCCACGTTTAATACACGAGGAATCTGCAACCGTCAGGTGTGCTAGCTCATTCCCCAAGGGCTAGGATTATAGGTGCGCACCACCCTGCCCAGCTCTAGGCTTAAGTGAAGCTTGGCCAGAGAGAGATTCTGTTGGTGACAGCGTCTGCCAACATCTCCAGCAGCCCTAAAACAACTGCATGCTCAGATTTTCTTGGGGGTGCTGCTGGGCTCCTTCCCGGGCAGGTAGGCAGTGCCGAGGGAAGGACCAGGCCTGCTTGTTCCTCCCTGGGGGTTGAGGGGATGATGAGCGTCAGACGACCCAGACCTCTCCTGGCCACCGGAGAAAAACCACACTGAGTCGGGAGTCTTTTCCATGCAGGAACTCGCAGAAACAACTCGCTTTATTGCTATGAGCAGTTGCCTATATCATGCTGGGGACGAAGGCGGGGATTTTAGGATGGGGGAAGAGGTAAGGGCCAATAGTAAACTGTGACTATTGAAATGGTAATTACAATTGCCACGTGGAGGTGGCAGGCCAGAAGCCATTAGGCGTCTTGCTGAGTCCTAGCTGGCCAGAGACAGGTCGCCAAACTGCAGCTAGACTCAGGAAGTCCCACTAGGCCTCATGCCTGGGCCACAGGGTGCTACAGTGGAACCAAGGGCCTCCACATAGTAACCTCTGCTCTGCTGCTGAGTGACACCCCTAGCCCTGGATGGCAGCAGGCAGTTTTGTGTGCGCATGTATTTATTTATTTTGCTCACAGTGCCTGTGCTTGGGTGCAGAGGCCAGAGGAGAACACCAGGGGTCCCACTCCTTGGCTCATCTGTGTGTCCCTGAGACAGTCTTTCACTGAACCTGCCATTTTCATGAGCCTTGGCAATTTTCTGGGCTCTGCTCCCCACAGGATTAGGGTCCTGGAAAATCAAACTCAGATGGTCTTGTTGGAAAATTCCCAGGGGCCAAAAACCTTGAGGTAGCCCTCCAAAGACCAAAGAAGCTTTGGCCCGGAACAGAGATTTTCTTTCCATTTTATAGTTTTCATAGCCAAGAGGAGGGGCAAGTGAACAAACAAGGTGTGACAATTTACGTGTCAATCATTTCTGTTGCCAGGCCACCCTAACAGTGAACTCCAGTTTACTTTATTTTAGACTGAAACTGTCTTTCCTTCCTTTGGATCCTTTCTAGACAATTCCTTTGTGGGATTCTTTCCATCTGCTTCACAAGGATACATTTTAGCTCCTCAGCAATTAGCCTACAGTAGCTCAGTGAATGGGTTTCACTGTTAGCTTCTTTTCTACCACAGCCTCACTCACGCCCTCCCGTTCTCGAGCTTGCCCAGGAAGCCCTCCTACCCACAAAATCTTCTCTCCAGCCCTGGGTTTGCTGTGTTTGTCACAAAGGGTCTTTCTATATAGCTCAGGCTGGTCTCAAACTTGTATCAATCTTCCTGTCTCAACCTCCCAAGTGCTTCGATTACAGGAATATGCCACCACGCCCAGATGGAATGGGAGGGTTTTGTTTGTTTTTAAGGCAAACTATAGCAATTGTTTGGTGAGACTATGTCATCCCCCTGGCTTGCAAACACCTTTGTTTTTATTTTGCCAAATTAACCCAGGCACCAACACCCACACTGCAGACAATCACCTGAGTGCATTAGTGACCCAGATATGACCAAGGGGACCTGCTAGGGAGAGTGAAGCTCCCAGGATCCCTCCTTTAACCAGACCCTGAAGGCCACAGCTCTTCACATTCTGCACGGCACAGACAAGGCCAGTAGATGGCGACATCTCACAACATGAGGACTAGCCCGGAGGACCCATGTCCTGGGGGTGCCTAGTCAGCCAGCTCAGGATCCCCTGGGCACTTGGAGATGGTGGAATGCTTTCACTGGCCATGTCTGCCTGAGGTGGGCCCACGGCTGTGCCCGGCAGCTTGTCTGGCATGTGAATTCTTGGGCCCCATCCCACAGAATCTGTAGGATGCACCGGCAATCTGTTTTATAGGCACTCTGGGTGATTCAGACGTGGATGGAAGGTTTAGAGGCATCTTTTCTTTTCAACTTCCTCATTCCAGGAATGGGGAAATTGAGACCAGATACAGGAAGTGACTTGTTACACCAGAAAGAACTCAGATTCTGGGTGTTCTCTCCACCTTAGCCTTGAACTAGCGTCTTTGCTTCTTCCTGTCCTCACACCCTCTGAGCGACATGAGAGAGTCAGGTGTTAGGGAACAGGTCACCTTTTTTTTTTTACTATAACAGGGGCTTCCTCCGGAGGCCACAGGTCTAGGATTTACTATTCTGGAAACGTCTGCTAGAGCTCATCCATTTCACCCCTGGCGTCCACAACTTCTGAGTCCACAGCAGACAGATGTAGGCTGCGTGTCCACCCCCATGTCCCCAGGCCCCTGTTCTTTTCCGTCGAGCCTCAGGCCCTCTGCCTCATTCCTCCGGGTTAATTCTTTGCTCTTGAGAGAGGAGCAAAAGCTGAAGCCACCACTTTGCCCCCTCCCAAAGGGTCTCATTATCAAAGAAAGCACCCCCACACCCCAGCATAGGGTTTGCAGGGAAGGGGCCGCGGGCCAGGCCTAGAGCGAGAAATTTCAGCCTCTATCTTGTCAACATGGTGGGCTGGATAATTCCCTATTGCTAGGCTGTTCTGCCAAATGTAGATTTAACAACATGCTTAACCTCTACCCACTAGATGTCAGTAGACTGCCCCTGCCAGGTGTGACAACCAAATGTCTTTAGGCATTGCTGAATGGTCTGGGTAGGGCTGCCAGAGAAAAAGACTTTCTTTGTTTAAAAAAAAAAAAAATAAAATATATATATATATATATATATATATATATATATATATATTTGACAGAAGAAAAAGAGAAAGAGAGAGGCAGAAAAGAAAGAGAGAGAATGGGTATGCCAGGACCTCTAGCTATCATAAACTCCAGACACAGGTTCCACTTTGTGTATCTGGCGTACATGGGTCCTAGGAAATCAAACCTGGGTCCTTTGGCTTTTCAGGCAAGTGCCTTAACCTCAGAGCCATTTCTCCAGCCCCTTCCTGGTTAACTTTCTTTTCTTTTCTTTTCTTTTCTTTTCTTTTCTTTTCTTTTCTTTTCTTTTCTTTTCTTTTCTTTTCTCTCTCTCTTTCTTTCTTTTTTTGTATAGTATGTATGTGGGATGGTGTGTGTGTGTGTGTTTGTGTGCATGCGCGTTCAGATGCATGCTCATTGTTAGGTCAGGACAAATGGAGTTACGGCAGGAGGGTGAAGTGAATCATCCACATTCCTCAAGAAATTGTCCAGCCATTATCCCTCCCCTGCCTCACAAGGCTCCAGGTCTAGATTTACTGCCCTCTTGTCTCTCACTGGGTCACTTCTGGTCTCACCCTATGGCTAATGTAAAGAACAGAGATTTACTGCCCCAACAAAGACATTCCTTCCCTTCCTCACCTTCCCCCAACTGAAGAGCCTATAAAGCCACTATCTGTAACCCCAAGCTGACTGCTCCACTCTTGAGAGTCAGTCCTGGCAGCTCGTGCCTTCCACCCCCAAATAAAAACTTCCATCTTTGCCTCAGAGTGGTCTCCGTGGTCCTTGGTCACTCCTGAACCTTACACTCATGAGGAAGCCAGAGGAAAATATCTAGTGTCTTCCTCTGTCACCCCATCCGTGTATTTCCTTGGGGGGGGGTCGCTTTTTGAAACTGGAGTTGCAGATTTTGCAAACTCTGGTGATTGTCCAGTCTGTTCTCCCCCGTGGGACCAAGGTTACAGGCATGCATGACCATGCCTGCATGTTTATGTGGATGCTAGGGAATCAAACTCATGAGGTCTCAGGCATTCTTTCTCAAGCTTTTAGGCTTGAACTGTTTCCTCACCCCCATAACTTTATATTTAAAATAAAAAGCTTTTATTTTGTTTTGTTTTGTTTTCAGTGCTGGAGATGAAACCCAGGGCCTCTCACCAGGAGCAAGCAGTACTCTGCCTCTGAGCTCCACCCCGGCCGTATCTACCTTATACGTGGATATGCCTATGTGGACTTTCACATGCTGAATCTGTACCTCTACCTTAAGGGCCAAATCTCCCTCTTAGAGAGCCAGGGCCCAGATCAACTCTCCTAAGGATATGAAGATCTTAGACCAGAAGGGAGAAACCCTTATCACATTCATCTTTGTACCTTTAGGACATGGAAGGGTCTAGTTAAGTATTTGATCTCATGCAGGCTGTAAAAATGCTTTGAACTGGGCTGGAGAGATTGCTTAGTGGTTAAGCGCTTGCCTGTGAAGCCTAAGAACCCCGGTTTGAGGCTCGGTTCCCCAGGTCCCACGTTAGCCAGATGCACAAGGGGGTGCACGCATCTGGAGTTCGTTTGCAGAGGCTGGAGGCCCTGGCGCGCCCATTCTCTCTCTCTACCTCTATCTGTCTTTCTCTCTGTGTCTGTCGCTCTCAAATAAATAAATAAAAATTAAAAAAAAAAAATGCTTTGAACTATATCAGGTGTCATTCCTGAGAATTTGCCAGAATTGGATATCAGAAACACAGTTCCTAACAAATATAAACTGAAAATAATGGTGTTTTATTTTATTTATATAATAAAAGATTTCATCTTTGCCCCAGAGTGGTTTGTATGGTCTTGGTCACTCCCAAACCTAACATCCACAGCCAACCTGAGTTTTCAGATAATGGGGTTTATAGGGCTTCTTCAGTTGGGGGAAGGTGAGGAAGGAAGAAGTTGAATAAAAAAGGTTTCTTTAGGAGAGGTCTAAGATAGTCAGGGTGTTTGATAAGAACAGTGACCAGGTGATTTACGAGATAAGGGAGCAGAAAACCATGACCTGGGAGTATTGTTAGGCAAGGAAGGGATAATGGCTGGGCAGTTTCTTGAGAATGTGATTAAGTGTTTGTTGCTATCCTCCTTCCTTGGTGACTCTGTTTTGGGATCCTGTCTCATCTAACACTGGGAAATTGAACCCTGGGCAGCAGGCTTTGTAAGCAAGTGACTTTAACCACTGAGACGTCTCTCCAGCACTTGGTTTTGTATTTTTTTGTTTGTTTGTTTTGTTGTTATTATTTATTTATTTATTTGAGGGAGGCAGACACAGAGAAATAGAAACAATGGCCATGCCAGGACCTTCAGCCACTGCAGACAAAATCCAGGTGCATGTGCCACCTTGTGCATCTGGCTTACGTGGGTCCTGGAGAGTTGAACTTGGGTCCTTTAGCTTTGCAGGCAAGTGCCTTAACCACTAAGCAATCTCTCCAGCCCTTTTTTTTTTTTTTTTTTTCAAGGTAGGGTTTCACTCTAGATCAGTAGTTTTGTTTTTTGGTGTTGATGATCAAAGAGTCTTAGGCATGTTAAACATACATTGTCATGTTAAACACATCTTACAGCACAGGATGGCCTGAACTCATGGAAATACTCCTGCCTCATCCTCCTGAGTACTGGGGTGTGAGTCAGGACATCCATCCCTCCATCCACATTAACTTTTTTTTGTTTGTTTGTTTTTCGAGGAAAGCTGAAGCCCAGGATGACCTGGAATTCACTATGGAGTCTCAGGGTGGCCTTGAACTCATGTGATCCTCCTACTTCTGCCTCCCAAGTGCTTGGATTAAAGGCATGCACCACCACACCCAGCTTTTTTTTTTTTTTTTTAAGGTAAGGTCTCACTCTAGCCCAGGCTGACCTAGAATCCACTATGTAGTCTTAGGGTGGCCTTGGACTAATGGTGGTCCTCCTAACTCTGCCTCCTGAGTGCTGGGATTAAAGGTATGTACCACCGGACCTGGCCACATTTAAATTATTTTTTTTTCATTTTTGGTTTTGGTTTTTCAAAATACGGTCTTACTCTAGCCCAGGCTGACCTGGAATTCACTATGTAGTTTCAGGGTGTCCTTGAACTCACAGTAATCCTCCTACCTCTCAAGTGCTGGGATTAAAGGCCACTATATCCAGCCACATTTAATTTTTTTAAATTTTATATTTTTATTGATAATGTCCATAATTGCAAACAATATCCCATGGTAATTCCCTCCCTCCCCCCACTTTCCCCTTTAAAATGCCACTCTCCATCATATCCCCTCCACCGCTCATTCAGTCTCTCTTTTATTTTGATGTCATGATCTTTTCCTCCTATTATGATGGTCTGGTGTAGGTAGTGTCAGGCACTGTGAGGTCATGGATATCCAGGCCATTTTGTGTCTGGAGGAGCACGGTGTAAGGAGTCCTACCCTTCCTTTGGCTCTTACATTCTTTCCGCCACCTCTTCCACAATGGACCCTGAGCCTTGGAAGGTTTGATAGAAATATTGCAGTGCTGAGCATTCCTCTGTCACTTCTCAGCACCATGGTGCCTTCTGAGTCAGCCCAAGGTCACTGCCATCTGAAAAGAGAAGCTTCTCTAACCAAAAGTGAGAGTAGCATTAATATATGGGTATGAACATTAAGAGAAGTGCTTCCTAGACAGTGAGCATAGTATATATATTTAGCCAGACACCAGCAGAAGTTACACCCCTTAGGACTCATGATTACCCCCGTTGTAGGTTTCTAGTATCAGAGATGTATTCCCTCCCAAGGAGCAGGCCTCCCATCAAATTAGAGGGCGGTTGGTTTCCCCCATAACAGACATGCCACTATTAAGCCTGTTGGCTCATTTGGCCTGTCTGGCCAAATATGAGGCTTTCAGTATCCACTGTTGAGTATCTTCACTGTGATTTCTTTCTCTCCCATTAAACTGCATGCAGTGTGGCTTTTCCAGCTTTCTGTCAGCTGGTCTACATGGAGGAGGTTTTCAGCTCAGCTCCAGCAGGATTTCTCAGTGACCTTGCAGCCCAAGTATGTGTAGTCTTCAGCAATAGGATCTTACCATCTATTCCTGGTGGGAAAGCAAGGCTTCAGCAATGGTCTATAATGTTTTGGGGATTTCAGGGAACTTCCTGGGCAACAACTCACTGGAAGGTATCTCATCCCTGGCACTGAAAATTTTCTAGTAACAATCTATGGCTTCCGAGTGTCCCATTGCTCCCAAAAAGGAGGTTTCCATGTGACTTATTTATATCCTCTTAGATTTTTGGAGCATGCCTTTTTTATTTTTATTTTTATTTTTGTTTTTTTGAGGTAGGGTCTCACTCTGGTCCAGGCTGACCTGGAATTAACTCCGTAGTCTCAGGGTGGCCTTGAACTCACGTCGATCCTCCTACCTCTGCCTCCCAAGTGCTGGGATTAAAGGCATGTGCCACCATGTCTGGCTCTTATTTTTATTTTTTTTATGAGGTAGGGTCTCTCTCTGGCTCAAGGTGACCTAGAATTAACTATGTAGTCTCAGGGTGGCCTCAAACTCACAGCAGTCCTCCTACCACTGCCTCCTGAGTGCTGGGATTAAAGGCGTGCGCCACCATGCCTGCGGCATGCTTCTTAGATTTTGATTAGCCCTCCTCTACCTTTAGTCAATCTCTTCCCCTGACCTTACTTAGGCCTTTTCATTCCCCATTAATCTGTTCTACTTATATATACACGATACCATCCTATTAAGTCCCCCCACTCCCTCCCTTTCTATTCCCTTTATATCTCCTTTCTAGTTTACTGGTCTCTGCTACTGAATTTTATTCCTACTCACATAGAAGTCCAATCATTCATAGCTAGGATCCACATATGAGAGAGAACATGTGACATTTGGCTTTTGGACCTGGGTTACCTCACTAAGTATAATACTTTCCAGATCCATCTATTTTTCTGCAAATTTCATAACTTCATTTTTCTTTACTGCTGGATAGAACTCCATTGTGTAAATATGCCACATTGTCATTATCCACTCATCAGTTAAGGGACATGTAGGCTGGTTCCATTCCCTATCTATTGTGAGTAGAGCAGCAATAAACATGGTTGAGCAAGTATCTCTAAGATAGTGAGACAAGTCCTTAGGATATATGCCTAGGAGTGCTATAGCTGGGTCACATGGTAGATCTATTTTTAGCTGTCTCAGGAACCTCCACACTGATTTCCACAATGGCTGGACCAGATTGCATTCCCACCAACAGTGTAGAAGGGTTCTTTTTTTTCCACATCCCTGCCAGCATTTATGATCATTTGTTTTCATGATGGTAGCCAATCTGACAGGAGTGAGATGGAAGTAGTTTTAATCTGTATTTCCCTGATGACTAGGAATATATAACATTTTTTTAGATGTTTATAGGCCATCTGTATTTCTTCTTTTGAGAACTCTCTATTTAGTTCCATAGCCCAATTTTACTTGGGTTTCTCGATTTCTTATTATTTAATTTTTTGAGTGCTTTGTATATACTAGATATTAATCTTCTATCAGATATACAGCTGGCAAAGATTCTGCAGGTTGCCTCTTTGCTCTATTCACAGTGTTCTTTGCTATAGAAAAGCTTTGTAGTTTCATGAGGTCCCAGTGGTTGATCTGTGGTTTTATTTCCTGAGCAATTGGGGTTATATTCAGAAAGTCTTTGCCTAATATGTTGAAGGGTTTCCCATACTTTTTCCTCTAGTTTCAGAGTTTCAGTTCTGATATTAAGGTCTTTAATCCATTTGGACTTAATCCTTGTGCATGGGGAGAGATAAGGATCTATTTTCATCCCTCTACAGATACACATCCAGTTTTTCCAGCACCATTTGCTGAAGAGTCTGTCTTTTCTTCAATGAGTATTTTTGGCATTTTTGTCGAAGATCAGGTAGCTATAGCTACCCTGGACTTACATCTGGGTCCTCTATTCTATTTCATTGGTATACATATCTGCTTTTGTGCCAGTACAATGCTGTTTTTGTTACTATGGTTCTGTAATATAGGTTAAAATCAGGTATGGTGATACCACCAGCCTTATTTTTGTTGTTCAAAATTGTGTTAGAGGGCTGAAGCAATGGCTTAATGGTTAAGCACTTGCCTGTGAAGCCTATGGACCCCAGTTCAAGGCTTGACTCCCCAGGACCCATGTTAGCCAGAGGCACAAGGGGGCACATGCATCTGGAGTTCATTTGTAGTGGCTGGAAGCCCTGGTGCGCCCATTCTCTCTCTCTCTCTGCCTCTTTCTCTCTCTGTCTGTCACTCTCAAATAAATAAATAAAAATTAACAAACAAAAAATTTTTTTAAATTTGTTTTAGATATTCAAGGTTTTTGTGTTTCCAAATTAATTTTTGGATTTTTTTTTCTATTTCTGTGAAGAATGCCATTGGTATTTGTGTAGATTGCTTTTAGTAAGATTGTCATTTTCACAATATTGATTCTTCCAATTCAATAACAAGGGATAGCTTTCCATTTCCTAGTGTCTTCTGCAATTTCTTTCCTTCTTTTTTTTGAGGTAGATTTTCACTTTAGCCCAGGCTGACCTGGAATTCACTATGTAATCTGCATCTTGGATTAATTTAATGCTTGGATTTTCTAGTTAGCTGCAGTATTATTAGATGTATCAATCAATCTGATATTATATATCTTCAGGGTAGGAGCTTCAGGCACTAGGTGTGGCTCTCAAGACTCTCAGAGTTTCTACAAAAGTGACCCTAGGTGTTGGGTTTGCCTGATATGAAAGTATTCAAGTAGGCTGAGTGGACAAAATATAGGCATATTCTAAAATCTAACTAAACAATGTACACTTTCAATGAAAAGCAGCACAGAGTATTTATGCAAGAGCAGGTATTGTGACAACCAGAACCTCTACCAAAGTCACAGTCCCTAGGGATGTATGCTGCTCCACACTGTTAATCCTGTCAACTGGGAGGCTAAGATTTCTGGTTTGTAGAGGGTTCCAAGTCAGCTTGTGACCAAGTGAGACCCCTTCACTAATGAACAACAGAAGAGGAAACAAAGGCACTATAAATCAGGAAGTAACAAATGCCAATCCCAAAATATAGCTTATTTAAGAATGACAAATCCAGCCAGGTGTGGTGGTGCACGCCTTTAATCCCAGCACTTGGGAGGCAGATGTAGGAGGATCGCCGTGAGTTCAAGGCTGCCCTGAGACCACATAGTGAATTCCAGGTCAGTCTGTACTAGTAGTGAGACACTACCTCGAAAAACCAAAAAAAAAAAAAAAAGAAAAGGAATGGCAAATCCGACCATCCTTCAGATTTAACATATAATTTACCCTGACATGGAAGGTGCAATTAGCACTTCTGATTCAAGCCTATATGCCAGGCTTATTTGGCAGGTACTGATCTGGTGTAATCCCAGTCACTTTTGGGGATGGCTTCAGTCTCAGTTATGCCGTGTGCCCACTTGGGTCCCTCTTTGCTGCGTTGTGGGCTCAGGTAGGCTGGCTGGGTTGGTGGGTCACTGCCCTGATCACCTGTGCTGTGTGCTGTGTCGGTGAGCTCCCTTCCCCAGGTCTCTGGTGCTTGCGCTGGTGGTGGGGGAGGGGAGGCTGTGGATGGTGGCTGCAGTTCTCCCGCTGGTCCTCACTATCCTCTTCCTCAGTAGCCACTCTGTTGGTCCCTGCTGTCCACTCTTCATGTTTCCTGAGTTTGCAAGGAGGCTGGTGTGAGTGGCGGATTCCCTCACCTGGCTTTTTCTGCAGCTCAGGCTGAGCCTTGCAGCCGTAGCCATGTGGACCTGGTGCTGGAGCTGCTCTTGCCTGCTTCTGTGGGCTCTAGACACTCTGGATCTCTCCTCCTTCTCTTCTGCAGTTGATGATTTCTTATACACCTCACTTTTTAGTAGAAAAATATATTTTGCTGGGTTGTTTTGGCTTTTTCTCCCCTAGGCTGCTTTGGCGTGGTTCCTACGCTGCCATCTTAACCAGAAGTCCCCGTGTTTGCTGTAACTTTTTTTTTATTTAATAATTTTTTAATTTAATTTATTTATTTGCAAGCAGGGGTGGGGGAGACAAACAGGGAGATAATGGGTGTGCCACTAGCCACTGCAAATGAAATCCAGACGCATGCTTTCCCTTGTGCATCTGGCTTACATGGGTACTGGGGAATCAAACCTAGGTCCTTTGGCTTCACAGGCAAGCACCTTAACTGTTAAGCCATCTCTCCGGCCCACATTAAATTTTTTTTAATTAGCACACAAATTAATGGGTCCCCCCTCTGGCTAATTCCCTTTCCGTCCCCAGCTAGTGCCCCTTTCTGCTTTCATGTCGCATGTGTTCTTTTGCCATTCCCTTGCCCCTGTAGTCTTTAAGAATTTGATGTTAAAAAAAAAAAAAAAAAAGCTGGAGCCAGGCGTGGTGGCGCACGCCTTTAATCCCAGCACTCGGGAGGCAGAGGTAGGAGGATCGCCGTGAGTCTGGGGCCACCCTGAGACTCCATAGTGAATTCCAGGTCAGTCTGGGCCAGAGTGAAACCCTACCTCGAAAAACCAAAAAAAAAAAAAAAAAAAAAAAGCTGGAGAGATGGTTAAGGACTCCAGTTCAATTCCTCAGGACCCATGTAAGCCAGATGCACAAGGGGGTGCATGCATCTGGAGTTTGTTTTCAGTGGCTAAAGGCCCTGGCAGACCCATTCTCTCTCTCTCTCTCCCTCTCTCTCTCTCTCTCTCTCTCCCTCTCTCTCTCTCTCTCTCTCTTTCTCTCTTTCTCTCTCTCTCTGTCAAGTAAGTAAATAAATAAAAATGAAAAAAAAAGGAATTTGATGTTGTTTCTGGTACATAAAAATTGGGATTTTTCTTATCTCTTGGAAATTGTGACACATCTTCAAACTGGCTATGCGCTTCTCATTGGAGGAGCTCTTCCAGATCTGAGAAGTGCCTGTTGCCTTTGGCATGAGTCCTGTGTTGTTACCCTTCTCCCCACAGTCCACACCACTCTCAATCAGCACCCATCATTCTGCCTGTCACCTCTGTAAGGTGACGCATTTTGTGGATGAAGAAACTAAACATTAAGGAGGTGATGTAAATAGCTCAACATCATACATTTAGGCTGGATTAGAACCCAAGTCCCTGGACTCCAGGGTCTAGGCCTATGCCCCACGGTGGCCACAGTTCATAGTAAAAGACAACGGAACTGCAGGACAAGAAGGATGTGGCACTGGGGACCCAGAGGGGAAGTGGTGACAAGGACGGAAGGCCAGACCTCCTCACATGCACTCATCTGTGAAAGTGCAAACGCTACGGCAACCTGGCAGGTCCCAGCGCACAGGGCCTTGGAGGGGAGCCCAGGTCAGGCGGCGAGCGCAAGACAAGGTGTCCGCACGTTTGTTCCGGGGAGCCAGTCCCTGCAAACAACTGTGAGTAGCTTGTTTTGTTGTTCTATTTCAGGTTCATCATTCCAGGAAGCCTGTGTTCTTACCTTGTTCCTTCCCAGCAAGGACTGGAAGAAGTAGGGATGGTGAGACCGTCTGGGGCAGGAGAGCTCAGGACGCCTGTGGTTTTGGATCATGGGTCATAGGAATGCTCAGAGCTGGCGGTGTCCTCTGACATAGGACTTGTCTTCTATTTCATCACCTCCATAACATGCCACTTTGCCTGGGGTGGGGTGGGTCTGTTTCCATTCACCTGGATAGAGAGGGCACGACAGATCAAAGAAATAACTTCCAGGTCAGCTTGGTGAACTGATCAGTGAATTGGGATACTTATAGGAGAATGGACAGAGGCGACTCCAGAAAGCTCTATCACTGGCATTCCCATTCCTATTCAACCTTCCAGTGTGTGTGTGCATGCGGGTGTGTGTGTGTGTGTAATATACTCTAGCTCCTCCCAAGACCACATGCAACTGGGCAGGATGACATGTAGATGACATGTAGCTGATGTGGGGGGTGAGGTGAGAGAGAGGAATAGAGAGGCCGGAATCTCAGGTGACAATCTAATGCCCCCCTCCTTCAACAAGAGAATGTTAATCTCCATCTTTTGATCTTGTGTAGGTAATCACAGTTGTCCCAATTTCAAGAGAGCAAAACAGGGCTGGAGAGATGGCTTAGCAGTTAAAGGCACTTGCCTGCAAAGCCAAAGGACCCAGGTTTGATTCTCCAGTTTCCATGTAAGCCAGGTGCACAAGGTAGTGCATGCATCTGGACTTCATTTTCAGGGGCTAGAGGTTCTGGTGCTCGCTCTCTCTCTCTCTCCCCTGTCTCTAATAAGTGAAATAAAATAAAATATCACGTCCAGAGGAGAGAATTCCACAACACACACACACACACACACACACACACACGACTTCACTGTGAGCTGGGCTGTGCTGTAACAGTCATTGGGGATTTCATTTACTTAATGCTCACAACTCAAATACTCCGTCTCTATAGTAAGAGCTCTCATATTGCTTGCTTTACAGGGGAGGGGGTGTGACTTTCCTGAAGCCTTGTGGGCATCACTCCAATGCTACCTTTTTTTTTTTTTTTCCAGGTAGGGTCTCACTCTAGCCCAGGCTGACCTGGAATTCACTATGGAGTCTCAGGGTGGCCTCGAGCTCACAGTGATCCTCCTACCTCTGCCTCCCAAGTGCTGGAATTAAAGGCATGCGCCACCATGCCTGGCTAAATGTTGTCTTGAGCACAGGCACCTGACTTTCCAGCTCACCTTTTTTTTTCCCAATAAAAAGAAATTACTTTCTATTTTTTTTTCTTACTTGCATGGTGTGTGTGTGTGTGTGTGTGTGTGTGTGTGTGTGTGTGTATGTGTGTGTGTGTGTGTGTGTGTGTGTAAACATTCCAGAGCCTTCTGCCACTGCAAACAAACACCAGTGCTTGAGTCACTTTTTTTTTTTTTTGAGGTAGGCCTTGCTCTAGCCCAGGCTGACCTGGAATGCACTATGTAATCTCAGGCTGGCCTTGAACTCATAGTGATTCTCCTACCTCAGCCTTTCTAGTACTAGGATTAAAGGCATGTGCCACCATGCCCAGACTTGAGACACTTGCTTGTTTGTTTGTCTGTTTGTTTGTTTGTTTGTTTGAGGTAGAGTCTCCTCTAGCTTTGGCTGACCTGGAACTCACTCTGTAGTTCCAGGCTGGCCTCAAACTCACAGCGATCCTCCTCCCTCAGTCTTCCTGCCGCTGGCATTGAAGGTGTGCGCCACCACGCCCGGCTTTTGTGTCATTTTTTGCATGTGGCTTTATGTGGGTGGCGTGGGAACTGAACTGTGCCTGGCAGGCTTTGTAAGCAAGCACCTTTAACCACTAAGCCATCTTCCCAGAACTCCCCGCCTGCCGTCCCTCCTCCACCACCACTCCAGCCCATCTTTTGACCTCCTGGCTACCCTGTCTTACCAGACACAGGCTTTCATCACAGGAGGGGGGGTAGAAGAGGTCCTCCAAACACTAGACGGAGAATCGAGATATGACGAGACAATGGGCTGCCAGGTAGTAGGAGAGGCACACTGGACCCAGGAGCCAGAGCTCTCTCCTGTGCAGGTTAAGCTCAGGGAAGAGTGGTGTTGAAGTGTGGGCCCTGGGGTCAGGGCCCATGTTGAACCCTAACTAACCCTCTATGGCCTTTGACAAGTAATTCCACTTCTTTCCTGCTTAGTTCTCCCTTCTGGGCACCAGCCTGAGAACATCACCCTCAGGCTATGGTAGGGCTTAGCTAGGTGACGCTGGGCACTTGTACTGGCCTCAGTGAATGGCTGTGACAGAGATCTTGACCTTCACTCTCCCCGCCCCACGTTTTTTTGTTGTTGTTGTTTGTTTGTTTTGAGGTAGGGTCTCACTCTAGCCCAGGCTGACTGACCTGGAATTCACTATGTAGTCTCAGGTTGGCCTCAAACTAACCACAATCCTCCTATTTCCGCCTCCCAAGAGCTGGGATCAAAGGTGTACACCACCACCACTCCCAGCCTCCTTATTTAACATTTTTTAATTATTTATTTGTTTATTTGAGAGCGACAGACACAGAGAGAAAGACAGATAGAGGAAGAGAGAGAGAATGGGCACGCCAGGGCTTCCAGCCTCTGCAAACGAACTCCAGACGCGTGCGCCCCCTTGTGCATCTCAGCCTCCTTATTTAAAAAAAAAAAAAAAGTATTTTCACTTGTATGTGTGCACGTGTGTCTCTTGCTGCTACAAACAACTCCAGACACCTAGGCCACCTTGCATCCAGATTTGCATGGGATTTACATGGGTACTGGGGAATTAAACCTAGGCCAATAGATTTTGCAAGCAAGTACCTCTAACCACTGAGCCTTCTCCCCAGCTTCTTCACCCCTTTTGTTCTTGCTGTGGGCTAGCAATTAGAAAGTGGATCCCTGGCTGTTTTCCCCTAGAATAGGTCTTGAAAGCCAGAACTGGAGTAGAGGAAGGACAAGTGAGGGATTCAGGGAACTGGGAGAGGCTCCAGTTTTGTTTTGGTTTTTTTTTTTCTTAATTATTTTATTTTATTTTATTTTATTTTATTTTATTTATTTGAGAGCGACAGACATAGAGAGAAAGACAGATAGAGGGAGAAAGAGAGAATGGGCGCGCCAGGGCTTCCAGCCACTGCAAACGAACTCCAGACGTGTGTACCCCCTTGTGCATCTGGCTAACGTGGGACTTGGGGAACCGAGCCTCGAACCGGGGTCCTTAGGCTTCACAGGCAAGCGCTTAACCACTAAGCCATCTCTCCAGCCCTTTTCTCAATTTTTATTAACATTCTCTATGATTATAAAAAATATCCCATGGTAATACCCTCCCTCCCCCAACTTTCCCCTTGGAAATTCCATTCTCCATCACATCCCCTCCCCATCTCAATCAGTCTTTCTTTTATTTTGATGTCATGATCTTCTCCTCCTCTTATGATGGTCTTGTGCAGTTTTTGTAATATCAAAAAATATTTTAATTTATTTGAGAGGAGAGAGAGTCAGAAAGAGAGGATGGACATGCCACTGCAAATGAACTATAGACACATGTGCCACCTTGTGATCTGGCTTACTTAGGTACTGGGGAATCAAACTCGGGTTGTTAGGCTTTGCAGGCAAGCACCTTAACTGCTGAGCCATCTCTCCAGACCAAGACATCAGTTTGTAAGCACTGTGGTACAGAGGAGATGGCTCCCCAGGTCATCCAGAATCTCAGCCTGGCTCTCCACCCATGAGGCCTTCTTACCTTTTGGTCAGTTACAGCTGGCAAAATAGTGGCCTGCTTTGGCCCAGCAAAGCCCATTCTCTCCCCTTCCCTCCTCACTTTTTTTATTTTGTTGTTATTCTTTGAGGTAGGGTCTCACTCTAGCCCAGGCTGACCTGGAATTCACTATGTAGTCTCAGGGTGGCCTTGAACTCACAGTCATCCTCCTACCTCTGCCTCCCAAGTGCTGGGGCATGCGCCACCACCTTGGGCCCCTCCTCATCTTTCTGCTCTGGTTCCTTGTGCTGTATGCCCTCGGCTGCAGAAACCCTTCATTCCGGTGGAACCTCATTCAGGAGGACTCTGAGCCTTCATCCTACTAATCAGTGGAAACCGGGACTCGGCATAGCTTCCTTCTTCCCCTCCGTGCTTCCAGCATCCAGCCCTGACCTGCATCATATACAGAGCCCCACACTGAGAGTAGCCCCTGGCCTTTGGAATAGCCTGGCTCCCTTCAAACGGTGCCCCCTGTCCTAATATGTGTAATGTAATCCCCGCAAGTTAAGCCTTGCCACTTCCCCTGCATACCCAGTCTCTCCTCCGTTCCCTGCCCACGTGGGCACCCAGCCTCACGGGGCGCAGGTTCTCATGAAGGACAGGAAGGAGGGGTGTGTTCAAGCGGCTTCTGCTTTTCCCCCAAGGCTTCCAAAAGTCCCCGAGGCACAGAGGACATCTGAAGGGGCACAGGCAGCCCGATCTTGCAGATAAGGAACCCACGGCTCAACAGTAGAGACTTATACAGCGTCACACAGCCACGGCAGAGGGGAGCCAGGGGCAGATCCATAGGTTTCAGGAGCTTGCCCTGCCATCAACAAATCACATGGAAGAAGTCAGTCACCCTCCTTGATGAGTCATGTGACCTGGGGCTAGTTGCATCACATTCTGAACCTGTGTCTGCTTCTGTAAATGAAGTCGTGATGGGATTCCCAGTCTGCCTCGGACAGCTGCCTGCAATTCCCTTAAACCCATAGATGGGGCATTGACTCCATGTTGACGCTCTGTAACCGCCCCAGCTCAGTGTTCACAGCAGCCGATCACTGTCCACACCTGCAAGGGGCAAAACTGAAGCTCACCCAGGCTTAGAAACCACCCAAGGTCACAGAGCATGGCAAAGCTGCTGCTGACACTCAGGCTTCCTGGGTGCCATTTCCAGCCCCACTTGAAGAGGGTGTGATGGTGCACACCTGTAATCCCAGAAGTCAGGAAGCAGAGGCAGGGGTCAGATGTTCAAGGTCTTTCCGGGCTACATCGTTCAAGGCCAGCCTGGGCTACGTGAGACCCTGACTCAAACAAACAGCCAGGTGCTGGAGAAATGGCTCTGTGGTTAAGGCGCTTGCCTGCTATGTCTAACAACCCAGGTTTGATCCCTCAGTACCCATGTTAAGCCAGATACACAGTGGCACATGTGTCTGGAGTTCGTTTGTAGCAGCCAGAAGCTCTGGTGTGCCCATTCTCTCTCTCCCTGCTTGCAAATAAATAAATACTGAAAAATAGAGCTGGGCATGGTGGCTCACTCTTTTAATCCATCCCAGCACTCGGAGGCAGAGGTAGAAGGATCACCACGAGTTCCAGTGACAAAAAACAAACACAAAAAAAACCAAAAAACAAAACAAAAAAAAAAACAGGAGAGAATGCTTGGCAGTTAAGGTGCTTGCCAGCAAAGTCTAACGATTTGGGTTGATTTCCCAGTACCCACGTAAAGCCAAATACACAAAGTGGTGCGTGCATCTAGAGTTCATCTGCAGTAGCTAGAGGCCCTAGTGTGCCCATTCTTTCTGTCTGTATCTCTTAAAAAAAAGGGGGAGGGGGGCTAGAGATATGGCCTAGTGGTTAAGGCACTTGCCTGCTAAGTGTAAGGACCCAGGTTTGATTCCCCAGTACCCACATAAGTCAGATGCACAAGGTGGTGCATGCATCTGGGTTCATTTGTGGTGGCTAGTGGCCTGGCATTCCCATTCTCTCTATCTGCCTCTTTCTCTCTCAAATAAATGAATAGTGAAATAAATGGGGCTGGAGAGATGGCTTAGCTGTTAAGCACTTGCCTGTGAAGCCTAAGGATCCTGGTTCAAGGCTTGATTTCCCAGGACCCATGTAAGCCAGATGCACAAGGTGGAGCATGCGTCTGGAGTTTGTTTGCAGTGGCTGGAGGCCCTGGCACACCCATTCTGTCTCTACCTCTTCCTCTCTGTGTCTTTCTGTCTCTCAGATAAATAAATAAAAATAAAAAATAAATTTTCAAAAAAAGAAAAAAAGTTAAAGGAGCTTTCTTGCAAAGCCTGACAGCCTGGATTTGATTCCCCAGTACCCACGCAAAGCCAACGTACAAAGTGGCACATGCATCCCCCCTCTCTGTTTGCAGATAAATAAAATATTTAAGATCAAGCAAACAAACAAAACCCCCAGACTAATGGAGAGAGGGAGGGGATATGATGGAGAGCAGAATTGTAAGGGGAAAGTGAGGGAGAGGAGGGAAATATCATGTTTTATTATTTTTAAGTGTAGAATTTGTCAATTAAAAAAATAGGGGTGCAGAGATGGCTTACCGGTTAAGGTGCTTGCCTGCAAAGCCTAAGAATTCAGGTTCGATTACCCAGTACCCAAGTAAGCCAGATGCACAAGGTGGCACATGCATCGTTTCCAAGTGGCTAGAGGCCCTAGGGTGCCCATGCACTCTCTTGCTCTCTGTCTGCCTCTCTGTCTCTCTAACTCTCTCTCAAATATACAGACACACACACGGAGTATGTTTTATGAATGTGGCTGGCTTCAGCCCCCTTCGCAAACTAGAAAATGGAATTCATGAGTCATTTTGTCTTGTTGGCTCTATGCCAGGCTCTGAGGTCCGCCCTGGTCCCAGGGACTCCTCTTCCACGCTTATCTCTGACAGAACTTCCCTCACCGGCATTATCTTATGTCATCATGGTCCTGTGAAAACCTTTCTTCTGGTCCCAAGATAGAAAAGAGGAAACCGAGGTCTAGAAAGTGGCTGCCTCTCCAAGGCCGCAGAGCTGGAGGGCAGCGGGAGCCCCGGCGGAACCCCCGCCCTTGGCCTGCACCTTTGCTGCTGGGAGTGGGGGCCTTCCAACATCTGCCCCCCAACCCCTTCACCAGCAGAGCCCGGGAGAGGAGAAAGCTGTCCCCGCTTCCTCCGTCTCTTGGAGAGAAAAAGGGTCCACAAAGCCTGTCTGCTCCCAAGTGCCAAAGGCCCCAGATGCCAATGAGAAAGGACGGACAGGGCAGGAAGGTGGGGTAGATGGGAGCAGGCAGCCCACCCTGGGTTGGGATGGCATAGAGGAGCATTTTGGGGAGACATTGCACAGAAGTGGTTTGAATGTCCTCTGAGCTTCATGGCTCCGCCTCTCCCTCCCAAAGCCCCGAGGGGAGGCCTTGGAGCCGCAAGCCTCTCCCAGAAACTCCTGTTGCCCTTCTTTGGGTGGTTCCCCGGTCTCCCTGGGGATTGCGGCCACCCTATGGTTCCTCTTTGAGAATCACAGCTTCTGGAGTTCAGTTGCAATGGCTAGAGGCCCTGGCATACCAACATGCCAATTCTCTGTCTCTGTCTCTCTCCCTTAACATATATATTTGCCACTGTGGTGGCGCACGCCTTTAATCCCAGCACTCAGGAGGCAGAGGTGGGAGGCTTGCCATGAGTTCAAGGCCACCCTGAGACTACAGAGTGAATTCCAGGACAGCCTGGACCAGAGTGAAACCCTACCTCAAAAAAAATCAAACCAAAACAAAACCCTACCTTGAAAAACCAAAAATCAGAGCTGGAGAGATGGCTAGTGGTTAAGGCCTTTGCCTGTAAAGCCAAAGGACCCAGGTTTGATTCCCCAGGACCCATATAAATCAGATGCACAAGGTGGTACATGCATCTGGAGTTTGTTTACAGTGGCTGAAGGCCCTGGTGAGCCCATTCTCTCTGACTCTTTCTCTCTCTCTGAAATAAAATAAATATTTTTAATTAATTAATTAATATTATTTTTATTTTTATTTTATTTATTTTTGTTTTTATTTTTTGTTGTTTTTGCTTCTTTGAGGTAGGGTCTCACTCTAGCTCAGGCTGACCTGGAATTCACTCTGTATTCTCAGGGTGGCCTCGAACTCATAGCAATCCTCCTACCTCTGCTTCCCAAGTGCTGGGATTAAAGGCACGCACCACCACTCCTGGCAATAAAATAACTTTAAAAAAAAGAAAAAACGGCCAGGTGTGGTGTCCAGAATGAGACCCTACCTGGGATGAAAAAAAAAAAAAAAAAGGAATCAGTGCAGTTAAATCAAAAGCAAAACATTAGAACTCACAGGAAGGAACAATAGCTGAACCAGAAACCAGCCCTGGATGGCCCAGAGCTGCAGAGCTGCATGGCATTTGGCCCTGTGCTTGCAGGCAGAAGCACTAAATTAATCTAAGCATTTCTAAGGCCAGTGCAGGAGGGCTGTGAGTTCAAGACCAACCTGAACTATATAGCCAGACTGTATCAGAAAACAAAAACAACAACAAAAAAAAAAGGTTGGAGAGATGGCTTAGTGGTTAAGACTCTTGCCTGTGAAGCCTAAGGCCCAGATTCAATTCTCCAGGTCCCGTGTAAGCCAGATGCACCAGGTGACGCATGCATCTAGAGTTTGTTTGCAGTGGCTGGAGGCCCTGGCAAGCTCTCTCTCTCTCTCTCTCTCTTTCTCTCTCTGTCTCTTTCTCTTTCCCCCTACCTCTGTCTCCAATAAAGATAAAATAAACAAAAAAGAGGGGCTGAAGAGATGCCTCAGCTGTTAAAGTGCTTGCCTACAAAGCCTAACAACCCAGGTTCGATTCCCCAGTGCCCATATAAAGTCAGATGTGCAAAGTGGTACATGCATCTGGAGTTCATTTGCAGTGGCTAGAGGTCCTGACATGCCCATTCTTTCTGTCTGCCTCTCTTCTCTCTATTTCTCTGCTTGCAAATAAATAAATAATTTTTAAAGAAAGAACAAGATCCAGGGGCTGGAGAGATGGCTTAGCAGTTAAGGCACTAGCCTGCAAAGCCAAAGGACCTAGGTTTGATTTCCTAAACCAGATGCACAAGATGGTGCATGCATCTGGATTTCATTTGGTTTGCAGTGGCTGGAGGCCCTGGCTCACCCATTCTCTCTCTCGCTCTCTCTCCTTCTTTCTCCTTCTGTCTGGCTCTATCTCTCTCAAATAAAGAAATAAAAATAAAAATATTTTAAAATAGAAAATTAAAAAAAGATCCAGATATGGTGGTGCACGCCTTTAATCCCAGCACTTGGGAGGCAGAGGTAGGAGGATTGCTGTGAGTTTGAGAGCAGCCTGAGACTCCATAGTGAATTCCTCCAGGTCAGCCTGGGCTGGAGCAAGACCCTGCCTCAAGAAAAAGAATAGAAGAAAGCGAATGTAAAAAAGCTTGTTGTAGGGGCGCACGCGTCTGGAGCTCGTTTGCAGAGGCTGGAAGCCCTGGCGCGCCCATTCTCTCTCTTTCCCTCTATCTGTCTTTCTCTCTGTGTCTGTCACTCTCAAATAAATAGATAGATAGATAGATAGATAGATAGATAGATAGATAGATAGATAGATAGATAAAAGAGGGCTGGAGAGATGGCTTAGCGGTTAAGCGCTTGCCTGTGAAGCCTAAGGACCCCTGTTCGAGGCTCGGTTCCCCAGGTCCCACGTTAGCCAGATGCACAAGGGGGCGCACGCGTCTGGAGTTCGTTTGCAGAGGCTGGAAGCCCTGGCGCGCCCATTCTCTCTCTCTCCCTCTATCTGTCTTTCTCTCTGTGTCTGTCGCTCTCAAATAAATAAATAAATAAAAAATTTTTTAAAAAAAAGCTTGTTGTTTTTCTTCCTAGACATTTGCCTTTTCTCCCTCCCTTTCTTTCTTTTGTCCTCTTCCTTTTCTTTCTTTGTTTTGGGGGGTATTGCTTTTTTGAGGTATGCCTTGAACTCTTGGAGATCCTCCTACCTCTGCCTTCCAAGACCTGGGATTAAAAGTGTGCACCAAAAAAAAAAAAAAAAAAAGTGTGCACCACCATGACCCACTTTCTTTTCTTTCTTCTTTTCTTCTCTTTCTTTCTTTCTTTCTTTCTTTCTTTCTTTCTTTCTTTCTTTCTTTCTTTCTTTCTTTTTCTTTTTCTTCTCTCTCTCTCTCTCTTTTTAGGTAGGGTTTTACTCTAGCCCAGGCTAGAGAAAAACAAGCCCTTCATCTCTTCCCTGGGAGAGCACCTGCATTTTGCTTTCAGCAGTGAACTTCTGGGACTTGCCATTGATAAGCAGGCTGCAGTCCTTCCCCCACAGGGCCGCCCCACCTTTCTGCCATACCCAGTTGACAAATGACTATCCTGGTTGTCCAAGGCCAAGGAACCTGGACAGTTGTCAGCCTTCAAGTTCACATCCTGTTCTAGAGTTCCTGCCTCTTTCAGCAAGTCCTCTCAGGCCAGGAACACTGTGATGGGAAGGGTGGTGAGGTTTAAGGAAAGAGGACAGTGACTCAGGAGCAATGACAGTCATGAGCACACTTCATCCCCATAGGGTTGCTTGGCTTAGCTCTGGCTCCATCAAGAGATCTCCACCAAGAACCCACTGGGGCTGGAGAGATGGCTCAGTGGTAAAGGCATTGGCCTGCGGAGCCTAAGGACCCTTCACTGGGTCATTCTTTTTGTTTCTTTTTTTAAGGTAGGGTTTTGCTCTAGCTCAGGCTGAACTAGAATTCACTATGTAGTCTCAGGCTAGCCTCGAATTTAAGCAATCCTCCTACCTCTGCATCCCCAGTGCTGGGATTAAAGGTGTGTGCCACCATGCCCGGCTTCACTAAGTCATTCTTGCAGTTCGATAGCTTTTTAGAGAAGTGATGATTTGGAGCTGGGTGTGGTGGCGCACATGAGAGGCAGAGGGAGGAGGATCACTGTGAGCTTGAGACCACCCTGAGACTACGGAGTGAATTCCAGAAAGCCTGGGCTAGAGTGAGACCCTACCTTGAAAAAACAAAAGGGAATAAAGAAGTTTGATCTCTGTGGGAATAAAGCATCTCAGCCGAGACCTTCCAGCTGCTAGGTCAGGCCTGACTCCATAAACAGAAACCTGAAAGAATCTGCAGACTGTCAATCTCTTTCGGCCTTCCATTAAGCACCTAGTGTGCCACATGAGCTTAGTACACTACTGGCAGTAATTCATACAACAGTGTTGGATTCTCTAGGTCCCACAAAGCCAAATGCACAAGGTGATGCAAGCACGCAAGGTCACCCATGCCCACAGATGGCACATATATCTGGAGTTCAATTGCAGTGGTTGGAGGCCCTGGTGCACCAATTCTCTTTCTCTCTCTCCTGCTCTCTTTCACTTCCTCTCTCTCTTTCTCTCTCTCTAATAATAATTATAATAATTTTTTTAAAAGGACTGTACTGGGATGGAGAGATGACTTGCCTGCAAAGCCAAAGGACCCACATAAGCCAGATGCACAAGGCGGCACATGCATATGGAGTTTGTTTACAGTAGCTACAGACACTGGCATACCCTTTCTCTCTCTCTGCCTCTTTGTCTCTCTCAGATAAATAAATATTTAAAAGAATCCTATGTTTTTATTTTATTATTTATTTTGTTTTTGAGAGAGAGACACAGAGAGAGAGGCACAGAGAGCAAGAGAGAGAATGGGCACACTAGGGCCTTTCAGCCGTTGTAAACAAACTCTAGATGCGTGTACAGTCTTGTGTACATGTGCAACATTACATGCTTGTGTCAGTGTGCATGTGGATATATGGGATCTGGAAATTAGAACATGCATTCTTAGGCTTTGCAGGCAAGTGCCTTGACTGCTAAACCATCTCTCTAGCCCTCCCATGCTTATTAAAAAAAAAAAAAAAAAGAGTTGGGCATGGTGGCACACTCCTTTAATCCCAGGATTGTTGTGAGTTTAAGGCCACCCTGAGACTCCAGAATGAATTCCAGATCAACCTGGGCTACAGTGAGACCTTACCTCAAAGAAAGAAAAAAAAACTATATTATCAATGTGCTTCCTGCCTCACCCCAGCTTCCACCCTGCTGCATCAGAACAGGCTCATTGCCAGGGAAACCTTAAACCACCTAATTTATTTATTTATTTATTTTTGAGGTAGACTCTCACTCTAGCTCGGCTGACCTGGGATTCACTATGTAGTCTTGGGAGGTTTCAAGCTCACAGTGATCCTCCTACCTCTGCCTCCCGAGTGCTGGGATTAAAGGCGTGCGCCACCACGCCCAACAGAGTTTCTTTTTTTATTATTTGAGAGAGAGATAGAAAAAGGCAGACACAGAGAGAGAGAGTGAATATAGGCGCCCCAGGGCCTCTAGCCACTGCAAACAAACTCCAAACACTTGCACCACTTTGTGCATTTGGCTTTACATGGGTGCTGGGGAATTGAATCTGGGCACTCAGGCTTTGCAAGCAAGCACCTTTAACCTTTAAGCCACCTCCTCAGCCCTTTATTTTATTTTATTTATTTTAATATTTTAATTTATATTTGATCGAGATAAAGACACAGAGAGAAACAGGCATATATATATATATATATATATATATATATATATATAGAGAGAGAGAGAGAGAGAGAGAGAGAGAGAGAGAGAGAAAGAGAATGGGCACACCAGAGCCTTTAGCAACAAATTCCAGAAGCATGCTCCACCTTGTGCATCTGCCTTATGTGGGTCCTGGGGAATCAAACCTGAGTCCTTTAGCTTTGCAGGCTAACACCTTAACCACTAAACCATCCCTCCAGCCCTCATTTTATCTTTTAAATTTATTTCTTTAAAAGGGGGGTGGGGGGAGAGAACATATGGCTCCAGAGACTCTTTCCACTGCAAACAAACTCCAGATGCAGGAGCCACTTTGTGCATCTGTATTTATGTGAGTACTGGGGAATCGAACTTGAGCTGGCAAGCTTGGCAAGCAAGTGCTTTTAACTATGAAGCTATCTCTCCAGTGTCCTTTGTCCCCTTGAAGCTAAATCTCCACCCTGGCTTCGATGAGCCCACCATACTCTTTCATGGCATGCTAACCCTCCTCTAATAAACCTTTTTCCCAAAGAAAGAAAGTGTTTCTCTCTACCAACTGGCTTCTTTTCACTCTTTCCTTTTTGTTCTCTTTTTTTAAAATTTATTTTTATTTATTTATTTATTTGAGAGCAACAGACAGAGAGAGAAAGAGGCAGAGAGAGAGAGAGAGACACACACACACACAGAGAACAGGCGCACCAGAACCTCCAGCCACTACAAATGAACCCCAGACGCATGCGACACCTTGTGCATCTGGCTTAAGTGGGTTCTGGGGAATCTCCAGCCCCTTGTTCTTTATTCTATTTTTTTATGACTTTGATGCCAGGGGTGTGGCTCAGTAATATAACATGTGCTTAGTATGTGAGAAAACCTTGGGTTCCATCCCCAGCACCCCACCCCACCCCAAGATGCCCTGCTGGCATCAGATCTCAGCTTCCCACTGTGGGTGCAATAGCCGCAGGCACAGGGTCCCCCTTGTCACCTCCAGCTCCAGAGATGACTTTACCTAGTGCGCCAGGGGTGCCAGCTGCCACTGTGACCCTCTTTCACTTCACACTTTCACTTCAAAGAGTCCAAAAAGTCCCTTTCACACCTCTTCCTGAGGGTTTCCCAGGCCTCCAGGTCAGGTTCCTTCCCAGACAGGGGCCTGAGCCATGGTCCCAGCTGTAGCCTAGACACCACCTCTTCTCAGGACCCTTCTCAGGAACAAGGGTCGGAGGTCCTGGGCTTCCACATTTCCCTGAGGCAGGGAAGCATGAGCCGGCTCATTCTCTTTTGACCTATCATTTGCATAACAGCAGATCACATATTTCTGTATGCATATCTGCAACAGTGATCAGAATGAGTCATGCTTATAATGCCAGCATTCACAAGGCTGAGGCAGGCAGATCAGGAGTTCAAGGCCAGCTTGAGCTACCTGTGACTCTTACTCAGAAAGAAAAAAGACTACTACGTGAGGTGTGATGTTGCATGCCTTTAATCCCAGCACTCAGGAAGCAGAGGCAGGAGGATTGCCATGAGTTTGAGACCAGCCTGAGACTACATAGTGAATTTCACATCAACTTGAGCTAGAGAAAGACCCTACCTTGAAAAGAAAGAAAAAGAAAACTAGCTGGGCATGGTGGCACACACCTTTATTCCCAGCAGAGGTAGGAGGATCAAGTGAGTTCAAGGTCACCCTGAGACTACAGAGTGAGTTCCAGATCAGCCTGGGCTACAGCAAAACCCTACCTCAAAGGAAGAAAAAACAAACAAACAACAACAAAAAGAAAGAAAGAGAGAAAGAAAAAAGAAAGAGAGAGAGGGAAAGAGAGAGAGAAAGAAAGAAAGAAAGAAAGAAAGAAAGAAAGAAAGGAAGAAAGAAGGAAAGAAAGAAAGAAAGAAGAAAGAAAGAAGGAAAAGTAGGAGCTGGGAAGATGACTCAGTTGTTAAAAGTACTTGCTTGCAAAGCCTGCCTGCCCAGGATTCAATTCCCAAGACACACATGTAAATCAGACACACAAAATGGCAGAGGCATCTGATATTGGTTTACAGTGGCTAGACACCCTGGTGCACCCCACCACCACCCACACACATATTCATGTGCACACAAACACATGTGCAAATAAATTTTGGTTTTTCAAGGTAGGGTCTTGCTCTAGCCCAGGCTGACTTGGAATTCACTCTGTAGTCTCAGGATGGCCTTGAACTTATGCCAATCCTACCTCTGATTAAAGACATGTGCCCTCACACCTGCCTAATTGTATTTTTCACATCCTAAAATGAATAACCAAAAGTGAAAAGGGGGCTAGGGAGATGGTTCAGTTGTTAAAGATGCTTGCTTGCAAAGCCTGCTGGCCTAGGTTCAATTCCCCAGCCACCAATATAAAACCCTGATGCCAAAAGTGGCACAAGCATCTGCATTCGTTGCAACAACAAGAGCCTTGGGGCACACACATTTAGTTTTGTTGTCCCTTCTTGAGGGGTGGCAGAGGTGTGATAAGAACAACCCCTCCTGTGATAACCAACCGAGTCTTGCACGGGGCGTTCAGACCTGCCCTGGCCCAGGAAACAGGCCTCCGCGGGGCATTCCTATCTGCACGCAGCCCGGGCCGGGAGCGGGCTTCCTGTTGCTCTGCGCATCCTGTTGTTATCGGATGTTGTCTTGTTAGGACCCCATCAATGCCTGCATTTCCTGTCCTGGCTTTGGACAGTAAGCACACATCAGTGACCACACTGGCGCGAGCGAGACAAAAGTACCAGCCGCGGCCACCCGGGGCCCCCACTTCTAGGCTGACTGCAGGGGTAAGCATTCCCCGACTATGTGTGTGTGTTGGTGGGGGGCAGTTTCCCAAGGGAAACAGCAGCAGAGAGACCTTGCTGGGAACGGATGGGGTACAGGGGCATCTTATCTCACTCCCCTCTGGCTTCCAGAAGTGCCAGTGTGGGGACATGAGAGGCGCTTCTCTGTGCTCCATGGCTCTCGGTGAACTGGGCCCTCGCTGGATTCTCAGCTCAGCTGTGACCACTGCCCCAGGGGACCGACCCCTTCTAGCTTTCCTGGGTGGAGCCCTCCTTGCCTGCCCAACAAGGGTTTTGGCTTGTGACTCCGAAATGGGACTCCAGATCTGACTCTGTCACTAGTTTTTGTTGTTTTTTTTTTTGAGGTAGGGGTCTCAGGGTGGCATCGAACTCAGGACGATCTCCTACCTCTGCCTCCCGAGTGCTGGGATTAAAGGAGTGCACCACGACGCGCAGCCTCTGTCAATAACTTATTGGGTGACTCTAGCCAGGGTATAAACCACCCTTGGTACCAGCTCAAAGGTAAAGTTACAGAACTGGGCGAGAGGTTTTCTATCTATCTGCTCCTCACAGACTGCGGGCTCCGTGAACAAATCTGGGATGCCCTGTTAATTTTTAAAATTTATTTTTGTTTATTTTTATTTACTTATTTGAGAGCAACAGACAGAGTGAGAAAGAGGCAGAGAGAGAGAGAGAAAGAGAGAGAGAGAGAGAATGAGTATGTCAGGGCCTCTTGCAAATGAAGTCCAGATTCATGTGCCACTTTGTGCCTCTGGGTTTACATGGGTAGTGGGGAATCAAACCCAGGTTGACAGGCCTTACAAGCAAATGCCTTTTAACTGCTGAGCTATCTCTGCAGTGCTTCTACTCTCTTAAGACTCGAAAAAGTGCTGAATAAGAATTGCCACTCAGCTGGGCAATCCCAGCACTCTGGAGGCAGAGGTAGGAGGATCGTCATGAGTTCGAGGCCACCCTGAGGATACAGAGTGAATTCCAGGCCAGCCTGGGCTAGAGTGAGACCCTACCTTGAAAAAAAAAAAAAAAAGAATTGCCACTCAGACAGCTATGGTGGTGCACACTTTTAATCCTAGGCTGAGAGCAGGAGGATCGCAGGGAGTTTGAGGCCAATCTGGGCCTACAGAGTGAGTTCCAGGTAGTCCGAGCTAGAGTGAGACCCTGCCTTGGGAGAGGGGGAGAATTGCCACTCACTGAGCCCTTGTTTATGTTTTGTTTGTTTGTAAGACAGGGTCTTCCTATATGTCTCTGGCTGAACTGAAACTAGCTACATAGTCCAGGCTGGCCTCAAACTCACCAATCCGCCTTCAGTTGCCTTCAGTCTTCTGAGATTTCAAACAAGCCCCCACAGTGTGTTGGGCTCCTTTATGAAATGTCTCTCCAATGGGCCCAGGACTAGAGCCTAGGCCTAAATCATGCCAGGCAAGTGCTCCGCCACTGACCACATCTTTGCTGGCTGGCCTTAGGCTCACTATGTAGCCTAGGCTGGCCTCAAACTCACAGCAGTGCTCTAGCCTCAGCCTCCTGAAGGCTGGGATTGCAGGCATGGCAACTCTAACTAAGATTCTGGCAGAATTCTCTCTCTTGTTTTGCATGTGTCGCCGTATGTGGAGTGTGTGTGTTGATCTTCACGCTTGTGCAGAAAGCACTTTATCCACTGAACCATCTCCCCCAGCTCCCAAGCGAATTCTTGTATCATAGAATCACATGAATAAAAAATCAGATTATGGAGCTGGAGAGATGGTTTAGCAGTTAAGGCACTTGCCTGAGAAGCCTAAGGACCCAGGTTCAATTCTCCAGTACCCACATAAGCCAGACGCACAAGGTGGAATTTGTTTGCAGTGGCTGAAGGCCCATTCTCCTCTTCCTCTCTCTCTCTCCAATAAACAAATTTAAAAATACAAAGTAAAAAAAAAAATTAGATTATGGCTACAAACAATATTCTTGGCTATTGATGCAGCTGAGGGAAAGATTGCTGTATAACTGGTTACCCTTTGTGTAGCGTAAGTCTGGGAGGCTCTCAGGGGGCTGTGGGCATGGAAGGCACCCCTGGATGGATGAACACACAAGGAAAATGAAGAAGGAGGTGAGCCTGGAGAACCTGAAGCACAGGCCTAGAGGCCAGAAGGCAGAGCTGGGGCTGCCTGGAGGGCAGGAGGGCAGCGGCTGAGGAGTAAGTTTTAGACAACTACAAGCAGCCTGGCATTGCAGAGGGCAAGGGGCTATGCTGCCCCACAAAGTTGACCACATTAAAAAAGAAAGAGGGATGGAAATACTCAGTGGTACAGTGCTTGTCCATGTACAAGGCCCTGGATTTAATTCCCCAACAATGTAGGAATAAGTAAATATGAAAAATTTTTTTAAAAAAACATAACTCACAAGTTTTATCTGCTCACAGTTCCTTCCTGCCTTCCTTTTCTTCCTTCTAGGTTGAATTTCTTTCTGCTCAAAAGCAGAAATGAGCCAGGCGCGGTGGTGCACGGCTTTAATCTCAGCACTCAGAAGGCAGAAATAGGAGGGTCGCCATGAGTTCAAGGCCACCCTGAGACTGAATAGTGAATTTCAGGTCAGCCTGGACTAGAGAGAGACCCTACCTGGAAAAGCAAAACAACAACAATGACAACAAATCAGAAATGATGTTCCTCCAGTAAAGGTCTCTTATTAGAAACAGTTGGCTTTTGGTTTTGTTTGTTCATTTCAGACAGGGTTCACTATGTAGTAATTCTGCCTGGCCTGGAACTTGCCACGTAGCTGAAGCTGGCCTCAAACTCGTGGTGCCTTTCCTGCCTCAGCTTTCCAAATGCTGGGATTACAGGCATGCATCATGATGTCCTAGCCCTTAATTGTCATTTTATTCATTTCTTCATTCATTTTTAGTATATTTTATTTATTTTTTTTATTTACTTATTTATTTATTTATTTATTTATTTATTTATTTGCAAACAGAGAGAGATTAAGAGAACACAGACAAACAGAGAGAATGGGTGTGCCAGGGCCTCCAGCTGCTGCAAACAAAACACCTAGTGCATGCACCACTTTATGCATCTGGCTTTATATGGGAACTGGGGAACTGAACCTGGTTCCTTACGCTTTGCAGGCAAGCACCTTAACCGTTGAACATCTCTCCAGCTCTTATTCATTCATTTTTTAAAATATCTATTTTGTGCCTGCTTTGGCAGCACATAAACTAAAATTGGAATGATACACAGAAGATTAGCATGTCCCCTATGCAAGGATGACACGCAAATTCTTGAAGCATTCTAGAAAAAAAATATTTATTTTATTTTTATTTATTTATTTGCAAGCAGAAAGAGATAGAAAAGAGACAGAGAATGGGCACTCCAGGGCCTCTAATTGCTATAAATGAACTCCAGACACATGAGCCATTTTGTGCATGTGGTTTTATGTGGGCACTGGGGAATTGAACCCAGGTTGTTAGGCTTTGCAGGCAAGCACCTTAATGACTGAGCCATCTCTCTAGCCATTTCTTTTTTTGAGGTAGGGTCTCATTCTAGCTTAGGCTGACCTGGAATTCACTAAGTAGTCTCAGAGTGGCTCGAACTCACGGTGATCCTCCTACCTCTGCCTCCCAAGTGCTGGGATTAAAGATGCACCTGGCCTCCAGTCCATTTTTTTAAATATTTTTATTTATTTGAGCAAGTGAGAGAGATTATGGGCACACCAGGGCCTCTTGCTGCTGCAGACAAACTCCAGATTATGTACCACTTTGTGCATCTGGCTTTTCATGAGCACTGAGAAATTGAACCTTGTCGGGCAGGCTTTGCAGGCAAGTGCTTACACTGCTGAGCCATCTCTCCAGTCCCATTCATTCCTTTCTGAGCCAAGATCTCACTAGGTCACTGTTGTAGTCAGCTCCAAGTTGCTGGAACAAACATCCAACCAGACAGTTTATGGGAGAAACGGGATTATTTCAGCTTTTAAATCCGGGGCAGTTCCATCGGTGCTGGAGGAAGCTGCTCACTCACATAGATCCCAGCAGAGGCAGCTGCAGCAGCTCACGCTTCCACCAGTGAACACACACTGCCAGAGCTCAGACTGCTCTGTCCACACCTTCAGGCTGAAATTCAGAGCCCCTAGTGACGTCTCTTGACTGCTGGAGACTTAAACAGAAAGTTTAACCTTCATTAAAATTACCTGGGCTGTGGCCAGGTGTGGTGGCTCTCACCTTTATTCCCAGCACTCAGGAGGCAGAGGTAAGAGGATCACCGTGAGTTCGAGGCCACCCTGAGACTATGTAGTGAATTCCAGGTCAGCCTGAGCTAGAGTGAGACCCTACTTTGGAAAACCAAAAGAATTAAAATAAAAAATACTTGGGCTGGCCATGTGTGGTGGCGCACGCCTTTAATCCCAACACTCGGGAGGCAGAAGTAGGGGGATTGCCATGAGTTCGAGGCCACCCTGAGACGACATAGTGAATTCCAGGTCAGCCTGGGCTAGAGTGAAACCCTGCCTTGAAAAAAAAAAAAAAATCCTGGGCTAAGAAATAGCTTAGCAGTAAAGGTGCTTGCCTGTGAAGCCTAAGGACCCATATTCAACCCATATTCACAAGCTGAGGCAAGTGTGCAAGGCTGCACGTGTACACAAGATGGTGCATGCATCTGGAGTTCAATTGCAGCGGCTGGAGGCCCTGGTGCCAATTCTCTCTCTCTCCCACAAACAAACAAACAGAAAAAGAACTCAAAAAAAAAAAAAAAAATACCCATGCTTGCCTAGAATTCTCACTGGAGTCCAGGCAATCCTCAAACTTATGATCCTCCTGCCTCAGCCTCCTGAGTAGCTAGAATTACAGGTCTGTGTCACTCTTTATTGCTTAATTATGTTTAACTTCTTTTATAAGGTGTACTCAAGGATTATATAAAATCCCATGCAATGTGACCCTCTTTGTCACTTCTGCTCTTTTTTTTAAAAAGTATTTTTATGTTTACTTATTTGAGAGAGAGAAACAGGTAGGTAGGTAGAGAGAGAGAGAGAGAATGGGGGAGAAAATAGTTATGCCATGGCCTTCAGCAGCTGGAAACAAACTCCAGATGCATGTGCCACTTTGTGAGTTTACATGAGTACTGGGGAATTGAACCTGGGTCCTTTGGCTTTGCAGGAAAGCGCCTTAACCTCTAAGCCATCTCTCCAGCCCTCACTTCAGCTAACTCTTGTTCCTGTTTCCTGAGGTATTTGGAAATTTTGTCTTGTGAGCTCCAGTTCCATGGGCTTATTATTCGTATAGACACTCTTGTGTGACCAAGTTAGAAAACTTGCCTTCCTAGAGACTTTTTAGTTTGTTTTCCAATGGTGTTTAATATTCTCATACAACGTTTACATGTTGCAGTGGTTTGAACGAGATAAGGTAGGAGGCTGAGGAGAAGGATCTCTGTGAGTTTGAAGCCACCCTGAGAATAGTCGTGAATTGCAGACCGTGTGACCTAGAGCAAGACCATACCTCCAAAAAGCAAAACAAAACAAAAAAGACTGTTCCACCTATCTGAGGCAGGGTTTTCCTCAGTGAATCTCTCTCTGCTATTGTTCTTTTCTGCTGTAGTCATGAGTTTGTGGGAATTTCTGCTGTGCCTCCCATCTCGCTGTCAGCATGCTGCGATTTGGGTACCTTGGCTTGAGCAGCAAGAGCCTTATCTACTGGGCCATCTCCCCAGCCCAAACATTTGTTGTTGCTTTTTATACTGATTTATTCACAAGCAGAAAGAGATAGACAGAAAAGGGAGGGAGAGAGAGAGGAAGAAAGAAAGAATTGGGCGTGCCAGGGCCTCTAACCACTGCAAACAAACACCAGACGCATGTGCCACCTTGTGCATCTGGCTTTATGTGAGTACCAGGGAGTTGAACCTGGATCCTTTGGCTTTGCTGACAAGTACCTTAACTGCTAAATCATCATTCCAGTCTCTGTTACTGTTGTTTTGAGACAGAGTCTCGTGTACCCCAGGCTGGCTTCAAATTCACTATATAGCCAAGGATGATGGACAACCTTGAATTTTTTTTTTAATTTATGGATTTGTATATCATATAAATTCAACAGATAAACAATGATATAACAATTACAGGCATTGTAAAGATTTTAGACTTTTCTTAAAAAGTAAATGCTTGCTTAGAAATAAAATGCTACTTTTCAAAATACAGAATTGGATTCCAATAAAACAATTTAATAAAGTAAGGCACAAATGTTTAATAAGGCAAAATTCACAGGAGGCTACATACGGTTTAATATAAGATCACTTTTTTTATGTCCTGAGACAACCTTGAATTTTTGAGCCTTCTGTCTCTCCCTCCTGAGTGCTGGGATTACAGGTGTGCACCATCCCCCTGGCTTATGGGTTTCTGGTTTGACCCTGGGGCCTCGTGCATGTTAGGTGAGCACACTGTCAACTGAGCTATGTCCCTGTGGTGTTCTGAATGTGAAATGTTCCCCACAGCCTCATGATTTTGGGAAACTTGGTCCCCAGCTGGCTGCAGTTTTGGGAGATGGAGACTTGCTGGAAGAGATGTGTTTCTGGGAATGGGCTTTGGGGTGTTGCAGTCCAGCTTCTCTCGTGCTGGAGTTGAGCTCACTCCCTTGCTGGTTTTGGCCAGCTCCTGCGGCAAGGAGCAACGTCCAGCCTCTGCTCAATTATGTTTTCCTGACATGAAGACCCTTCCTTTGGAAACTATAAACCAAAACGCACTCTTTCCTCTCATCAGCTGCTTTTTGTCGGGTGGGTTGTCCCAGCAACATGAAGGTAACTACAACATCTCCAGTGAGGTAGATAGACACACACATACTTTTTTGGGGGACGGGGTGTTCAAGGTAGGGTCTGACCTGGAATTCACTATATAGTCTCAGGGTGGCCTTGAACTCACGGCAATCCACCTACATCTTCCTCCTGAGTGTTGGGATTAAAGATGTGTGCCACCTTGCCTGGTTTAAAAGTATTTTTATTTAAGCTGGGAATGGTGGCACATGCCTTTAATCCCAGCACCAGGAGGCAGAGATAGGAGGATAACAGTGAGTTTGAAGCCACCCTGAGACTACTTAGTGGATTCAAGGTCAACCTAGGCTAGAGTGAAACCTTACCTTGAGAAAATAAAATATATTTATTTGCAGATAGAGAGGAGAGAGAAAGAGAAGAGGGGCTAGAGAGAAGCTGTACTGGTTAAGGTATTTGCCTGTGAAGCCTAAAGACCCAGATTTTATTGCCCAGGACACGCATAAGGTGGTGCATGCATCTGGGGTTCGTTTGCAGTGGCTGGAGGCCCTGTTGTGCCCATTCTCTCTCTCTCTCTCTCTCTCTCTCTCTCTCTCTCTCTCTCTCTCTCTCTCTGCCTCTTTCTCTCTCACTCTCAAATAAATTAAATTAAAAGAAGAGAGAGAATATGGGTGTACTAGGGCTTCCAGCTGCTGCAAACGAACTCCAGATAACATCACCACTTACTTTGTGCACCTGGTTTTATGTGGCTACTGGGAAATCATACCCAGTATGCTAGGCTCTGCAGGCAAGCGCCTTAACAGCTGAGCCATCTCTCCAGCCCTAAATTGACTTTTCTTTTTTTTTTCGAGGTAGGGTCTCGTGCTAGCCCAGGCTGACCTGGAATTTACTATGTAGTCTCAGAGTGGCTTCAAAATCACAGCAATCCTCCTACCTCTGCCTTCCAAGTGCAGGGATTGAAGACGTGCGTCACCACGCCGGTTTTCCTAAATGGACTTTTTAACACATGACCATCCACACAGGTAAAAGTTGGATTCGTGAGGTCACCACTGAGCCAATTGAAACACTCTTTTTTTTCTTACATGCAGCGCAGCTTTCTGGGCCAGCCCAGTGGAAGCCACGGGTTACTACCCCATGGAGGGATGCCAGGCGATGGAGGCAGCCAACAGCTCTGAGGGTGACGTGGATTTCAACCCCATGAAGGACTACATGGTCCTGAGCCGTGCGCAGCAGATAGCCGTCGCGGTGCTGTGCACCCTGCTGGGGCTGCTGAGCGCCGTGGAGAACGCGGCCGTCCTCTGTCTCATCTTGTCCTCCCACCGGCTCCGCAGGAAGCCTTCCTATCTGTTCATTGGCAGCTTAGCTGGAGCGGACTTCTTGGCCAGTGTGATCTTTGCCTGTAATTTTGTCAATTTTCATGTCTTCCATGGTGTGGATTCCAAGGCTGTCTTCCTGCTGAAGATTGGCAGCGTGACCATGACCTTCACAGCGTCTGTGGGGAGCCTGCTGCTGACCGCTGTTGACCGCTACCTCTGTCTGTGCTACCCACCTATGTACAAAGCCCTCCTCACCCGTGGGAGGGCGCTGATGGCACTGGGCATCATGTGGGCTCTCTCGGCATTGGTCTCCTACCTGCCTCTCATGGGATGGACTTGTTGTCCCAGTCCCTGCTCTGAGCTTTTCCCACTGATCCCCAACGACTACCTGCTGGGCTGGCTCATTTTCATTGCCACCCTCTTCTCTGGCATCATCTACACCTATGGGCACGTCCTCTGGAAAGCCCATCAGCATGCAGCTAACTTGGCGGAGCACCATAACAGGCAGGTGCCAGGGATGAGCAGGATGAGGCTGGACGTGAGGTTGGCCAAGACCCTGGGGCTGGTGCTGGCCGTGCTGTTCGTATGCTGGTTTCCTGCACTAGTGCTCATGGGCCACAGCCTGGTCAGCACGCTGAGTGACCAGGTCAAGAAAGTCTTCGCCTTCTGCTCCATGCTGTGCCTCCTCAACTCCATGGTCAACCCTGTCATCTACGCCCTGAGGAGCGCTGAGATCCGCTCCTCTGCCCGTCACTGCCTGGGTACCTGGAAGAAATACGTCCAGGGCCTCGGGTCTGAGGGGAAGGAGGAAGGCCTGAGGTCCTCAATCACAGAGACAGAGGCCGACATCAGAACGACCACAGGTCTGGATACTAGAGGCCCGAGCTGCTGAGCGTAGCAGTGCCTCTTTCTCAGCTGGAAACCACCCAAGTCAGAGATCTGTGTGCTTCCTGGAGGAGAAGGTAGCTCTGGCCACTCCCAGCTGAGTAGTGCTGGGGTTTGTTTCTGGAGGGCAGCCTGGCCATGCCAACCTGTGCGGTCTGCGGAGGGTGCTCTGTGGGAGTGGCTGGGGGAGCCTGAGGCTGAGGGCTTGGGCCAGGCTCTGTAAACATCAGAAACCCTCCTGGGAAAGTGGCTTGGTGCCTTCCTCTAGAGGCCCCAAAAGCCAAAGGGGAACAGTGATGACAGACTCAGAGGACGTCTGAGAAAAAGAGGAAGGGGGAGGAGGATGTGTTCTTCGGGGAGCTCAGGGTATCCTGGTCAGTGGGGTCACGGCCTGCAACGTTGTCAATGCTCAGGTCTCTCACAGTGTGGACTCCAAGGTCGTCTTCCTGTTGAAGAATCTCAGTGTGACTGTGACCCGCAAGCTCTTGTTCCTGCTTCATGATCAGGACCTCTTTGCTTCTAGAGGCATCTGAGGCCCACCTTCAGGTCACCCCCACCCAGGAACAAGTGTAATGATGTGCTGAGGAAGGGTATGGGCTGCCTTCTTTTAGAGAGAATGCCAAGCCATCAGCTCAGGCTAGTTTGTTGGATAAGGCCCTCCTGACTTCTCATGACCCCCGTGAGCCACTGTGATGGCATAGGACCCTGGGAGACCCAAAGGAGCCTGGGTTTACTAGACACTGAGACTCTTCAGAGCACGGTGTCCGCCTGTGTGTCCATCCCTCTATGTGATGCTACCAAGAGCAAGGAGTGCCCCGGGTCTAACCCAGCTCCAGGATCAAAAAAAGATACTCATCGAGATCCTCTAGGTCCCAGGTTGTTTCCAGCACCTTCTCAACAGAGCCTCTTTGTTCATGAAGCCCCTTTTTTCATCTTGAAGGATGAGTAAAGTGACTGGGGGAGGGGAGATTCCCTGCCGTGAGCTAGAGCAATGAACAAAGAACAAGTCTGACATTCCTAAATCCATAGGCCCTGTAAGAACACAGCCCCTCGCTTTGGAAGATCCCAGGGTGCCTGGGTTTTACCAATCAGTGGAGCTTAAAACTGGAGGCAAGGGCTGGAGAGATGGCTTAGTTAAGGTGCTTGTCTGCAAAGCCTAAGAACTCATTTTCAAATCTTCAGGTCCCACATAAGCCAGACGCACAGAGGGAACACCCATCTGGAGTTTGTTTGCAATGGCTGAAAGCCCTGGTGCACCCATTTTCTACTCCCTGATCCCCATCCCTCTCAATATTAAAAAAAAAAACAGAGGGAAGAGAAACTGTTGGTGACAGGAAGGATTGTTGAGGAATTCTAATAGAATCTTTGGGGACCACAAATCAGTAAAAGGAGGGCTAATTATTAAACATGGCTTCATTCAATAATGACAAGACAGGTGTCCCCTGCCCATTCACTCTTCCATCCAGCTCATAAACACATGCCATGCTCTGTGCTTGGTCCTGGATATCCAGCCATGAATGAGACTGCCTTATCTCTTGGGGCTTCTGATGAGAAGAGAGCCTGGTGATGCAGGCCTATAATCCCAACATTCAGGAAGCTGAGGCAGGAGGATTGTCACAAGTTCAATACCACTTCTGGCTACATAGTGAGATTCCTGTTTTAAAAAGGAAGCGGTGGAGCCAGGTGTGGTGGCACACGCTTTTAATCCCAGTACATGGGAGGCAGAAGTAGGAAGATCACAGTGAGTTCAAGGCCAGCCTGAGACTACATGGTGAATTCCAGGTCAGCCTGGTCTAGAGTGAGACCCTACCTTGCTAAACCAAAAAGAAGAAAAGGAAGTGGGGGCACTACCAGCCAGGGGTTCAGGGCCACAAACTCATCCCAGATGATGTCCTGACTGGCTGACCCTTCTCGAACTGAAAAATCTCACCCAGTGTAGCTGGGTGTTGGAATTTCCCAAGGACGCTTCCACAGGCGGAAGCATTGGATAGAGCTTGTCAGATGCACACAGTGTCATATAAGCCTGAATGTGCCCTTGGAGGTCATTAAGAAACGCCTCACCGAGCCAGATGCATTTAATCCCAGCCCTCAGGAGACAGAGGTAGGAGGATCACCGTGAATTTGAGGCCATCCTGAGACTACATAGTGAATTCCAGGTTAGCGAAACCCTACCTTGAAAAACCAAAAGAAAAAAAAAGAAGAAGAAACACCTCACTGTGCAGTTGGATTCATCCAGCGGGGGACCAAGTGTATAACATTGACTTCAACCCTCCCAGAACTGTGGGCATTGATGACTTGATCCGAGAGCCTCTGACTCAGCGGGAGGAAGACAGACCAGAGACAGTGATCAAGGGGCTGAAGGCTTAAGAAGCCCAAACAGAGCCAGTCCTGGAAGATTACCAGAAAAAAAAGGGGCGGGGGAATATGGGGTAATGGAAACATTCTCTGGAACAGAAAGCCTTGGTGACCCCCTAATGACAGGGGCCCGCAGCATGTTTGACTGCTTTGCAAGTGTGATTGATTCTTACTGACTTTTCCCCATGTTACTAACGAGGTGCCAAATGAGTCGGATGCGGAGGCTGAACTTCCAGATCACCCAGTGTGGGTATTCAGTTGTCGCCTGTGGGAGGATCATTCGTAGACATCACAGCTGTTGAAACCTTAAAAAACTCACAGTAAAGCTTTTAAAAGAGCTGTTGATAGTAATCTAGCTTTTAGTTTAAAGACAGTGGTTGATAAAATTTTCATATTTTTCTGGAAAAGTTAAAAAAAAAAAAATTACAGCCGGGTGTGATGGCGCACGCCTTTAATCCCAGCACCTGGGAGGCAGAGATAGGAGAATCGCCGTGAGTTCAAGGCCGCCCTGAGACTACAGAGTGAATTCCAGGTCAGCCTGAGCTAGAGTGAGACCCTACCTTGAAAAAAAAATTACCAGTTGGGCGTGCCTTTAATCCCAGCCCTCAGGAGGCAGAGATAGGATCACCATGAGTTTGAGGCCATTCTGAGACTACATAGTGAATTATAGGTCAGCCTGGACTAAAGTGAGACCCCACCTGGAAGGGCGGTGGGGGAAGGGAGGTAAAAGAACATGAGAGCAGCTGAGTTCCCTAAAGGAAATCTTCTCTCTGGATTGAGGCCTTGCATCGCCCTTCCCTCCACTGCCCTCCCCTCCCCCGCAGTATCCCGGGCGTGCTGAGAGAGCTAGAGGTGGGCACCACCATCTCTTACAGGCGAAGAACACTGGGGTCATCTAAACATCTAAGTGGCATACCCGCCCCCTGCCCTATGTGCAGCGAGGGGCACCTCAGAGCCTTGAGCATGCTAGGCAAGCTCCTAACCCAGCCCTAAAGTCTTGCTATGTAGTTCAGGCTGGCCTTGAAATTACTATGTAGCCCAGGCTGGCCTCAAAAGTCATGATTTGCCTGCCTCAGCCTCCCGAGTGCTGAAATGACAGGTGTGCGCCGCCACAGCCGGTGTGAGCACATGGATGTATTGCGGCTCGGCAGAAGTGGGACGATGGACATTTTACGTGGGGCTCAATCAGATGATTCAAGCCCTTGTTCAAGCTGTTACTGCCCTTGAAATTTTGTCCCATAAGAGTCCAGACATTTAAAGTACAAATGCCAGCAAGTGGGTTCTTATGTATTTGGGGATAGTGGAGGGACTTTTCGTTTTGCTTTGCAAAAGTCCATTGTTGATCTTTCAAAACAGACTGAGCCTTTTTAAAAGAACTACAGTGACTATCTTGTGCTTTATCAAAGTTTCGATGGCGCCTTAGTTGAATGTCATTATGTGCTTTCTAAAAAGTGTTGTGAGGGCTGGAGAGATGGCTTAGTGGTTAAGCACTTGCCTGTGAAGCCTGAGGACCCTGGTTCCAGGCCCAATTCCCCAGGAACCACATTAGCCAGAGGTACAAAGGGACACACGCATCTGGAGTTCATTTGCAGTGGCTGGAGGCCCTGGCACGCACATATTTTCTCTGTCTGCCTCTTTCTCTCTGTGTCTGTCGTTTTCAAATAAATAAAAATAAACAAAAAGAATTTTTTTAAGTATTGTGAGCTACTTAAACTCATGTAAGCCAGATTCACAAGGTGGTGTATCCACCAGGCATGCCCATTCCCCCCCACCTCGTACGCCTTTCTCACTCTCTCAAATAAATAAATAAAAATAATTTAACATATATATATATATATATCACAAGCCAGGCATAATGACCTATAATCCCAGCACTTGGAGGATTCCTGTGAGTTTGAGGCGGTCCTCAAGTACAGAGTGACTTCTAAATCTGCCTAGGTTAGAATGAGGCCTTGTTTCAAAAAGAAAAAAACTAAACTAGATGTGGTGGCGCATGCCTTTAATCCCAGCACTTGGGAAGCAGTAGGAGGATCACCATGAGTTCCAGGCCAGCCTGAGACCAGATCAGCCTGGGCTACAGTGAGACCCTATGTCAAAAAAAGAAACAAACAACAACTATGTGTGTGTGTGTATATACATATATATATATGTATATGTATATGTATATGTATATGTATATGTATATGTATATGTATATGTATATGTATATGTATATGTATATGTATATGTGTGTGTGTGTGTGTGTGTATGTATAGCTTTAGGGACTGGAGAGATGGTTCAGCAGTTAAAGGCACTTGCTTGCAAACCCTGCCAGCCTAGGTTCAGTTCCCCAGTACCCACCTAAAGCCAGGTGTATAAAGTAGTGCATGCGTCTGGAGTTTGCTTATATCAGCAAGGGGCTTTGGAAAGCCCATTCATTTCTCTCTCTCATAAGTAAATTAAAAAAATTAAAGTAGATAGTAGATTCCAGGGGACACATGCTGATTGGGCCACAGCTGGGGTTTCTTTGTTTGGGAGGTTGTTTTCTGTTATGTTTGTTTATGATGGTCTCACGTACATCAAGCTAGTCTCAAACTCACTATTAGCCAAGGGTGGCCATGACCTCCTGATCCTCCTTCCTCCACCTCTCAAATGTTGGGATTGCAAGTGTGCTCAGCCACACCAAGCTCCAGACATGGGAGGAGGGTCTCACCTAGCTCTCTAGTACAGTCTAGTGGAGTTCAAAGCCTCCTCTTGGCTTCTCACCTCTCAGCCTGGCTCAGGCAAAGCCTTCTTGGTTTTTGCTTAGTAAGGGTCAGAGAGAGAATGGGCACACCAGGGCTTCCAGCCACTGCAAACGAACTCTTAGACGCACATGCCACGTTATGCATCTGGTTTACATGGATCCTAGGGCATTGAACCGAGGTCCTTTGGCTTTGCTGGCAAATGTCTTAACCGCTAAGCCATCTCTCCAGCCCTCCAGCCCTATTTATTTATTTATTTATTTATTTATTTATTTATTTATTTATTGGTTTTCTGAGGTAGAGCCTTGCTCTAGCTCAGGCTGACCTGGAATTCACTGTGTAGTCTCAGGGTGGCTTCGAACTCAAGGTATCTCTTACCTCTGCCTCCCAAGTGCTGGGATTAAAGGTGTGTGCCTTCATACCCGGCTCAGTCCTTATTTTACTTTATTTATTTATTTATTTATTTATTTGAGAGCGACAGACACAGAGGGAAAGACAGATAGAGAGAGAGAGAGAGAGAATGGGCGCACCAGGGCTTCCAGCCTCTGCAAACGAACTCCAGACGTGTGCGCCCCCTTGTGCATCTGGCTAACATGGGACCTGGGGAACCAAGCCTCGAACCAGGGTCCTTAGGCTTCACAGGCAAGCGCTTAACCGCTAAGCCATCTCTCCAGCCCTCAGCCCTTATTTTAAAAAATATTTTTTAATTATTTATTTGCAAGCAGAGATACAGAGAGAAGAGAGACAGACAGAGAATATGTGTGCCAGGGCCTCTAACCCCTGAAAACAAACTTCAGATGCATGTGCCATTTTGTATATCTGGCTTACGTGGTTACTGGGGAATCAAACTCTAGTCATTAGGCTTTGTAGGAAGTGCCTTAACCACTGAGCCATCTCTCCAGCTCTTGTTCTGTTTCTGAGGCTGGGTCTTACTCTGTTACTCTCCCCCAGGCTGACCTAGAACTGACCCAGTAGCCCAGGCTGGCCTCAACCTCATAGAAATCCTCCTACCACAGCCTACTAAGTGCTGGGATTATAGATGTGAGTTACCATGTCCAGCTTTAAAACAAGATTAAAAAAAAAAATTATTTGGGGCTGGAGAGATGGCTTAGCAGTTAAACGCTTGCCTGTGAAGCTTAAGGATCCTGGTTCAAGGCTTGATTCTCCAGGACACACATAAACCAGATGCACAAGGTGGTACATACGTCTGGAGTTCGTTTGCAGTGGCTGGAGGCCCTGATGCACCCATTCTTTCTCTCTCTTTCTGCCTCTTTCTCTGTCATTCTCAAATAAGTAAATAAAAATAAACAACAAGGCAGGGTGTGTGTAATCCCAGCACTTGGGAGGCAGAGGCAGGAGGATTGCCGTGAGTTCGAGGCCACCTGGAGACTCCATAGTGAATTCCAGGTCAGCCTGGGCTAGAGCGAGACCCTACCTCGAAACACCAAAAATAAAAGTAAACAACAACAACAAAATCATTTAATTAAGTGCACTTCAAGACTTTACTTCTCTCCCCTTTTACAGTCAAACCTTATTGCTCATTTTTTCTTTCTCCTACTCCTGAGAAACAGGATCTCTCTACATTGTTGCCCAGGCTGACCTGAAATACCCGGGCTCAGGGAATCCTCCTACCTCAGGATGTGCCAACGGTTTGCGTCTTGGTGAGCGCAAAGCCAAAATCAGCATACCTGAGACTTAAGAGTGGAGAAAGATTTCCTACCTTACGGGAGGTAGAGAGAGCAGGGGTGGGGGAGCTATTTCCAAAGCAATTTCCTCCTCCAACAAAGACAATGTGGGGGTGTTATTTAGGGAGCCTATGCATACTCACATAGGGGCTGGCCCATTCCTGAGCATGCTCAGTTAAGGAGAGTATTCCTGGACATGCTTAGTTTAAGATCCTAGAGCACATGGGATTTTTGTTTTGTTTTTTAATTTTTTTTAATTTATTTGCAAGAAGGAAGAGGGACAAAGGAAAGAGTATGCGTGTGCCAGGGTCTCTTGCCGCTGCAAGTGATCTCCAGGCGCATGCGCCACTTTGTACATCTGACTTTACGTGGGTGCTGAGGAATTGAACCTGGGCCAGCAGGCTTTGCGAGCAAGTGCTTTTAAATGCTGAGCCCTCTCCCGAGACCCTGGAGCACATGTTCAAAAGATTCAAGTTGTGCCAGGCGTGGTGGTACACGTCTTTAATCCCAGCACTTGGGAGGCACGGATAGGGGGATCACCATGAGTTCAAGTTCACCCTGAGACGAAATATTGTATTCCAGGTCAGCCTGGGTTAAAGTGAGACCCTACTTCGAAAAAAACAAAAAAGTAAAAAAAAAAAAAAAAAAAAAAAGATTCACGCAATGGCTCAAGTGCTAGAATGGAACTGGACCAGCATGGAAGAGCCTAGTGATTTCCTAGGCCTCTTTAAAGATGAATGGTGAAGCAGGCTCAGGGAGGTACAGGGGAGGGCCGGCAGGTGGAGAGCCAGGGTGGAAGACTAAATAGTGAATGCTAGGTCAGCCTGGGCTAGAGTGAACCCCTTCTCAAAAAATAAAATAAAATAAAATAAATCAGGGCTGGAGAGATGGCTTAGTACTTAAGGCGTTTGCCAGCAAAGCCAAAGGACCTTGGCTTGACTCTCCAGGACCCACGTAGGCTAGATGCACAAGGTGGCGCATGCATCTGGAGTATGTTTGCAGTGGCTGGTGGCCCTGGTGTGCTCATTCTCTTTCTCACTCTCTCAAATAAATAAATAATAAAAAATTAAAAATCAGGGCTGGAGAGATGGTTTAGCGGTGAAGGTGTTTGCCTGCTAAGCCTAAGGACTCATGTTCGACTCTCCAGGTCCCATGTAAGCCAGACGCGCAACGTGACGCAACACACAAGGACACGCATGCGCACAAGGGGGTGCACTCATCTGGAGTTCCACTGCCGTGGCTGGAAGTCCTCACATACCAATTCTCTCTCTCTCTCCCATTAAAAAAAAAAAGGCTAAGCTGGGCATGGTGGTGCTCTCCTTTAACCCCAGTACTTGAGAGGCAAGGGTAGGAGGACTGCCATGAGTTCAAGGCCACCCTGAGACTACATAGTGAATTCCAGGTCAGTCTGGGCGGGAGCAAGACCCTACATCAAAAAAAAAAAAAAAAAAATCAAGGACCATCTTGGGAAGTCTGCTCTGTTCTCCCAGCCACGGAGCCTGCAGCCAGCCACTGCCCCTGCTAATACAGGTCTCCTGGCCAGGGTGCATTGGGTTTCAGCTTCCTCCCTCAGTGCCTTCTCTTGAGGGCCTTCCCAGCATAAGAATGCACTTTCTCCAGGCTTGATCAGGCCTAGGGTGATCATGGGGAGGGGCACCCAGTAGGGTGTCCCGTGGGCACAAGCACCAGCCTCAGCAGAGGCCAACCCAGCTCCAGCTGCGCCTTGAGATATGGTTTATTTTATCTATTTGTTTGAGAGTGACAGAGAGAGGAAGAGGCAGAGAGAGAGAGAGAGAGAGAGAGAGAAAGAGAGAGAGAAAGAGAGGGAATGGGTGTGCCAGAGCCTCCAGCCACTGTAAATGAACTCCAGATGCATGCACCCCCTTGTGCATCTGGTTTATGAGGACCCTGGGGAATTGAGCCTCAAACTGGGGTCCTTAGACTTCACAGGCAAGCGCTAAGCAACAGCTAAGCCATCTGTCCAGCCCTTAAGCCACTTTTTGCTAGGGAATTGAACCTAGGCCACCACACCCAGCTTACTATTTTTTTTTTTTTTTTTTATGAGTGAGAGAGACAAAGAAAGGCAGAAAGAGCCAGGTGTGGTAGTACACATCTTTAATCCCAGTTCTCTGGAGGCGGAGATAGGAGGATTGCCGTGAGTTTGAGGCCACCCTGAGACTCCATAGTGAATTCCAGGTCAGCCTGGGCTAGAGTGAGACCCTACCTCGAAAAAAATAAAAAAGCAGAGAGAGAGAAAGAGAGTGAGTATGGGTGTGCCAGGGCCTTCTGTCACTGCAAACAAACTCCAGATATATGCACCACTCTGTGCATCTAGCTTTATGTAGGTACTGGAGAATCAAAGTGGGGCCCATCAGTCTTTGTAAGCAAGTGCCTTTAACTGCTGAGCAGTCTCTCCAGCCCGAAAGGGTTTATTTCAAGCTTCCAGTTTCCAAGGGATCATTGTGGGGGAGAGAAGCATGGCTTGAGCAGGCAGCTGCCTCACCTCTTCATACATCAGGGCACAGGGAAAGCAGCAAGAATGAGCTGGCTCTGAACCCCTGGGAGGCTGAGCTTCCCCAGCAGGGCTTCACCTGCTGGGAACTAAGTAGGAGACTTTATCAAAAACCAATATTTTACACTCAAACTGCAGCCACTACCCCAAGCATCATACGAGTTTGTTTGGTTTTTGTTTGTTTGGTTGGTTGGTTTTTCTCCTTTCTCTGTCTCTCTCTCTCTTCTTACTTTAGCCTAGGCTGACCTGAAATTCACTAACGTGAATTCGCTCTCATGATCCTCCTGCCTCAGCCTCCCAAGTGCTGGGATTAAAGGTATATGCCAATCATTCTAGTTTTTGCTTTTTCTTCTTTTTTTTTTTTAGATTTTTCTTTTGTTGTTTATTTTGCATGTGTGTATGTGTTTGGGTGCACCAGAGTCTCTTGCCACTGCATTACTTGGGTGGCTGGGGAATTGAACCTAGCATGGTAGGTTTGCAAGCAGGCACCTTTAACTGCTCAGCCATCTCTCCAGACCTCCTTTAAAAATATTATTTATGGGCTGGAGAGATGGCTTAGCGGTTAAGCACTTGCCTGTGAAGCCTAAGGACCCCGGTTCGAGGCTCGGTTCCCAGGACCCACGTTAGCCAGATGCACAAGGGGGGCGCACGCATCTGGAGTTCGTTTGCAGAGGCTGGAAGCCCTGGCGCGCCCATTCTCTCTCTCTCTCCCTCTATCTGTCTTTCTCTCTGTCTCTTTCGCTCTCAAATAAATAAATAAATAATTAAAAAAATATTATTTACTTATTTGAGAGAGAGCAAGAAGGGGAGAGAGAGAGAATGGGAGCACCAGGGTCTCTAGCCACTACAAACAAATTCCAGATACATGCACCACCTTGTGCATCTGGCTTATGTGGGTCCTGGAGAACCAAACCGAGGTCCTTTGGCTTTGCAAGCAAACATCTTAACTGCTAAGCCATCTCTTCAGCCCTTCAAATATTTCATTTATGGGCTGGAGAGATGGCTCAGTGGTTAAGTGTTTGCCTGTGAAGCCTAAGAACCCTGGTTCTAGGCTCAATTCCCCAGGACCCACGTTAGCCAGATGCACAAGGGGGCGCACGTGTCTGGAGTTCGTTTGCAGTGGCTGGAGGCCCTGGCGCGCCCATTCTTTCTCGGCCTCTTTCTCTCTCTGTCACTGTCAAAATAAATAAATAAAAATAAATAAATAAAAATAAATTAATTAAAAATATATATTTCATTTATTTATTTAAGAGGAAGAGATAAAGAGAAGGAATTTATTTATTTATTTGAGAGGGGGAGGGAGAGGCAGATAGAATGGATTCACTAGGGCCTTTAGTCACTACAAAAGACAAAAGAACTCTAGACACATAAGCCACCTTGTTCATCTGGTTTACATGGGTATTGGGGAATCAAACCTATGGCCTGAGGCTTCATAGGCAAGTGCTTTAACTGCTAAACTCCCTTTTTATTTGTTTGGTTGTTGGTTCTTTTTTTTTTTTTTTTGGTATTTTTTCAATGAGCACAAGAGAGAATTGGTGCACCAGGGCCTCCAGCCACTGCTACTGAACTCCAGATGTGTGTGCCACACTTGCGTCACCTTGTGGGTCTGGCTTACATGGGATCTAGAAAATTGAACGTGGGTCCTTAGGTTTTGCAGGCAAGTTCCTTAATCTCTATGCCATCTTTTCAACTCTAAATACATTTTTTTTTCTTTTTTCAGGGTTTCGAAGTAGGGTCTCACTCTGACCCAGGCTGACCTAGAATTAACTATGTAGTCTCAGGGTGGCCTTGAACTCAGAGCAATCCTCCTACCTCTGTCCCCCAAATGCTGGGATTAAAGGCGTGCACCACCATTCTCGCTTAAAATGCTTTTAAAATATTTTTATTTACTTATTTGAGAGGGGGGTTATAGGCATGCCAGGATCTCTTGTCACTGCAAAGGAACTCCAAATGCATGTTCTGCTTTGTGTAACTGGCTTATGTAGGTACCGGTGAATTGAACCCCAACCAGCAGGCTTTGCAAGCAAGTGTCCTTAACTGCTGAGCCATCTCTCCAGCCCCCATAAAATGTTTTTAAAATGTTAATTGATTTACTTGTGTGTGCGAGCAAGAACTAAAATTTTGTTTTGAGAGAGGAAAAAGAGGTTAAAGTAGTGGGCAGGCAGGAATGCATCTGGGCATGCTCAGCTTGCATCATAAAAGTTTAGCTGAAAGCAGTAAAGGGCCATCTGAAGGTGCATTGTTGATAACGGAGTTTGCCCCTTCAGCGCCTGCCCTGCTCAGGTTAGCAGGGCTGAGTGCGCGCCCAGCACCTCTGCGTCTAGTCTTCAGTCATCCTCTGCCTTCTCGTAAGTCAAGAGGCAGTTTATGGAGAGGCAAAGTCCAGCAGAACCCTGGACACCACTGAAAAAGAGCCTCATTACTTGGATAATGACTTACCCAGAGAAACAAGGTAGCGTCCAGTGCAAGAAAGCCAAGTTCCCTAGTGTCCAGTTCTGTCTACTCTACTGGAAACTTCCCCGTGTGCCCCTGCAGACTGACACTTTGGCTGTGTGGATGAGGACAAATTAAGGAGCTAGAGATAGGCTAATGGTTAAAGAGCACTTTCTGTGCTAAGGAGGTCAGAGACACCGGTTGATCCCCAGGACCCACATACATAGCTGGGCATGGTCACAAACATATGAAAGGATGGCAAGCTCTGGAAAGAAGAACAGCTTGAAAAGTGATGGAGCAGGACATCACCAAAGATGAGCTCATGGGGCGTCTCATGTGCACATACATGTGCATGCATCACACACATAAAAGCAAATGAAGTCACATGTGGTGGCGCATACCTTTAATCCCAGCACTCAGGAGGCAGAGGTAGGGGGATACCTGTGAGTTCAAGGCCAACCTGAGACAGAGTGAATTCCAGGTCAACCTGGGTTAGAGTGAGACCTTACCTTGAAAAAAAAAAAGTAGGGCTGGAGAGATGGCTTAGTGGTTAAGGCACTTGCCTGTGAAGCCAAAGGACCCATGTTCAACTCTCCAGATCCCACGTAAGCCAGACGCACAAGGTGACTCATGGGCAAGGTGGCAGATGCGCACAAGATGGCGTACACATCTGGAGTTCGATTGCAATGGCTGGAGGCCCTGGTGTGCCAATTCTCTCTCTCTCTCTCTTCCTGTCTCTCTCTCTCTTGCAGATAAGAAAGGTCAGTCTGTTGGGCTTGCCTCCAAAAAAAAGTGAATAAAAGATCAAATAGAGGTCACGATGTCCTGTTTGGGGCATCAAAGGCCATTGCATATTCTGACCACTACTTGTATGAGTGAGTTGCTGGTTTTTAGTTTTTTATTATTTTATTTTATTTATTTGCAAACAGAAAGAGGAGAGATAATGAGAGAGGGAATGGATGTACCAGGGCCTCCTGCGACTACAAATGAGCTTCCGATGCATATACCACTTTGTGCATCTGGCTTTAAGTGGGTACTGGAAATTTGAACCCCTGGCCACTGGGCTTTGCAAGCAAACACCTGTTACCACAGAGCCATCTCTCCAGGCCCAAGTTGCTGGTTTTTGTTTATTTGTTTGCTAACAGAGAGAGAAAGAGAGAGAGGAGAATTGAGAATTGAAGTTTGGTTGTCAGGTTTTGCAGACAGGTAGAGCCTTAACTGCTGAGCCATTTCTTCAGTCCTAAATTGTGCTGGGGTTTTTTGTTTGTTTGTTTGTTTGTTTTTGTTTTTGCTTTGTTTTCTGAGGTATAATCTTGCTGTATCCCAGGCTGACCTGGAATTCACTATGTAGTCTCAGGGTGGCCTCAAACTCACAGCGATCCTCCTACTTCTGCCTCCAGAGTGCTGGGTGCTGGGATTAAAGGCATGCACCACCACATCCCGTTTGTGGATTTTTTTTTAAGTTTTTCTTAAAATTATTTTATTTATTCATTTATTTGAGAGAGATAGAGGTAGACATAGGGAGAGAGAGAGAATGGGTGTGCTAGGGCCTCCATATGCTGCATGCACCACTTTGTGCATCTGGCTTTACATGGGTCCTGGAGAATTGAACCTAGGTCCTTTGGCTTTGCAGGCAAGTACCTTAACCACTAAGACATTTCTCCAGCCCAAGTTGCTGTTTTTTTTTTTTTTTTTTAAGTCATCTATGCTTACCGTTTTAGACAGTGTTTTGACAGAAGCTTGTGGAGGAAGAAACACAGAAAGCAAAAGAAATACCCTTGTGTTTCTTTATTACACCCAGAATGAGGAAGTGCTTGGTTCTGTCAATAAAGATGTCAGACAGAGTAGGTGGAGAGAGGCACAGCTCCCAGAGCTTTGGAGACCTGGATTCTGGATCACCTTTGCCCAGTCTGCACAATCTCAATCATGCTGCTCTCATCTTGGGGACTAGGGTCATGTCATGTGACTTCTGACTTGCATACTTCCCTCCCGAAGCCATGGCACACCCCTGCCGGGCGAGTTCACTGATCTCACCGGGGCAGGACTCTCAAATATCTGGCCCTTGTATTCTAAAGGTGTTGGGTCAGTTGGTGACCTGTGTGTGAGTCAGGGGTGTGTGTGTGTTTGGGGGTACTGAGGACCGATCGTACTTCGACTCTACACATGCCAGGTGTGAGAAATAGATAGATGTGCTGTCTTTTCTGGCAAGCGGTGAGGAAGATAAACTCACTTCCGAAAGGACACCATTCTGTGGGAAGCCCCCTTCCTGCGTCAGCCTTTCTTGAGACTAGGGGCAGCCGCCTCAATCTCAAGCAAAGCTTCTACTTCTGCATGCAGTAAAAGATTCCTAATCTTCCCTTCTTTTGCCCTACAAACTGCGTCATTTTTATATTTTAGCCAATCGGGTGATCTTGAGGTCAGACTCTGACCCACAGTAACACCCAGGACCTTGCGTGAGTTAAAGAATATAAAAATACCGGCAGAGAGCTGGGCGTGATGGCGCACACCTTTAATCTGAGCACTCGGGAGGCAGAGGTAGGGGGGTCATTGTGAGTTCGAGGCCACCCTGAGACTACACAGTAAATTCCAGGTCAGCCTGGGCTAGAGTGAAACCCTACCTTGAAAAACCAAAAAAAAAAAAAAAAAAAAATTAATAATAATAAGGCAGCAGAACTCCTGCCAGTACGCTGGCCTGAACTCTTTAAAAAACTATGCACCATTCTGCAGAAACAAGCATTGCTTTGTCAGTATGCTTTGGATCGGGTGGTCATTCTCAAGCCCTAGACTCATTTCTTTTTTCTTTCTTCCTTTTTTTAATAGACTTCTGTCTTTTTAAAAATTTTCTTATAGAGAGCACACTGGAGACAGAGAGAATTGGCAACCAGGGCCTCAGCCACTGCAATCGAACTCCAGACACTTATGCCACCTGGTGACCTTGCTCTTGCCTCACCATTGTGCAATTGGCTAACATGGGATCTGGAGAGTCGAGCATTGGGTCCTTATGCTTTGCAGGCAAGTGCTTTAACCACTAAGCCATCTCTGCAGCCCCCCCTCTTTTCTTTTTTCTTTTTTCTTTTTTTTTTTTTTTTGAGGTAAGGTCTTACTGTAGCCCAGGCTGACCTGGGATTCACTATGTAGTCTCAGGCTGGCTTTGAACTCACAGAGATCCTCCTTCCTCTGTCTCCCAAGTGCTATGATTAAAGGCCATTGCCACCATGCCCGGCTCATTTTGTTTTTAAATTAATTTTATTTTTATTTATTTATGAGAGAGGAGGGAGAGAATGGGTGAGCCAGGGCCTCTAGCCACTGCAAACAAACTCCAGATGCATACACCACCTTGTGCATCTGGCTTACATGGGTTCTAGGGAATTGAACCTGGGTCCTTAGGCTTCACAGGCAAGCATCTTAACCACTAAGCCATCTCTCTAGCCCTCATTTCTTTCTTTCTTTCTTTTTTTAAATATTTATTTAAGAGAGTATGGGTGTGCCAATGCCTTTTGTCTTTACAAATGAGCTCCAGAAACATGCACCACTTTGTGCATCTGGCTTTATGTGGGTACTGGAGAACTGAACTCTCACCAGCAGGCTTTGCAAGCAACACCTTTTTTTTTTTTTTTTGGTTTGTTTGTTTCAGTTTGACGCTAAGATCTCTGAAAATGCATCAGAATTCCACAGCAAGGTCAACAAGCATTTGGCAAAAATGGTATTTGCTCTTCCCCCTTCAGCAGTCATTTTTCTCCTTCTGCACTCATAAAGCTGCTTCTTACTGATCATCTATTTTGTTGTTTCTGCCGTACTGCTAAACCCACTTCCAGGTTTCTATACAGCTTAAAGGCTTCCAGTTAGTCACTAAATAAGCCCATCGGGCTTCAGCCTCCTCCTGCTGCAGGATTGCTGCTGCAAAGTAGTCTACTCCCAGTTCTCCGCATCCTCCGGGCCCTCCCCACTGCCAGGATTTAACCCCGCAGTTAAAAGTCTTAGAAAAAGCTTTTATCCAACCAGGGGATCAAAGTCAGTACCTCCTGGTGTATTTCTCTCTTTTGCGCGCCAGAGGGCGCTCCAGGGCCGTCTCCACGAGTCTTCTGGGTTGACACGCCCCCTCTTCCTTTTTGAGCCAATCGTTACTCAGCGGGGCGGGGCCACTCGCCCGCCTGCGCGTTAAGAGGGGGCGGCGCTAGCGCGGAAGCAGGAATGTGGCAGCGAGAGGGCGGGAGGCGAGCGGTGGGCGCCCGCCTGGTGCGGCTGTTGCTGGCGTTGGCCGCGGTGGCCGCCGAGTCTGCAGCCGGGATTCCGCGCCGCTACACTCCGGACTGGCCGAGCCTGGACTCTCGGCCGCTCCCTGGCTGGTTCGATGAGGCCAAGTTCGGGGTGTTCGTACACTGGGGCGTGTTCTCGGTGCCCGCCTGGGGCAGCGAGTGGTTCTGGTGGCACTGGCAAGGCGAGCGGCTGCCACAGTACCAGCGCTTCATGCGCGACAACTACCCGCCCGGCTTCAGCTACGCCGACTTCGGGCCGCAGTTCACCGCGCGCTTCTTCGACCCGGACCGGTGGGCCGACCTCTTCCTCGCCGCGGGGGCCAAGTGAGTGTGGGCCGGGCCACGCACCCCAAACCACAGAACGGGCCACTGCACCCCACCGTACAGAGAAGAGTTAGGAACATAGCCGAAAATGAAGGTTTCAAGGTTGGGCGTGGTGGAGGCCGAGGTAGGAGGATCGCTGTGAGATCCAGGCCACCCTGAGACCAGTCTGGGCTAGAATGAAACCCTAATCCTTCCTCCCCAAAAAAAGTTTCAGTGTCGCCATGGCCCAGAAAACCTTACACCTCTATACGGAGAGTGAGCAAGATCATAACCAGTATCCCATCCAAACAGGCAAGACCAGGAGGTTTCCAAATCCGTGGTCTGGTCCAAGTCCAGCTATAGACCTGAACTAGGCACTTTATTTAATGCCCCCTGGAGAATCTAATCATTGCACAAGTTGCTTGCAGCCCTCCTGTGTCCAAACGGAAAGAGAAGGGAGCCCTGGTGTGGGCGTATTAGGGCTGTAGTACCGATTCCTCTTCAGCTGCTCTGGAGTGGGAAGGGAAGAGGGACCAGGTTGTCAAAGAGCAGAGCCTTCCAGGAACAAGCCCTAAGAGCGCTGCGTCCTTCAGCCAATTGGAGGATATGGCCACTGGACGGGCCATGGGCGGGAGAAGATGTGTAGGCAGGGAGCCCCCTGCTCCTGGCTTACAGCAGTTTTCCTTCCTCACTTTGATTCCTTAGCCATCTTCCAGGTTTTGGTTTCCTTGGACCTAGGAAATTCCTACCCACATCAATGTTTTGCCATTACCTGTATGGGAATAAAAGGCTTGAGTAAACAGGAAATGTTACCTGTCTATAGCCATCTTAAAGATCCATAATTTACAGGTGAAAAAAAAAGCTAACACCTGGGAGGTAGTTTCTTTCCAGTAAACCATTACTGTGTGAATGAGGTGAGTGGCCCAGAGAGAGGGGACCTCATGTCCAAGACTGTGAATCTTGTGACTACAAGGTAAGGGCTCCTTCTACTACACACAGGTCTGCAAACCATGCTCAGGGAGGCTGGTTATTTGCCTGACATGGGCAGGTTTCTAACATTTTGAAGGATTATTAGAAGGTGTGGCCAGATGTGGTGGCACGAGCCTTTAATCCTAACACTCAGGAGTCTTAGGAGGATCACCTTGAGTGTCAGGCCAGTCTGGGACTACAGAGTGGAGTTTCAGGTCCAACTGGGCTAGAGTGAGACCCTTCCATGGAGGGGGGAAAAATGATGTGCTTGGGCCTGGGACGATTTCTCAGCAGTTAAAGGTGCTTGCTTGCAAAGCCTGACAGCCCAGGTTCAATTCTCAAGCCATCCATATAAGGCAGTCACAAAAAGTGGTGCATCTGGTGCTCATTTGCAGAGGCAAGCACATATTCTCTCTCCCTCTCTCCCGCTCTTGCAATTAAAAATATTTTTAAAAGAAGGGTGGCCAGGCATGGTGGCGCACACCTTTAATTCCAGCACTCGGGAAGCAGAGGTAGGAGGATCGCAGTGAGTTTGAGGCCATCCTGAGACTAAATAATGAATTCCAGGTCAGCCTGGTCTAGAGTAAGACCCTACTTGAGCACCCCCACACACACACAAAAAAAAAAAAGGATTGCTAAAAAAAGGAATGTGCCCATGAGCATAAAATACTCTCTGGTCCTAGAGTGCAGGTGTCTCCAGAGCAGCCAGTGATGAGATTGTCACATGTTCACTTTTATCTATTTTTCTGTCATAAAAATATGTAACATATTCAGTGGCTTTTTGTTGGGGGGTTGTTTTTTTTTTTTTTTTTGGTTTTTTGAGGTAGGGTCTCACTCTGGTCCAGGCTGACCTGGAATTAACTCTGTAGTCTCAGGGTGACCTTGAACTCATGGCGATCCTCCTACCTCTGCCTCCCAAGTGCTGGGATTAAAGGTTTGTGCCACCATGCCCAGTTAGTGACTCTTCCCCCCCCCCCCGCCCACGTAGGGTCTCACTGTAGTCCAGGCTGACCTGGAATTCAATGTATTCTCAGGGTGGCCTTGAACTCATGGTGATCCTTGTACCTCTGTCTCCTGAGTACTGGGATTAAAGGCATGTGCCACCACACCCAGCTATGATTTGGTTATTTTAACAGTTGTCTTTTTTTTGTTTGTTCGTTTTGTTTTTTTCGAGGTAGGGTTTCACTCTAGCTCAGGCTGATCTGGAATTCACTATATAGTCTCAGGGTGGCCTCAAATTCATGGCGATCTTCCTACCTCTGCCTCTTAAGTGCTGGGATTAAAGGCATGCGCCACCACGCCCAGCAGCAGTTGTCTTTTCTCCCAGACATTTGGGTCTTCTGTCAATAAGAGGAAATTCTGTAGGGTTGGTAAGTCAAACACTGCCCATTTCTGCCAACAGAGAATTTCCTCCTTAGGACAAAGGGAGGAATGAAGTTAATTATTTATACCCAGAAGGGTTGACTCTAGAGCTCAGGTGCAATTCTTTTCCCTTGCCCATTCCTTCCTTCCCTCTGGGCCTCCCATACCTCTTTGGCTAGAGACCAAGGGTGGATATATGGCTTGTTGAAATTTGCTTTTATCTCTGGTGTAATACCCACAGGGTGTTGTGGCTGCTGAAACATCCTAGGTGTGACTAAGATAGAGACTCACCTCTGCACATTTTCCTTAGTCAAGTTCTCCCAACCATGTTAAAGCCACAGGCAGGCTGGGCAAGTTCATGCTGTGTAGTGCTCACTTCCATTAATCATTGCCTTTGACATCTGCAGTTCCTGTTGTGTACTGCTCACTTCCTTTAATCATTTGTTTTGGACATCTACAGGTATGTGGTCCTGACCACAAAGCATCATGAAGGCTTCACAAACTGGCCCAGCCCTGTGTCCTGGAACTGGAATTCGAAGGATGTGGGGCCCCACCGTGATTTGGTGGGTGAGTTGGGAGCAGCTGTCCGGAAGAGGTGTGTGCATGTATGTGGACCACTACCCTGCCATCGTTTCAGATCCAGCTCTCTAGAGATCTATCTGTAGCTTCTCTTCTCCTCTGTTTTCCAAGTTTGAGCTTAGCCAGTGACCAGAGTGGTTCCTGACCTTTGAATTAGGAGTGTTTGAAGCTTAGGAATTCTTAATATTTTATTTATTTATTTATTGGTTTTTCAAGGTAGGGTCTCGCTCTAGCCCAGGCTGACCTGGAATTCACTTTGTAGTCTCAGGGTGGCCTCGAACTCACCATGATCCTATCTATGCCTCCCAAGTGCTGGGATTAAAAGCATGCACTACCATACCTGACTATTTATTTATTTTTATTTGGGGGGGTAAGATAGAGAGAGGATGGGTGCTCCAGGACCTCTAGCCACTACTAACAAACTCCAGATGTATGTGCCACCTTGTGCATTTGGCTTACATGGGTACCAGGGAATCAAACCTGGGTCCTTGGGCTTTACAGGTGAGCTCCTTAACCACTAAGCAATCTCTCTGGCCCTAGGAGTTCTTGTATGACCAAAGGTGACACCTGAGAGAAGTTCATGGCTATCAGGTCAGGTGAAAGACACCCAGCTAGATGTCCCATCCCATCATGGCCCGTCTGCAGCCTGTGAAGAGTTCCTTCTGAGAAGCCTTCCAGTGCAGGGCCATTGCCAGTGTGTGATAGGGGCTAGGGACGGAGTCTCATCTTCGTCCTCCTTAACTGTCCACACAGAGCTTTACAGGCCCTCAGACACGTCTGCGTAATGGTAGATCAAGCTGAGCACTGAGAAAGCAGCACTTAGGAGGGAAGGAAGAACACGGTTGCTCTAATTTATGCTTTCCAGCATTTGTCACTTAGCAGGAAGGAACAAGCTGGGCGTGGTTGCACAACCCTCTAATCTCAATGTTTAGGAGGCACAGGTTGGAGGATCCAGGAGCTCAAGGGCATCCTCTGCTATATAGCAAGTTCAAGGTCAGCCTGGGCTAGAGCGAGACCCTACCTCGTAAAACCAAAAACAACAACAGCAGCAACAGAAGTAAAGTGAGGCTGGGAAGATGCATTAAGTGGTGAAAGTGCTTGCTTGCAAAGTCTGTGACCTTGGTTAGATTCTCCAGGACCCACGTAAAGCCAGATGCACAAAGTGGCACATGCATCTGGAGTTTATTTGCAGCAGCAAGAGGCCCTGGTGCACCCACTGTCTCTCTCTGCTCACAAATTAAAAAAAATAAATAAATAAATTAGGGGCTGGAAAGATGGCTTAGCAGTTAAGGCACTTGCCTGCAAAGCGAAAGGTCCCAGGTTTGATTCCCCAGGACCCACATAAGCCAGATACACAAGGGGGCACATGTGTCTGGAGTTGGTTCGCAATAGCTGAAGGCCCTAGCATGCACATTCTCTTATCTGCCTCTTTCTTTCTGTTTTTTGAGGTACAGTCTTACTCTCTAGTCCAGGCTGCCCTGGAATTCACTATGTAATCTCGGGGTGGCCTCAAACTCACAATGATCCTTTTACCTCTGCCTCCCAAGTGCTAAGATTAAAGGTGTGTGCCACCACACCCAGCTCAGGCTGGTCTTTTTTTTTTTTTAATTTTTTTGTTCATTTTTATTTATTTGAGAGTGACAGAGAGAGAAAGAGGCAGATAGAGAGAGAGAGTGAGTGAGAATGGGCACGCCAGGGCTTCCAGCCACTGCAAATGAACTCCAGACGTGTGCACCCCCTTGTGCATCTGGCTAATGTGGGTACTGGGGAATCGAGCCTCGAACCGGGGTCCTTAAGCTTCACAGGCAAGCGCTTAACCGCTAAGCCATCTCTCCAGCCCTAAGGCTGGTTTTTAAAAGAACATTTTATTTATTTATTTGGGAGAGAGAGAAAGAGGCAGACAGGGAGAATGTGCACCAGGGCCTCTAGCCACTGCAAACGAACTCCAGACGCGTGCGCCGACAAGGCTGTTGTTGAACTCTTGCCTCTACTTCCCAGGTGTTATATTACAGCATGTACCGCAATGACTGGCCTGAATTTTTTCTTAGTTTTTTTGAGGTAGGGTTTCACTCTGGTCCAGGCTGACCTGGAATTCACTATGTAGTCTCAGGGTGGCCTCGAATCACGATGATCCTCATACTGCTGCCTCCCAAGTGCTGGGATTAAAGGTGTGTGCCACCACACCTCTATGGCCTGATTTTTGTAAAAGCAAATTACTTGTTTTCTGCCTAATGACCATGGATGCTGTGTTTTTCTGTTTAAGGAACATACGCTATGGCCTCTACCACTCACTCTTAGAGTGGTTCCATCCACTCTACCTACTTGACAAGAAAAATGGCTTCAAAACTCAGCATTTTGTCAGCGCAAAAACAATGCCAGAGCTGTACGACCTGGTTAACAGGTAAGACAGAAATAGTTTTGGCCTGATGACTTTTGACAATGAAATTAGAGTTTTCTGTAGGATGCTAAAAGAGGTGGGAGAGTCACGGGCAGGCATGAAAAAATATCTAGAAGACATTATAATAATAAAAGTGGTGGTTGAGCCCAGCATAGTGGCACACACCTTTAATTCCAGAACTTGGGAGGCAGAGGTAGGATGATTGCCATGATTTCAAAGCCACCCTGAGACTACATAGTGAATTCCAGATCAGCCTGGGCTAGAGCAAGATGCTACCTTGAAGAAAAAAAAAAACGGTGGTTATATTCAGGCAAAACAGGTTTTTTTTCTTCCTATTCAAAACTTTTGAACATGATCATACTGATTTTATAAAATATAACAATCACACAAAACCCAGGATCAAAGTGAGTCAAAACTTCATTTGCACTGGCCATGGTGACATACGTCTTTAATCCCAGTACTTGGGAGGCAGAGGCAGAAGAGTGCCATGAGTTTGAGGCCAGACTAAGACTGTATAGAGAGAGTTCCAAGGCATCTTGGGCTAGAGTGTAATCCCACCTCGAAACGAAACAACCCCCACCAAAAAAAAAAAACAAAAAAAAAAAAACAACAAAAAAAAAACACTCAGTTCTCTCCCTGTGTGCCATTTTCCCTGGTCAAGACCATGGAGAAGGGCTAGCATGACTTAATGACCCTGCGTAGGATTGGGCATCCTGATGACTCACTGGCCTTTAACAGAACACCCTCAGATTCCATTTTAAAAAGTTTTGAGGGATGCCAGGCGTGGTGGTACACACCTTTAATCCCAGCACTAAGGAGACAGTGGTAAGAGGATCGCAGTAAATTCGAGGCCACCCTGAGAATACTGTGCTCGAGGGAGACCTTACCTTGAAAAAAAAAAAAAAAAAAAAGTTGGATGATCATGTCTTCTATGTAGGGCTCAAAAATAATATGTGGAAAATATCTGTCACAGTGCTTGGAACAGAAAAAGGGTGCAATTGTTATTAATATTGCTATTCTTTTTTTTCTAGCATTTATTTATTTGAGAGAGAAAAAGAGGCAGATAAGAGAGAAAGAATGGTCATACTAGGGCCTCTAGCCACTGCAAATGAATTCCAGATGCATGTACCACCTTCTGCATCTGGCTTACATCAGTACTGGGAAATCAAACTTGGGTCCTTAGGCTTTGGAGGCAAGTGCCTTAACCACTAAGCCATCTCTCCAGTCCTAATATTGCTATTCTTTTTTTTTTTTTTTTCCAAGGTAGTGTCTCACTCTAGCCCAGGCTGACCTGGAATTCACTATGTAGTCTCTGGGTGGCCTTGAACTCATGGTGATCCTATTTCTGACTCCCAAGTGCTAGGATTAAAGGCATGTGCCACCATGCCTGGCCCTAATACTGTTACTCTTTTCCTTAATTTTTTTTTGTTGTTTTGTTTTGTTTTTCGTGGTAGGGTCTCTAGCCCAGGCTGACCTGGAATTCACTATGGAGTCTCAAGGTGGCCTCGAGCTCATGGTAATCCTACCTCTGCCTCCCGAGTGCTGGGATTAAAGGCGTGCGCCACCACGCCCGTTTTTTTTTTTGTTGTTGTTCATTTTTTTTATTTGGGAGCAACAGACAGAAAAAGAGGCAGAGAGAGAGAGAGAGAGAAAAAGAGAGAGAGAGAGAGAATGGGCACACCAGGGCCTCCAGCCACTGCAAACCAACTCCAGATGCGTGCGCCCCCTTGTGCATCTGGCTAATGTGGGTCCTGGGGAACTGAGCCTCGAACTAGGGTCCTTAGGCTTCACAGGCAAGTGCTGAACCGCTAAGCCATCTTTCCAGCCCTGTTATTCTTTAAATGACTGCTTTCACTTTGGGATTTGTGACTAGTCGTTACTATGTTTTGTGTCTTTTTTGCCCTCATTACCTCTGGGAGCTGCCATAGGACAGTGGGCCCTTGGTGTTTAAGGTCTTTGTCTCCTCCATCCTCATTTATTTTGTTTCTTTGGTGTACACGTGTTGAGACAGGGTGTATAGCCTAGGCTATCTGGGAACTCACTGTGTCGTCCAAACTAGCCTTGAACTCACAATGACTCTCCTTCTTCAGCCTCCTGAGTAAAGGGATCACAGGTATGAGCCACCATCATTTTAGAGCAACAGGTCTCCTTCCATAGGAATCTATCCTGATGACTCTGCTAAGGACAGTGCAGTTGTAGGAAACTTACAAACTCTCTCTTTATCTCCTCCCTTCTTCTCTCCCTCTCTCCCTCCCTTTCTTTTTTCTTTTTGAGATAGTATCTCACTCTATAGCACTGGCTTGTCCCACACTCCCAGCAATCCTCCTGCCTTAGCCTTCTGATTGCTAGGATTACAAGTGTGCACCCCAAGCCCAGTCCTTTTTTCTTAAGAGCTGTGTGGCTTTGAACAAACTGCTTCATCCCCCTAGCTCTGTTTCTTTATCCCTGACGGGTTAATCTGTCATGACCACAGGAATCAAGTAGATAATACGCTGCCTAGTGCACTTACATGCCCAATATGAGGGACCATCTATGCTCTGTCTTGCCATTAGATAGACGCGCTTCCCCCCACATTATGGGCTATGTGAAAGGTTCACTGGGGCTCATGTGGGTTCTGTAGATCCTTTACAGTAGAAACTCAGGGGCTGGAGCCATGGCTCAGCAGTTAAGCGCACTTCCTGCACAAGTGTGAAGGCCTGAGAAAGCCTTGAGTTCGATCCCCAGGACCCACATAAACAGCTAGGCATGGCCATGTGCATCTGTAGCCCTGATCCCTTGGGGAATAGAACCCCAAGAATCACTGGGGCTTGTGAAAAAGCAAGAAAGAAAGATAAAGGGAAAGAAGAGAAAAAAAGAGAGAGAGAGAGAAGAGAAAAGCCCAGCAAGCTCCAGGATCAGTAAAAGACCCTGGCTCAAGTATGACTGGGTGAAGGATTGAGGGGTGGGGCACCTAACGTTCAGCTCCAGCCACTGCAGGCAAGCACATGGGTTCTACCCTAGCACACCAATGTGCACACACCAAACATAAGCAAAAGACAGACAGCGAGACTGGGCAGTTGTCACGAACAATAAGTTTGGGGACATAGTTCAATGCTTAGTGCATGTTCAAAGCAGAAACCTTAAAATCTTGTAGTATTCCTGCCCCGCCCCTCCTTGGAGATAGGGTCTCACTATGTATCGCAGGCCTCTAACTTTCAGTCCTCCTAAGTGAGCCTCCTGAGTGCTGAGATTGTAGGCACTGTTTTGAGACCGGGGCTTGTTTCGTAGCCCTGGCTAACGTGGAGCGCACCGTGTAGACCGGCAGTGACCTCGTGTCTCTGCCTTCCGAGTGCTGCGGCCACAGGCCTGTACCAGCTAACCAGTCTTAACTGGTAGGAGTTGCTGGAAGGGAAATAAACTATATACATAGAATTCAGCTCCTTCTCAAGGAAGGAAATACATGGAAGTGTTATATACTGCATTGTTTTAAACACTGGTAAGTGAGCACAGTGGTTTGTTACTGCTGTTTGTCCACATCCTCTGCATTGCCATGATTTTATGACACTTTCAAAACAAGACTTTTTTTGTTTGCTTGCTTTTGTTTTTTTGAAGTAGAGTTTCACTCTAGCCCAAGCTGACCTAAAATTCACTATGTAGTCTCAGGGTGGCCTCAAACTCACAGAGATCCTCCTACCTCTGCCTCCCCAGTGCTGTGATTAAAGGTGTGTGCCACCACACCTGACAAGACATTTTTTTCTAAGCTTTTTATGTACTGGCAATGGAACCCATGGTCACATGCATTGTAGACAACCCCCAATCCTAATTTCATTTGATTTTGTTTTGTATTTTTATTTCTTTAAATATTTTTATTTATTTATTTTCAAGCACAGAAAAAGAGAGAGAGCATAGGCACTCCAGCCACTGCAGACAGACTCCAGGTGAATGCTCCACCATGTGCATCTGGCTTACAAGGGACTGGGGATCGAGCCCAGACCAGTAGCCTTTGCAAGCAAGTGCCTTTAACCATGAAGTCATCTCTAGCCACCAATCCCAATTGTTTAAATATTTGTTGCAAACATTGGTCCAGGAGCCTAGACTGTGTATAGGGTCAGATAACACTGTTGGCTTTTCCAGCTACAAGCCTGATCTGATCTGGTCTGATGGGGAGTGGGAGTGTCCTGACACTTACTGGAACTCCACATCTTTCCTCTCCTGGCTCTACAATGACAGCCCTGTCAAGGTAGGTGACTATCTAACTTCTTTCTTTCTTAAAGAAAGCACAGCCGGGCATGGCAGTACATGCAGTAATCTCCGCTCTCGGGAGGTTGAGGCGGGAAGAGCTCAAATTCAAGGCCATGCTGAAATACATAATGAGACCCTGTTTCAAAAACAAAAAGGGGCCAGGTATGGTGGCACATGACTTTAATCCTAGCATTCGGGAGGCAGAGGTAGGAGGATCACTATGAGTTCAAGGCCACCCTGAGACTACGTAATGAATTCCAGATCATCCAGGGCTAGTACGAGGCCCTACCTTGAAAAACTAAAAAAAAAAAAAAAAAAAAAAATAGGGCTGGAGAGATGACTTAGTGTGGTTAGGGTGCTTGCCTGCTAAACCTAGGGATCTGGTTTGATTCCCCAGAACCCACATAAGCCAGATGCACAAGGTGTCACATGCATACAAGGTCTCACATGTGTACAAGATGGCACACGTGTCTGGAGTTCAATTACAGTGGCTAGAGATCCTGGTGCACCAATTCTCTTTCTCTCTCCTCTCTCTCTCTCTCATAAATAAAATAAAAATAAATTAAAAAATTTTTAAAGCCAAAAAATATTGGGCTGGGAGATTGCTCAACAGTTTAAAGCACTTGCCTGTAAAGGCTGCCAGCTAGGTTTAATTCCCTAGCAACCATGTAAAGCCCAATAGGCATTTGTTTGCAATGGTAAGAGACCCTGTTGCACCCATACACACTTACACGTAACACACATGCACACAAATGCATGTCAAATAAATAAGCATTTGGGTTTTGTTTGTTTGTTTGTTGTTGAGGTAGGGTCTCACTCTAGTCCATGCTGACCCAGAACTAGCCCTATAGTCCCAAGCTGGCCTCATACTCACAGCAATCCTCCTACCTCTGCCTCCGGAGCGCTGGGATTAAAGCCATATGCCACCACGCCCTACTGTAAATTAATTTTTGTTGTTGTTATTGTTGTGTTTTGTTTTTCGAGGTAGGTCTCACTCTGGCCCAGGCTGACCTGGAATTCACTGTGTAGTTTCAGGTTGGCCTCCTACCTCTGCCTCCCAAGTATGGAATTAAAGGCATGCACCACCACACCTGGCCTGTAAATTAATTTTTTAAAGTTTTTTTTAAGAAATACTTTATTTTATTTATTTATTTATTTTTGATTTTTCGAGGTAGGGTCTCACTCTAGCTCAGGCTGACCTGGAATTCACTATGTAGTCTCAGGGTAGCCTCGAACTCATGGTGATCCTACCTCTGCCTCCTGAGTGCTGGGATTAAAGACGTGCACCACCACACCTGGCTCTATTCCTTTATTTTTTATTTTTATTTATTTATTTGAGAGAGAGATACAGAAATAGGCAAGTAGAGAGAGAGAGAATATGCACGCCATCTCTCCAGCCCTAGTGCATACCTCTAATCCCAGCACTCGGGAGGCAGAGGTAGGAGGATCACTGTGAGTTTGAGGCCAGCCTAGAACTACATAGTGAGTTCCAGATCAGCCTAGGCTAAAGTAGGACCCTACCTCCCCCACCAAGAAAAAAACAGAAACTGGGGCTAGAAAAAGTGGCATATGCATCTGGAGTTTGTTTGTAGTGGCTGGCGGCCCTGACATGCTCATTCTCTTCTCTTGTTTCCCCCTCTCCCTTCCTCCTTCCCCTTCTCTATCTCTCTCAAATCAATAAGTAAAATACTTTTTAAAAGGAAAATAAGGGGGCTGGAGAGATGGCCTGAGGGTTAAGGTGTTTGCCTACAAAGCCAAAGGAGCTAGGTTCAATTCCCCAGGACCCACATGAGCCAGATGCACAAAGTGGCACATGTGTCTGGATGCCCTGGAACACCCATTCTTTCTCTCTCCTCCCTTCTCTGCCTCGCTCTCTCTCTCAAATAAATAAATAAAAATATTATTAAAAAATAAGCTGGGCGTGGTGGCGCATGCCTTTAATCCCAGCACTCGGGAGGCAGAGGTAGGAGGATTGCCTTGAGTTCGAGGCTACCCTGAGACTCCACAGTGAATTCCAGGTCAGCCTGGGCTACAGTGATACCTTACCTCGAAAAACCAAAAAATAAAAAAATAAAAAATAAAAATAAAAGGAAAATAAAAGGAACTGATTTTGTGGAGTTTCTGTGTTATTTCAAGGCAGCGTCTCATTATATAGCCCAGGCTGACCTCAAACTCCAGCTCTTCCTGTCGCAGCCTCCCCTGTGTGGGGAGTATAGGTGCACACCACCATGCCCTACTCACGGGGCTTTTGCTTGTCTGGTTTTGTGCTGGGGATCGAATCCAGGGCTTCTCACAAGTTAAGCATGTGTTCTGCCACTGGGCCTCATCCTCAACCCCAAGACAATATTTGCTGGCTTAAGTAAAGCAAGCCAGAGTTATGTAGCGACTGTTGTCCCAGGCTGAGCTCTGGTGTCTGGTTCTCTGTCCCAGCTTGGCCAAGGCCATGGCCTTTCCACCAGCTTTCTCTTCTAGATCTAGATGATCTTCCAAACTGCCCCCCCCCAACTCCAACATGATGCACCTCCCAACTGGGTTCCTCAGTTGGATGTCTCATTGCCATGGAGACCGTCTGTTACCCCATCAGATGTGCATCAGCACCCGTGGCCTCTGCCCACTGGACAGCAGTAGTGCCACCTCAGCTGTGACAACCAAAACTAAACTGACTGACACATGTCCCCCTTCCAGGGCAGAACTATCCCAGTGGAAACCCTCGCTGGTTTAGATCAACTTTTTCTTCCAGACTGTTAGCCCAGGGGACTGCATTACACAAAGGAGCCACATGGTGCTGCTCCAATGACCCTGTCCTCCTTCCTCCTTTAGGATGAGGTGGTAGTCAACGACCGATGGGGCCAGAACTGCTCCTGTCACCATGGAGGATACTACAACTGCCAGGATAAATACTCACCGCACAGCTTGCCTGATCACAAGTGGGAGATGTGCACCAGCGTCGACAGGATGTCCTGGGGCTATCGGCGCGACATGACCATGTCTGCCATCGCAAGCGAGTTTGAAATCATTTCAGTAAGAGCACCTCTGTGTTAGTTGTTTTTTAACCACCCACCCCAAACTAGCCTTCTAACCCCAGGGCCAGAGCATCCAAATGAAAGTGTGGTTGATAGACCCCTCCAGGGCTCCTGAGGAACAAATAGAAACCTGTCTGTATCCGTCACCTCGTTGCTGACCCAAAGTACCTTACAGAAATCAGATTGAGGGAAGAAGGCTTTATTTCAGCTATATGGGTCATGGCTACCGTCCACGGCAGAAAGGGCATGGTGCCAGGAGCTTGATGCCGAGCTGCTCAGTCAGCACAGTGAGGAAACAGTCCAGGACCCAAGCCTGGGGGATGATGGCTCCTCCCACCTCAGTTAACCTAATCAGGGTTCTCCCTCACAGGTGATGCTCATTCCAGTCAGTTGACACTGTAAACCACCAAACTGTCCTAAGGACATTGTCACCATTCAGGGAAAGTTTTATTCACAGAGATGTTCTTCCCAGGAATGTTCTCAGTGTTTTCAACTTCTTGCAACCATAAAGGGATAATTGAGTGGATTGGAGGATTTTCCTTAACCATTATGTGGATGATTCAGTAGGGGTTAATGCTTAGAGGACTGAATGAAAAAGCACTAGGTGGGCTGGAGGGATGGCTTAGCCGTTGAGGCATTTCACTGCAAAGCCAAAGGACCCAGGTTTAATTCCCCAGGACCAACGTTAGCCAGATGCACAAGGGGGCACATGCATCTGGAGTTCGTTTGCAGTGGCTGGAGGCCCTGGCATGCCCATTCTCTCTCTTTCTCTCTCTCTCTTTCTCTGTCAAATAGACAAATAAATAAAATATTAAAAATAAATAAATAAAAAGAAAATAAAAAGCATTAGATATAGTCAAAGCTATGTAAAATTAACACGTAGGGAAAAGACTAGAAGGAAGTATCAGAAGTTAATGGTAAAAAGCCGGGCGCGATGACACACACCTTTAATCCCAGCACTCAGGAGGCAGACATAGGAGGATCACCGTGAGTTCGAGGCCACCCTGAGATTACATAGTTAATTATAGTTAATTCCAGGTCAGCCTGGACCAGAGTGACACTCTACCTCTTAAAAAAAAAAAAAAAAAACAGTTCATGGCGTGAGGCGGGCTTGGTAGCGCACACCTGTAACCCCAGCCCTCAGGAGGCTGCGGCCTCCCTCCTCAAGCACCACCCCGCCCAGGGAAAGATGGTGTTTCTTTAAATGGCAAAGGTACTCACATTGAAGGAAGAATGTGTCTTAGATATGTATTCATTGTCCGTCTTTGATGACGTCTTGTATTTTGAGACAGGGTTTCACAATGTTTCCTAGCCTGGTCTCAAACTGCAATCCTCCTGCTCTGCCTCCTGAGTGTTGGGATTTCAGGTGCCACCATGCCCAGCTGTGAAGTAAAACTCATCCATTTTTTTCCTTTGCAGCACTGGGGACTGAACTCAGGGCCTCAGGCATGCTCACCAAGTGCTCTACTGCCAGAATGAACTATTAGAGCAAACTGGAAATAAACTTTAAGAATGAACTATGGGGGATGGAGTAATGGCTTAGTGGTTAAGGTGCTTGCCTGCGAAGCCTAAGGACCCAGGCTTGACTCCCCAGAACCCACGTAAGCCGGATGCACAAGGTGGCACAACATATGCCTGGAATTTGTTTGCAGTGGCTAGAGGCTCTGGCAGGCCCACACACTCCCTCCTCCCCCTTCTATCTCTCTCTCACAAATAAAAAATATATGTGTGTGTGTGTGTGTGTGTGTGTGATATATATATTATATATATATATATATATACACATACATACATACATACATACGTACGTACGTATACACATGAACTTTAGCTGGGCATGGTGGCGCACACCTTTATTCACAGCACTTAGGAGGCAGAGGTAGGAGGATTGCTGTGAGTCTGATGCCACCCTGAGACTCCATAGTGAATTCCAGGGCAGCCTGGGCCAGAGTAAGACCCTACCTCGAAACACCAAAAGAAAGAAAGGAAGAAAGAGAGGGAGGGAGGAAGTGAGGGGAAAAGAAACTTAAAAATGAACTATGGGGGCTGGAGAGATGGCTTAGCGGTTAAGCGCTTGCCTGTGAAGCCTAAGGACCCTGGTTCGAGGCTCGGTTCCCCAGGTCCCACGTTAGCCAGATGCACAAGGGGGCGCACGCGTCTGGAGCTCGTTTGCAGAGGCTGGAAGCCCTGGCGCGCCCATTCTTTCTCTCTCCCTCTATCTGTCTTTCTCTCTGTGTCTGTCGCTCTCAAATAAATAAATAAAAAATTTAAAAAAAAAATGAACTATGGAAAAGAACTATAGGAGTTTTTCTTATGAACCTTACAAATAACTTTTCGGAGGATATTGCTGTGAGATTGTGAGATGCTTTTTCTACTAAGTTCTTAACTTTTAAATTGTCCTGAAGTTATTTATTTATTTATTTATTTATTTATTTATTTTGAGGTAGGGTTTTACTCTAGCCCAGGCTGACCTGGAATTCACTCTGTAGTCTCAGGGTGGCCTTGAACTCATGACACTCCTCCTACCTCTGCCTCCCAAGTGCTGGGGTTAAAGGAATGCACCACCACACCCAGCTCTAAAACTGATCTTACAACTTTATAATCCACCCTCTTAAACCATTGTGACTAGGTTTCCTCAGCCTTGGTGTACCTTGGGCCTGAAGAGCACAGATGACCACCAATAGTGACAGGAATGATGAGAGATGCTGACTGATCTTAAGCTGTGCTCTTTGCCATACTTCCTCAGAGGCCTCGCTGGACTCTTGACCCAGAAAAGCATGCATATGTATACTGACATGGCGTCAGAGACAGTGCAGTCTGTAGTGACTTGACCTCAGTACTGCCCCAGCTCTGTTGAAGACAGCAGGTGGCTCGCTTTGATTTCATTTGTGAGGGAAGTGTGTGCATGTTCTGGATCAGCAGAGTCCAACAGGTCAGATCCCTACAGCCCTTTAACGACTGCTTAAGAATTATCCGGAGTCCAAAATGTCTTGCCCTTTGTCCATGCAGTGGTTGATTCATTCATGTATTACTGCTTTTTGGTTTAACAGAAATGCCAGTGAAGGGCCGGAAGGTTGGCTCAGCAGTGAAGGCACTTACCTACAAAGCCTAACAACCAGGCTTCAATTCCCCAGTACGCACATAGAGCCAGATGCACAAAGTGGCACATGTATCTGGAGTTTGTTTTGTAGCAGGTGGAGTCCCCATTACACACATTCTCTCCCCTCCCCCTCTGCTTGCAAATAAATAATTTTGTTTTTGTTTTTAAAATAGCCGAGTGTGGTGGTGCACACCTTTTTAAAATATATTTTTATTTATTTAATTATTTGAGATGGGGGAGAGAGAGACAGAGAAAGAGAGAGATAATGGGTATGCCAAGGCCTCCAGCCACTGCAAATGAACTCCAGACACATGGGACACATGCTCCCCTTTGTGCATCTGGCTTACGTGGGTCCTGGGGAATTAAATTTGGGTCCTTTGGCTTTGCAGGCAAGTGCCTTAACTGCTGAGCCATCGCTCCAGCCCTGTTTTTTTGTTTTTTTGTTTGTTTGTTTGTTTGTTTTTTTAAGTAGGGTCTCTCTCTAGCTCAGGCTGACCGGGAATTTACTCACTCTGCAGCGTGCACCACCACACCTGGCTCCACTTCTCTTACTCTCTGTGTAGTCTATGCACAGCACCAGGCTGGGCATTCACAGTTTGGCTTTCATTGTTTTCGCCCTCTTTAGGAACTGGTTCAAACAGTAAGTCTGGGAGGCAACTATCTTCTCAACATTGGACCAACTAAAGATGGACTGATTGTTCCTATCTTCCAAGAAAGGCTTCTTGCTGTTGGCAGCTGGCTGCAAGTCAATGGGGAGGCCATCTATGCCTCCAGACCGTGGAGGGAGCAGTACGAAAAGAACACGACGTCTGTATGGTGAGCCTTGCCATTGATGGGGGTGGGCCCAGGACTGCGGTTCCTACTTACCGGAACATTCTTGAGTCCTTGCAGCCTGTTATAAGTCATTCTGAAAGTCGTTTTGAAGGAATATATAAAAACTGCTCTTGCCGGGCGTGGTGTTGCACACCTTTAATCCCAGCACTCAGGAGGCAGAGGTAGGAGGATCACCGAGAGTTCGAGGCCACCCTGAGACTCCATGGTGAATTCCAGGTCAGCCTGAGCCAGAGTGAGACCCTACCTCGAAAAAAAAAACCAAAAAAAAAAAAAACTGCTCTTGCTGTAAAATTTATATCCCACGTGGATTATGTCTTATACCACCATGTGCAGGATTCCATTCTAAATTCTTTCAGTCAATTGCTGGATTTTGGAATCTAGTTATTTGATTATGGGCCTTGTTTTGTTTTGTTTTTTTTTCCAACTACAAAATGAGGTGATGGTACTTAACTTCACAGAGTTGAAGACCAGTGACATAACGTTTGCCAGCATCTGCTTGAGTGCCAGGCATGAGCCAAGTGCTCAGTAAAAGGTAGTTAGTGGCGTCGTACCAAAGAACTCGTGTCCTTGAATTAGGGAGACACGCTGACCCCGTAGTTAACCATCTGTGCAGTGATTTTCATCCGTATCCTCATGATTCAATTTAAAATATTTATTTATTTATTTATTTGAGAGAGACAGAGAGGCAGGTAGAGAGATAACGGGTGCACTAGGGCCTCTCGCCACTGCAAATGAACTCTAGAGGCATGTGCCACCTTGTGCATGTGGCTTATGTGGGTACTGAGGACTCAAACCAGGGCCGTCAGGCTTTGCAAGAAAATACCTTTCACCACTGAGCCATATCTCTAGGCCGTGTTAATTTTAAAAATAATTCTCTTAAATCTATTATTTATGTATGTATTTTGTACATTTTGGAAGCAAGTGCCTTTAACTGGAGAACCCCCTCGCCAGCCCCAGTGTATGTATTTTGCCGCTGCTGCTGAATGATGATGCAGGCGTGAATGCGCATGCCATGAGTCCACTGGAGATCAGAGGGCAGCCTGGGGCTGTTAGTCCGTCCTCGCCTTCCACCGTGTTTGGGATGTTTTATTTCCTTCTGCCGTGCGCGCTAGGAAAGCCACATGAGCTGTCCTCCGAGCTGCGGGGTTCTCCTGACTTCGCCTCCCTTTACTGTAGGCACACTGGAATTACAGACCGGGCCAGTTTTGCATCTGGTTTTACGTGGGTGCTGGTGATTTGAACTCTAGTCAGCAGGCTTGTGGAACAAGCACCTTTAACCACTGAACCATCTCCCCAGCCCAGTTAATGTTTTCTGTTGTTCTAATCATGGCTTTGCCATGTTGCCCAGGCTGTCTCTGAACTCTTGGGCTCAAGCAGTCCTGCTTCAGCTGGGATTATATGAGTTATTAATTTTTTTAATATTTATTAATTTACTTGAGAGAGAGATATAGAGGAATAAACAGAGAGAGAATGGGTATGCCAGGGCCCCTAGCCACTGCAAACAAACTCCAGACACATGTGCCACCTTGTGCATCTGGCTTACATGGGCCCTGGCTAGCTGAGTCTTGGCCTTGCAGGCAAGCACCTTAACCACTAAGCTTTTTCTTTCCTTTTCTTTTCTTTTTTATGAGAGAGAGAGAATAAGAATTGGCAGGCCAGGGACTCAGCCACTGTCATCAAACTCCAGACACCTGTGCCACCTGGTGTGCACGTGCGACCTTGCACACTTGCTCTACCTTTTGTGCGTCTGGCTTACATGGGACTTGGAGAGTCAAATACGGATCCTTAGGCTTTTGCAGGCAAATGCCTTAACTCCTAAGCCATCTCTCCAGCCCACTAAGCCATTTTTTAAAGTATTCGAGAGAGAAGTAAGGATTGAGAGAAAGACAATGTGAATGGGAACACCAGGGCCTCTTGCCACTGCAAACAAACTCCAGACACGTGCCAGCTTGTGCCTCTGGCTTTATGTGGGTACTGAAGAATTCAACCCTAGCTATCCAGCTTTGCAAACAAGTACCTTTAACCACTGAGTCATCTCTCCATCACCACAAATTACCTTTTATTGTTGCTTTTGTTTTCTGAGGTAGGGTCTCACTCTAGCACAGGCTGACCAGGAATTCACTATGTAGTCTCAGGGTGGCCTCGAACTCATGTGATCGCCTTACCTCTGTCTCCCAAGTTCTGGGATTAAAGGCATGTGGTACCACACCCAGCCAAATTACTTTTGGCTTTTTTGGGGGGGGTTTTGTTGTTGTTGTTTGTTTTTTCGAGGTAGGGTCTCACTCTGGCTCAGGATGACCTGGAATTCACTATGGAGTTTCAGGGTGGCCTCGAACTCATGGTGATCCTCCTACCTCTGCCTCCTGAGTGCTGGGATTAAAGTTGTGTGCCACCATGCCCAGCTCAGCAAATTACTTTTTATTAGTATTTGTTTATTTATTTGAGAGAGAGCTAGAGAAAGAGAAAAAGGCAGATAGAAAGAGAGAGAACGGACACACTGCAAACAAACGCCACATGTATGCACTACCTTATACATCTAGCATTATGTGTATACTAGGGGATAAAACTTGGGTCCTTAGGCTTTGTAGGCAAGAACCTTACCTGCTGAGTAATCTCTCCAGCCCCAGATTACTTTTTTAAAAATATCTTATTCTTTATTTATTTATGAGAGAGAAAGACAGAGGGAGAGACAGAGAGAGGAGAGAGAGAATGAGCATGCCAGGGCCTTCAGCCACTACAAACTAACTCCAGACACATGTGCCACCTTGTCCATCTGGCTTGTGTGGGTCCTGGAGAATTGAACCAAGGTCTTTTGGCTTTGCAGGCAAACACATTAACTGCTAAGACATATTTCCAGCCCCCCGCCCAGTTACTTTTATTTATTTGATAGAGAAAGGAAGGAAGGAAGGAAGGAAGGAAGGAAGGAAGGAAGGAAGGAAGGAAGGAAGGAAGGAAGGGGTGCACCAGGACCTCCAGCCACAGCAAGTGAACTCTAGATGTTTGTGCCCCCTTGTACATCTGGCTAACATGGGTCCTGGGGAAATGAACCTGGATCCTTTGACTTTGCAGGCAAACACCATAACTGCTAAGCCATCCCTCCAGCTCCCAAAATATTTTTTAAAGAAAACACTGCAGTGAAGGGGATAATAGAGGCCAGCAGAGGCAATGACCACTGGGGTGACTCAGAAGTCACCTTTTTGCTGAGAAGAGATGACAGTGAAATATTCAGCAGTCCTATCTCTGCCTCCCAAGTGCTAGGATTAAGGTATGTGCTACCATGCCCGGCAATAAAAATATTTTTAAAAGAGGGTTGGCTGTAGAGATGGCTTAGCTGTAAAAGTGCTTGCCTAGGAAGCCTAAGGACACAAGTTCAGTTCCCCCGCACCCACATAAGCAAATGCACATGGTGGCACATGTGTCTGGAGGCCCTGGTGTGCCCATTATCTCTCTATCTGCCTCTTTTTCTCTCTCAAATAAATAAATGTGGTTTTTTTGTTTGTTTGTTTGCCGGGTATGGTGGCACACACCTTTAATCCCAGCACACAAGAGGCAGAGATAGGAGGATCGCCGTGAGTTCGAGGCCACCCTGAGACTACATAGTGAATTCCAGGTCAGCCTGGACCAGAGTGAGACCCTACCTCGAAAAACAAGCAAACAAAAAAAGAATGAGTTTGGCGTGGTGGTGCATGCCTTTAATCCCAGCACTGGGGATGCAGAGGTAGGAGGATCGCCATGAGCTCAGGCCACTCTGCAACTACATAGTGAATTTCAGGTCATCCCGGGCTAGAGTGAGACTCCACCTCAAAACAAACAAACGAAAAAGGAGCAAGGTCTTCAGTTTGGTGGGTAATTCAAAAGGAAATACCTAAGGTGATTTATAAGGTAATAAGGGATGAATCTTGGACAATTATATTTCTTCTTTTCCCAGGTATACCTCAAAAGAATCAGCTGTTTATGCCATCTTTCTGCATTGGCCAGACAATGGAGTCTTAGTCCTTACATACCCCATAACTTCCTCAACCACAAAGGTAAGGTCTGGTCAGACCTTTCTAAAATAAAACTTTCCTTCCTTTCTTGCTAAGGATCTGTACATGCTTAGACAAGTGTTCTAACAAATAGCTGTACACCCAGCCTTTGTTTGCTTTTGTTTTTGTTTTTCGAGGTAGGTTTCCCTCTAGTCCAGGCTGACCTGGAATTCACTATATAGTCTCAGGGTGGCCTTGAACTCATGGTGATCCTCCTAACTCTGCCTCCTGACTGCTGGAATTAAAGGCGTGTGCTACCATACCTGGCTATTTTTCTTTTTTCTCTTCTTTCCTTTATTCTTTCTTTCTTACTTTTTTTTTTTTTTTTTTTTTTTTTTTTTTTGGTTTTTCAAGGTAGGTTCTCACTCTGGCTCAGGCTGACCTGAAATTCACTCTGGGAAGTCTCAGGGTGGCCTCGAACTCTCGGCGATCCTCCTACCTCTGCCTCCCAAATGCTGGGATTAAAGGTGTGTGCCACCACGCCCGGCTTTTTTTTTTTTTTTTTTTTTTTTGAGGCAGGGTCTCCTGATATAGCTCAGGCTGCATCTGCATAGCCCACTGGCCTCAGACTCATGACCCTCCTGCTTCTAACTCCCTAGTGCTGGGGCTGAAGGTTTGTTCCACCAGGTCTAGATAAATGCATGCAACCTGAATTCACTGTGTAGTCTCAGGGTGGCCTCAAACTCATGGTGATCCCCCTACCTCTGCATCCCAAGTGCTGGGATTAATGGCATGCACCACCACACCTGGCTAGATGAACTTTTTTTTTTAAGCGGGAGGAGCATAGAATGGTGGTACATGCCTTTAGTCCCCACACTAAGGAGACTGACTGACGTAGGAGGATCACCATAAATTCAAGGCCAGTTTGGATCTACAGAGTAAGTTCCAGGTCAGCCTGGGCTCAAGTAAGACCCTACCTGGAAAACAAGTAAGTAAAATAAATAAAATTTCAAATGGCAGGCCTTCTCTCCTTCCTTCCCCAGGCACCTCTCTTATCAATGCCCCTGGTGGTATGCCCTGCCCTGGACCAAGGGTCATTTCCCACCATATTCAGCCTTACTCAGTAATACATTCCTGGTTTTTCCATTTCCTTTCGCTCTCTGCAGGTAACGATGCTGGGAATAGAAGGAGAGTTGAAGTGGACCACGGAGTACTCTGTAGGGCTCCTCATCTCTCTGCCCCAGCTGCCGCCCTCTGCTCTCCCGGTGAAGTTCGCCTGGACTGTAAAGCTGACCGACGTGAAGTGACGGCCAGGCTTCCAGAGAGGGACCCTGTTGCTGCGTGCTGCATTGATTTTTCTCTCAGCACCATTATGACAATAAAGTAACTTCTCTTTCCTACCCAGTGACACCTTTCCCAACATACCTTAATCAAAGGGACTGAATTCATGACACTGTGACCAGATGAAAGATCCGAGGTCTGTTGCTAGCATCTTTTCCGTGGTCAGCAACAATCCGTGAGCAGCTCAACTGGGTTTATACACTCTTAGATTGGATTGTCTACAATGGACACACCACACCATTCTGTTTAATAGCCTACCTGCTTAGTGACTTTAGATGAAGAATGAGCCAGTGGCGCATGCCTTTGATCCCAGCACTTGGGAGGCTGAGGTAGGAGGATCATTGTGAGTTCAGGGCCAGCTTGAGACTAATTCCAGGTCAGCCTGGGCTAGAGTGAGACCCTATCTCTGAAAAAGAAAGAAAGAGAAAGAGAGAGAAAGAAAGAGGCAGGTCATTCTGTTGCCTGTGGGAGGAGGGAGGTTGAAGAGGTTTGGTAAACTCACACATGCTCCTTACATAGCATCCGTTGTCACCAAACCCATCTCACAAGGGACGGCTTGACATTGTCAACTTTTGGGAGGTTTCACAGCAAACCAAGAGCTCTAATGGTAAATGCTTTCCACTATACTAATAAAAAAAAATGTGATTTGGCCTTACCTTTTTATTTTTATTTTGTTTTTAGTTTTTTGAAGTAGGGTCTCACTTCTGGCCCAGGCTGACCTGGAATTCACTATGGAGTCTCAGGGTGGCCTCGAACTCACAGCGATCCTCCTACCTCTGCCTCCCGAGTGCTGGGATTAAAGGCATGCGCCACCACGCCCAGCTTCGGCCTTACCTTTTTTTTTTTTTAATATTTTTTATTTATTTATTTGAGAGCGACAGACACAGAGAGAAAGACAGATAGAGGGAGAGAGAGAGAATGGGTGCGCCAGGGCTTCCAGCCTCTGCAAACGAACTCCAGACGCGTGCGCCCCCTTGTGCATCTGGCTAACGTGGAACCTGGGGAACCGAGCCTCGAACCGGGGTCCTTAGGCTTCACAGGCAAGTGCTTAACCGCTAAGCCATCTCTACAGCCCTTACCTTTTTAAATATGATTAAATAATTAAATTTGTAAGTCAAATGATTCCTACCACCAAAGCATGTTGTAGCTTTCTTTTCCTGGTTTAAGTTTGGACTGCTTCTGACTTTAATCAGTTTTTTGTTTACTTGGGTTTTTTTTCCTATCTTTTAATTATTTATTTGTATGATTGTGTATGTTGTATGTGTATATGGGCGTGCATGTGCCTTGGCATGCATGTGGAGGTCAGAGAACAATCTTTGTGTGTTTCTCCTTTCCTCCCTTCTTTTTTTTTCTTGAGGGGGGTCTCAAGGTAGGGTCTCACTCTAGCCCAGGATGATCACTGAATTCACTCTGTAATCTCAGGCTGGCCTCAAACTCATTGGTGATCCTTCTCTGCCTTCCAAGTGTTGGGACTAGAGGCGTGCGCACCACACCTGGCCACTCTCCTACCTTCTTTTGAAACAAGGAGTCTTGCTGCTGCTTGGGAGTTTCAGGATTCTCCTGGCTAGTTTTTCAGGCAATAAGAAAAGGCAACAAACAACTCATTCATAATATAATTTCAATACCACAATTAGACAAGTGAAATGATAGCCCTGGCCATTCATGAACAATGATGTAAAAAAGTTCTAAGCAAAATACTGGCAAACTGAATCCAGACAATAGTCACAAAACCTCGCTGGCTGTGGTGACACACACCTTTAATCCCAGCACTTGGGAGGCAGAGGTAGGAGGATCGCTGTGAGTTCAAGGCTACCCTGAGACTACATACTATACATACTAAATTCCATGTTATCCTGAGCTACAGTGAGACCCTACCTCAAAAATAAAAAAAATGTAAAAATACATGAAGCTGGGCTGGAGAGATGGCTTAGCAGTTAAGCGCTTGCCTGTGAAGCCTAAGGACCCCGGTTCGAGGATCGATTCTCCAGGACCCACGTTAGCCAGATGCACAAGGGTGCGCAATCGTCTGGAGTTCATTTGCAGTGGCTGGAAGCCCTGGTGCGCCCATTCTCACTCTCTCTCGCTCTCTCTCTATCTGCCTCTTTCTCTCTCTGTCACTCTCAAATAAATAAAATGAACAAAAGAAATAAAAAAAAATACATGAAGCTGGGTGTACTGGTGCACACCCATGATCCCAGCACTTCAGAGGTGGAGGCAGAGGATCAGGAGTTAAAGGTCATCCTGGCTACGTGTGTGAGTCTGAGGCCAGCCTAGGGTACCTGTCTTAGGGGAAAGAAAAAAAAAGCTGGCTCATGAGTCCTGAATTCCATTCCTAGCACTACATAAGCCTAGTGTAGTGGCACATGCTTGTAATTCTAGCATTTGGGAAGTGCAGATAGGAGGATCAAGAAGCTCAAGGTCATCTTCAGGGATGGAGCCAGTTAAAGGACAGTCAACGGATATAGGAGACCATGTCTCAAAACAAACCAAAAAGACTCTCAGGGCAGGGGAGATGTCATTATAGGTAAAGTGCTTGCCCTGAATGAGCACCTGAATTTGGATTTCCATCACTTACAGAAAATTCTGGGCACAATGGTGCCTGCCTATAATCCCAGCATTCTTCTGGGGAGGGGGAGACGGGATCTCAGGGCTTGCTGGTCTTTCGGCTGGCTTTGTTAGTGAGCTCCAGGTTCAGTGAGAAAAATCTGTCTCAAAAAAAAAGGGGGGGTGATAAAGCTGGGCGTGGTGGCACACGCCTTTAATCCTAGCATGTACTAGGGAGGCAGAGGTGGAATTGCTGTGAGTTCGAGGCCACACTGAGACTACATAGTGAATTCCAGGTCAGCCTGGACTAAAGTGAAACCTTACTTTGAAAAAACCAAGAGAGATAGATTACCAGGACAGTCAGGATGGTTTGCAGTGAGTTAGGAATTGAGCTCCTTTCAGAATTAAGGGCTGTGGCCTGTCTTGCTTGACTCTTCAGCTGGAGACTCTGGAAGGCCACTATTTGCCCTGTGATTAGTGTGAAACAAAGTGACTCTGAGGTCCGTTAATGGACTTGAAATTTTCTCTGTGTGGCTCCTGGGTTCATTTGATGTAGCTAAGGAGATTGTCCAAGCACCAGACCCTATACTTGGGGACAATTCCCCAGAGGTCTAGACCTAAATGGGTGACCTCAGGCAGACTCAAAGATGAATCAGCCTTTCAAACTCAAGAGACTCCATTGTTGGTCATCTCTGGGACTGTCGCTTCCTTTATTTAGATGTGTTTTAAATTTAATTTCATTTTATCTATCTATAGAGACAGAACGAGGTAGTAACGGGGGGGGGAGAGAGAGAGAACTGGCACACCAGGGCCTCCAGCCACTGAAAATGAACTTCAGACGCATGTGTGTCTGACTTACATGGGGACTGGGAAATTGAACCTGGGTCCTTAGGCTTTGCAGGCAAGCCCCTTAACCGCTAAGCCATCTCTCCAGCCCCTTAAATGTGTTTTTGTGGGGGTTTTTGTTGTTGTTGTTAACTCACAGCAATCCTCCTACCTCTGCCTCCCAAGTGCTGGGATTAAAGGTGTGCACCACCACACCTGGCTTGTCTGTCTGTCTGCCTTTCTGTCTTTCTTCCTTTCTCTCTTTTTTAGAAAGAGCAAGAGAAAGAGCAGGAGAGAGAGCACTGAATGCTAGGGCCTCAACCACTACAATCAAACTCCAGACACTTGTGCCACCTAGTGGGCGTGTGCAACCTTGCATTTACCTCACCTTTGTGCATCTGGCTTACATGGGATCTGGAGAGTCAAACATGGGTCCTTAGGCTTTTCAGGCAGGCCCCTTAACCGCTAAGCCATCTCTCCAGCACTTGTGTTTCTTTTTTATGTAAAAAATTGTTTTTAAAGAAACAGTTTCATATTTTGAAACTTATTTTTATTTATTTATTAGAGACAGAGAAAGAAAGAAAATGTGCGTGCTAGGGCCTCCAGCCATTGCAAATGAACTCCAGACACATGCATCACAATGTGCATCTGGCTTTCATGGAACCTGGAGAATAGAACCTGGGTTCTTAGGCTTCTCAGGAAAGCGCCTTAACCGCAAAGCCATCCCTCCAGCCCTAAAAGAATAAAATAAATTAAATTATTTGTTAGGGCTAGAGGGATGGCTTAGCAGTTAAGGCGTTTGCCTGCAAAGCCAAAGGATCTCGGCTCAATTCCCCAGGACCCACGTAAACCAGATGCACAAGGGGGTGCATGCGTCTGGAGTTCATTTGCAGTGGCTGGAGGCCCTGGCATGCCCATTCTCTCTCTCCCTCTCTCTGCCTCTTTCTATCTCTCTCTTTCAGATAAATAAATAAAAATAAAGTTTAAAAAGTTATTTGATAGAGAGTATGGGCATGATGGGACTCCCTGCCACTGTTAAAAAGAACTCCAAGCCTGGTGTGGTGGCGCATGCCCTTAATCCCAGCACTTGGGAGGCAGAGGCAGGAGGATTGCCGTGAGTCCAAGGCCACCCTGAGACTCTATAGTGAATTCCAGGTCAGCCTGGGCTACAGTGAGACCCTACCTCAAAAAAAAAAGAACTCCAGCCAGGCATGGCACATATTTTTATTCCCAGTACTTGGGAAGCAGAGGTAGGATCGCCATGAGTTCAAGGCCACTCTGAGACTACATAGTGAAGTCCAGGTCAGCCTGGGCCTAAAGTAAGACCCTACCTTGAAAAAAAAAAAACAAAACTCCAGATATATCACTTTGTGTATATGGTGTTCTGCAGGTGAGTACTGGGGAATCAAATCTATTAAGCTTTGCAAGCAAGCACCTTTAACCACTGAGCAATATCCCCAGCCCTTTATGTTTTGCTTTGTTTTTGTTTTTGCATTTATTAAAAATCAATTTTAAGGGCTGGAGAGATGGCTTAGCGGTTAAGCGCTTGCCTATGAAGCCTAAGGATCCCGGTTCGAGGCTTGGTTCCCCAGGTCCCACGTTAGCCAGATGTACAAGGGGGCGCACGCATCTGGAGTTCGTTTGCAGAGGCTGGAAGCCCTGGTGCGCCCGTTCTCTCTCTCTCCCTCTACCTGTCTTTCTCTCTGTGTCTGTCAAATAAATAAATAAATAAATAATTTTTAAAAAATCAATTTTAAGCTTAGCCTGGTAGCACACGCCTTTAATCCCAGCACTTGGGAGGCAGAGGTAAGAGGATCGTGTGGGTTCAAGGCCACTCTGATAATACATAGTGAATTCCAGGTCAGCCTGGACTAGAGTGGAACCCTACCTCTAAAAAACAAAAATAAAATAAAAAAATAAAAACAAAAGAAAATGTACAGATCAGGAGATCAGGGCTGGAGAGAGGGCTCAGTGGTTAAGGCATTTACTTTCAAAGCCTAAAGGCCTGAGTGATTCCCCAGTTAGTGGTATATGTATCTGGAGTTAATTTCTTTATTCCTTTTCTTTTCTTTTTTTTGTTTCTTTGAGGTAGGATCTCGCTCTAGCCCAGGCTGACCTAATTCAAAAGGAGTGCGCCACCACGCCCGCTTCTGGAGTTAATTTCTGATGGCAGGAGGCCCATTCTCCTTCATTTCTCTCTCTCACTCTCTCTCCTTGCAAAGAAATAATTTTTTGTTTCTTTGTTTTTTTGAGTAGGGTCTTGCTCTAGCCCAGGCTGACCTGGAATTCACTATGTTGTGTCAGGGCAGCCTTGTACTCACAGAGATCTTCCTACCTTGGCCTCCCGGGTTTTGGGAATGCACCACCATGCCCGGCCTAATAAATAAGTTTTTTAAATATTTTACTTATTTATTTATTTGAAAGGGAAGGAGAGAGAAGGAAGCAGATAGAGAATGGGCATGCCAGGGCCTCTTACCCTACAAACTCCAAACATAAGAGCCACTTTGTACAGCTGGTTTATGTGTGTCCTGGGGAATCAAACCGGTGTCCTTTGGCTATTCAGGCAAGTGCCTTAACCACTAAGCAATCTCTCGAGCCCTAATTTTTGTTTTTAATGTACAAATCAGAGCGAGGGAGATGGGAGCCGGCTTTTCCTGGGTGAGCCGCTAGAGTCCACTAACCAATCATGTCTCTCCCTTACACACCTGCGTCTGAAGGCTCATCCTGATTGGATGTCTGAGCCATAGCGATCGGCCTCGCACACCTGTGCAAGCCCCTTTCTGCCGCTTTAGCCTTGGCCTTTGGCCCTTTCAGTTCTTGTCCCTCTCTTAGGCCCTTTGCTGTGCTCTTGGCTCTTTCTCTGTGGGAGGGGGCTCTCCTCCAGTCTCCCCTCCTTTTCTTTCTGCCAGGGCGGTTTTTGTTTTGCTCGGCTTACCTAAAGCCCCCTCCCCTAGCCCCAGGCTCCTTCCTCAGCGCAGCGAGGCAGGTTCTCTCTACATCCCCTCCCACTTAGCAGCCATGCTGGGAAAGGGGACACCTCTGTTGGCTTGGGCTTTCCTGCTTGCTTTCCCTTTGGATCCTAACTTTCCCTAAAATGAATCTCATAATTCATTATTTTTTAAACTTTAAAAAAATTATTTATTTATTTTTATTTATTTATTTGAGAGAGACAGACGGGAGGGGGTCATGGAGAGAGAGAGAGAGAGAGAGAGAGAGAGAGAGAGAGAGAGAACGCGAGCACACCGGGGCCTTCAGCCACTGCAAACGAACTCCAGATGCATGCGCCCCCTTGTGCATCTGCCTTACCTGGGTTCTGGGAAATTGAGCCTCAAACCAGCGTACTTAGGATTCATAGGCAAGCGCTTAACTGCTAAGCCATCTCTCCAACCCTCATAATTCATCTGCTTTTTTTTTTTTTTTTTTTTTTTTTGGTTTTTGGAGGTAGGGTCTCACTCTGGCCCAGGCTGACCTGGATTTCTCTATGTAGTCTCAGGCTGACTGTGTACTCAAGGTGATTCTCCTACCTCTCCCTCCTAAGTGCTGGGTGGGATTAAAGGCGTGCACACAGCCAGCTTTACTTCTTTGATAATTGGACAAGGATCCAAAGTTAGGGGTCCATGGGCCTGGGGGTCTTCTGCATCTTTGCAGATATTCCTCCCTGGACTCCAACAGCCCTGCATCAGAATCATACAAGATAAAGTGCATATGTTTCTTAAATTTCATCCAGGTTGTAACATATGCCAGTACTTTATTTCTTTTTACGGCCAAATACTATCCCATTATGTGAATGTAAATTTTTTATTACTTCAAACCGAAACTCAAGTCATTAAGCAATGGTTTACCATTCCTCCCCTCCACCCCCTCCAGCTTCTGGAAACCTATGACCTACTACTGTATCTATAATATGCCTGTTCTAGACATGTCATATGAATGAAATCACATGGCTGGGCATGAGGGGCAGGTGTGTTTCTTCCTTTCTATTTTTGTGTTTTTCCTTTCTCTTTTTTTTTTTTGTAAATATTTTTATTTATTTATTTGCTTGAGAGAGAGAGAGAGAGAATGGCCACACCAGGGCATCCAGCCACTACAATCAAACTCTAGATGCATGCACCGCTTTGTGCATCTGGCTTTCTTGGGTCCTGGAGAGTTGAACCAGGATCCTTTGGCTTTGCAAGCAAACACTTGCAAACTGCTAAACCATCTCTCCAGCCCGCCCTCCCTCCCTCCCTCCTTCCCTTCTTTCTTTCTCTCTCTCTCTCTCTCTTCCTTCCTTCCTTCCTTCCTTCCTTCCTTCCTTCCTTTCTTTCTTTCTTTCTTTCTTTCTTTCTTTCTTTCTTTCTTTCTTTCTTTCTTTCTTTCTTTTTGGTTTGTCAAGGTAGGGTCTCGCTGTATGCCAGGCTGACTTGGAATTCACTATGTAGTCTCAGGATGGCCTGAAACTTAACCTGATCCTCCTACCTCTGCCTCCTGAGTGCTGGGATTAAAAGTGTGCGCCACCACGCCGGGCTTTTATTTTTGAAGTAGGGTCTCACTTTAGGTCAGGATGACCTGGAGCTTACTCTGTAGTTCTAGGCTGTCCTTGAATTTACAAATCCTCCTACTTCCACCTCCAGAATGCTGGGATTAAATGTATGCCATGCCTGGTCTTTCAAGGTAGGGTCTCATTCTAGCCCAGGCTGACCTGGAATTCACTCTGTAGTCTTAAAGTGGCCTCCAATTTACAGAAATCCTCCTACCTTGGACCCCCAACTGCTGGCATTAAAGGCATGCGCTACCACATCCCTCAAGGAATTACTTCTTAACTGAACATTCTGAAAAACAAGCCATCCCCTGTGCTCTCCTTCCCTACTGCAGGTAATAAATCTTTCTCCACTCTTTTATGTCTTTATGGTGCTTTATTTTGGCTTTGAATTCACCAAGAACTCTTTGTGTTAGGTTACAATAGCAGTATTCATGATAGCCAAAACATGCAAGAAATTCAAATGTTCATCAGCTGATGAACAAATCAGATGTTGCATGCCCATATGTATGGGATATTATTTAGCCACAAGAAGAAATAAAATTGCCAGGTGTGGTGGCACATGCCTGCTATCCCAGCACTTGGGAGGCAAAGGTAGGAGGAACACCGTAAGTTCAAGGCTACCCTGAGACTACATAGTAAATTTCAGGTCAGCTTGGGCTAGAGTGAGACCCTACCTTGGGGAAACAAAAAGAAGTAGAAGAAGGAATTCCTGGACAGGGGCTATGGCTCAGCAAATTAAAGACACTTGCAAGCAATTTCTTCTGGCCAGGGTTCTATTCCCCAGTATCCACTTAAAGCCAGACACAAAAAGTAGTGCCAGGTACGGTGGCACACACCTTTAATCCTAGCACTCAGAGGTCAGAGGAAGGAGGATCACCATGAGTTTGAGGCCACCCTGAAACTACATAGTCAATTCCAGGTCAGCCTGGACTAGAGTGAGACCTTACCTCAAAAAACCAAACTAAATAAATAAATACATATTTTTTAAAAGCTAGGTGTGGGGCTGGAGAGGATCGCTTAGTGGTTAAGGCATTTGTTTACAAAACCAAAGGACCCTGGATTTGAGGTTTCGATTCCCAGGACCCACATAAGACAGATGCACAAGGAGGCGCATGTGTCTGGCTGGAGGCCTGGTGCACTCATCATTCTGTCTCTCTCTCTCTCTCTCTCTCTCTCAAATAAATTATATATATATATATATATATAATTTATATTATTTATATTATTATTTATATATATATATAGAGAGAGAGAGAGAGAGAGTTTGTTTTTGTTTTTTTTGTTTTTTTTTTTTTTTCCTTTTTGGTGTTTTGAGATAGGTTCTCACTGTAGCCCAGGCTGACCTGGAATTCACTATGTAGTCTCAGGGTGCCTTTGAACTCATGGTGATGCTCCTACTTCTGCTTACCAAGTGTTGGGATTAAAGGCATGTACCACCATGCCTGGCAATGCCATATATATATATATATATATATATATATATATATATATATAATTTGTTTATTTTTATTTATTTATTTATTTGAAAGTGACAGAGAGAGATTGAGAGAGAGAAAGAGAGAGAGAGAGAGAATGGGCGTGCCAGGGCCTCCAGCCACTGCAAACGAACTCCAGATGCATGTGTCCCCTTGTGCATTTGGCTAACATGGGTCCTGGGGAATAGAGCCTCGAACCGGCGTCCTTAGGCTTCATAGGCAAGCGCTTAACCGCTAAGCCATCTCTCCAACCCTAAAGTATATTTTTTTTAAAAAGTGTTTTAAGAAGCTGGGTGTGGTGGAACATGCCTTTAATCCCAGCACTTCAGAGGCAGAGGTATGAGGAGTGCTGTGACTTTGAGGCTACCCTGAGACTACATGGTGAATTCCAGGTCAGTCTGGGCTAGAGCAAAACTCTGCCTTGAAAAACAAAACAACAACAACAAAAAAATTTAATAAATAATTTTTTTTTTTTTTTGCCAGGCATGGTGATGTATGCCTTTAATTCCTGCACTTGGGAGGCATAGGTAGGAGAATTGCTGTGAGTTAGAGGCCACCCTGAGACTACATAGTAAAATATAGGTCAGTCTAGGCTAGAGCAAGACCCTATGTTGAAAAACCAAACAAAAAATTGTTTCTAAAAACCAGTACCTGGGCTGGAGGGATGACTAAATGGTTAAGGCATTTGCCTGCAAATCCAAAGGACCCAGGTTCAATTCCCCAGGACCCACATTAGCCAGATGCACAAGGGGGCTCACGGAGTTCATTTGCAGCAGCTGGAGATCCTGGCACACCCATTCTCTCTCTCTCCCTCTTTCTCTGTCAAATAAATAAATAAGGCGTGAACCACCATGCCCGACTTTACTAAAATAGCAATTCCTGAACATGCTCAGTTAAGGAGTACATTCCTGAGCATGCTTAGGTCAAGGTCATCATTTGCAAAGAAAAGATAATAGACGCTTTTTGAACCAGGCCTAGCTAAGGTCATAGAGCACCACCAGGACTTCTTGCCCCTGCAAACAAACTCCAGATGCATGCACTACTTCGTGCATCTTGTTTTATGTGGGGACTGGGGAATTGAACCTGGACTTGCAGGCTTTGCAAGCAAGTGCCTTTAGCCACTGACACATCTCCCTAGTACCCATTTTACTTTCAGTTTATGAAGGTTTCAGATCTCCACGTCTTCCCCAACACTTGCTATTGTCTGTCTTTTTCATTTTAGCCATCCTAATGGGTATGAAAATGATTCTTGTATTTTTTAATATATTGATTTTTTTATTCATTTGAGATAGAGAAAGAGCGAGCATGTGAGAGAGAATGAGCACACCAGGGCCACTACAAACGAACTCCATATGCATGTGCTATCTTGTGCATCTGTCTCTACTTGGGTACTGGGAAACTGAACCTGGGTCCTTTGGCTTTGCAGACAAGTACCTTAATTGTTAAATCATCTCTCCAGCCTGATTCTTATATTTTTGAGCCTCTTTGGTGGCAGTTGGCAGGGGGATGTTTGGGATCAAATTGAACCACTTTTTTTGTTGTTTCTTTTCTCCCCCCCCCTCCAAGGTAGGGTCTCACTCTAGCCCAGGGTGACTCACAGCAATCCTCCTGAGTGCTGGGATTAAAGGTGTCCACCACCAGGCTTGGTGAGCCATTTAAAAAAAAAAAAAAAAAAATATATATATATATATATATATATATACACATACAAATACATACATACACACATACATACACACATATGTGTGTATATATATTTTTTTCACTTATTTATTTGAGATAAAGAGAGAGAGAGAGAGAGAGGGAGAGAATGGGCGCACCAGGGCCTCCAGCCACTGCAGACGAACTCCAGATGAATGCACCCCCTTGTGCATCTGGCTTACGTGGATTCTGAAGAATCGAACCAAGATCCTTTGTCTTTGCAGGCAAACGCCTTAACCACTAAGCCGTCTCTCCAGCACAGTGAGCCACTTTAAAAAATTATGTTTTTGTAACTTATAATGTTCATTTCAACAAATTTTTCAGATTTTTGTCTATAAATGTCAACATTAAACTTTGCATTGCCCTTTGTAAAGCCTTAAACATTCATTCCTTCTTTGAGTGATCAACCTGAGTAGAGGCTTGTCTATCTTAACTGATCTCAAAGAACCACATTTCCTTTTATCTTTTCAGTTGGGTGACTTTAAAAAAAAATTATAACTTAAAAAAAAAAAAGTGAAGGGCGTGGTGGCGCACGCCTTTAGTCACAGCACTGGGAAGGCAGAGGTAGGAGGATAGCTGTGAGTTCGAGGCCACCCTGAGACGACATAGTGAATTCCAGGTCAACTTGGGCTAGAGTGAGACAAAACACAGCAGAGGCTGGGGGTGGAGCTAGCGCTGGGAACCATACGTCACTCCAGAGGCTCCGCCCCACGGCCCGGCCACGCCCACCGGGAGGTCACGTGGGGCGCAGGGGGCGGGAGCAGGGGCAGCGGGGCGGCGATGGCGGCCGTGAGGAAGGCGCTCCGGCGGCGGCTGACGAGCTTGACGTCGCTCCGAGCTGTAAGTGCTGCCGCTCCCCCCACCCCCCGTCCCCGCCTCAATCCCTGCAGCTCAAGCGGCCGACGTCGGGAGGGCATTGGGCGCTCCCCTGCCCCACGCAGTTCCCCGGCGGGCGGCGGGGGAAACTGAGGCCGGGAGCGCTGCAGCGTCCGGCTCTCGGGCTGGACAGCCCGGGAGGCCGTGCAGGGCGCCTGGATTCCCTGTCCAAGGCCTCCGTCGGCGGTCCCGGCCCCTCCAAGTGACCTTCAGACCTTGCCTCGTGGTACCCCCGGGGAGGAGGCAAGGTCGCCGCCGCCCGCCTCGGGGTCCGGCGCTTGTGGCTTTTGGCTTGGGGGATGCGTGGGGAGGACGTGCGCCGCGCGGGCCGGCGGGTCCCTGGGATTCGGACTTTGGGCCTGTTCCATCCAGTGTTCCATCCTGCTGCTGGGAGGGAAGGAAGGTGCGGGAACGGAGGAATAAGTCGCGTTGGCCAAACCTCGGTTATTACGGTGCCTCCGTGGTCCTGATGCTTCTAGGCCGAGACAGGTGTTCACTGTCTCGAAACCTCAGCTTCCCTCAGACATGAAAGCAGGTGGTGGGCTGGAGAGATGGCCCAGCGCTAAAGGCACTTGCCTGTTAAGCCTAAGGACCGAGGTTCGATTCCCCAGGGCCCACATAAGCCAGATGCACAAGGTGGCGCATGTGTCTGGAGTTTGTTTGCAGTGGCTAGAGACTGGCTTGCCCATTCTCTCTCTCCCTCAAATAAATAAATCATATATATATATATATAAAATTTAAAATAGGGGCCCAAGGGATGGCTTAGTAAGGACTAGTTTTGATTCCTCAGTACCCATGTAAGCCAGATGCACAAGGTGGTGCATGCATCTGGAGTTTGTTTGCAGTGGCTGGAGGCCCTGACCTAGTGTCGCTCTCTCTCCCCTTGTGTCAAATAAATAAATAAGCCAGGTACACATGGTGGCGCATGTGTCTGGAGTTTGTAGTGGCCACAGGTCCTGGCATGTCTATTCTCTCTCCCTCCCACCCCTCTCTGTCTCTAATAATAAATAAATAAAAGAGCAGGTGGTTTTGGTGATAGAGAACATGTGGTAAGACAGCTGACCTTGTTCAGGCTCTTGGGTATGTCTGTGCAGAGTTTCACTGTGTAGCCCAGGCTGGCCTAGAACTTGCAGTTCTCCTGCCTCAGCCTTCCCAAGTGCTGGCATTACAGGCGTGCATGCCTGGCTTGTTCTGGCCAGTTGTGGCTTTGGGTGGTGATGGTGGTGGTTTGCAGTTCTGGGAATCAGCCCCAGGCCTCACTGCTGTACCTCTGAGCTGCAGCTTCACTCACTGGTGGTGGTGTTAGTTTACCTTAGAAAGTTAAGGACTTAGGAAGACTGCACTCTCCTGACACCTGGTTCCCCTCAGAAAACCACTTCCATGTGGGTAGGCCACCCATCTCCACCAATTGCTCAGGGAACCAAGTGAAGAGCGTCACTCCAGTTTAGGAAGTTAAAGAAATTAAATGAGATAGTAGATAATAATGAGGAGGACAAACAATAAGTCTCCATGAGTTTACTATCACTTTTTTGGGGGGGGAGGGGAGAGTGTTTTTTTCTTCTGAAATTTTTATTAACATCTTCCATGATTATAAAAAGTATCCCTCCCTCCTCCCACTTTCCTCTTTGAAATTCCATTCTCCATCATATCCCCTCCCCATCTCACGGGAGAGTGTTTTTTTAAGGCAGATTCTCGTCCAGCACAGGCTGACCTCAAATTAGATATGTATTGGAGGACACACTTGTGAACCTCCCACCTCCCAAGTGCTGGGATTAGAGGTGAATGCCACCACACCCAGCCTTTGACGTTATATGAGGTGCTGTTATGGGGAAGGGAGTGTAATTGAGATGAGACTGTTCTCTGAAAGAAACGTGGAAGCCGGTCTTGCATTCAGCATTTGCTCATGATCCTCCATGTCCTGGGCCCTGGAAATAGGGCAGTGAATAAAACAAAGTCCCTCTTGCATAAAGCTTAAGTGATACAGGCATGAGTTAGGCTAATATACCAGCAGAGGCTGACATCCCATTTGGAGCCTGGTGTGATGGCATACACCCTTAATCCCAGCACTCGGGAGGCTCTGGTAGGAGGATCACTGAGTTTGAGGCCAGCCTGGAACCACAGAATAAGTTCTAGGTCAGCCTAGGCTACAGTGAGACCCTATCTCGGAAAAAAAAAAAAGAAAAGACACCCCATTTGCAGGGAGGTGCAAGGTGCAGGGTCTTCCTAACTGCAGCCTGTCCAGTTCATGCTGTCCTCACCTTAGTCCAAAGAAACTTCCCTGGCCAAATCCAAGGCCAGTTCATTTGTGTTGTGTAGCTTCTGCTAACTCCTGTCAGGGAAGATTTCCTGCCTTAAAGGTCGCAGGGATTTGGGCTCCTGGACAGATTGTGCAGTGTATCTCCTCTTGCCCCACTGCACTGTGTTTATACAGATTAAACTGGTAAAATGAAAATGATTTTGAAGTATTAAGAAGGGGAGATGGAGGCCAGGTGTAATGGTGAATGCCTGTAATTCCAACATTGAGGAAGTGGAGGATCAGGAGATCAAGGTTATCATGACTATTTTTAGTGAATTGGAGGGCCACCTGGCTACAGTGAGGCCATATCTGAAAAATAAATAAACAGAAGGATGGAGAAGGCCAGACGTGGTGGCACATGACTTTAGTCCCAGCACTCAGGAGGCAGAGAAAGGAGGATCACTGTGAGTTCCAGGCCAGCCTGAGACTACATAGAGAATTCCAGGTCAGCCTGGGCTAGAGCAAGACCCTACCTCAAAAAAAAAAAAAAAGAAGTCCCTTGTGACTCAGTCAGGGAAGAGGAAGATTTGGGGAAGACATTGTAGAGACGCAAGTCTTTAAAAATTTTTTAAAAATTACTAGGGGGAGCCGGGCGTGGTGGCGCACGCCTTTAATCCCAGCACTCGGGAGGCAGAGGTAGGAGGATCACCATGAGTTCGAGGTCACCCTGAGAATACAGAGTGAATTCCAGGTCAGCCTGGGCTAGAGTGAGACCCTACCTCAAATAAACAAAACAAAAAAAAAAAAAAAAAAGTGAAGAAGAAAAATTCCTTGGGGGGACTGGGCATAGTGGCACATGCCTTTAATCCCAGTGCTGGGGGAGACCGAGATAGAATTGCTGTGAGTTCAAGGTTAGCCTGAGACTACATAGTGAGTTTCAGGTCAATCTAGGCTAGAGTGAGACCCTACCTAAAAAAAAGAAAAGAAAAAAAAAGAAACTAGGGGCTGGGGAGATTGCTCAGTGGTTAAATGATTTGCTGCATATGCATAATTACCCAAGATCACGTAATACTGGGCGGCCATGGTGGCCCACTTGTGATACCAGCTATTGAGAAACAAGACAGGAGATACTCAGGGCAACTGGTTATCTAAACTAGTTAAACCAGCAAGCTCTGGGTTCAAGTCAGAGACCCTGTCTCAGTAAATAAAGTGGAGAGCCATCAAGAAAGACACCAAGTGTCAACCTCTGGCCTCCACATGGGAAAAAAAATGAATTATTTGGGCTGGAGAGAGAGCTCAGTTGATATGGTGCTTGCTACACAAGTGTTAGGACCTAAACTCAGATACCCAGCACCCACATAACCATGGTGGCCTACCTGTCAAACCAGCATTGTGGGCGCAGAGACATGTGTATCTCTGCAGCAAGCTAGCTGGCTAGACTAGCCAAATCCATGAGCTCTGGGTTCAATGAGAGCCTGTCTTAATAAGTAAAGTGCAGAATGTTAGGAGACATCTAATCTTGACCTCTGGCCTCCATACATACGCACACACATGTGCCCACACACATATAACATGCATATATACACATGTACACCACATACATGTATGCACATGCAAAAAATTATTTTAATTCATTAAAAAAATGTTTTTTTTGAGACAGCATCTTACTCTAGACCAGGCTGTCCTGGAACTTACTCTGTAGTCTAAGATGACCTCAAGCTCCCCAAGTAGCTGAGGATGGCCTTGAGCTCTTGATCTTTCTGCCTCTACCTCAGGCATCCTGGGAATACAAGGTATGTTCCACCTTAGCTGCCTTAAAAAAAAATTGTTTAAGCAGGGCATGGTGGTACACATCTTTAATCGCAGCATTCATGAGTCAGAGGTAGGAGAATTCCTGTGAGTTTGAGGCCAGCTTGGGACTACAGTGTGAGTTCCAGGTCAGCTTGGGGTAGAGTGAGACCCTACCTCACTAAAAAAACAATTGTTTTTAGCCAGCCATGGTGGTGCACGCCTTTAATCCCAGCATTTGGGAGGCAGAGGTAGGAGGATCACGTGAGTTCAAGGCCACCCTGAGACTCCATAGTGAATTCCAGGTCAGCCTGGGCTAGAGTGAGACCCTACCTCAAAAAAAAAAACAAAAAAAAATTGTTTTCTTCAGCTTCTGGGGTGGGGGTCATCTCTCAGAGCCATTCTCTCCCTTTGTCATCAGCCAAGATTAGGCTAAACACAAGCCTTCATATAACAAAGTCCTTTCACACCTCCCACCAGCACTGCAGAGTCTGACACTGACTGCTCCCCACACTCAGGGATCACCCTTTCCTGGATAGCTGTGCAGAACAATGTGTTGGGCAGAGAGTGGAAGGGAATGGAACGGCAGGGATTCAGGATGAGCCAACCCTGCGGAGCCTTTGGGCCATAATGAATAGGGTTAGGAGGTACGTCAGGTTCCCACTAAACAGCAAGATGTGTGATATCTTTTTGTTTCAAGGTATGATGTCATTTTATAAACATAGAAAGGATGGAGCCAGATAGGCTTTAGGAGAAATAGAGTTTTTTTTTTAAATACTTTATTTATTTATTTGAAAGAGAGAGGCAGAGAGAATGAATAGGTGTACCAGCTGCTGCAAACTCCAGATGCATGTGCCACCTTGTGCATCTGGCTTATGTGGGTCCTGGGGAATCAAACCTGGGTCCTTTGGCTTTTCAGGCAAGCACCTTAACTGCTAAGCCATCTCTCCAGCCCCACAGTTAAGACTGTTGAATCTGAATGATTCAACTAGAACTGTCAGATGGACAGTGGGAAGTAGGTCTGGAGTAGAGGAGAGGGCTTGGCCTGAAGCATAGATCTCCCCACCCCCTTTTTTCCCTTCAAAAACTTTATTTATTATTATTTTTCAATAAGGTCTCGCTCTATCCCAAACTATCCTGGAATTCACTGTGTAGTCTCAGGGTGGCCTTGAAGTCACAGTGATTCTCTTACCTCTGCCTCCCAAGTGCTGGAATTAAAAGCATGTGCCACCATGCCCAGCTCAAAAATTTTATTTATTTGCATCCTTGCATGTGTGTGTGTGTGTGTGTGTGGGTGGGTGGGTGGGTGGGTGTGTGTCTATGTGTGTATGCCAGGGCCTCTTGCTCCTGCAGACAAACACCAGACACTTGCACCACCTTTTGCATCTGGCTTTATGTGGGTGTTGGGGAAGTAAACCTGGCCCAGCAGGCTTTACAAGCAAGTGCCTTTAGCTGCTGAACCATCTTCCTAGACCCAAGCATGGGTCTTTGCTTATGGCTCACCAAAGTGCAATTAGTTTTGTGATTTGAATTCTGTGAGTCTGCATATGAATTAAGAATGAGAAATCCTGCTTCTTTGACTCAGCATTAGTGAAGAAAGACCCATTCTTTCAGCATGCTCCCTTCCCATGGCAAGACATGACAATCTCTCCCTTTCACTTACGTTTCTCCTTTTAAACCAAAGATCAGCACCTCATCTATGGGCGCTTTTCCAAAGCGGGTGAAGATTGTGGAGGTCGGTCCCCGAGATGGTCTACAGAATGAAAAGGTAAGGATGGTAGCCAACCAGCACACGTGATTTAGGCATCTGCTAGGCTCACATACATTGTGGGCTTTTTTATTTTTATTTTTTTTTTTGAGGTGGTGCTTGGCTAGCCCAGGCTAACCTGGAATTCACTATGTAGTCTCAAGGTGGCCTTGAACTTACAGCAGTCCTGCTACCTCATCCTTCCGAGTTCTGGGATTAAAGGCATATGCCACCATGCTTGGCTCATTGTGGACTTTTGATAAAATAGGAATATTATAAAGCTGTTAATATAAGTGTGTATTAAGTGACTCAAGGTGATGAAATGGTACAGCTGTTCAATTTTACACTTTTTTTTTTCCCCGAGGTAGGGTCTGACTCTAGCCCAGGCTCGGACTCTATCCTGACACTCACTCTATAGCTCTAGACTTGACCTAGAACTTCTGGTGATCCTTCTACCTTGGCCTCCATGTATACTGGGACTAAAGGTGTATGCTACTACACCAGGTTGAATTTTACACTTTTATGTAAGAAACAAAAAAGTTTATATATATTTGAAAGCATTTACCTAAAAAATATAAAATTTTGTGTGGAAATGGAAGTGTTTTAAGCCTGAATATTCTAGACCATTAACATGATAGTGGCACGACTTCTGAGCACTTGAATTATGGCCAGAGAGGCAGAGGAACTGAAAATTTATTTTTATTTTTATTTTTCTCAATTTTATTAAACAGTTTCCATGATTATAAAAAATATCCCATGGTAATACCCTCCCTCTCCCCCTTTTCCCCTTTGAAATTCCATTCTCCGTCACATCCACTCCCCATCTCATTAAGTCTCTCCTCTATTTGGATGTCATGATCCTTCCCTCCTCTTATGATGGTCTTGTGTAGGTAGTGTCAGGCACTATGAGGTCATGGATATCGAGGCCAATTTTTTGTCTGCAGGGAGCATGTTGTAAGGAGTCCAACCCTTCCTTTGGCTCTTACATTCTTTCCGCCACCTCTTCTGCATGAGACCCTGAGCCTTGGAAGATGTGATCGAGATGTTACTCGGTACTCTGGTTACTTCTTTCCAGCACCATGATACCTTCTGAGTTGTCCCAAGGTCACTGCCATCAAGAGAAGATTCTCTATCCAAAGTGAGAGTAGCATTGATATAAGGGCATGAATATTAAGAGAAATGCTTACTGGGCAGTTTGATAAACATAGAATATACACTTATCCAGACATCAGCAGATGTTACAACCCTAGGGCTCATGACTACCCCTGTTTTAAGTTTTCAGTATCAGGGATGTATTCCCTCCCTTGGAGTGGGCCTCCAGTCCAATTGGAGGGCAGTTGGTTTCCACCATGACAGACGTGCCACTATTGCACCCGTTGGCTCATTTGGCCTGGCTGGCCAATTATAGGCTTGCAGTGTCCACTGTTGAGTATCTTCTCTGGTGGTGTATCTTTGTCCCATTGAAATGCATGTAGAATGGCTTCTTCCAGCTTTCTACATGGAGCCAACTGGTCTACATGGAGGAGGTTATCAGTTCCAGCAGGATTTCTCAGTGGCCTTATAGCCCAAGCATGTGGAGTCTTCAGCAATAGGGTCTTACCATCTATTCCTGGTGGGAAACCAAGGGCCTCAGCAATGGCCTATAATGTTTTGGGAGCATCAGGTACCTCCCTGGCCAACAACTCACTGGAAGGTATCTCATCCCTGGCACTGAAAATTTTCTAGCGACGATCTACGGCTCCTGAGTGAGGAACTGAAATTTTATTTGTGTATGATTTTTTTTGAGGCAAGCCCAACAGTGCCTTTTGTTGTTGTTGTTTAATGAGAAAGAGAGAGAGAATGAGAATTGGCCTCCAGCCAGTACAGTCAAACTCCAGATGCATGTGTCACCTTGTGTTCATGTGCAGCCTTGTGTGCTTGTATCACCTTGTGTATCTGGCTCACATAGGACCTGGAGAGTTGAACATGGGTCCTTAGGCTTCACAGGCAAGTGCCTTAACCACTAAGCCATCTGTCCAGCCCCTTGTGTATAGTTTTAATCAGTTTTATTTTGGCATGTATTTGGCATGTATTGGTTATTTTTTCAGTAAGATTTTTTTGTTTTGGTTTGTTTTTTGCAAGGTAGATTCTCACTCTAGCCCAGGCTAACTTGGAACTCACTGTGTAGTTTTAGGCTGGACTCGAACTCATGGCGATACTCCTAGTTCTGCCTCCTAAATGCTGGGTTAAAAGGCATGCACCACCACTCCTGTATTTCTTTTTTGCTTTTGGGTTTTTTCAATTTATTAATTTTTTTATTAACAACTTCCATGGTTGTAAACAATATTCCATGGTAATGCCCTCCCTCCTTCCCTCCACTTTCCCCTTTGAAACTCCATTTTCCATCATATTTCCTCCCCCTCTCAATCATTTTTTTTTTTATTTTCTTAAAGCAAGGCCAGCCTAGCTTTAGTAATAAGAATTTGTTAAAAACAGTAGTCTAAACCAGGCGCACACCTTTAATCCCAGCACTTGGGAGGCAGAGGTAGGAGGATTGCTGTGAATTCAAGGCCACCCTGAGACTACATAGTAAATTCCAGGTCAGCCTGGGCCATAGTGAGACCTTACTTTGAAAAACAAAAAACAAAACAAAACAAAAAACCGGTAGTCTTGAAAGCTGCATTAGGACAGAATTGTATCAGTTTGATTACTGCTCTACCTCTGTCACCTAACATCATGCCTAGGACATGGGGAAGCTTTCAGAAATCTGTTAGTAGAATAAAGCACTAGGAAGAAATTAGAGTGGATGAGAAGATCTGGTGAGAAGAAACTGGAATTGCTCGGGGTTTGTTGCTTTGTTTTTGATTTTGTTTTTGCTTTGGTTTTTTTTTCCGAGGTAAGGTCTCACTCTCTCCGAGGCTGACTTGGAATTCACTATGTAATCTTGGGGTGGCCTTGTACTCACTGCGGTTCTTCTATCTCTGCCTCCTAAGAGCTGAGATCAAAGGCATGCACCACCATGCCCCACCCTAGGATCTTATTTTTAAATGTAATCCTAAAAGGGAGCCAAGGAAGGCTTTTTAGCAAGAAAGTAAGGCAGTAGGGGCTGCAATTTAGGTTTCCAGTGTCCAGTGAGTTGAAATAGTGAGACTGTGTCATAATATTCCTGGGGACAATGACAGTGCATTTTGAAAGACAGATCTATAGACTGTGGAGGAGAGGCTATAGACTGAGCATATGAGGAGACACAAAAGGAACTCAGTCACTTTGAGGCCCCATTGTAGACCCAGAGCAAGTGAGTCGTCTCTGCTCATTCAGGCTGTGGCATGTTGCTCTCAATGTGTTGATGATGGGATCATAACACATTTAGTTATGGAAAGTTGGCATTGCAGAGACTGTTTCTAGGTAGAAACTAACTCTCAGGTGAGCAGCTATCTACCGCAAGACACTGTTGGTAGAACTTGGAGGCCAGGGTCACATGGAACTGATGTTCGGTATTCAAGGTAAGTCAGTGACGAACTGGTGTAGCAGAAGCTTTAGGCTAAGAGGACAGACTACAGGCTGAGACAGTTTTCAGTATGGACTTTGTTGACATGTCTCCTCTGGGGTTTCTCCCTGCTGTAGAACATCGTACCTACACCAGTGAAGATCAAGCTGATAGACATGCTTTCTGAAGCAGGACTCCCTGTTATAGAAGCCACCAGCTTTGTCTCTCCCAAGTGGGTTCCCCAGGTAAGTCCCAGCCTCTGGGAGAAGGGCCTCTCCCACATGAGAGGCAGGAGGGTTTGATTTTGCTATTTATTTATTTAAGATAATAAGAAGGAAGCAGACACAGAGTATGGGCATTCCAGGTCCTTCTGCCACTGAAAATGAACTACAGACACATGTGCCACTTTGTGCATCTGGCTTTACATGGGTACAGGGGAATCAGTCCTGGCTTTGCATTCAAGCATCTATAGCCAGTGAGCTTTCTCTCTAGCCCTTGAGTTTGCTTTTGAAGCCAGTGGAAATCAGGAGTGTAGGTTTGCTGGTTTCTGGCTTGAAGAGTCTCAGGTGAGTCTAAGCATTGTGTAGCACCCATAGGACATGACCTAGGATCCAGGGTTCTGATTCAGGCTTGACTTTGCCCCATACTTGCTGGTGACCTTGATAAGGCCTTTGTCCTCTCATGTTAGAGGTCACCTCCCAGGTCTCTTCTGGCATTAAAAGTATAGAGTCTTGGGCTGGAGAGATGGCTTAATGGTTAAGGCATTTGCCTGTGAAGCCAAAGGACCCAGGCTCGATTCCCCAGGACCCACATAAGCCAGATGTAGAAGGTAGTGCATGTGTCTGGAGTTCATTTGCAGTGGCTGAAAGCCCTGGCATGCCCATTCTGTCTTTCTCTCTCTCTCTCATAAATAAACAAATAAATAAAATATTTTTTTTTCAAGTATAGAATCTCCAGGGTCTGGGAAGATGGCTCACTGATTAAAGACAGTTGCTCGGCAAGCCTGCCAGCCCAAGTTCAGTTCTCTAACACCCACATGAAGCCAAATGCAAAGTGGCACCCATTTCTGTACACCCAGTGAACCTACAGCAATAAGAGACCAAGCCAGGAAAATCTAGAAACTTGCAGGTCAGCTAGATTGATGTACACACAGCAGTAAAAACAACATGGAAGACCCTGTGTCCGGCAAGGTAGAAGGAGAGTGTAAACACCCCGAGGTTGTTCTCATGCCTCCACATGTGTACTGTGGTGTGTGTACATCCAAACACACACAAGCAAAAACTGTAGCATCTCCAGCCTGTCTATGGCTTTTATGTTTAGAAAGAGAAGAGTGATGACTCCTGCTTCACAGAAATGAGCAGGTGGGGAAGGAAGAGCCCATTGCTGCATGAGTGCAAGCCAATGCAGGGGAGTGGAGGGTGTTTTGTTTTGTTTTGTTTTTTCTTTTTTTTAATTCTTAATTTATTTGAGAGCGACAGACACAGAGAGAAAGACAGATAGAGGGAGAGAGAGAGAATGGGCGCGCCAGGGCTTCCAGCCTCTGCAAACGAGCTCCAGACGCGTGCGCCCCCTTGTGCATCTGGCTAATGTGGGACCTGGGGAATCCAGCCTCGAACCGGGGTCCTTAGGCTTCACAGGCAAGCGCTTAACCGCTAAGCCATCTCTCCAGCCCCTTGTTTTGTTTTTTCAAGATAGTGTTTCACTCTAGCCCAGGCTAGAATTCACTACATAGTTTCAGGCTGGTCTTAAACTCACAGCAATCCTCTTACCACTGCCTCCCAAGTTTTGGGGTTAAAGGTGTGTGTCACCATGCCTGGCTTCTTTTTTATTTTTATTTTTTTGATGCACTGGTTGTACCTTTATTACTTTACCTCATTCATTAACATAATTTTTTAATTTGTTTTTTAAAAATATTTTATTTATGAGAGAGAAAGAGATAGAGAGAATGGGCTCACCAGGGCCTCTAGCCACTGCATATGAACTCCAGACACATGTGCCCCCATGCGTCTGGCTTACGTGGGTCCTGGGGAATTGAACCTTGGTTCTTAGGCTTTGCAGACAAATGCCATAACTGCTAAGCCATTTCCCCAGTTCCTAGTTTATATTTTTATTGAAAGTTTCCATAATTGTAAACAATAGCCCATGGTAACTTCCTTCCTCCCCCACTTTCCCCTTTGCAATTTCACTCTCCATCATACCCCTTCCCCCTCTCAATTAGGTTCTCTTTTGCTTTGATGTCATCTTTCCCCCCTCCCCCGCTCCCGAGGTAGGGTCTTACTCTCACTGTAGCTCAGGCTTTCCTGGAATTCACTATGTATTTTCAGAGTGTCCTCGAACTCATGGTGAACCTCCTACTTCTACCTCCCAAGTGCTGGGATTAAAGGCATGTGCCATGACTCATCCTTTTTTTTAAATTAATTTATTTATTTGAGAGAGAGAAAGAGGGGGAAAGAGAGAGAGGATGGATGCACCAGTGCCTCCAGCCACTGCAAATGAACTCCAGATGCATGCACCCCCTTGTGCATCTGGCTTACATGGGTCCTAGAGAATCAAACTGGGATCCTTCGGCTTTGTAGGCAGATGCCTTAACCGGTAAGCCATCTCTCCAGCCTTTTGATGTCATCATCTTTTCCTCCTCTTATGATGGTCTTGTGTAGGTAGTGGCAGGCACTGTGAGGTCATGGATATCCAGGCCAGTTTGTGTCTGGAGGAGCACGTTGTAAGGAGTCCTACCCTTCCTTTGGTTCTTACATTCTTTCCACTACCTCTTCCACCATGGACCCTGAGCCTTGGAGGGTGTGATAGAGATATTGCAGTGCTTAGCACTCTTCTGTCACTTCTCAGCACCATGGTGCCTTCTCAGTCATCCCAGTCACTGTCATCTGAAAAGAGAAGCTTCTCTAACCAAAAGTGAGAGTAGCATTAATATATGGGCTTGAACATTAAGAGACGTGCTTATTGGGCAGTTTGGTGAGCATAGTGTATACATTCAGCCAGACAGCAGCAGACGTTACACCCCTAGGGCTCATGACTACCCTTTGTAGGTTTTCAGTATCAGGGATGTATTCCCTCCCATGGAGTGAGCTTCCAGTGCAAGTAGAGAGCCCTTGGTTCCCCCATAACAGACATGCCACTGTTGTACCTGTTGGCTCATTTGGCCTCGTTGGCCAAATTTAAGGCTTGTAATGTCCACTGTTGAGTATCTCCACTGGTGAGTACTCTCTCTACCATTGAATTGCATGCAGCATAGCTTTTTCCAGCTGTGAGCTGGTCTACCTGGAGGAGGTTTTCAGCTCAGTTCCAGCAGGATTTCTCAGTGACCTTGTAGCCCAAATATATGGAGTCTTCAACAATAAGGTCTTATTTACCATCTATTCCTGGTGGGAAACCAAGAGTCTGGGCAATGGCCTATACTGTTTTGGGGCCATCAGTGACCTCCCTGGCCAATAATTCACTGGAAGTTATCTAGGAGTGGAGTCTTTGGTAAATGGCTGCTGCTCCTGTTACAGCAAGTGCTATAGAACTGGTGGTATTGGTCACATGGAGGAACCCAGTGGTCACTCAGTCAGGAGCCTCCTGGCCCCTCAGCTGTCAAACAGACAAGAAAAGCACTGGGGACACTCAGTCTTGCAGGCGACTCTTTATCCACAGGGTCTGGAGAACAGGTTTATGGTGAACGAGTTTTGTCTGACATTGAGCTCTCGGCCTCTTCCTCTTTGGTGGTGACTTGGCAATGTCTCCTCTGACTCCTAGATGGCGGATCATACTGAAGTCTTGAAGGGCATTCAGAAATACCCAGGCATCAGCTACCCTGTCCTGACCCCGAATGTGAAAGGCTTTGAGGCAGCGGTAAGAGGATAGTTTGGTGGGGCTTCTGGATACAGTTGATGGCATCACCCCCTGCCCTGTGTACAAGTCCTGGCCTGGGATGTCCCTCTGAACAGCTTTTCTGCAGTGGTGATAAATGGCATCAGAATCAGACTCTGTCCTGGGCCCTGCCATTCACTGCTCTGTGGTCTTGTCAAGGTTCTGCTTTTGCTAGAACTGATGGTAGTGCTGGTAGATAAATACACAGAAAGTCAGCAAAAGCCTGATGTGAGACAAGGCCTGCTAGAGACCGTCAGCCCTGGTGTCACCCGCTTCAGACAGTGTTGCTGACACCTGCCAGCTTTCTTACGGTTCTGGACAGCAGCACGCCGCTGGAGGTGTGGCTGTGTCTCAGACACAAGCTTCCTTCAGGAGTGACTTCCAGGCTGTGACAGCATCGTGCGTCTTTCCTGATGCTGATGCTTGTCCTGGGGGATGTTTGAGTTGCTTTTGGGGAGTTTTCTCCCCCTGCCCCCTTCCCCCCACCCCCGCAGAGCTGGGAATCAAATTAGAACTTCACCTTTACTCAGTGAGTTATTTACCACTGAGCTCCATCCCAGCCTTGCTTTTTTTTTTTTTTTAAGTTGAGATATAATTCACTGTAAAACTAAGGCTTTAATCAATAGGAATAGATTAATTTCCTCACATTCTGGAGGTCAGGAGTCCAAAATCAAGTTGGACTGGCTGCTTCTCAGGTCTCCTTGAGTCCCTGAGGGTGGCTGGCCATCTTTGGTGTTGCTTTTCTTGTAGGGACCTCACTCTGGGGTCTTCCTCCACCCTCACAGGACCTTCTGTGTCTCTGTTTTCATAGCTATCTTCTTTTTTTTTTTAAGCCAGGTATGATGGTGCATGCTTATTTATTTATTTATTTGACAGAAAAAGGAGAGAGAGAGAGAGAGAATAAATGGGTGTGTCAGGGCTTCTAGCCACTGCAAATGAACTCCAGATGCTTGCGCCTGCTTGTGCCCATCTGGCTAACATGGGTCCTGGGGAATCAAACCTGGGTCCTTCGGCTTTGTAAGCAAGTGCCTTAACCGCTAAGCCATTCCTCCAGCCCAGCCATCTTCTTTTAAGAACATCAGTCATACTAGACTAGGAGCCCACCCTGCTTCTGTAATTTTATTTAATTACATTTGCAGTGACCCTGATTCCAAATGAGGTCATATTCTGATGTACTAAGGGCTAAGACTTCAGCTTATGTTTTTGTTTTTTTTTAAGGACACAATTCAATCCTATAACAGTTGCATACCATAAAATGTACCACAAAAAAAAAAATTCTGCCAGTGTACCAGTGTCCATAAAGAGCAAAGCACTGAAGGAATTTACCTGGATGTTGACAGGTGGCAGCTGGAGCCAAGGAAGTGAGCATCTTTGGAGCAGCCTCTGAGCTCTTCACTCAGAAGAATGTCAACTGCTCCATAGAGGAGAGCTTCCAGCGCTTTGATGGGATCATGCAGGCGGCACGGGCAGCTGGCATTCCTGTGCGGGGGTGAGTGAATCTGGCTGTGTGGGTCTCTATTCCCAGTACCATTATGGAAGAGCCACTGCCTCACACTGGGGAGGGACAGCCCTCATACCACACCTAGGTACATTTTCCCAGGTTGCTGTGATCAGAAGGTAATACCAGAAACTGACATTTTTAGCAGGCAGGCACATTTTTAGCAAGGCATTCTCTCAAGCCTGGATCAGACCCTGGGAGGGGTTTGGAAGGCCAGTTTTGTCCTGACTTCTGCACCGACTCTTTGTACATCACTGAAGAGTCCCCAAAGCCTATGAGGTCTCTGCTCACAGTTCTAGTAGCAGTTCAGGCTTTTTGTGTGTATGTGCAAACTTGATTACTTGATGTACTTACAGTGGCCAGCAAGGAAGGACTGTCATCGACTTAGAGATGATAAGATCAGGCTCAGGAAGGATGAGTGGTCTACTGTAAGGTCGCTTGACAGTGCACGTGGCCGCCAGAGTGATCTTTCACACACACAACTGATCGCTCACTCCTAACTGAAAACTGTTTGGTGACTGGGCAAGTTCAGCCTTTGGTTTTTGCGGTGCTGGGGATGAAATCCCAGGCTTTCCATGTGCTGGGCACTCACTGGGCCACTGAGCTAAGATACACATTTCTGGCCAAGCTCAGGATTTTTTTTAATTGAATTTTTGGAGTCAGTGCTCATATGTAGCACTTGTAGCACTTGTCATCCTGCTACCTTGACCTGCCTCCACCTTCTGAGCTCTAGGACTACAAGCGTGCTTCACCGAAACAAAATCAAAACAAATATATGTGTGTGTGTGTGTGTGTGTGTGTGTGTGTGTGTGTGTATGTATATAATTTTTAAAAACTACTTTGAGGGGCTGGAAATATGGTTAAGGTGCTTGCCTGCAAAGCCTAAGGACCCAGGTTTGATTCCCCAGGACCCACATAAGCCAGATGCACAAGGTGGTACATGTATCTGGGGTTCATTTGCGCTAGAGACCCTGACATGCCTATTTTCTCCTTCCCTCTTTCCTTTCCTCCTTCCCCCTCAAATAAATAAATAAAAATATTTTTTAAAACTACACTGAGATTTTTTTTTTTTTTTTTTTTTTTTTGAGGTAGGGTCTCACTGTAGCCCAGGCTGACCTGGAATTCACTATGGTATCTCAGGGTGGCCTCGAACTCAACAACGATCCTCCTACCTCTGCCTCCCGAGTGCTGGGATTAAAGGCATGCACCACCATGCCCAGCTACACTGAGATTTTTAATTTTTTTTAATTTATTTGAAAGAGAATGAGGTAGAGAGAAGGAGAATGAATGGGATTGCCAGAACCTCCAGCCACTGTAAATGAACACCAGACACTTGTGCCACCTTGTGCATCTGGTTTACATGGGTCGTGGGGAATCAAACCTGGGTCCTTTGGCTTTGCAGGCAAGCACCTTAATTGCTAAGCCATCTCTCCAGACTTTTTTTTTTTTTGGTGGTTGGGTTTAAGGTATGGTCTTGCTCTAACCCAGGCTGACCTGGAATTCTATGTATTTTCAGGGTGGCCTTGAACTCACAGTGATCCTCCTACCTCTACCTTCTTAGTGCTGAGATTAAAGGCATGCCCCATCATGCCTAGCATTTATGCTGTGACTTTTTGACTTATTAATTCACTATGTCTCTTAATATTTGCTTTACTATAAAGTGTTTGTTTGTTTGTTTGTTTGTTTGAGGTAGGGTCTCACTCTGGCTCAGGCTGACCTGGAATTAACTATGTAGTCTCAGGGTGGCCTCGAATTCACAGTGATCCTCTTACCTCTGCCTCCCAAGTGCTAGGATTAAAGGCATGTGCCACCACACTCAGGTTGAAGTTATTTTTTGTCCAGTTTTGTTTTATTTTTAGCCCCGGTTAGTCTTGTAATTGTATTAATCCTTCTGCCTCAACCTTTCAAGTATTGGGCTTATAGACATGAGCCACCATGCCTGGCCTAACACTAAAAGTCTTAGTGATTTCCCAGCACCAGTAGGGTGGTGGGGTTAGAAAACATTTCACTAAAACTCAAAATTTATCAGCATACCTGTAAGATGTGTGGCCAGCCTGTGTTTCCCTTCTGTCTGGTCACATACTTCCTTGCCCTTGACTGTGCATCTCAGCTGTTCTGTCCTGAGCATGCCAGGCTCCAGGAATACTCCTCCAGAAAACCCTCCCTTCTCAGAACTCAAGCACCATGGCTTCAGTGGTCCTCCTCGCCCCTCGCTTAGCCTCCTCTGCTTCCTTGTATGGTATGGCGTGTCCTTTCACAACCGTCACTTTGAGCTTCTCAGCTCCTCCCATGACTGCCCTTGTATCAACCATCGCCTGGACTTGGAAAAGCTTCAGGAGCCCAGGCACAGTGGAGCTTGCTCACTACTCTGTGCCCAATGCCTGGCACATTGTGTTCACCTCAGTAAACACCAGCTAAATAAATGATTGGACACTTCCTGTGGCAATACACTGGCCCTCAGCCCAGCCCAGCCTGCTACTGACCCAAGTCTGCTTCTCTTCTGGCCTTGGCTTTCATCCAGTCCCTTGGTCTGCTGAGTACTGCCCCAGCTCCCCAAGCATGCAGATCTGCCTTTCCACTCCTCCAGGCAGCTCAGGTGCCCTCTCTAGCTTCTATCGAGAATCTTGGCTATCTCTAGAGGCCCCTGCAGGCCATGCTTCTGGAAGCATGGGCCTCTGCTGCTTCCTCTTGGCACTAGGCCACACTGCCTTTCTGTTCTACCTCAGAGTTAACCTTTGACCCAAGCACTGGGCCTCCTGCCCAGCTTCATGTTTTGACTCTGGGCTCACCAGGGCTGTGTGTCAAACAGCTACCCTGCCTCAGCCCTGCAGCCTGAAAAGTTGGGTCACTGACGCCATTCCTCCCTGTCTTCCTACAGGTATGTCTCCTGTGTCCTCGGATGCCCCTATGAGGGGAAGGTCTCCCCGGCTAAAGTAGCTGAGGTGTGTGTGTGGTGGGCAGGGTTTTGTGAGGGTGGCTTCCTTGCCTGTCCCTGCATGCACAGATGCCCATCACCACCCTTTCCTAGTCAGGCAAGGCTTTGTCTCTACACACACGTGTATACACACCCACACAAAAGCACAGATTTTACCTGCTCTCTGCAGGCACACCTTCTTCTCTGCCCACATGATTCAGATTCCAATTTTGTCACTACTTGGTTACCCTCTGCACATAGGCATAGGGGAGGGCCATTACCACATAATTTATCTAGCTGATCATTGGTGAGCATCTCTCCCTTGCCCCACCATACCCCTCCTTGCCCTGTCCAGCACAAGGTGTGTGCATTTCCCCTTAGGAGCCACAAACCACTCCAGCTTTGCAGGGCTGCCATGGTTTACAAACGAACTTTTAAAAAGCTAGTTTCCAGCATTTTCTTAAAAGTGCATAGCTAGCATCCAAGACCAGAAAACAAACAAAAAAAAAAAAAAAAAACCTGCCAGGGCTAAGGCTACATGAAAAGAAGCCGCTTTCCTAACCCCAATGCCTGGGTGTGACACTGGGAGCTGTGAGCGGACAACTGCAGTGGCCAGTTCTGCTCCCTGCACCCCAGTCTCCCAGCCTGTGGGGTGAGGCTCATTGTGCCCATCAGAGTTGTCGGAAGCAAGGACGCTGTAGGATTTAGCGCCTCATCTCAGGAAGGCCTGATCAAAGGGCTCCTGCTTCTGGGACTTGGTTACACCTGGCTGGTGGCTAGAGGGTCCTCTAAGTGCCTGCTTGCTTTCTCAGGTTGCCAAGAAGTTGTTCTCAATGGGCTGCTATGAGATCTCCCTGGGGGACACCATCGGTGTGGGCACCCCAGGACTCATGAAAGACATGCTGTCTGCTGTCATGCATGAAGTGCCTGTGGATTCTCTGGCTGTCCACTGTCATGATACCTATGGCCAAGCCCTGGCCAACACCTTAGTGGCCCTGCAGGTAAGAAAGGCATGTGACCATTTTCTCAGAGCATAAGGATAGAGAAATCTGGTTTCACCTCCTTTTAAAAAAAAAAAAAATCTCTCTTTTTTTTTTTAATGTATTAGAGACAGAGAGAGGGAGAGAAAGGGAATTGGCATGCCAGGGTCTCCAGCCACTGCAAATGAACTCCAACTGCATGCACCACCTTGTGCATCTGGCTTACCTAGGACCTGGAGAATTGAACCTAGGTCCAGGCAAGCACCTTAACTGCTAAAGCCATCTTTCCAGCCCTCCTGCTTTTTTTTTTTTGGTTGTTGCTAGGTATATTAATAATGTGTTAAAGAGCTGGGCATGGTGGCACACACCTTTAATACCAGCTCTTGGGAGGTAGAGATAGGAGGATCACAATCAGTTTGAGGCCACTCTGAGACTACATAGTGAATTCCAGGTCAGCCTTGGCTAGAGTAAGACCCTACCTTGAAAAACAAAAGCAAACAAACAAAAGTAATGCATTAAAGAGGATGCTTACAAGGCCAAACATGGTGGCACACACCAGTACGCACAGCACTTGAGTTGAGGGCCATCCTGAGCTACAAGTGAGACCATGTCTCAAAAAATTGAAAAAGGCAAGACTTGGTAGTACCTGTCTATGATTGTAGCACTTGGAAAGTAGAGGCAGGAGAATCATAAGTTCAAGGTCACCCTCAGCTATATAGGGAGTTTGGGGCCAAGCCTGAGCTACATGACACCCTGTCTCAAAAAAATAAAAATAAAAATAAATCCTAGCTGGGTGTGGTGGCTCGCAGTTTTTAGTCCCAGCATTCAGGAGGCAGAGGTAGGAGAGTCACTGGGAGTTTAAGGCTAGCCTGAAAGTACATAGTGAATTCCAAATCAGCTTGGGCTACAGTGAGACCCTACTACAAAAAACTACAAAACAAAACACAACATAAACAAACCTCCTAAATTTGTATTGGCATAACCTTCAGAGTAGCTTTCCTAAAGACATGTAAACTAGGGGTTGGGGGCCAGATGTGGTGGTGCGCGCCTTTAATCCCAGCACTCGGGAGGCTGAAGTAGGAGGATCACCATGAGTTTGAGGCCAGCCTGGGACTACATAGTAAATTCCAGATTAGTCTGGGCCAGAATGACACCCTACCTTGAAAAATAAAACAATTTTTTTTTTTTTAAAGATGGGCATGGTGGTTGCACGCCTTTATTCCCAGCACTCAGGAGACAGAGGGAGGAGGATCGCTGAGAGTTCAAGGGCACCCTGAGACTACATAGTGAATTCCAGGGTAGCCTGAGGTAGTGTGAGACTCTACCTCAAAAAACCAAAATAAATAAATGAAAAAAAAATAAATAAACTGGGGGTTAGGGATATAGCTCGGTGGTAGAACACTTACCTTCCAATATGGAAGGTCCTGGATCCCATCCCCAACATGATGAAAAACAAAGCCAGCCTTGCTAACCATTGCTATGGAACTCAAAGTTGACTCTCATATTTGTCTGCAGCTTGTCGATGTGGCTGCTGCCAGCTCACCTATTTCAGCCTCTCACTCAAGCAGAACTTCTGTGGGAATAAGAGTGAATTTTGGGGCTGGAGGGAGCAGGTAGTGGTTAAGGCACTTGCCTGCAAAACCTAATACCTGGGTTCAATTCTTCAGTATCCATGTTAAGCCAGATGCACAAAGTGGCATATGCATCTGGAGTTTGCAATGGCTAGAGGTCATATTCTCTGGCGTGCCCATATTTTCTCCTTCTCTTCCTCTCTGTCTGCTTGCAAATAAATATTTTTTTATTACTTACTTTTTGAAAGAGAAAGAGAAAGAAAGAGGCACAGAGAGAGAGAGAGAGAATGGGCATGCCAGGTCCTCTAGCCTCTGCGAAGGAATTCCAGACACATTCAGCCCCTATGCACATGTGTGACACTGTGCACTTGTGTCACTGTGTGTCTGGCTATGTGGGACCTGGAGATTCAAACATGTGGGAGTTCATGATAATCCTATTATACCATGACAGATGCCAGGAGAGGAAGCACAGGGTGCAAAAGCTTAGAGGGGGTTAGAGGGATAGCTTAGTGGTTAAGGTACATGCCTGCAAAGCCTAAGAACCCAGGTTCAATTCCCCAGTGCCCACATAAGCCAGATGCACATGGTGGTGCATGCATCTGGAGTCAGTTTGCAGTGGCTGGAGGCCCTGGCACACCCATTCTCTCTCTCTGCCTATTTATCTTCCACTTAAATAAATAAATACCCACACATATACATATACATATATATGTGTGTGTGTGTGTGTGTGTATATAATTTTTTAAACAGCTTAGAGGGCCTTCCTTTCAGCCAAAGAGGTCAGGGAAGATTAAACAAAAGGTGCCTCAGTGAGGCTTGAAGGACAGAAAACTTAAGCAGTGGAGAAGGGAAGAGGAAGGGTGACTGGCAGAAGAACTTTGTAAGCCAGGCATGGTGGTGTACGCCTTTAATCCGAGCACTTGGAAGGCAGAGGTAGGAGGATCACTGAGAGTTCAAGGCCACCCTGAGACTACATAGCTAATTCCAGGCCAGCCTGGACCAGAGTAAGACCCTACCTTGAAAAAAAAACCAAAAAAAAGAAGAGCTTTGTAATACTGAAGTGCAGTCGGGTGAGGACTGTGTATCTGACTGTGATAACAACACCCAGGATTCGTGTCCTCAGAGTCGTTACAGACTTGGGAGGGAGTAGGGTGGACATCTGGTGATGCAGTAGCTTCCGTCTGTCACTCCAGAAATTCATAGTATACTACTGCTGCATGCCACGTGCTCTTAAGTGCTGATGATGGGGACAAGGCAGGGCCCTTCTTGCCCTCTTGGTTGCTGGTGTTTTAGTGAGGAAGACTGGAGACATGCAGATAGAGTGTAAGGTCGTTTATTCAGCTGCTGAAACTGAACACCTGTGTCCTTGGCACTCTTCCTGGCCTTGAGGATTCAGCTGTGACCAAAACAGTTTCTAGCCTCAGGAAGCTGGCACCCTGGTGAGAAGAGAGATAATACACAGACAGGTAAATACCTGGTGCCATTAGTGCTGTGGGGAAAACAAAGCAGGTTGAAGGAGTGCCAGGTCTTACAGCGAGCAGCCTCCAGCAGGAGGTGCCACTTGATGGACAAGACAGGGGAACTGTGTAGGTGTGAAGGCCTGAGAGGGTGTGCTTACTGAGTCCAGGGAACGTAGAGGAGGTGCTGGCACAGCCATGAGATTGCATGGAGGATGGTAGGTGTCAGGTAAAAGAAAACCAGATCCTGTCAGGCCTTGGAGGACCCTAGGGCTTTCTGCCTGAGCTGGGAAGCTCACAGCTTCCTCCCAGCTTGAGAATAGACTGTAGAGAGAGGGTAGGAGCCACACAGGAATCCATTTGAAACCCGCAATGATCCAGTGAAAAATGGTGTGGTATGGAAGCCCAGAGAAGCAGGTTTGTGGTTGGCTAGACTTCCCAGTGGAGCTATCAGAGAAGCTGTTGGTTGTGTGAATCTCCATTTCAGAGAGTATCTGGGGAAATATTTTGGAGTTTACAGCCTAGAATTGTTTCGAGGTAGGGTCTCACTGTAGCTCAGGCTAACCTGGAATTCACTATATAGTCTCAGGGTGACCTCCAACTCATGGCAGTCCTCATACCTCTGCCTGCCGAGTGCTGGGATTAAAGGTGTGCGCCACCACGCCCACCTTGCCGTACAGCTCTTAACCAGGGTCTGAGATCCTTGGCCCTGAAGACTTGAGAGCTCTTTGGAACTCTTCTGCTGACTAGAGCTTGCAGGTTCTCCTCCCCCCCCTTTTTTTGAATGCTTGTGTGTATGTGCCCTTGCAGCACCCCATACACTCATCTGCAGCGGGGTCACCCACCTGTGGTAGCCAAAGCAGAGCGTGTGTTGCACTGCATCACTCTTTCTCTTGACCTTGTTCTGAGCCAGAGCCTCCTTTTACTGCTTCTGGGGTTTGCGGGGCTCCATTAGGACTGGAGTACAGGCATTTGTGGTCTCACCCTGCTGTTTATGTGTGATCTGGAGATTTGAACCCGGTGGTTTCGGCCCCTTCAGGTCCTCATGCTGGTGCCGGAAGCACACTTAGCCGCTAAGCCAGGTCTCCAGCCCCCCTCTGCCCTTTCTCAGCTCACTCTCATCACTGCTTTCGCTTCTTTCCTTCTCTTCCTCTCCCACTGTTTGGTTGCTCCTCTGGTCTTCAGTGGCTACTGTCAGGGCTCATGCTTCCTGCCTGTCTGTCAGGACAGCATTTGGGGTCCAGGGTGCAGCTGGGGTACCCAGGGAGGTCACTCAGGAGCTACACACTGGGTACCAAGATCACTCAGAAGCAAGGCTCCTACCAGTTAGGGTCAGCAGGTGGGTCACTGCGGTAGCACTGCTGGCACCAGGAGAACTCAGATGTGGGCTGTACTTGGGGTGGGTCCCAGGCCTCGGTAGGCAGCTGCTTCAGTTGTCAAGTGGCTGTGCCAAGACCTCCACCCTACTGCCAACATCTGGTGCTGGGAATCTGGGGCCAGTTGCAAGCAGAGCTGCTCAGGAGCCTGGCATCAGGGATGGGGAACTAGGCGGTATTTTGGCCATGCCTGCAGGTGGTGCCCATGCAGTCAAAGCTGCACCAGCACCCACAGGGTCTTCAGCTATGAGGGCTTCAGGTGGAATGTGCTTCTCTCTGCCGCTGCCCTCACCGCTTGTCGTGTTTGCACCCAGCCTACACCCCTGAGCATAGGTGGGGAACGATTACTCAAGGAACTGTGACACCAGGGCAGTTGGCAGAGACTGCTTCCCAGCCAATCACTCAGTGAGCCCAAGCAGCCTGCTTATGTAGGTAGCCAAGAAGTGGGGCTCAAACCAGTCACAGCCTTGCATCAGTCACAGTAGTCCCTCCATCAGGGGAAGTGCTCCCCTTCTGGCCAAGGTGGAAATGGTTCATTGTGCTTGGAAAAAGTGATCAGGACTTTCAGACAGCCCTGGTGCACTTCATAGTGGGCCATCAACTGGTCTTTGCATAGTTGCTTCAAGGCCCCTGTGGAGTGTGACTAGTGCTTATAAAAGACCACCTGCTGTGAAGTCTGATGGTCCTTCCACTCAAAGCAGCATGGGCTGGAGAGATGGCTTAGTGGTTAAGCACTTGCCTGTGAAGCCTAAGGACCCCAGTTCGAGGCTCGATTCCCCAGGACCCACGTTAGCCAGATGCACAAGGAGGCACACGCATCTGGAGTTCGTTTGCAGTGGCTGGAGGCCCTGGCGTGCCCATTCTCTCTCTCTCTCTCTCTCTTTCCGTCTGTCGCTCTCAAATAAATAAATAAAAATATTTAAAAATAAATAAATAAACAAAAAAAGCAGCATGGGCAGCAAGAGTTCTGCAGCTGCCAGTTAGGGAGTCAGATTGCCCCACCCCCAGCATCTTTGCTTACTTAAAGGAAAATAAGTCTCAGAAACAGTGCTGAAAATAGAAATTTAGCTGGGTGTAACTCACACCTTTAATCAGAACACTCATTTGGGAGGCTGAGGTAGGAGGATCCCTGTGAGTTGGAGGTCAGCCTGTGTTGTAGTCAGGTTCGCATTGCTGGTAGAAATCACCCAATCAAGAGCAGCTTGTGGGAAAAAGAGGTTTATTTTGGCTTACAGGCTCAAGGGAAAGCTCCATGATGGCATGAGCAGAGGATGGACACCACCCTCTGGCCAACATAAGGTGGACAATAGCAACAGGAATGTGTGCCAAACAGTGGCAAGGGGAAACTGGCTATAACACCCATAATCCCACCCCCAACAATGCACTGTCTCCAGGAGGTGTTAATTCCCAAGTCTCCATCAGGTGGGAACCTAGCATTCAGAACACCTAAGTTTGTAGGGGACACCTGAATCAAACCTCCACAGCCTGGGCTACAGAGTGAGTTCCAGGTTAGCCTGGGCTAGAGTGAGACTCTGCCTCAAAACAACAACTAGATAGTTTGCTAGAGAGAGATTCTTAGAGAATTTGTCATCACCGGGCGTGGTGGCGCACGCCTTTAATCCCAGCACTCCTGAGGCAGAAGTAGGAGGATCTTCATGAGTTCGAGGTCACCCTGAGCTAACGTGAGACCCTACCTTGAAAAACAAAAAAAACAAACAAAAAATGAACTTGTCAATAACCCTGATAGTGATTTATAAGATGTAATATTGCTTAACCATAATTAACACCTTCCCAGTGGTCAGGGAGAGGTGGGTCACCCTGATCTGTCTCAGCTACAGAGGTCATCTTCTCAGAAGACTGAGCATGGAGGAGGGGCTGTGGAGCCAAGAGAGCATGGGAAGAGTGTTTAAAGACAGGGTGTTAAATGCAGAGAAGAGACTTGACCTTTGTGTTTAGCTCTATGGAGGTCACTGTGGACCCGACTAGACCTTTCTGTGGAAGAGTGGGGGTGACACATCCATTCAAGACTGGGCTCAAGAAGAATGGCAGATAGTAGAGAGAGTGCTTTTGAGGCATTTTGCTTTGAATGGGGCCAAGGACGTGGGGTTGGAGAGCTTCCAAAAGGATTTGTAAAAGGTGGGTGAGACCCCAGACTACTGTGGGAGGAAGGTCCAGCAGAGTGGGGAAGAGGCTTCAGGAACCAGAGAGGAAACTCACTGGGCGCATCCTGAAGCAAGTCAGAGTGGCCACAGGCAGCAGTGAGGAAGGGGGGGGTTGTCTGTGGATGCAGGTGCTGGATTGATGGGGCAAGTGGAGAAGTCTCTTAACTGTTGTTTCCCCTTTGAGGATGGAGGTGCCTCTGGTAGACTTGCAATGAGAGGCAATAATGAGATAGTCATTTAGGAGAGTGGGAAGTGATTGACCTTGGGAAATGGGACTAGCTCTCATGGGATTAGAGGCTCTTGTCTGTGAGTTTGGGGGGAGGGGGAGATTAGTAAACACTAGGTCTGAAATGCCAGTAGTGGGAGGGGTAGGATGGTGGCCTGGAAGGGCCTGTGAGGATGTGCCCTTGAGCTAAGACCCAAACACCAGCAGAGGGAGCAGTGTAGGCATAGGAGACTGGCTGGATTCCAGGAATGGAGAGAACCACTGACCCTCAGTGGGATTTTCACTGGACAGAATCAGAGCAAAGAGAATTTCAGGCCACAAAGGAAGGAGGCTGACAAGGAGCAGCTCCTGACACTCCGCTCTCCACTGGCCACCCTGTTTCACCACCCTTGTTTCCAGATGGGAGTGAGTGTCGTGGACTCATCTGTGGCGGGACTTGGAGGCTGCCCCTATGCACAGGGGGCATCAGGGAACTTGGCCACTGAGGACCTGGTCTACATGTTGTCTGGCTTGGGCATTCACACGGTAAGCTTGCCTGCCCCCTGCTGGCTACAGCCCTGAACTGGCCAGCGTGATGGATGTGTTTGGGGTTGGTGGAGGATTAGAAAGGGGAATGTAGCAGGGGATTGTGGTGATTTTGTGTTTCTGAAGTAGCAGAGAAGAGTCTCAGGCAGTCATCTATGTAGAAGAGACCTCTGGCCTGGAGAAATGGGCCTGAGTATCCTGGGTGTGTTTGAAGGAATAACATGGGGCTCAACACTGGGAGGGCCTTGGTTGGTGGCCTGGAAGGGCCTGAGGAAGCAGCCAAAGACTGAAACCCAAAGTGCAAGGAAGAGGCAACCATGAAGGGAACAAGGAGGAAGATAGCCCAGCAGAGGAAGCAGTGGAGGCAGAAGAGACTCAAGTGTGGTTGAACCTGACTGTGGACATGAGCACGGGAAGGCCCGAGTCTCGGAATGCTGCCTCTGTCTGGGTTCTGGGAGGCCCCAGGAAGTATGAAGAGAGTCCTGACGGGTCAGCTTTGTGACCCGCAGCGAGTCGCTTCCCTCTGAGCCTGCTTTGCTCTTAGTAAAATGAGGACAGTGGAATTATAGTCCCCTTCCCCCCCCCCCCATGCCACCAGCCTGTAGAGACCTCAGGATGGCATAGTCGTCATGTAGTTTAAAACCCAGTTCTGGCCAGGTGTGGTGGCACACACCTTTAATCCCTGCACTCAAGAGGCAGCAGTAGGATCGCTATGGCTTCAGGGCCACCCTGAGACTACATAGTGGATTTCAGGTCAGCCTGGGCTAGACTGAGATCCTACCTCAGAAGAAATTAATAAAACATAAAATGTCCCTTATTGGCTTTGTGACCTTCCAAACCTGAGTAGTAAGAGTAAAATAGCACCTATCTCACAGACTGCATTAAGAATTAAGAAAATGCAAAAAAAAAGAAAAAGTGCATGGCTTGAGGTGTAACTCAGTGGTAAGGCTCCGAGTTCAATTCTCAGCACCAAAAGAAACTACATAGAGTGCTTAGCATATGCAATGTGCATAAGTGGTGGGGGGCGGGGGAAGCTGCTGTTACAGATGCTGTCGAGAGGTGTTGCTTTGTTTAGCATGAGCAAGGCTCTGGGTGCCATTGTCAGCCCAGAAAACGAACAAAGTTTTACCTATGGACCAACCCCTCGAGATTCATGAGGTCCCTTTTCTGCTGGTGGCCCCACAAATCACTATAAGGGGTTGTTAGAAAAAGTAACCCTTTGGCCAGAAGGACTGGAAGGATTGCCATGAGTTCGAGGCCACCCTGAGACTCCATAGTGAATACCAGGTCAGCCTGGGCTAGAGTGAGACCCTACCTCAAAAAAAGAAAAAAGAAAAAAGAGCCCTAGGTGGCAGGTAGACACAGCCTCATAGGCAGTTGGTTGCCACTTCTGGAACACGCTCCTGTTGATTGTCTTCTCCTCTTTCATGCCACAGTTGTCTAGTCTGTCATCTCCCCGAGTGTTGAGGGATGTGCCTTGACTTACCACATCCTCTTGTTTCTCCAAGGGCGTAAACCTCCAGAAGCTGCTGGAAGCAGGGGACTTTATCTGCCAAGCCCTGAACAGGAAAACCAGCTCCAAAGTGGCACAAGCTACCTGTAAACTCTGAACCCCTTGCCTACCCACTCTGGGGGTCTCTGGGAGGATGGCATGCCTGGGTGATTCCTGGCTGGGGATGGAAATGAGAATTAAATTAAAAGGAGCGGGTACCACACAGGTCTGTCTTCTGGCAGAAAGAGATGAGAGGGCAGAGGAGTCACCTGGCCTCTGGCCCTCCCTGCCAGGCCTGAGGCTGAACAAGGCAGCCTTGGGGGCTCCATGTCTCCCTTCACTGTAGACCTGCCCCCACAGAGGTGCTTTCCTGAACACACCCAGGAACCTGCTTGGGATGGCCCTTGGTCTCCTGGGTGATTCTGCCAGCTGATTGACCTCTGCAGCTCCACTCTGCCATGGCTGTGGGCCCCTGCTTCTATACTTCCAAGGACAGGGCATGGTGACTTTTCCCAAGCTAGCAGAGCGCGTTTGCTGAAAGGGACGAGGGTTGAGCTTCTGTGATGGCCTTTTGCCAACTGCAGCATCTCTGGAAAATCTCCACTCTGAACATGATTTTGAAAAACTGCTTACATAATTAAAGGTTTAATTTTCCAGTACGCAGTCATGCAAATGTGTGTGATTATGGGTAGAGCAAAGTCATCCTGAGGGGAAATGAGGCTGTGAACTGGTTTATATCTAGGTTTCTTCCCTGTCTCTGCACATGCCCCGTCTAGTTACTGCTAGCCAGGGCTAAGGGCTAACTCCTGAGACCACCAGTGCTGGGGGCAGACCAGGGTATCCAAAAGGGTTGTTTTCTGAGCCCTTCCACCATCCATGGTGGAATGTTGACCAGCCCAGCATGTCTTGGCCAAGGCAGTTGCATAAGTTCCCAGAAAGGCATCAATGCCCTAGAATCCCAACCCTAAGCAAAGTGTTACAAGCCAATGACAAGAGGTAGCTGATCTGGCAAGCCCAGGGCACTCCTGGAAGTAAACACACCCCATGTCCTTAATGCTTGTCCTGTGTTCTTTCTCAGGTCTCCTCAGTAATCACAAGTTCATACACATCATTCTTTAGCCTGTCCCCCTCCCCACAGTCTAACTTATCTAGAGTCTTTTATATCTTGGGCTGGCCTTGAACTTTGTAACGGATGACCTTGAACTTCAGTCCTCCTCGTGCCTGTGCCTCAACCTCCTGAATGCTGCTGTTTCATGCATGCACCTGTCCTTTTTGTTTGTTTGTTTGTTTTTTGGTTTTTCAAGGTAGGGTCTCACTGTAGCCCAGGTTGGCCTGGAATTCATTCTGTATTCTCAGGGTGGCCTCGAACTCAGAGCAATCCTCCTACCTCTGCCTCCTGAGTGCTGAGATTAAAGCCATGTGCCACCATGCCCGGTTTTTTAAATACATTTTTTAAACTTTGTATTTTATTTTAGAGAGAGAGCAAGTGGCAGATAAGGGATTGGGTACCCCAAAACCTTCAGCCCCTGCAAATGAACTCCAGACACATGTGCCATCTTGTGCCTCTGGCTTATATGGGTCCTGGAGAATTGATCTGGGTCCCTTGGCTTTGTAGGCAAGCGCCCTAACTGCTAAGCCATCTCTCCAGCCCAGCCCAGCCCAGCCCAGCCCTTTAAAAAAAAAAACAAAACTTTAGGGCTGGAGAGATGGCTTAGCGGTTAAACACTTGCCTGTGAAGCCTAAGGACCCCGGTTCAAGGCTCGGTTCCCCAGGCCCCACGTTAGCCAGATGCACAAGGGGGTGCATGCATCTGGAGTTCATTTGCAGTGGCTAGAAGCCCTGGTGCGCCCATTCTCTTTCTCTCCCTCTTTCTCTTTCTGTTGCTCTCAAATAGATAAATAAAAATAAACAAAAAAATGAAAAAAAACTTTAATTTTTATTTTATTTATTTGAGAGAGAGAAAGAATGGACACACCAGGGCCTTCAGCCACTGTAAATGAACTGCAGACACATGTGCCCCTTTGTGCATCTGGCTTACATGGGTCCTGGAGAGTTGAATTAGGATCCTTTGGCTTTGCAGGCAAACGCCTTAACTGCTAAGCCATCTCTCCAGCCCCCATTCTTTATTGACATGTATTTCTATTTTATTCACCCTCCCATTACCTTCTCCTTCCCCTTCCCACCGAACTCTTCTCAACTAGTCCCACTTCTGTTCTCATGTCCTTTTTTGTTTGTGACCCACTGAGTTTAATTAGGGTTATCCATTCTCAAAGCCAATCAAAAAGCAATTGGTGGGCTGGAGAGATGGCTTAGCGGTTAAGCGCTTGCCTGTGAAGCCTAAGGACCCCGGTTCGAGGCTCGGTTCCCCAGGTCCCAGGTTAGCCAGATGCACAAGGGGGCGCACATGTCTGGAGTTCGTTTGCAGGGGCTGGAAGCCCTGGTGCACCCATTCTCTCCCTCTTCCTCTGTCTTTCTCTCTGTCTGTCGCTCTCAAATAAATAAATAAAAAATGACCAAGAAAATATTAAAAAACAAAAACAAAAAACAAAAAGCAATTGGTTACTCCTACAACAGTTGTACCACTATTGCATCCATGGGCACATTTTGCCTGGTAGGTCCATTATGTAGCATGCAGGGTCCACTACTGGGTAAGACTGTTGACTCTTCTCCTGTAGCCACCTGCATGGCACCTTCTGGCACTATGAAAACTAGACAGCTTGATTTCTCTTTATCTTGCAGTCAGTGTGTGGTGTCTTCAGCAATAGGGTCTTACCACAGATATTTCTGGTGGGCAACCAACAGCAATCGCAATAGCTTATATTGTTGGGGAGGGAGCTCAGGAACCTCCCTGACCAACAACATATAGGGAAGTTTATCTACCACTGACACTGGCTTTTTTAAAAAAAATTATTTATTTATTTGAGAGCGACAGACATAGAGAGAAAGACGGATAGAGGGAGAGAGAGAGAATGGGCGTGCCAGGGCTTCCAGCCTCTGCAAACGAACTCCAGACGCGTGCGCCCCCTTGTGCATCTGGCTAACGTGGGACCTGGGGAACCGAGCCTCGAACCGGGGTCCTTAGGCTTCACAGGCAAGCGCTTAACCGCTAAGCCATCTCTCCAGCCCGGCTATTTATTTATTTATTTATTGTTTTAAATAACCTCTGGCTTCTGTGAGCAGCATTATCCTCCCAAGTCCTGGGATTAAAGGCATGATACACCACTATGCTACACCACTATGCCCAGATCTTAATTTTTTAAATTTTTTTTTGTTTATTTGACAGAGAGAATGGGCATGCCAAGGCCTCCAGCCACCGTAAACTTGCTCCAGACGTGTGTGCCCCCTTGTGCATCTGGCTAACATGGGTCCTGGGGAAGAGAACTAGGGTCCTTTGGCTTTGCAGGCAAATGATTTAACCACTAAGCCATCCCTTTAGTCTTGTGCATCTGGTTGTATGTGGGTACTAGGAAATCAAACTTGGGTGGGCAGGCAGACTTTGCAGACAAACGCCTTTAACAACTCTTACAAACTTTGTTTTTTCGAGGTAGGGTCTTGCACTAGCCCAGACTGACCTAGAATGCACTAATGTAATCTCAGGGTGGCCTCGAACTCATGGTGATCCTCCTACCTCTGCCTCCCGAGTGCTGGGATTAAAGGCGTGTGCCACCATGCCCGGCACCTCTTTTAAACAGAACAACAAAATTATCCTAAAGGGCAGGCAGGTGCAAACACCTTTCCCAACGGGCGGGGGCCAGCTCTAGCTTGTGCATACTCAGGGAAAGCAAGACAATTTCTACAGCCACTCTAATCGTTCCTTCCCAGCTCATTCTGTTCCCAAACTGGACTGCCAGGCTGCAGCCCTGATGGCCTCAGCAACGCCATGCACCCGGGCCGCCCAATGTCTTCTCGCTCCTTGCCAGGCTTCACGAAGAGTTTGGGAGAAATCTCCAGAGAGCTTCAACGCCTACGTCTAGAATTAGGGACAAGGCTCATTGGCTGACTGGGTGTGTGATCCTTGACCCTTCAGGGTACCACTGCCGGAGAAGGGGCAGGAGGCACGTCCCCGAAGGACAGCTGCCCTCCCTGGACCATTCCTCTGCTACCTCAAGGTCACGTGACGGTGCCCAGGCCGCCCACTTCCGCTTTCCGTGACGGTGCACTGAGCGATTGCGTACAAACTGCAAGGAACTTTTGTCCTGCTAGGACCCCGTAGTGTCTGTAACTGAATGGACACGTTTTATCGAAGGCGTGGCGGGGGCGGGACCCGGATGGGCTGTCAGGTCTTAAAGGGCCAGCCGCTCCGCGCGGGAGGTGGCGCCGCTGGAATCTGCGCGGGACGTACGATCGCCGGCAGGTTTGGGAGGCGGGACCGAGGGCTGGATGGGCTCAGAAGGGTCGGGTGGTCGGCCGAGAGCGGGGGAGGTCCAAGAGAGCCGGGCTGCGTTCCGAGCAGTCACGCAGATCCGGGCCCGCCCCTTCTCGCGCTTCCCGCTGCCGAGGCGGGGGCGATGCGGGTTCATTCATTCGGAGCCCGACTCCAAGCTCGCGCTCCAAGTTCCTGCGCTCCAGGCTCACGTCCCCCTCCCTCCCTCCATCGTACAGACTGGGGAAACTGAGGAGGCTGTAGCTGAGCCGGGTCACTCCCTGGGTCCGGGTTGTAGCCGTCCTCGGCTCAGCCCCCGGCCACCCCCGTCCCCCTTGTCGCCGCGATCGATCGCTCTCCGCCGCCGTGCGGGGTGCTCGGTGGGGAGAGGTGAGCGCTTCCCCCTAGTCCAGAGGCTCAGGCCGCCTCTCACTAGCCGTGTGACCTCGGGTGAATTACTTCACTCTGACCCTGGTACCTTTCCCTGTAAAGTGTCAGGGGAACACCTGCCTCATCAAGATATGGGGAGGATTCAGGAAGATAACAGAGGTATTGGGGGTACTGATCCTGGCACGCGGCGGGCTTTCAGTCCAGTAGGGTGGGGCAAGATGAGCCCAGAAATGGTTTGAGGCAGCCTAGAGGAAGGTGGTAGCAGCCAGGTCCCGGGAATGAAAGGCCTCAGTGTCTGGTCTTCCGCCCCGCCCCCTTCCCTGCAGAGTTTGCTCAGGGCGGGGAGGCACACCTGGCAGTGGAACGCAGGCCCAAGTCCACGTCGTCCACTAGCCCACCCGGTGCCAGCCACAGTTGGTTGGAATCCTTCGCTCCAAGCTGGGAGTGACCCTGTTGGTCCTGGCATGGGCTGAGGCTGAACCACTGGCCGTTGGGTGTTGGTGGTGTGGCAGCCCCAGAGCTGGGCTCAGACTGCCTGGTTGAGGACCCCACCCTTGAGTCCATCTGGCATATTTTCTACTTCCTCTCAGCTGACCCCTGAAAAGAGGAGAGGGAAGGACTGCCTGGAAACACTAGGTATTAGTCACAGAATCCAGGAGCCATTTGCCACCTAGTAATGGTGGAGGCTCAAGTCTTAGTGGAGAGGCTCCTTCCAGAGATCCTGAAGCCCTGTCCTGCTGACTTGAACATGCGGGGGACTGCCCAGTCTCCAGACACTGTGGCAGGAAGTGTGTGTGCTCCAAGTTCATCTTCCCAACACTGAGTCAGTGGTAGAAAATATGGTACATATGTTTGTTTTCCACATGTACTAGGTGGCAGGCCTTTGCAATGACCTCGTCCCTACCATGTGGTGTGTACAGTCTTAAGAGGTGGAAACTGGCATTGAAAGGGTTGCAAAGCTTCAACCCCTGAAGCCAGAAAGCGACAGTACCCAGAGGAGCCGGGCTGACACTGGAGCCACCCGTTAAACTAGGGCCCACTGCTGTGTCTCTTCTAGGTGACGGCAGGGGCCTAGCATCCACCTGGAGGGAGGACCTGACTGTGCAGCCCAAGCCACCTCTCAGACTCTGCGTCCCTGGCCAGGTGCCATGGCAGAAAAGGTGCTGGTAACAGGCGGAGCTGGCTACATCGGTAGCCACACGGTGCTGGAGCTGCTGGAGGCCGGCTACTCACCTGTGGTCATTGACAACTTCCATAATGCCATCCGTGGTGAGTGAGGAGGGTGGGATGTGGTCGCTGGAGGGGTTGGGGGCAGGACCCCTATCTCCTGATGATGGTGGCTCACCAGGAGGGGACTCCATGCCTGAGAGCCTGCGGCGTGTTCAGGAGCTGACAGGCCGCCCTGTGGAGTTTGAGGAAATGGATATCTTGGACCAGGCAGCCCTACAGCGCCTCTTTAAGAAGGTGGGTGCTGGCTGGCTGCCAGGCAGGAGAGGTGTTGTAAAGGGCTGCACTGCAAAGCCACCCCTGACACTACCCGTCACCCCTGCAGCACAGTTTTAAAGCTGTCATCCACTTTGCCGGGCTCAAGGCTGTGGGCGAATCAGTGCAGAAGCCCCTGGACTATTACCGAGTTAACCTGACAGGGACTATCCAACTTCTGGAGGTAAGAGGATGGGGATGCAGACCCCAGGAAGGCCCCAGCCGGGCCCCAAACTGGCATGCCAGCTACAATAAGGGCCTGTGTGGGCGAGTCAGGCAAGGCCCAGGCTATACCATCTTAGACATATGCCTTTCTTTACCTCCCAGCCTGGTTCCTTCTCTATAAATGAGTGCCCATCACCTCAGCCCCACCCTCAGGGTGGAGTAACCAGTGGGACTAATGCGTGAGCCACAGGCCACTGACCCTCCCCTCCACGGCCAGATCATGAGGGCCCACGGAGTGAAGAACCTGGTGTTCAGCAGCTCAGCCACGGTGTACGGGAACCCCCAGTACCTGCCTCTGGATGAGGCGCACCCAACTGGGGGCTGTACCAACCCCTATGGCAAGTCCAAGTTCTTCATTGAAGAGATGATCCGGGACCTGTGCCGGGCAGACACGGTAAGGTCCCTTCCCCAGCCCTGGCTCTGCTCACTGGACTCCTCACAGCCCCCCTGAGGCTGGAGTTGGGATCCTGAGCACCTTCTCCTCAAGGAGGCTGAGGCTCAGAAGTGGCAGTGGCTTGCCCAGTGGCACAGTACTGGCAGGGAGGGCCCCATCCCTTGCTCATCTCCATAGAGAACACGGACATAGATGGGCTATAGGGCTGTGATTCAGCCGGGGTGCACTGCCTTTGCGGGCCCTGCGGTCTCACATTCACCCCACAGGCCTGGAATGCAGTGCTGCTTCGGTACTTCAACCCCACGGGTGCCCATGCCTCCGGCCGCATTGGCGAGGATCCCCAGGGCATTCCCAACAACCTCATGCCATACGTTTCCCAGGTAGGGGGGAAGAGTCCTAGGGTGGCCCAGGAGTGATGCCAGAGACACTTGAGGAGCTGACCTAACCTCTGCCCTAGGTGGCAATTGGGCGACGGGAAGCCCTGAATGTCTTTGGTGATGACTATGCCACTGAGGATGGCACAGGTGAGCTAGAACTTGGAGGATCCAGGAACTGGGAACAAGAAGAAGATCAAAGTGGGACAAACTCCCCATACTCCCACCTTTTTCCTCTGCAGGTGTCCGGGATTACATCCATGTGGTGGATCTGGCCAAGGGCCACATCGCGGCCTTGAAAAAGCTGAAGGAGCAGTGTGGCTGCCGGGTAGGAGCAAAGGGGTTGGTTCCTGTGCAAATGGGCGCAGAGGGGTAGCTGGTCCACCCCCTTCCATAACCTCTACTTTCCTGGGCAGATCTACAACCTAGGGACTGGCACAGGCTACTCGGTGCTACAGATGGTCCAAGCCATGGAAAAGGCCTCAGGGAAGAAGGTAGGCGCAGCCTCTTACCGCAATCAGAGCAAAAGTGCCCCAGCATGGAGTGTGGGGTGCTGCAGTGATACTGATCTGCACTTGCATTTCCTGAAGACCTGGCTGGCACTAGGGGAGCCCCAGAGCCCCTCTCCACTAAGCTCCCACCACCTCCCTCACAGATCCCGTACAAGGTGGTAGCCCGGCGGGAAGGTGATGTGGCTGCCTGTTACGCTAACCCCAGCCTGGCACACGAGGAGCTGGGCTGGACAGCGGCTTTGGGACTAGACAGGATGTGTGAGTGTGGGCCTGACCCAGGAGAGGGAGGGCTCCAAAGATCACTCTGCTCTGGGTTGGCCTGGGCAGCTCCTGACTACCCATGTCTGTCGCAGGTGAAGATCTATGGCGCTGGCAGAAGCAGAATCCTTCAGGCTTTGGAGCACAGGCCTAAGGACCTCCTACCATGGACCAGAAAAGGAAGAGAGGCAGCTGCCCCTGCTCTCCAGCCTCTGACAAGACCCTGCACCCCAGCACTCTGTGGCCGAGCTGAAGCTGCCCTACCTCAACCCCAGCTGGTCGCTCAGCCCTCCAGGCAGGAAACCTGGGCTCCACTGACCAGATGTCAGGGTTTCTCCCAAGGGTGCAGGAGCTCATAGGACCATCAGATTGGATGAAGGGGCAGGGTTCTGGGACCACAGCCTCCTCTCAGGCACTAACTTATACTGCTACAAGGGAGCTTTCCAAAGTATTGAAAATAAAAATGTCTTCTTATCCTGGGGCAGATTCTTGCAGATGGTCACTCCATAGCCCTTGACTGCAATCAGGCAGGCCTGAGAGTTGAGGAAGCAATTTCTGTAATTTTATTGGAATTCAGGACAAAACAAGAAAAACACCCAAAACCACATGGAGACAGAAGACAAGACACAACTCCTCCCCACCACCTCCCTGGCCCTAGAATGGGGATACGGTGGGGGTGAGACAGCCAGGGGTCCTTGGGCCTCAATCTAGCCCTGCAGGCTCCAGGCCTGTGAGGGAGAGCCATGGGAGGCAGGGCCCAGCCCCCAAGATGGGAACCACTGAGGGGAGGCCCCCAAAGGACTCTACCTCCTCACTGACATGCCTGCCCATGGACAGGCAGCCCACAGCAGCAAGGGGCCCTGGGCCATGGACACATTCATGATTGAGAAGCAGCTGCAGTGGGGCAGGAGACGCACGATTATCTGGGCAGAATCACTGGGGTAGGAGCCCAGGAGGGCCCCATGGGCCAAACCCTGAGGTCGCAGGAGGGGGCCCAAAGCGGGGCTAGTGAGTGAGGTCCTGAGTGAGTGGGTCAGCGGCTGGGCCCCTTTCTCCCGCTGCCTACAGCCCCTCCAATACTGCTGCTGGGGCCCGCCTCTGGGGAAGTGGGATAGGAAAGCAGCCCGCCCCTGCTGCAGGCTGCTAGGTGGCCAGGGCCAGCAGGGAAAGCCTGGCCACCCTCAGCTGCCTGCCCCAGAGGTCTGTGGGAAGAGGGTGGGTGGGCAAGGTGGGGAAGGAGGGGAGAGGGGCTTGACCGGCTCAGATCCAAGATAGTGCCGTGCTTATGTGCTGGGTCCCCTGGGAACTGGGGGCCAGCAGCTGGTTAGACCGGAGGCAGCAGCTTCTCGAGAAATTCCTTCACAGCTGCCATTTCCTGGGGAGAAGAGGAGACCCTGTGAGCCTCCCTGCTAGAGGGAGGAGGGAGAGGGTAAGAGCAGGATGTCCCCACTGACCTGAGGACAGGAGCTGTGCATGACACCTGGGTATGTCTTAAATTGGACCCTGGCAGGTGTGACAACAGACCGGAGCTTCTCAGCTGTCAGGGCCCCAAACCGTACAGGCACCATGGGGTCCAGTTCCCCATGGCACTGAAGAATGGCCAGGTCTTTGGCACTGCCATTGGCTGCCTGTGGACACACAGCATTCCCAGAGCTGCAGCCCAGTACCCATGCCACAAAGACCCTCAGATACGAGGGACCTGGGGCGGGGGTGGGGTGGGGGGAGAACTTACCTGGGGGAAGTTCCGGTGCAGAGGCAGCCAACAGCTCAATGCCACAATGCCAGCAAGAGGGTGGGGACAAGTGAGGGCTGTGTAGAGGGACAGAGCCCCACCCTAGAAAGAGAGAATGATGGGTCAGGAGGGCACAGCTCACCTACCCAAATCCCTTCCCATCTTTTCCCCCCTCACCTGTGAAAAGCCGCCCAGGACGATTCGATTGGCAGGAATCCCGTTCTTCATTTCGTGCTCGATCAAGGCCTTGACTGGGGGGGGGGGGATGGGGAGGGCAAGACTGGGTGGAGGAAGCTGCTGAAATCTTGAAGGGAGCCAGAAGGGCACTGCCCAGCACTTTCAGGGATAGGGAAGGGGGTGTGAGGAGGGAACGATGAGGGAGGGCTGGGGCCTTACTGTTCTCTGCAGCCTTCTTGATGCCAGCCTCATCCTCTGGCGCATCTGGGCTCAGCCCCATCAGGTCAAACCTAGGCAAGCAGAGGCAGCAGCTTCTGGAAGACCTGGCCAGCCTCTGCAGCTCCCTCAGCTCCCACCTCCCTCTAGCCCCAAACTCACCAGGAGGGCATCACCATCTTCATGTTGAGTGTCACGGGGATCCTGGGCCTGGGGAGGGGGAGGCAGAAGGGCTCATCAGGCTCAGGAGGGTTAAAGCCACAGCAAAGAGCCAGGAAGGGGGCAGAGCAGCCCTTGGGAACCCCTCCCAGCAGGCAGGGCTTGTGTTTCAGGTGTTGCCAGGCAACCTGCCACGTGGGGCTGAACGCTGTGGTTGGGGCATCAGCCGTAAGGATGGAGAAGCAGAGCCCAACGCCCCATGATGGGAGTCCAGCTCAAAGGGGTGAGTAAATGGGGAGAGGGGTACAAGAGGGCCTGTTTTAAGCAGGTCTTGGGTCTGAGAGGCCCTGAGACTGGGGGCTGGGACTAGAGCATATTCCTAGGGCTCCATGGAGCTAAGGCTAAAAATGGCCAGACTGTTCTGAGCCCAAGCCCCAGGAGGCAAAAGCCAGAAAAAAACAGGCCTAGGACTTCAGGACCACCTCTCTCGGCCACCCACCCCCCACGAGCTGGGGTGACACTCACGCATGGGGACAGATGTACTTGACGTGAGGGAGCCGGATGGAAGAGAGGGCGTCAGCCCAGCTGTGCCTGTAGGAGGGAAGGGAAAGAGGCGCTGGTGTAGGAAGGAGGGGGAGGGACCCAGGCCCTCCAGCTCTGCCTAATGAAGGAGCACCCATTCCCCAGTTCACTCACCCTGTATCTCCGAGTCCATGTAAAAAGATAACCTGGAAAAGGTTCAGAAATGGAGAGATGGAAAGAACCCCTTTAGATCCTCCAAACTGGACCCACCCCTCCTGGAACCCAGGGGACATGGGGTGGGAGACAACAGGTTATTAAACCCGAGCCTCCTGGCCTCAGGCTACTTTCTTCTCGTACTACCACCTCCATGTTTCCCACACCCCCTACAGCCAGCTGCCACCACCGAGGCTGACCCAGGAGCCCTTACCGCAGCCGTTTCCCGCTCAGCTCCAGACACGGTGGCAGCGTCGGTGAGCAGGGGAACAGACATGGTGTTACCACACATACACTGTAGGACTCCCTGCAGGCTGGGCCTGCACGGGAATGAGGGGGTTGTCAAGAGCAAGGCCAACCAGAGGGGTTCACCCAGGCCATCGGCCCCACAGAGCACACATCTTTGATCCAGGGCACAGAGAAAAAGGCAGGCGAAAAGTCTGGAGCAAGATGTTCTGGAAGCTACCTCCCATCCCAGGGCCGAGAAACAAAAGCAGCCAGCCTAGTGGTCCTTACTAGTGTCCCTTAGTTCTGACCCAACCCAAGAGCATGTGCATGCTCGAGAGAAGCCTGGGGCAGGGCTCAGTTCCAAAGGTTGGGAGGTGGTGGGGGGGGGACACAGGACATCCCCTGCTGCTTTTCCAAATCCTCTAAGCCTCTTAGTATGAACTGCCTCTTCCCTTTTCTGCAGCCCTTGGGTCTCTTAACCCCCAACTCCTGCTCTAGAGGGAAATGAAAGGGAGCAAAATGCCAAGGAAACAGGCTTCTAATCACCCTTCCCCCCCGCCTTCCCGTCCCTTCTAACCAGCCTCTATCTTCACAGCAGTTTCTGGCTCAATCAGAAATTCCCAGAGCCACTGGTGCATGTCCATGTCCTAAGAGAGCCTAAGGTCTCCCAGTCTGCCACCCCAGGCCACCAACTGGTGCTGCAAGGCTACCTGCTTTGCTACTGCCAAAGTCGCTGTTGCTGCTGCTGCTGCTGCCGCCACTGACTCCAAATGAGCCCCCAACTGAACAGGTTCTGGGACTCCCAACACAAAAGAATGTCAGGCTGGCCGGCCCCTCCCCATCCCTAGCATCCTCCAAACTCCCGGAAGCTTCCGCTACCTGCCTCTAAGTGCCTAGCCTTCACGGGGCGCCCCGCCCTCCAGGTTGGTTCCCACCCTCCAGCTCCGACCCCGACGGGCCCTCCTCGCCGTGGGAAACGATCACAGAGGATCGTGCTCCTCGAACCCTGGGGTTCCTCCTCTCCCGAGGAAAGCACCTGCCGTCCGTCCTAAGCTGGTAACCCCCACTTCCTTCTCTGCCCTAGGAACTCCCATCTCCACGCAGCGCTTCCCCCTCTGAGGGGTGTCTGCCCGCTGGACCCGGCGTTTCTCGCCTCTCTCCCCACAATGGGAACTTGGGTTCTGACCCGGAGGCACCCCTGCTCCACAGCGGTGGCATCTTCTACCCCGGGCCGGGAGCATCCGCACCTGCCCACAAAGGGGCTTGCTGCCGTGTCACCCTGGGGGAGTCCTCCGCCCACAATGGGGTCTCCCACTTCCGACCGCGAAGTGGACCCTCGGCCCGCGCGCGCAGCCCCTCGCCCGGCCCAGCTCCACTGGCCAGGTCCCCAGGACTGGACAGCGCCCGGGCGCCCGGCTCCCCGCCCCCATCCGCGGCCGCGCCGCCTCCCCGGCCCGGGACGCCGCGCCGCCGGCCGCCCGGCGCTCCCTCCCCGCCCGCCCGGTACCTCACTCCGGGGGCTTCCGAGACCGCTCGGGCGAGTCTCCCCTTTCTCCCGCACACACACACACTCTTCCCCCCTGGGCCGCCCCCGCCGGAACTTCCGTTGGAGTCCGGGGAAGCCAGCCATCGCGCTGCCGGAAGTAGCCCGGCCAGCGGTACGGAATCCGGAAGCGGGGCCGGGGCTCCTGGCTGGGCGCTGCCATGTTGCCGTGGTAGGGGCCGCTCCCCGGGATGGGGCGCTGTGCCCCGCAGCCGCTGCGCGGGGACGTCGGGATTCCCGCTTCGCTTCCACCGCCGCCCAGCCCCTCCTGAAGGAGAGGCGTTGCTCGCGCTGTTAACACCAAGTTTGCCATCTTCCCAGGCCCATGGGGCAGGGCACGCTGATGTGTGGCTCTGGGTACTCACTACTGCCCCTGGTTGTTGTTGTTGTTGAAAATGTTTTGATTATTTGAGAAAGGAAAGCGTGACAGAGAGAAGTATGGGCGTGTCAGGGCCTCCTGTCACTCCTAAGGAACTCCAGACACGTGTGCCACTTTGTGCATCTGTCTTGACGTGGGTACTGGGGAATTTAACCAGGCCACTAGGCTTTCAAGCAAGTGCCTTTAACTGCTGCACCATCTCTCCAGCTCTTGTTTTGCCTTTCTAAAACTACATTTTATTTACTTATAGCTTTTGGTCTCTTAAGAGAGCCTAAGGTCGCTAATCAGCCACCCACCCCACTAGCTGGTGCTCCCAGGTTACCTGATGCTGCTGCCACTATTGACTCCAAATAAACCCTTCATTTATGCCTGTTTTGTTTTTTTTTGTTTGTTTTTGGTTTTTCGGGGTAGGGTCTCACTCTTATTATGCCTGTTTTATGACATACAATATAAGATACATATGTGTGGTGGCGCACACCTTTAATCCCAGCACTAAGGCAGAAGTAGGAAGGTCTCTGTGACTTCAAGGGCACCCTGAGACTACATAGTGAATTCCAGGTCAGCCTGGGCTAGAGTGAAACCTACTTCAAGGGGGGGGGGGGGGAGGGAGAGATACGGTTGTAGTAAGATGATTACTGAAGTGGAACACATTAACATATCCATCATCTCAAGTTAGCAGTTGCCTTCCAGTGGCAAGGGCAGCTATAATCTCAGTGTTGGAAGAACTAAATACTATTAACTGCATTCTTTACGTTGTACATTAGATCTTCCCACTTGTTCATCCTCCACACTGGTTCTCATGCTTTATACACTGTGACCTGAAAAGAACCGACATCGCCTAGTCCTCCAATCTTATCTAATGACGAGGAAACTGAGGCTTACAGCAGGGAAGTAAATAAACAACCTCAAGATTGCACTGTGATTCCATTCCTGACCTGCTTCCTGAGCTATAAAATGTTGATAATAACAACCCTGCCTACTTCATAGCTTTGCTGTTAGGCTCAAATTGAGGCTGTGTGAATGTGCTTTGTACACTGTGAAATCACAGTGTGAAGCCTTAATCACTCTGAAGATCCTGGGAAAGTCCGCAGGCCACCCAGGATAGATGGACAACAGCAGCAGTTTTGGCTTGGCACTCTCCTTGATGAGTGATGCCGTGCAGGGTGCACAAAATGCCACCATCAAGTGAGCCAAGAACAAAAGGGCTTCATTTGGTCACCACTGAGTCACTTTGCACTGGTTGAAGTGGAAACTGGGCACGGGGTCTACAGAGGCTGGGAGACAAGCTGAATCAAAGGACCACAGCCCTAAGAGAACCTGCAGGGATTTGCAAACAGGAAATGAGTCACACTTGTCCCTCCTTGAGCTGAGGACACATTCTCCCAGCTTAACCTACACTAGTTCTTTCTGTGGACCAAAAGAAAGCAGTACATACATGCCTGGAAGTTCAACAAAGCACTTTCCTCCAGGCCAAGAGGCAGTTTGTTCTTGAGGAATGAAGACATGGTGATGGAGCCTGGAATACCAGGATTCTGGCAGGAAAACCAGGTACAAGGAACCACAGCAAACCAAGCGCCCCGGACTGGATGTCAGAAGAGAAAGGTTATAAATATCTAAGAAAGCAGTGTGACTGGCCTCCCTCCCAACAAAATTGTCTTATGTTCTTGCTCTTCCAGTGTCCCAAGCACCATGGCACTTTGGCAAATACTTGAATGAAGCTTTAAACCAGAGGCCCAGTCCCAGGGGCTACTTGTGCCAAATGCTTTATTAGTGGAACTAATGAAGGGCTAGTCTGTTCTGAGGCTTTTAATGTTTCCCTTCAGCCCAAATCTTAAAGATAACCTATTCTTCCCCCCAGGGGCAAGAAATCAAACCTGGGGTCCACCAAATGCCAGCCAGGTGCTCTGCTGCCGAGTTACAACCCTTGTTTTAATCCTCAGAAGAACCCAAGGCTGTGGCTGTGTGGGGAACTCTCATGTACCAAGAACTACACACACTTTCCAGCTGATGTCACGCTGCATTTTGGAATTCTAAGGCTCAACAAGACATGGGATGGCAGATTTTTCCAGGATACTCTGGAGAAAGTGGCTATATCTTCCCAATAAGTGTGGGCCAATCCCTCAGAGGAATTCTCCAGGATTACTCAGCATGAACTCCCCTTACCAACTCTTCCTTCTGTTTGCAAAGGAGAGTATGGGCCATCTCAAATCCTTTTCAGACACTTAAAATTCTCCATTGCTGTGTTTTCAGTCTTTGGTTCATGTTCAAGTGAATATTTAGCTCACTAATCCTACTCCTCTTCACTTCTTTTGTTGTCTCCAGCATTTGTCCTCCCTTGTTTTTGCAAACGTCACACCATAGACTACTTCCACTTTAAAAAAAAAAAAATTATTTGAGAGAGAGAGAATGAGAATGGTTGTGCCAGGGCCTGCAGCCACTGCAAACGAATTCCAGATGCATGCACTACCTTGTGCATCTGGCTTACGTGGGTCCTGAAAAATCAAACCTGGGTCCTTTGGCTTTGCAAGCAAGGGCCTTAACTGCTAAGCCATTTCTCTAGCTTGGTTACTTCCTCTTAATAGAAAAGGAATATAGGTTTTTATATCCTTGTTACAGAATGTAGAAGCAAGCCCAGGCACAGGGGCACATACCATTAGTCCCAGGCAGGAGGATTTTCTGTGCATTCAAGGATAGCTTGGGCTACAGAGTGGGTTCCAGATTAGCCTAGGGTAGAGATCCTGCCTTGAAAAGAAGCAAAAACAAAACAAAATGTGGAAGTAGAACATTTTTACCATATTGTACAGAATTAGGCTTGATGTTCTGAGAAGAGCTAATCTACTCTCAATTTAATTGTGATACTTATTATCTATCTAGACCAAAATAACAAAAATTTTTCAAGTTTAATCCACCTCCTAATAAAATGGAAATCCATTAGTACCAGCAAGAACACAAGAAAACTCAAACATGAAGTCTGGCAAAGATTTATTAGGAAGGTTAGTCACAGTGAACAAAAGCCATGAACAGAAGAACAAATTCTGGCACTGGGCTTACAACAAATTAGAAGCTATTAAACATCAAGGGGGTTCCAGGTGAATGTTCACTAAGGCTCAGACTTACCCCAACTGATAATCCATAAACAGAAATGACTCCCAGTGTTCTCCCCCAGACTGCTTGGCTAGACAGTGGGAAAGTCCTTCCCCCAAGAGTCGTGCAGCATCAGCAGACTCCTGGCTTTCTAGCTGTCACTATGGGACACTTGTGTGTGACAGACAACGCCAAGCTGGACACCCTGACCAGAATGCTGAGCAACGACAGGAGAAGGAGCAGGCATGGACACAGGTTTCTAATCGGAGACACTCCTGATGGCTAACACACACAAACCTCAGGCTGCAGAAGAATTCTTGTAGCCCAGGAAGTTTTTTTTAAAAAAAGAAAAAACAACTTACACAAAAATCCTGGCACAGAGCAACAAGACACTTGCGATCCCATGGCCACCCTGACTGAAAGCAATCATATCCAGAACTGCCAGATACCACCCAGCCAAAGACCCAAGTTCTGTAGTGCTCTAGAAAATCATGATTGTCCCGTGACACCCACGCCACTCCCAGTGGTGGGTTCCTGCAGCAACCCCCAAAGATAAAGCCTGGCTGAGGCTGTGGCAGGCAACTCTCGCCGGAGCCTCATGTGTCCTTTTCAGCAGGTGGTCACCCATCTTCAAGAACAGCGCCTAAGGGAGCTGGGCTAGACCTTAGGAAATGAAGTGTGTCTGTGGGGTGACTTGATGGACCCGGTGGTCTGCCGGGTTGGCTGATGCTTCATAATTGCAGATGGTCACCTCATGCCGCCGAAACTGCAAGAAAGAGCAGTCAGTGGCCCCTATGCATTTGTCCTTTCACAGAACACATAAAGTACAACAGTCCTTACTTGGGCTCCTCTCCAGCCATCACCTCTAAAGCTCCCCTCTTGACTTCATCAAGGATTCTCAGCTGGGTGTGGTGACACACGCCTTTAATCCCAGCACTCAGGAGGCCGGAGTAGGAATGCTGTGAGTTCAAGGCCACCCTGAGACTACATAATGAATTCCAGGTCACCCTGGACTAGAGCAAGACCCTACCTTGAAAACAAAACAAAATAAAAAAATGATTCGCAAGCCAGGCGTGGTGGCGCACGCCTTTAATCCCAGCACTCGGGAGGCAGAGGTAGGTGGATCGCTGTGAGTTCAAGGCCATCCTGGGACTACACAGTGAATTCCAGGTCAGCCTGGACTAGAGTGAGACCCTACCTCAAAAACAAAAAAAGATTTTCAACAGCTGACAGTATCCAATCCCTGCTACACAGGAACTTGTCTATGGCACTTATCTCGTCTCTGGTGCTCAGAACAAGCAGCTCATCAGGGATGGGTAGGGGTGCTGGGAATGGAATCCAGGGCCTCCTGTGTACTCAGCAAGCTACACCAATCTGCATCCCAGCCCACTATCACAAATGCTGAATAGAGAGAATTTGAGTGCCTATCTATGCGCTTAGAAAGTCATTTCAATCCCTTCAAAAATACCTAGAGGCTGTCAAAGGTCAGTTATAAACAACAAAGTCAAGAAAAATTATAAACACATGGAGCAGCTGACATCTCATTTGGAGTTTCCCTTCCCTAGCTCTTGAGCCCCCCATGGTGTGCAGATACATATTTACAAACCCCTCTTACCTCAGTCCACTCTCCTCTCAGGCCAATGTAAAAGACCTTTGTGGTATCTGCTCCAAAATTCTTTGAAATATGAATGGAGAGATGACAGACATTTGAAAACCGGGAAATTCTAGGATGGGAAGGAGGAAATGAAGACACAGGTCAGTATTCAATGAGCAACTCACTGACAGGGCAGACTACAGTGCAGCTCCAGCTCGTGGCACAACACAGGCAAATGTCAGAGAGCACACTTGGGTCCTCCCTTCCCAGTCTTTTCCCTTGCACCAGCAATCACTTCCATGATTCTCCAGGACCCACATAAGCCAGATGCACAAGGTGGGCACACACATCTGGAGTTTGTTTGCAGTGGCTGGAGGCCCTGGTGTGCCCATTCTCTCACTTTTGCTCTGTCAAATAAATAAATAAAATAAATGTATTAAAAAAAAAAGAACAAGAAAGAAGGAAGGAAGGAGGAAAGGAATGAAGGAAGGAAAGAGAGAGATGGAGTAGTCCACACTGTAACCCTAGCCTGGCCAAAAGGCAGAGAAAGGAGGACTGCCACAAATTTGAAGTCAGCCTGGTCTACACAGTGAGTTTCAGTCCAGTCAGGATGATATAATAAGACCCAGTCTCATAAAAACAGACAACATGTGCATGAGCCAGGCATGGTGGCACATACCTTTAATCTCAATACTCGGAGGCAGATGTGGGAGGATTGTTGTGAGTTCAAGGTGACCCCGAGACTACATAGTGAATTCTAGGTCAGTATAAGCTACAGTGAGACCCTACCTGGGGGGGTGGGGGTGCATAGTGGCACACACCTTTGATCCCAGCACTTGGAAAGCAGAAATAGGAGGATCACTGTGAGTTCAAGGCCAGCCTGGGGCTAGAGAGTGAGTTCCATGTCAGTCCTGGCTAGAGTGGAACCCTATCTCACAAAAACAGAAGAGGGCTGGAGAGATGGCTTAGCAGTTAAGGCACTTGCCTGCAAAGTCAAAGAACCCAGGTTTGATTCCCTAGGACCCACAGAAACCATATGCACAAGGGGCACATGAGTCTAGAGTTTGTTTACAGCCACAAAAGGCCCTGGCGCATCCATTCTCTCTATCATCCTCGTTCTCTCAAATAAGTATAATAAATAAATTTAATTTTAATACCAGCACTCAGGAGGCAGAGATAGGAGGATCATAGTGAGTTTGAAGCCACCCTGAGACTACATAGTAAATTCCAGGTCAGCCTGGGCTAGAGTGAGACCCCACCTTGAAAAACCAAGGGGAAAAAAAAGGAAAACAAATGAAAAGATAAGATGTTCATGTGCATGGGATTCATGATTCAGCCTTCTATCGGCCCAGTATGCAGAGGCATTCTGAAAGCATGTTTCCTAAAGCCACCCTAGAAGTCATTCAGATCTGTGCATTGCTTCCAACTTAACAAGTCTGTGAAGATCACTGAATCTCTGCCAAAAGTTGGCCAGCCAAGGATCAAACTCCCTCTGCTGTCTTTAATTGGCTTCCAATGCCCAGAGAGCAGAAGACTGGCCAAGAGAAGAGGCAAGCGCATAGGCTGCATGCTCACTGGCACCGGGACTCCTGCTATTCTGCACAAAGGGCATGACGGTACACATGCACGCTGAAATCCCAGCTCTGGGGAGGCAAAGGCCAGCCTGGGCTACATAGCAATATCCTGTCTCAGAAAAAGTAAAGAGATGACTTCCTCAGAGAAATTCGTATCAGTGCTCTTGGGGCGGGGGGCGGGGGGCGGAGGGAAGGCTCTCTTTCTCTTAATCCTTGTGCTTAAAGTCTACATTAAAATGTCTGGATGGACATAAAATGGCCTGGATATCCATGACCCCATAGTGCCTGACACTACCTACACAAGACCATCATAAGAGGAGGAAAAGATCATGACATCAAAATAAAAGAGAGACTGATTGAGATGGGGAGGGGATATGATGGAGAATGGAATTTCAAAGGGGAAAGTGAGGGGGCAGGTATTACCATGGGTTATTTTTTATAATCATGGAAAATGTTAGTGAAAGTTGAGAAAAAAATGTCTGGATGGAGATGGCTCAGTGGGTAAAAGTGCTTACTGTCAAGCTTTAAGGACCTAAGTTTAGATTCCCAGCACCCACATAAATGCTAGGCTGGAGCAGCATTCTACTTGTAACTTCTACAGTCAAAAGGCACAGACAAGGGCTAGAAAAAAGGCTTAGTGGTTAAGGTGCTTGCCTGCAAAGCCAAAGGACACAGGTTCAATTCCCCAGGGCCCACATAAGCTACATGCACGAGGGAGCACACGCATCTGGAGTTCGTTTGCAGCAGCTGGAGGCCTGGTGCGCCCATTCTCTCTCCCTCCCACCCTGCCTATTTCTCTCTTGTGCACATGCTGAAATAAATAAAGAAAAGTAAAGTATTAGTAAAGAAAAGAAAGGCACAGACAGGATCCCCAGGGCAAGCTGACTAGCTAGATTAGCTGAATTTGGCATGCTCTGGGTTCAAATAAGAGACCTTCTTTCAATACATAACATGGATGCTGGGATTAAAGACATGAACTACTATGCCCAACTAAGAAAATGGAATTCCTGTGCATTGTTGGAGATAATGAAAATAGTACAGTCACTGCGAAAAACAATATAGCAGTTCTTCATAAGGCTAAAAATAGAATTCCAGGGGACTGGAGGGATGGCTCAGTGGTTAAGGCGTTTGCCTATGAAACCTAAAGACCAAAGTTCGATTCTCCAATTCCCAGATAAGCCAGATGCACATGTATCTGTTCATTTGCAGTGGCTAGAGGCCCTAGTATGCCCATTCTCTCCCTCAGTCTCTCTGTAATAAACAAATAAAAACTTAAAAAAGAAACAAAATTCCATATAGATGTGGAATTGTAACTCTGCATAGACTGTGAAAAGTCAGCAATATACACTCACTGCAAGTCTTATATTTGGCCACCCAGACCAAATGAGCCAACGGGTGAACATCTGTTTTGGGGAAAACCAACTGCCCTCCAATTTGACTGGAGGCCCGCTCCATGGAAGGGAATACATGTCTGATACTGAAAACCTAAAACAGGGGTAGTCATGATCCCTAGGGGTGTTAACGTCTGTTGCTGTCTGGCTAAATGTATATACTATGCTCAACCTGCCCACTAAGTACTTCTCTTAATATTCATACCCATATATTAATGCTATTCTCACTTTTGGTTAGAGAAGCTTTTCTTTTCAATTTTTTGTTTTGTTTTGTTTTGTTTTTTCGAGGTAGGGTCTCACTCTGGTCCAGGCTGACCTGGAATTCACTATGGAGTCTCAGGGTGGCCTTGAACTCACAGCGATCCTCCTACCTCTGCCTCCCAAATGCTGGGATTAAAGGTGTGCGCCACCATGCCCAGCTAGAAGCTTTGCTTTTCAGATGGCAGTGACCTTGGGATGACTCAGAAGGCACCATGGTACTGAGAAGTAACAGAGGAGAGGTAAGCACTGAAATATCTCTAGCATACCTTCCAAGGTTCAGGGTCCATGGTGGAAGAGGACGTAGAAAGAATGTAAAAGCCAAAGGAAGGATAGGACTCCTTACAATGTGCTCCTCCAGACACAAAATAGCCTGGATATCCATGACCTCACAGTGCCTGACACTACCTACACAAGACCATCATTATTTATTTATTTATTTATTAACAATATCCATGATTGTAAACAATAGCCCATGGTAATGCCCTCCCTCTCTCCACTTTCCCCTTTGAAACTCCATTCTCCATCATATCCCCTCACCCTCTCAATCAGTCTCTCCAGTCCCTTTTTTTTTTTTTAAAGTAGAGTTTCACTGTAGTCCAAGCTGACCTGGAATTCACTATGTAGTCTCAGGGTGGCCTTGAACTCATGGTGATCCTCCTACCTCTGCCTCCCAAGCGCTAGAATTAAAGGTATGCACCACCATACCCGGCTCAAATCATTTTTTAAAGATTTTTTTATTGATTTACTTACTTGACAGAGAAAGCGGGGGGCAGAGAAAGAGAGAGAAATAGGCACACCAGGGCCTCCAGCCACTGCAGACGAACTCCAAACACATATGCTACCTTGTGCATCTGGCTAATGTGGGTCCTTTGGCTTTGCAGACAAATGCCTTAACCGCTAAGCCAGCCCTCCATCCCTCAAATCATTTTTTAATGTCAAATATTGTATCATTTATGCTTTCCCACCATACATATGTACACACAAAGAGTGAAGAACAATCTAGAAAGCCCTCATGTCAACCTCTGGCTTTCTCATGCACTAGCACACACGTGCATGAGTATCTATGTACATGTACTCACACAAACATGCACAAACACATGCAATAAACAAACAAGCATATCTTCATTAAACTACCTGCCCCTAAGACAAACCAAAGGTTATAGAGGCCAAGACCCATGCTTACTTTGTAGCATACTCTAATTCTCCAGTAAGATCCCGGTTCAGACTGAAAGTCTGATCTGGCTCCCTTTCTGTATCATCAAATGACATCTGTGGAATGTTCTTATATCTGAAATAGGAAAGGAAAGAAGAGTCAAGAAATGTGCATCATCACATTATTTCCACTTTTCAAAATTCCCTATGGAGCTGGACGTGGTGGTACACACCTTTAATCCCAGTACTCAGGAGGCAGAGGTAGGAGGATCACTGTAAATTCAAGGCCATCCTGAGACTACGTAGTGAACTTCAGGTCAGCCTGGGGTAGTGTGAGACCCTACTTCAGAAAACAAACAAAAATCCCTATGAACTTCTCAACTTGCTTTAATTCCATCAAGCAGAAATCAAAATTTGGAGTCAAGCCGGGCATGGTGGCGCATGCCTTTAAGCCCAGCTCTCGGGAGGCAGAGGTAGGAGGATCACCATGAGTTCAAGGCCACCCTGAGACTCCATAGTGAATTCCAGGTCAGCCTAAGCTAGAGTGAGACCTTACCTCAAAGAAACAAAAAAATTTGGAGTCAAAATTACATGTTCCAAGGCTGGGGAGATGGTTAAGTGGGTAAGAGTGCTTGCTGCACAAGGATTAAAAACCTGAATTTGGGGCTGAAGAGATGGCTTAGTGGTTAAGCGCTTGCCTGTGAAGCCTAAGGACCCCTGTTCGAGGCTCAGTTCCCCAGGTCCCACGTTAGCCAGATGCACAAGGGGGCGCACGCGTCTGGAGTTCGTTTGCAGAGGCTGGAAGCCCTGGCGCGCCCATTCTCTCTCTCTCCCTCTATCTGTCTTTCTCTCTGTGTCTGTCACTCTGAAATAAATAAATTTAAAAAAAAAAAACTTAAAAAAAAAACCTGAATTTGGAGCCGGGCGTGGTGGTGCATGCCTTTAATCCCAGCACTCAGGAGGCAGAGGTAGGAGGATTGCCGTGAGTTTGAGGCCACCCTGAGACTCCATAGTGTATTCCAGGTCAGCCTGGGCTAGAATGAGACCCTACCTCGAAAAACAAAAAAAAACCTGAATTTGGGAGCAGGGTGTGGTGGTGCATGCCTTTACTCCCAGTACTCGGGAGGCAGAGGTAGGAGGATCGCCATGAGTTCGAGGCCACCCTGAGATTACATAGTGAATTCCAGGTCAGCCTAAGCTAGAGCAAGACCTTACCTCCACAAAACAAAACAAAACAAAACAAAATCAACAACAACAAAAAACAAGAACAAAAAAAACTGAGTTTGATCTTTCCCACACATGTAAAATCCAGGTATAGTTGGACATAATAGCACAGGCCCTTAATCCTAGCACTTGGAAGGTTTAGGTAGGAGGGCTGCTGTGAATTCTAGGCTAGCCTGGGCTACAGAGTGAGTTCCAGGTCAGCCTGGGCTAGAAAGAGCTGAGCGTGGTTGCACATGCTTTTATTCCCAGCACTCAGGAGGCAGAGGTAGAAGGATCACTATGAGTTTGAGGTCAGCCCAAGACTACAAAGTGAATTCCAGATCTTCCTGGACAAGAGTGAAATTCTATCTCGAAAAACTAAATAAAAGAGAGAGAGAAAGGAAACTGGCCAGCCATCCCTGACTAAGCCTGCATGTAACCTGAGCATTAAGGAGAGGGGAGACAGGGCCTCCTTGCTCAGCCAGTCTAACCAAGAAATGAGGAGCTCTAGGTTCAGTGAGACTCTTTCAGAGAAATAAGATGGAAGAACAGAGGAAGGCTCATTCCTCGGGCTTCTGCACATGTGCGTGGGGCATTTATTTCTGCACACACACGTGCATACACAGCACATACTAAACACACAAGCACCACAAAAATCAAACAAAAAAACCCTGACATTTTACCAGTACTTATATGCAACAGAGAGGTGGATGCAGTAATACAGGTCTACAGCCTCAGCTCCTTAGGAGACTGAGGCAGGAAGAGTGCTTGAGCTGAGTTCAGGGCTAATCAGGACAATATAGTGAGATCCTGTCTCCTTTAAAAATAAACAGGGGGCTGGAGAGATGGCTTAGTGGTTAAGCACTTGCCTGTGAAGCCTAAGGACCCTGGTTCAAGGCTGGATTCCCCAGGACCCACGTTAGCCAGATGCACAAGGGGGCGCACGCATCTGGAGTTCATTTGCAGTGGCTGGAAGCCATGGCGTGCCCATTCTCTCTATCTCTCTCCCTCTTTCTCTGTCACTCTCAAATAAATGAATAATAAACAAAAAAAATTAAAAATAAAATAAATAAATAAAAATAAACAGGGCCCAGGCATGGTGGCGCACGCCTTTAATCCCAGCACTCGGGAGGCAGAGGTAGGAAAAATCGCCATGAGTTCAACTCCACCCTGAGACTACATAGTGAATTCCAGGTCTGCATGGGCTAGAGTGACACCCTACCTCAAAAATCTTAAATAAATAAATAAATAGGTCTGGAGAGATGGTTTAGCATTCAAGGCTAAGGCCCCATGTTCAGTCTCTCTCCAGATCCCATGTAAGCCAAATGCATAAAGGTGAGGCAAGCACAAGGTTGCACACGCCCACTAGGTGATGCAAGCATCTGGAGTTTGATTGCAGTGGCTGAGGCTCTGGTGTGCCAATTCTCTCTTGCTTTCTCTACAAAGCAAATAAATAAAGCTGGACATGGTGGTACACATCTTCAATCCCAGCACTTGGGAGGCAAAGGTAGGAGGATCGTTGTGAGTCTGAGACTATACAGGTAATTCTAGGTCAGCCTGAGCAAGATCCTACAGAGAGGGGGGTGGGGATGGGAGAAGGAATGTAGGGAGGAGGGGAGGGAGGGAGGGACAACAAGAAAAAAGAAGGGCTGGAGAGATGGCTTAGCAGTTAAGTGCTTGCCTGTAAAGCCTAAGGACCCAGGTTTGACTCTCCAGGACCCACATTAAGCCAGATGCACAAGGTGGCACATACATCTGGAGTTCATTTGCAGTCACTGGAGGCGCTGGAGTGCCCATTATCTCTATCAAATAAATAAATAAAAATAAAAGAAGCAGAATGAAGAGCTATAAACTGCAGCACAACCCAGTTGCAACTTTGAGTGGGTTATGATCCCATGAGAAGCAATACACAGAGATGTCTCAATTTGGGTCACGTGCAAGGAATTCATGGGAGAAAACAAGCAACTCAGCACCTTTAGGCCAATCTGAGGATGTGAAAGAAAACGGCTTACTCGTGGGAAAAAGTACATACTTTGGCAGGAATATAAGACCAGGAGATAAGATCAGGTAACCCAATACTCAAGCAACATTTATGTCCAAACATCACCCCACACAGCCATCTTACATTTCTTTCTTTTTTTTCTTTTTTATTTTTATTAGCATTTCCCATGATTTTTTTCTTTTTTTTTTAACCTTTCCTTTTTAAAAAAATATTTTATTTGCTGAGTGTGGTTACACACACCTTTAATCCCAGCACTCAGGGGGCAGAGGTAGGAGGATCACTGTCAGTTTGAGACCACCCTGAGACTGCATAGTGAATTCTAGGTCAGCCTGGGCCAGAGAGAGACCCTACCTTAAGAAATCAAAATATAAGGCCCCCAACACTTCATCACTGAACCAGACCAAAAATGAACCCAACATGGCTCAGGGAACTTTTGCGGAAGAGGGGACAGAAAGAATGTCAGAGCCACATGTTGGATCATGATATACAGAGACATTTATCATACCAATAACTGTGAGCTAACTCCACAATGCACGACCCATACACCTCAACAAGGAGGGGCCAAAGGGGAGGGGGTAGGTCACGGATGAGACTAATAATGGTACCAAACTGCCTGTACTTGCAAAATAGAAAACTAATAAATAAATAAATAAATAAAAGAAATCAAAAAATAAGTAAGTAAAATATTTTATTTATTTTCAAGCAAAGAGAGAAACAGACAGACATAGAGAATGGGTGCACCAGGGCCTCTAGCCACTACAAAAAAAACCCCAGATGCATGTGCCATTTTGTGCACCTGACTTTAGTAGGTACTGGAGAATCAAACCTAGGCTGCCAGGCTTTGTAAGCATGGCAATCTCTCCAGCCCTTTAAGAGCATTGCACGAAGAGTAATGATGGTGAACGGTTATGAGCACCACTGCAAGGCAGCAGAGAAATTACAATTAGTGTCTCAGGGCTGGAGAGATGGCTTAGTGGTTATAAGGCACTTGCATGCAAAGCCAAAGGATCTCAGTTCAATTTCCCAAGACCCACGTAAGCCAGATGCACAAGGTGGCACATTCACCTAGAGTTAGTTTGCAATGGCTAGAGGCCCTGGCACGCCTATTCTCTCCTTCTCTCTCTCTGCCTCTTTTCTCTATCTCAAATAAATAAAACTTTAAAAAGAAAAATCCAAATGAGCCAGGTGTGGAGGCACATGCCTTTAATACTAGCACGCAGGAAACAGACATGGGAGGATCACTGTGAGTTCAAGGCCACCCTGAAACTACTTAGTGAATTTCAGGTCAGTCTAGGCCAGAGTGAGACCCTACCTCAAAACATAATTAAGAAAAAAAAAAAAAAATGGGGCTGGAGAGATGGCTTAGTAGTTAAGGCACTTGCCTACGAAGCCTAAGGACCCAGGTTTGATTCTTCAGGTCCCACGTAAGCCAGATGTACATAGTGGCACATGCGTCTGGAGTTTGTTTACAGTGCCCATTCTCTCTCTGTCTCTATCTCTAACAAATAAATAAAAATAAGCTGGGCATGGTGACACACCATGCCTTTAATCCTAGCACTCAGGAGGCAGAGGTAGGATTGCCAGCACCGTGAGTTCGAGGCCACCCTGAGACTACATAGTGAATTTCAGGTCAGCCTGAACTAGAGTATGATCCTACCTCAGAAAACTTAAAAAAAAAAAAAAAATCCAAACGATGTGAACAGACATTTCTCAAAAGAAGATACACAAGATGCACAGGATAGCACACACTTGCAATCCCAAACACTCAGAGGCAGAGGCTGGAAGATTTCAAGTTTGTGGTCAGCATAAGGTACACAGTGAGACCCTGCCTCCAAAAACCAAAAATAAGATATACAGGCTGGGTGTGGTGATGCACACCTTTAATCCCAGCACTTGGGAGGAAGAGGTAGGAAGATTGCTATAAATTCGAGGCCACCCTGAGACTACATAGCGAATGCCAGATCAGCCTGGGCTAGAGTGAGACCCTACCTTGAAACACCAAAAAAAAAAAAAAAAAAAGGGCTGGAGAGATGGCTTAGCGGTTAAGCACTTGCCTGTGAAGCCTAAGGACCCTGGTTCGAGGCTTGGCTCCCCAGGATGCACATTAGCCAGATGCACAAGGGGGTGCATGCGTCTGGAGTTCATTTGCAGTGGCTGGAGGCCCTGGCGCACCCATTCTCTCTTTCTCTCTCCCTCTTTCTCTGTCTCTCTCAAATAAATAAATAAATAAATAAAAATAAAATATTTTTAAAAAAGATATATAAATGACCAACAAAAATATGAAAAATTAGGCTGGAGAGATGGCCTAGCAATTAAGGAGCTTGTCTGCAAAGCCTAAGGATTCATGTTCAACTCTCCAGGTCCCACATAAGCAAGACGCACAGTGACGCAAGGGCGCAATGTTGCACATGCACACAAAGTGGTGCACATGTCTGGAGTTCTACTGCAGAGCCACACCAATATTCTCTCTCTCTCTCTCTCATACACAAGAAAACAAGCCAGTCTGTTGGGCTTGCCTCAAAAAACGTACAAGAAGTTGCTCAATGTCACTAATCAAAAGAAATGCAAACGTAGCCGGGTGTGGTGATGCATGCCTTTAATCCCAGCACTCTTGGGAGGCAGAGGTAGGAGGATTGCCGAGAGTTCAATGCCACCCTGAGTCTACGTAGTGAATTCCAGGTCAGCCTGGGCTAGTGAGACCCTACCTCAGAAAAAAAAAAAAAAAAAAAGCAAATCTAAACCACAGTGAGATTTTTCATCACATTCATTGGGATGGCTGTTATCAAAAAAAAAAAAAAAAAAAAAAAAAAAAGCAGCAGCCAGGCATGGTGGCACTACCCACCTTTAATCCCAGCACTCAGAAGGCTAAGGCAGGAGGACTGCTGTGAGTTCAAGGCCAGCCTGATACCACATAGTGAATTTCAGGTCAGCCTTGGCTAGAAAGAGGCCCTACCTCAAAAATAAAGAAAAGAAATAGTTACAGGGAAACAGAGAAAATGGAACTCACATCCACTGTTCACAGGAATGCAAATGAGGAAAATCCTCCAAAGAAAGCACTACCTACCAGAGGACCTAGCACTTCCACTGCTGAGCGTGTACCTCAGAAAAGGAGACCTTTGTGTCAGATACCTGAGCTCCTACTGCCATCTGCTGCTCACCAGGGCACTATTCACAACAGCTGAGACTCTCCCTGGGTGTCCATCAATGCATGGATGGACGGAGAAAATGTAGCATATATATACACTGAGGATATTATTCAACTGTAAAAAGAATAAAATCCTGTCAGCTGAGGCAACATGGAGCGCTGGCAGGATGTACTAAGGGAATAAGCCAGGAAGAGAAGCACCTGCATCTAGAAGCCAAACAAGCTAAACTCATGGAGGCAGGAGGACAGTGGTCACCAGAACCAAGGCCTGCAAAGCCAAAGGACCCAGGTTTGATTCCCCAGGACCCACATGAGCCAGGTGGCACATGCGTCGGGAGTTTTGTTTTGTTTTGTTTTTTGTTTTTGGGGTTTTTTTTGCAGTAAGGTCTCACTCTAGCTCAAGCTGACCTGGAATTCACTATGGTGTCTCAGGGTGGCCTTGAATTTATGGCAATCCTCCTGCCTCTGCCTCCTGAGTGCTGGGATTAAAGGTGTACACAACCATGCCCAGCTTGGAGTTTGTTTACAGCAGCTAAAGGCCCTGGCACATCCATTCTCTCCCTCCACCCCCTACCCCACCTTTTTCTCTTGGTCTCTCAAATAAATAAAATAAAATAAAAATTTAAGGGCTGCAGAGATGGTTTAGCAGTTAAGGCACTTGCCTGCAAAGTCTAATGACCAGGTTCAATTCCCCAGGACTCACCATAAGCCAGATGCACAAGGTGGCACATGCATCTGGAGGCGCTGGCATGCATATTCTCTCTGCCTCTTTCACCCCCTCTCAAATAAATTTTAAAAAACTCTTTTGAAAGAATAATGTCGGGAATGGAATTTCAAAGGAGAAAGTGGGGGGGGGAGGGAATTAACACGGGATTTTTTTATAATCATGGAAAATGCTAATAAAAATTAAAAAAAAAAAAAAAAAAAAAGGCCGGGAGTGGTGGCGCACGCCTTTAATCCCAGCACTTGGGAGGCAGAGGTAGGAGGGTCACTGTGAGTTCGAGGCCACCCTGAGACTACATAGTGAATTCCAAGTCAGCCTGAGTCAGAGTGAGACCCTGCCACGAAAAACCAAATTATATATAAAAATTAAAAAAAAAGAAGAATGTCAGGCTGGAGAGACGGCTCAGCGGTTAAGCGCTTGCCTATGAAGCCTAAGGACCCCGGTTTGAGGCTCGATTCCCCAGGACCCACCTTAGCCAGATGCACAGGGGGCGCATGTGTCTGAAGTTCATTTGCAGTGGCTGGAGGCCCTGGCGCACCCATTCTCTCTCTCTCAAATAAATAATTTTTTTAAAAAAACTTAAAAAAAATAAAAATAATAATGTCTAGTATCCTGAATCTCAGGACAACTATGGTTAACATGACTAGTTGCCAGGCACAGTGGCTCAATACTTGTAACCCCACAACGTGGGAGGTTGAGGAAGGACTGCCAGGAGTTCAAGGCCAGCCTGAGTTACATAGTGGGACACTGTCTCAAAAACTATAAAAATAAAAGCTGAGTGTGGTGCTACAGGCCTTTAATCCCAGCACTTAAAAGGCTGAGGTAGAATAGCTGTGAGTTTGAGGCCAGTTTGAGACTCCACAGTGAATTCCAGGTCAGCTTGGGCTAGAGCGAGACCCTACTTGGGCCGGGGGAAATAAGAAATAAGAAAAAAAAAAGAAAATAAGAATAAGAAAAAAAAAATGGGTGGCAGCTTTTCAAGATGAGTGGTGTGGCTGGAGGGACTGCCCAGTGGTTGAGGTGCTTGTTTGCAAGGTCTAACGGCCTGGATTTGATTCCCCAGTACCCACATAAAGCCAGATGCACAAGGTGGTGCCTTGTGTCTGGAGTTCCTTTTCAGCAGCTGGAGGCCCTGTCTCTGCCTCTCTTCTCTTTCACTCTTCCTCTCTCTACTTGCAAATATATAAAAATAGAAAGACGAGTGGTGGCACATGTCTATTATCCCAGCACTAGAAAAGTGCAGACAGGATCAGAAGTTTAAGGCCATTCTCAGATAACTGATAGGTCAGAGGCCAGCCTGGGCTATACAAGACAAAACAAAAATAGGGCTGGAGAGATGGCTCAGCAGTGAAGGTGTTTGCCTGAAAAGCCTAATGGCCTGGGTTCAAGTCCCCAGTGTCCATGTAAAGCCAGATGCACAAAGTGGCACATGTGTCTGATGTTTGTTTACAGTGGCAAAGGGCCCTGGTGTGCCTAGGCTTGTGCTCTTTGTCTCTAACACACATAAATAAGCACCAGGCATGGTGGCAAACACCTTTAATCTCAGCTCTTGGGAGGCAGAGGTAGGAGGATCACTGTGAGTTCAAGGCCACTCTGAGTCTACATAGTAAATTCCAGGTCAGCCTGGGCTAAAGCAAGACCCTATCTTGAGAAGCCAAATAAAAAGCAAGGCCTCTCAATTTACCTTTCCTAGATGTGTAAATAGCTGTCATAGATGACGAGGTGGCATTTAAAAAATTTTTTTTTATTTATTTGAGAGCGACAGACAAGAGAAAGAGGCAGATAGAGAGAAAGAATGGGCATGCCAGGGCCTCCAGCCACTGAAAACAAACTCCAGACGCGTGCACCCACTTGTGCTAACATGGGTCCTGGGGAATGGAGCCTCGAACTGGGGTCCTTAGGCTTCACAGGCAAGCGCTTAACCGCTAAGCCATCTCTGCAGCCCACAAAGTAGCATTTTTAAATTAACTGTACATAAAATACATCAAGAGTAAGTTATACAGTGTTTAGACTGATTAAGAATTGTACCTCTCACCTCCCCACATTCAGGAGATGGTACTATTACTACTTCCATTTCACATAAGAAAATCAAAGCCTAGGGAAGGTAAGTAATGTCCCAAAGTCATGATGGATGTCACAAGGGTACTGACAGAAAATGAACCCAGCTTCCTCCAGAGCCCACACACTAACCACAAAGCAACAGGAAGAATGTCTACTTGTCAGAAGCCACAAAAGTACCCAATCACACATAATGTCTTAAAATTATTATATGGGTGCAAATTCTTTTTTTGTTTGTTTGTTTTTTCAAGGTAGGGTCTAACTCTAGCTCAGGCTGACCTAGAATTTACTATGTAGTCTCAGGGTGGCCTCAAACTCTCAATGATCCTCCTCCTACCTCTGTCTCTCAAGTGCTGGAATTAAAGGTCTGCACCAAAACACAGGGCAATACATATGCTTTTAAATTCATGCTCCTAAAATTCAAAAACAGGTGCTCGCTTCGGCAGCACATATACTAAAATTGGAACGATACAGAGAAGATTAGCATGGCCCCTGCGCAAGGATGACACGCAAATTCGTGAAGCGTTCCATATTTTAAAAATTCAAAAACAGTATCATGTTCTAGAATCTCTCTAAAGTCAAGTTTTTTATTTTTTTTTATTATTTATTTGTTTGACAGAGAAAGAGGGAGAGAGAGAGAGTGGGTGCACCAGGGCCTCCAGCCACTGCCAACGAATTCCAGATGCATGCGCCCCCTCGTGCATCTGGCTAACATGGGTCCTGGGGAATTGAACCTGGGTTCTTAGGCTTTGCAAGCAGGCGCTTTAACTGCCAAGCCATCCCTCCAGCCCTAAAGTCAAGTTTTCAGAAGATTTTTTTCTTTTTGCAGTGTTAGGGATTAAACCTAGAGTTTCACACTTGCTAGACAAGCACTGTATCAATGAGCTACATCACCAGCCAGAATAAAACTATTTGTTTGGGGGCTGAGGAAATAGCTCAGTCGATAAAGTGCTTATCTTGCAAGCATGAAGACCTGAGTTCAAGTCCTAGTTTCCACGTAAGTGTTGGAGCACGGTGGTGAGCACCTATAATCCCAGTGCTGGGAAGGCAGAGACAGGTGGATCCTTGGAGCTCACTGGCCTAGCCTGACGGGTGAGCTCCAGGCCAATAACCTTGTCTCAAAAACAGGTGAATGAAAAAGATCATGACATCAAAATAAAAGAGAGACTGATTGAGAGGGGGAGGGGAAGGGATATGATGGAGAGTGGAGTTTCAAAGGGGAAAGTGGGGGTAGGGAGGGAATTACCATGGGATATTGTTTACAATCATGAAAGTTGCCAATAAAAATAAACAAGTCGGGTATGGTAGTGCACACCTTTAATCCCAGCATGAGAGAGGCAGAGGTAGAAGAATCACAGTGAGTTCGAGGCCACCTGAGACTACATAGTGAATTCCAGGTCAGCCTGGACTAGAGCGAGATCCTACCATGAAAAACAAAAAATAAATAAATAAATAAATAAATAAATAAATAAATAAATAAATAAATGGGTGAATGGGCTGGGCATGGTGGCACACACCACCTTTAATCCCAGCACTCAGGAGGCAGAGGTAGGAGGATTGCCATGAGTTTGAGGCCAGCCTGAGACTACATAGTGGATTTCCTGATCACCCTGTGCTAGAGTGAAACCCTACCTCAAAACACAGGTAAATGGTATACCAGAGGGTGACACCTGAGGTAGTCCTCTGGCTGCCACACACAAATTTTTAAATTTAAAATATTTACTTAAGCCAGGCATGGTAGCACACACCTTTAATTCCAGCACTTGGGAGACAGAGGTAGGAGAATTACTGGGAGTTCAAGGCCATCCTGAGACTACAGAGTGAATTAGAGGTTAGCCTGGGTTAGAGTGAGATCCCACCTTGAAAACAAACAAAAAAAAAAAAGAAATGAAAATAATAATTTTGGACACTGGGTGTGGTAGTGCATGCCTTTAATCTCAGCACTTGGGAGGCAGGGGTAGGAGGATCATTGTGAGTTCAAGGCCATCCTGAGACTCCACAGTGAATTCCAGCTCAACTTGGGCTAGAGTGAAACCCTGCCTTGAAAATCACCCTCACCTCCCCCCCAAAAAAAAATTAATTTTGGGCTGCAGAGATGGCTTGGCGGTTAAGGTGCTTACCTGCGAGGCCTAAGGACCTGTGTTCCACTCTCCAAGACCTGCATAAGCCAGACACACAGGATGGCACACACGTCTGTAATTTGAGTGCAGCGGCTGGAGGCCTGGCACACCTACACTCTCTCACTTGGGCTGTCGCTCATTTAAAAAATTCCAAAAAAATTTATTATTTTCAAAAAAATTATTATTTTCAAATCTTATTTATTTATTAGAAGAGGGCAGGTAGAAATAGAGAATGGGCACACCAGGGCCTCCACCCAGTGCAAATGAACCCCAGACACATATGTCACCTTGTGCATCTAGCTTTAAATGAGTACTGGGGGACTCAAACCTGGGTCCTTTAGCTTTGCAGGGAAGCACTTTAATTGCTAAGTCATCTCTCCAGCCCTGTGTGTGTGTGTGTGTGTGCGCGTGCGCGCGTGTGTGTTTGTTTTTCAAGGTAGGGTCTCATTCTAGCCCAAGCTGACTTGGAACTCACTATGTAGTCTCAAGGTGGCTTCATCTCACAGCAATACTTCCCACCTCTGCCTCCCCAGTGATGGGACTAGAGGCCTTCTGTTTTTTTTTTTTTGTTGTTTTGTTTTGTTTTGTTTTGAGATGGAGTCTCAGTCTGTAGCCCAACCTGGCCTGAAACACACTGTGAAGTCGAAACTGGCTCAGATTCTCAGCAATCTTCCTGCCTCAGCTTACCAAGTGCTGGGATTACAGGTATAAGCTATCATGACAAGCTTGAAATTTTTTAATTTAAGTTTCCTTGATTTTAGTGCCAGGATTGAAAAAGCACTTTTCCTCATCTTTTAGGAAGACTATCCTGGAGTGAGGTAAATTGCCAGGAAGGGGGAATAACTATGGTGGCAGCAAAAGACCTAGTGTTGTAACAGGTACATAAACTTTGCTAACCAAAGGCCACACAGACACCTACAGAAAGGCACCACACACACAGAGGTGATTACTGTATCCAGCAGTAAGAGGGGAGCGGGTGGCTTATGCTAAGCGTAGAATCCAGGGAGAACGTTTGAGATCTGCAGCTGGGTCACTGAGAAACTGCAAAGTCATCAACATGTGGCACTTACAGAATGCTGCCAGAGTGCCTGGTGCCACAGTAAATAAACACTGGAAAGGAAACAAGCTGTTGGCCCCAATGACTGGGCTGGGCTGATGCTCAATGCTAGAGCCCTTGCCTTGCATTCACAAGGTCCCAGGCTCCACTCCCAGCGCCACAAAAACACAAAAGAAAAAAAATAAAACAGTCAGCTGGCTGAGCATGAAGGCACATGCCTGTAATCCTAGAACTTGGGAGGTAGAAGCAGGAGGATCAGGAGTTTAAGGCCAGTCTTGGCTACATGAGCTCCTGCCTAATAAATAAATAAATAAAGCCATTAATTCAAGAAAAGTTAAGTGTGGGGCTGGGGAGATAGATAAAGTACTTGCTGCCCAAGCAGGAGGACCAGTGCTCACATAAATGCCAGATGGGTGCGGCCACAGACACAGCAACCAGAAGGCGGAGACAAAAGATTCCCAGGGCAAACCGGCCAACCAGACTAGCCCAGTCAGTGAGGTCTGAGTTCAACAGAGACCCTGCCTCAGTAAGTAAACAGGAATGTGAGCAAGGAAGACACCCAACCACAACCTCTGGCCTCCACATGCATATCACATATGCAGACACACACACACACACACACAAAAAGAAGAAAGGTAAGTGCATTCCAATGTAAACGACAAGTCTAGTCTATTGTTTTGGTTTGGTGTTGGGACAGTTTTTCTAGGTAGCCCTCATAGCCCAGTACTCTGTGTAGCCAAGACTGATACTGAACTCATAGCAATCCTCCGGCCTCAGCCTTCTGAGGGGTAGGATTGCAAGTGTACACCAGTATACACAGCTTAGCCAACCTATTCTAAAAGAAATACCAATGAACTTGGCAGAAGAAAAGTGGCACTATTCTGGAATCAAACGTTACCAAAGAAAACTAGCAGCTTCATGAAGCCTTTGCCACTTACAGTCTCATCTCCGAGGGGTGTGAGTCATCATCCTCTCCCATTATAATGATGCCTTTGAGCTTGACGTTGCCAGTAAACCTGCCAGAAAGCAAAAGAGAGGGTGGCCAACCTAGGACTGAACCCCTGGTGCAGCTACATGACCCTGAGCAAGACCCCTCCCCTTCGTCAGCTCCAGTCAATCATCCGCCACTTGTATTAGATAATTTCAATGATCCTGTCTGTTATCCTACAGACGAAGAAATTTACCCAACCTCTCAATTATTACTCAACAAATACATCTGTCTCCAGTATGCAATGGAAAAAAAAAAAACAACCTATGATGCTTTCTTCTTCAAACCCACCCCATTTCCAGAAACAGATGTGTGCTCCTGATACAACCAATACATGAAGCCATCTGAGGAGAGCACAGGGTACAGTCTATCTAGCCTAAGGCCGGCAACAAAGAGATACTTACGGAATATTAAATAGAAGCTCTTCGTCTGCATCGCTTTCAACAAACTGGAGGGGAGGAGGAGTGAGGAGAAGAAAGCAAGAAATATTTGCTGAGCGCCTACAATTTCAGGCACCTCCCACCCAGTTCCACAAACTAAGATGCAATGCAGGTTAAGACTTCCTCGTTTTCGGGACCTGGTCACTCGGAACTAACTGATGGACAGTGTTCTAATCGCATCGCCGTACACCATCCGACCAGAAGGATCCTGAACTGCGAAGGGAAAAGATCGGTGCTGGCGTGCATAGTTCTCAGAAGGGTCTGGGCCTCCAAGAGAGACAGACACCAATCCTGTCCCTAAGGCCCAGGTGATATGGTCAGGCTGCCCCTGGACCAATAGTCCCACGGCAGGAAAGCCACCCACACACGACAGTCCTCCCCTCTCTAGCCTTGGGATGGGAGCTCTGAGCAGTGCGGAACCGAAGCGCCCATCTTTCTTCTCAAGGCCTCAGTTTCCCTCTCCGCAAAGTGGGGAAGACGCAACCCCCGCTCGCCTCGCCAAGGACTGGCAGGACACCGGCACAGGAGAGCTCGGGCCAGCGAGCCAGGTCCGCCGGGGAGGCCCACCTTGGAGCGGTCGTTCCGCTCCTCCCACGGCTTGAAGACGCCGCGGCCGCTGCCCTCGCGGCTCTCGTTGAGGCACTGCAGCCGCTCCAGGTCGATGCGCAGGTACAGGCCGTAGGCCAGGCCGCGCTGCTCAGGCGGCTCCTCCCGCTCGGCGGCGCAGCGACAGCCGCCCCCGCCGTGGCTGTGGCCGTGCGACATGGCAACGCCGCCACCCGGGACACCCAGACTAGCTCCGGCCGCGGCTCGCTCGGCGCCCGCTCCGCGTCGGTCCAGCCGCCAAGCACCGCGTCCGCCGCGTCGTAAAAGGCGCCCCTACGCGGCGCACGCGCGCGAAGCTGAGGGGCGGGGCCTAACGGGAGATTGACGTTTGACGGACACCACTAGTGGTTAACCCTTACAGCCCCGGAGACGCGAGGCCCTGGCATGGAAAACGAAGGGAAGAGGAACGCAGCGGGTGTTCGGAGCAGCCGGCTGGGCCCGGGTTGGGTCCTCCTCCTCCTCCGAGGCCAAAGTGTGCCTTTTCTTCTTTGATCTCCACATTTCTTGGGAGTGGTGCAGGGAAGCTGTGGGGTGATAAGGCCTTGCAGACCAAGAGCCCTGCGTTATCTCTGCTCACACGTGCACGCCTAGCGCTTACACTCAACTCTATAGACACTTTCTTTACTTCTTTATTTTCTTCGAGGCAGTCTCACTGTAGCCCAGGCAGACCTGGAACTCACTCTGCAGCCTCAGGTGGGCCTCAAACTCATGGCCATCTGCCTGCCTTACCTTCTCAAATTGCTAGGATTATAGGCAATGAACCACGTGAACTATATTCAGCTCTCTCCTTAGCCGCTCAAAAAATAAATTATTGAGTCGGGCGTGGTGGCTCACGCCTTTAATCCCAGCACTCTAGAGGCAGAGGTAGGAGAATCACGGTGAGTTTGAGGCCACCCTGAGACTACAAAAGTGAATTCCAGGTCAGCCTGGGCTAGAGACCCTACCTTGGGTGGGTGGGTGGGGGAACAGATTGCCTGTGTGGAGGGTTCGCACTCTTGGAAAGGTAGCAAGACATGAGAGATAACACTACCCCTGCATCACAGTCATGGCCTTGGCGAAACCACAGAGGAAGTGGGGAGACGAGAAAGAGTGCTGTTTCCGTGGGTGCTGCTGCACCAATTTGGGTTTTCACTAGCAACCCTGTGTCTCAGTCTCTGCAGGACTCCGGACTCCAGCGCTCGACCGGTTATTACCATCGCCTTGGTACACTGGGAAAAGTTTCTGCCTCTCCTTTGCTTCAGCATCAGAACTTGGTTGTGACACCTGACTGGTTGTGATTTCTGAGGTCAAAGTCTTGGTCACCAGCTGACACCTTCACAGCAGGGGAGTCTGCTAGTGCAACACTTGCATCTTCAAGTGTTATTATGTGAATTGTTTATTCTGATTGAAAAAAACTTTATTTTGATCTGTTTTTTGAAAGTAGTTGTTTTAATTTTTTTTGTTCATTTTTATTTATTTATTTGAGAGTGACAGACAGAGAGAAAGAGGCAGATAGAATGGGTGCGCCAGGGCCTCCAGCCACTGGAGCAAACTCCAGACTCGTGTGCCCCCTTGTGCATCTGGCTAATGTGGTTATTTGCATGTGTGTATGTACGTTTTGAGGTCAGAGGCCAACTTGGGGTATTTCTCCTCCCCTTTAACGCTACCATTTAGCAGCTTCCGGGTTCTTCTGGTGTTACATGGATGTTGAGAAGTGTTGAACTCTGGTCGGCAGGCTTTGTTAAGCAAGCGCCCTTAACCACTGGTCTATCTTCCCAGCCCCCTTTTTCCATTTTGAGTTCGAATAATCTCCTGTCACATCACAGCCAGCTCAGGACTGCCCAGCAAGACTGGGAAAATACAACTCAAACCCAACATTCATCTGTTTAAATCTATGCAGGACTACCAAGGTGGCTGTGCTTGCTGGCAAAGCCTGTTGCCAGGGTTCAACTCCCGCATACCCACATAACTGCAGATTCATAAAATGGCACATGCATCTGGCATTTGCACTGGCAAGAGGCCCTGGAGTAACTATTTTTTAATTTTTTTTTGTTTATTTTTGCTTATTTATTTGAGAGTTACAGACAGAAAGACAAAGAGAGAATGAACATGCCAGGGGAACCAGCCACTCAAACGAACTCCAGATGCATGTGCCAGTTTGTGCATCTGGCTTACTTGGGTCCTGGGGAATCCAGCCTCAAACCAGGGTCCTTAGTCTTCACAGGCAAGTGCTTAACCGCTAAGCCATCTCACCAGCCCTGGAGTAACCATTTTATCTTTTTCTTTCTCCCTCTCTGCTTGTAAATAATAAATTTTTTTCAAGGTATGGTCTTGCTCAGGCTGACCTGGAATTCACTATATAGTCTCAGGCTGGCTTTGAACAAATTCATGATGATCCTTCAGTTAGTTAATTATTAACTAATGCTGTGTGAAACTATCCTAAAACACCTGGCTTCAGACAGATCCCTGTAATCCCAGCCTTTGGGAGGTAGAGCCATAAGGATCAATAGTTCCAGGGCAGCCTCAGCCACATAGCAAGTTCAAGACCAGCCTGAGTTATATGAGACCCTGTCTCAAAAAGCCAAAAAAAAAAAAAAAAAAAAACCTCACCAAAAAACTTAATCACAGCCATCCAGGCATGGTGGTGCATGCATTTAATTGAAAAAGCCTTGAAAAGCAAAACAAACAAAAAAACAATCAGTTTAAGGTGGATGTGGTGGTTCACATTTGTAATCCCAGCACTCAGGAGGCTGGGGTAAGAGAATTGCCATGATTTCAAGGCCAGTCTGGGCTACAAAGTGAGTTCCAGATAAGCCTGAGCTAGAGTGAGACTGTGCCTCAAAAGAAAAACAGCAGGGCTGAAGAGATGGCTTAACCATTAAGGCACTTGCCTGTGTAGCCTAAGAACACATGTTTGAAAATCCTGATGCACAATGATGCAAGTGTGAAATTTTGTACATGCATATAAGGGGGCACATGCATCTGGAGTTCATTCACAGTGGCTAAAAGGCCCTGGTGTGCCCATTCTCTTTCTCTCTCTCTCTGCCTCTTTCTCTTTCTCAGAAATAAAATTTAGACAGCCGGGCGTAGTGGCGCACTCCTTTCATCCCAGTGCTCAGGAGGCAGAGGTAGGAGGGTTGATCACCATGAGTTCGAGGCCAGCCTGAGACTCCATAGTGAATTCCAGGTCAGCCTGGGCTAAAGTGATACCCACCTTGAAAACCAAAAAAAATATATAAATAAATATTTTTAATATTAAAAAGTAAGACTGGAGAGATTACTAGCAATAAGGCTCTTGTATACATAGCCAAAGGACCCAGGTTTGATTCCCCTAAGATCTACCTAAGCCAAATGCACAGGGTAGTACATGTGTCTGGAGTTCTTTTGTAGTGGCTGAAGACCATGGAGCACCCATTCTCTCTATATATCTGCCTCTCTTTCTCTCTCAAATAAATAAAGTAAATAAATAAAAAAAATCTTTAAACAACAAACATTAGCTGCACTTGGTGGCACACACTTTTAATCCCAGCACTTGGGAGGTAAAGATAGGAGGATCACCATGAGTTCATGGCTACCCTGAGGCTACATAATGAATTCCAGGTCAACCTGGGCTAGCATGAGACTCTACCTCAGGGGGAAATATATATATATCAGTTGGGTAGTTCTTTTCTGGGCCAGTTCACTGTACAGTGGAAATCTAGAATGGCCTTATATGTCTTGGTCACAGTGGCTGTCATCTGAGATGACAGGGCTACATGGTACCAGCACAGTACCTGAGCTTAGGTACAAGTTAACAGCCAAGTCCCCAGAACAAGCACTTTTTTGTTTTGTTTTGTTTTTGAAATACGCGATCACTATGTAACCTAGGCTGGTCTCCAACTCCCAATACTCTTGCCTCAGGCTCCGAGTGCTGAAATTACAGGAGTAATTTTTTTTAATATTTTATTTTATTTTTTAAATTTATTTGAGAAAGGGGGGGGAGATAGAGAGAGAATAGGTGTGATAGGGTCACTAGCCACTACAAAAAAAATCTCCAGACATACACCACTTTGAGTATCTGGTTTCCATGGGTCCTAGGGATTTGAACCTGGGTCCTTAGGCTTTACAGGCAAGCACCTTAACCACTAAGCCTTAACCTCTAGTCCACAAGTAAATTTTTTGTCAGTTTTTTTTCCAAGGCAGGGCCTCACTCTAGTCAAGGGTGACCTGGAACTCGCTCTGTAGCCCCAGGGTGGCCTCAAACTCACTGTAGTCCTCCTACCTCAGCCCAGTGGTGGATCCAAAGGTCTGTGCCACCAGACTAGCAGCCACGTGTGACCCTCTGCTTCTATAGCTTTTCTACAAGTTTCATGGCAAATCCAAATTCACAAGTGGAGAGACAGACTGCCTCTTGCTTAGGGGAACTGCCAGTACTGCGTGACTTCTTCCACCTCCCGTTAAATAGACCTATGTGCTTTTTCTTTGCTGTATATCAAACGACTCCCAAAGTTAATGGCTTCAAACAATTTACACTAATTACCTCACAGTTCTGTGACTCCAAAATTTGGGAGTGGCTTAGTTGGGTGGGTCTGACTTGGGGTCTCTTGGGAGCCTGCAGTCAGCTAAAGGTTTGCCTGGAAGGTCCACTTCCAAGATGGTGTGTTCACATGACAGCAAGGTGGTGCAGGCTGTCAGTAGGCAGCCTGGGCTCATCATCAGGTGGACTTACCTCAGGGCTGACTATCCTCATGGTATGACAACAGCTAACTTTCACCAGAGCACGTGAGCCTAGGCAGGGCAACCTAGAAACTGCAGCGTCTTCTTATGGCCTGGCCTTTAAAGTCATAAACTGTTAGTTCTGGGTTAGGGAGATGGCTCAGCAGTTAAAGTCACTTGCTTGAAAGGCTACTGGCCCAACTCCAATTCCCCATCACCCACATAAAGCTAGCCACAAAGTGATGCATGAGTCTATGATCCAAACGAAATTATGGCAATAGGAGGCTGTGGTAGTTTGAATGTGAAACATCCCCCACAGCCTTGTACATCTGTGGTTAAGCTTTGTGCTTAATTCTAAGCTGATGGAACTTGCTAGAGGGTGTGTGTGTATGTGAAGCTTAAGGTTTATTAGTCCAGCTCACTGGACGTTCAAAGCTGGTTCACTTTTGCTGCTTGCCACCTCCCAGCTAATGTGACACCCAGGTGTCTGCTCTGCCATGCTTTCTCCACCGTGATGAAACTTCCCTTCAAAACTGTAAAATGAAGCTGGAGAGATGGCTCAGCAGTTAAGGCACTTGCTTGCAATGTCTGATGGCCCAGGTTTGACTCCCTAGTACCCATGTAAATAAAGCCAGATGAACAAAGTGGCACATGCATCTAGGGTTCATTTGCAGTGACTAGAGGTCCTAGCATACCCATTCTTTCTCTCGCTCCCTCCTTCCCTCTCTATCTTTCTCTGGCATGGTGATGCATGCTTTTATTTCCAGCACTTGGGAGGCAGAGGTAGAAGGATTGCTGTGAATTTAAGACCAGCCTGAGACTACATAGTGAATTCCAGGTCAGCCTGGGCTAGAGCCAAAAAATAAACACCTGTAAAATGAAAGAAACCCTTTCCTCCAGTGAGCCATTTCTAGTCTAGTATTTTGTTTTATTTATTTATTTTTGTTTTTCAAGGTGGAATCTCACTCTAGTTCAGGCTGACCTGGAATTCACTATGTAGTCTCAGGGTGGCCTCTAACACTCACAGCAGTCCTCCTACCTGTGCTCCTGAGTACTGGGATTAAAGGCGTGTGCCGCCACACCTGGCCTGGTTTTGTGTTTTGTCCCAGCAACTGGAAGGTAACTGCTACAGAGGCAGAGCCAGGTGGACAGGGAGGATAAACACCCTGAGGTTGTTGTCAGTCCTCCACCACAAGTGAGCCACGTACAGTCACCAACAGCCCCCCCCACATATCCACACATATGCACACACATGTAACTAGAGCAAGGAACAGAAGAAGAGTTGGGCTGGGGTCCAGCTCTCTCTCTCAGTACCTTCTAGTGCGGATCTCTGAAAAGCCATAAATTAAAACACCGTCTAGGTCATTGTTGTGGTTTGAATGTGAGTCACTCCCCGTAGCTTCATGTGGTGGTGATTAAGTCTTATACTCCGTCCCAGCTCCTTTGATAACCTCGTAAGATGCATACAAATACTTTGATTCCAAGAGACTTTTATGTCTTTCACCCCTGAACAGATACCGTTCTTTACTATGGCCTCATGTTACATCCTTTTCGTTCCGCAAAAATATCTGTCTCTTTTTGAAGAATGTGGTATGACCGCCCCACACACACTGCAGGAATGTCCTCTGCTTTCCTCCTCACAACAGGATTAGTCACCGTCACTCCTGTTGACTGATTTTGTACAGAGAAGGCCCTCCTGGCTCTTTCTTTTATTATAATTCTTTTGTGTTGCCATCCACATTTTCTTTTTTTTTTTTTAACTTTGTTTTTATTTATTTAAGACTAAGAAAGGCAGAGAGAGGGGGAGAGAGAATGGGCGTGCCAGGGCCTCCAGCCACTGCAAAGGAACTCCAGACGCGTGCGCCCCCTTGTGCATCTGGCTAACGTGGGTCCTGGAGCAGCCGAACCGAGATCCTTTGGCCTTGCAGACAAATGCCTTAACCGTTAAGCCAGCTCTCCAGCCTACCATCCATATTTTCAAGGACAATAATCATAAACCACTTCCTGCTTCTAAAAATTAAATATAACATTTAATGATAACCACGTCAGTGTTCCCAATGACAACTGGCACATAGTTGGCCCTCAAGGTCGTGCTTACTCAAGACTCTGGAAATAATTGTGTTTTGTTTTTCGAGGTAGGGTCTCACTCTAGCCCAGGCTGACCTGGAATTCACTATGTAGTCTCAGGGTGGCCTTGAACTCACAGCAATCCACCTACCTCTGCCTCCCAAGTGCTGGGATTAAAGGTGTGTGCCACCATGCCCGGCTTTGGAAATAACTTTTAAATAAAATACAGGTGATATGCTAGGTATACCAGCCATTGCATACAAAATCATAAGATGTTATGATGAAAAAAAGGAGGAAATGTGATAGAAAAGAAGCTAAAAGTAAACCTGATTTGCTGAGTTACTGTAAGAGTTAATTGCTGAGGAATTAAAACCTGTCTTTATCAGCAGATGGAAAAAATCCCAAAGAAGGAATTGTGCAGAAAGGGCCCAAAGGGATCATGGTGGTTTGATTCAGGTGTTCCTCATAAACTTAGGTGTTCTGAATGCTAGGTTCCCCAGAGGATGGCAATTGGAAATTAAAGCCTCCTGGAGGCATTGTATTGTTGGGGGCGGGCTTATGGGTGTTATAGCCAGTTTCCCCTTGCCAGTGTTTGGCACACTCTCCTGTTCCTGTTTTCCACCTTATGTGGGCCAGGGGGTGATGTCTGCCCTCTCCTCATGGGCATCATTTCCCCTGCCATCGTGTGACTTCCCCTTGAGCCTGTAAAATAAACCTCTTTTTCCCACAGGATGCTTTTGGTTGGGTGATTTCTGCCAGCAATGCAAACCTGACAGTTTATTTTTAATTATTTTGTTTATTTTTATTTATTTAAGAGCGACACAGAGATAAAGAGTCAGAGAGAGAGCATGGGCCCGCCAGGGCCTCCAGCCACTACAAATGAACTCCAGACGCGTGCGCCCCCTTGTGCATCTAATGTGGGTCCTGGGGAATCAAGCCTCGAACTGAGGTGCTTCAGCTTCACAGGCAAGCACTTAACCACTAAACCATCTCTCCAGCCCAAACCTGACAGTTTAGACTAAAACAGTAAAATGAAGTTGTTAGAGTGGCCTGACTACAGAAATTATTGCTATGCAAATTATCACATCTTGTTTGTTCACTTAACCTTCCCCTTGGCTACGAAAATTATAAAATGGAAATAAAATCTCTGCTCTGGGCCAAAGCTTCTTTGAAGGACTTCGAGTTTTTTTAAACCCCAATAATAAGCTCCTCTACTTTGACTCATTCTGGCGTTGGAGAGATCTTTCCAGAGAATTTCTACACCACCTTCACCTGGTTTCTGCTCCCGGGAGGCCAGGTACACAGATCAAGTTTGCTGGGGCTTCAGGGGGATTTTGGCCGTTTCCTCCTATCTAGGAGATCTGAGACTCTCCTGCTTCTCTGCTGTGGTTGATAATAACATATGCCTTCACTTTTTAGTAGAAGAATGCATTTTACTGTTTTTCTGCTTGCTTATTTCCCTCCCTAGACTACTTTGGTGTGGCTACTATGCCATCTTACACAGAAGAGCTATTGTTTTTTGAAGTGAGTCTTACTCTAGCCTAGACTGATCTGGAACTTACTCTATAGCCCAGACTAGCCTAAAAGTCATGGCAAGTCTCCTGCCTCAGCCTCCCCAGCCACAAGGGATTAAGTTGGCATCTACCAGTGAGCAGTATAGTCCATAATTTGGCTTCTACATGTCCTTTATTTTTATTTATTTATTTATTTATTTGAGCAGGGGGGGGCGGGCAGAGAATTGGCACACCAGGGCCTCTAGCCACTGCAAATGAACTCCGGACACATGTGCCACCATGTACATCTGGCTTACGTTGAGTCCTGGGAAATTAGGCCTGAGTCCTTTGGCATTGCAGTCAAGTGACTTAACTGCTATGCCATCTCTCTAGCCCTGTACTTTCTTTTTCTTGAGACAGGGTCTTACTCTATAGCCCAGGCTGGCTTAAAACTATGTAAACATGCCAGCTTCCCAAGTCCTGGAATTACTGGTATATACTGACACACCTAGGCCCCTGGAGTCATGACTTTTGTGTGTGTGTGGTGGGGTCTCACTCTAGCCCAGGTCACTATGCAGTCTTAGGCTGGCTTCCAACTCACAGCAATACTTCTACCTCAGTGTCAGGAATGCTGTGATTTAAGGTGTGTGCCACCACGCCAGGACTTTTTTTTTTTTAAACTTGAGGCAGGATCTCACTCAGCCTCGAGTTCATTTTGTGTAGTTTTTCAAGGTAGGGTCTCGCTCTAGCCCAGGCTGACCTGGAATTCACTATGTAGTCTCAGGGTGGCTTCAAACTCATGGTGATCCTCCTACCTCTGCCTCCCGAGTGCTGGGATTAAAGGTGTGCACCACCACGCCCAATTCACTCCTTAGGTCATGTGCTTAATCCGTTAACCTCCTCCAAATATTAGTGCCATTTACCGAGTGATTACTACTCAGTCCCTCACTCACCAGTATGCACTTACCAGTGATGTTACTGCAGACACAACCTTTTCTACAGATGTAACAACCCTTTATTTACTTACTTAGTTTGAAACAGGGTATTCTATGTCCCAGACTGTCTTCAAATTATGTAGGTAAAATGACCTTGAACTCCAGCCACCACTTCCTCAGATAGTGTCAACTGGAATTACAGGAGTACACTAACACACCCAGTTTATTTGGCGCTAGGGATTGAACCCAGGGCTTTGTACATGTTAGGCAAACACTACCAACTGAGCCACATCGCCAGCCTTTTGCCAAACGCCTTTCCACCTTCATCTTCTTCCACCTGGGTCACATGACCTCAGCTCTTCTCACATGGTATGTGCCATCACACCAGGCTTTTTTTTTTTTTTTTTTTTGGTTTTCTAAGGTAGGATCTCACTCTAGCTCAGGGTGATCTGGAATTCACTATGTATCCTCAGGATGGCCTCGAACTCTCGGCAATCCTCCTACCTCTGCCTCCCAAGTGCTGGGATTAAAGGCGTGCGCCACCACGCCCAGCTTCAGGCTAACATCTTTAAGTGGTAGGACTGGGGCAACAGCTCAGGCTCATTTGCCTAGTATGTACAAGATCCCAGCTTCCATCTCCAGGACTGGTAAATAAATAATCAATAAGCAGGTAGAGGTTAATTGACACTATCAAAGGCACCTTGTGGGCCTGTAGAGGTTGCTTAATGGTTAAGGCACTTGCCTACGAAGCATAAGGACCAGGGTTCAAACCCCAGTACACACATAAGCAAGATGCACAAAGTGGCCTATGCATCTGGAATTCCCCTTCTTTCTCTCTCAAATAAATAAAAACAAGCTGGAGTGGGGCTTAGAGAGATGGCTTGTCAATTAAGGTGTTTGCCTGCAAAGCTAAAGGATCCCAGTTGGATTCTCCAGTACCCACATAAGCCAGATGCACAAGGGGGCACATGCATCTGGAGTTACTTTGCAGTGGCTGGAGGCCCTGGAACGCCCATTCTTTCTTTCTCACTCAAATAAATAAATATTTAATTTTTAAAACATGGGCTGGAGAAGCTGGGCGTGGTGACACACGCCTTTAATCCCAGCACTAGGACGATTGCTGTGAGTTTGTGGTAGGAGGCCCTGGCGTATCCATTCTGGATGTCTTCTCCCTCTCTGTTTATTTTATTTTATTTTATTTTAAATTTTTTATTTATTTATTTGAGAGCGACAGACACAGAGAGAAAGACAGATAGAGGGAGAGAGAGGGAATGGGCGCGCCAGGGCTTCCAGCCTCTGCAAACGAACTCCAGACATGTGCGCCCCCTTGTGCATCTGGCTAACGTGGGACCTGGGGAACCGAGCCTCGAACCGGGGTCCTTAGGCTTCACAGGCAAGCGCTTAACCACTAAGCCATCTCTCCAGCCCTATTTTATTTTATTATTAAAGAGAGAGAATGGGCACGCCAGCCACTGCAAGGGAACCTCAGATGCATGTATGTGCCCCCTTGTGCACCTGGTTTACATGGGTACTGGAGAATCAAACCAGGACCCTCTGACTTTGCAGGCAAATGCCTTAACCACTAAAGTCCCTGCTTTTTCTTATTTCTTTTTTTTTTTTGGTTTTTCAAGGCAGGGTTTCACTCTACCCCAGGCTGACCTGGAATTCACTATGGAGTCTCAGGGTGGCCTCGAACTCACAGCAATCCTCCTACCTCTGCCTCCCGAGTGCTGGGATTAAAGGCGTGCACCACCACAACCGGCTTGTGCATCTGGCTAATGTGGGTCCTGGGGAACTGAGCCTCGAACCAGAGTCCTTAGGCTTCACAGGCAAGCGCTTAACCGCTAAGCCATCTCTCCAGCCCTGATTCTATTTTTCAAGGTAGGGTCCTGCTCTAGTCTAGGCTGCTACTATGTAGTCTCAGAACATCTATGTATGTATGTATGTATGTATGTGTATATATATATATGTATGTATGTATGTTACTCTGCATTTAAGGCACAGTTCCAAACTATAATTGCTCAGGCTTTCCAAGTAAAACAAGGGACAGTGCTGGTCCCCAACAAGTGCTCCTTACACTGGAATCCCATTTTGCTGCCCAGGTTCTGTCTTGGAAACTCCCCTTCCTTCCCTTGTCATGTTATCTATCAGTAGAAACCCAAGTTGAAGATCACTGCCTCTGTGTAGGGGCAAAAGGAGTCATCTTAGAAGAAAGGCTCAGTAGGTAGATCTTTTTTTTTTTTTTATTTAGACATGGGATTTTCCTTTTTGTATAACTTATCTAATTAAAATATTCATCTTGTAGTTACCACAAAAAAGTAACATAGAAAATTGTATTTACATTTTGGGACCAAAAATACAAATGAAGAGCAGGATGCTGCGTGATCCTGCCTCTCCTGCCTCCAAGAAAGAGAGCGAAAGCCCCAGGGAACCTGCTCATTACACCATGGATCACAGAGGGTGATCTGTCATTTGGTGATTTGTATGTAGTGTAGCACAGAAAAAATTGCACAACTCTTCACAAAATGAGACCAAAAGTTGCACATCCCTGTGACTGCTCTGCAGCCATTCCAGTAAGCTGGTGAGAAGGCTAGGTGGACATTTACTTTCCTCTGCCTCTTTACTCTTCTCACCACGTCACATCCCTGATGCAGACACTCTCAGAGGGGCGTGGAAAGATCTGGCTCTATGTCAACAGGCTTCATCAGAAATCTTCATGTGACTAAACTGGATACTGATGCTGGGACGAACAAATGTGTGTCCTTTCTTCCTTCCCTTCCCACCTGAAACCTCCCAATAAGGAGAGCTAAATCATACACAGCTAAATCTGCAACATGAAAAAAGGCTTCACTGACAAAATTTTGGAAACACAGCTAAGGCATAAACCCAAGGTGATGGACACCTAGAGGAAACTATTCTAGGCAACAGGTGCCTGGCCCCTGATGCAAACGTCCATTTGATTTTGGATAAAAGGCTTTCAAACATTAGATTCAGGATCAGGCTGGGAGACAAGAGATGTAAGGTAAAACAAGTGGTCAAAGAAAGAAACAATGCTTTTCGAAATTCCAAAGCACAACGAATTAAAACTTGGCAATAATACTTGGATCCCATTACCGTAGGCCTCCCGCACAGCAATACACACTGAAATGAGACAAGCTTGACTTTGCAGGTTTCCTACACTGCCCTGGAGTCTTGTTAGCCTAACTGAGGTCCCTAGAATGGTTAAGACAGTGGGTACCATATTCTAAGCTCTGAGAGTCTGTGGGTAAGCTTGAGGGTCAAGCTCTGTGGGTGGTGCCTACCAGCTCACAGTTTCTTGAGGATGCACAGCTTAAATGTGTAACATCTCTTTCTACCTGGCTCAAAGCCAAGTGCTTTCTACCAAGTCCCAAATCGTTTGACAGCCACAAAGAGCTAAAAATGCCTTCCTAGTTATGATCTTGTTTCTGTGTCGACTGGAAAATGAGAGCCTCCTTCCCTAACTGGATGGATGCCACAGGCTGGGTCCTCCCAATCTGATGCGCAGTTTATTCTATTCTCTAGGTGGGCCTTTCCTCCTACTCCTGCCTCCAAACTCAGAAGATGAGGCTTCAGTGCACACTTCTCTACCAGACACAGCAATGGTTGTGCTCTTCCAGTCATATGATCTTTCCTTTCAAACAAAAGGCAAAACCAAAAGCAATTTCCAAAAGTGCACCACAACTCTTAAAACCACTCCCTTCCTATAGTAATGCACAAGGAACAAGCCATGAGAGCGCTGGCTTTTAAAACACCAAAGCCGCATTCAGAGCTGCAAGGAGTCCTGCCACGCCTGTTTTCCTCTTGCTACTGTGAAGAGATAGGGCAAGGTGTGGGGGAGGCACCTAAAACTTAAACCATAAGCTAGCAATTATAAAACTGCTGAGGTTTTATGCAATTTCATCTCTCAAGGTTCTCTAGTGAGCCTTAAAAAAGGGGGACACGATTTATAGAGGATGGGAAAGACATTAGACTTCACAGCCTCCTTTAATAAATACTATTGAAGGGTACAAAAAAGATACACCTGCCCAGGAGCACTGAGGAGTCCCTTCATGTCAGGGCTCTCCTCCAGGACAGGCAACCTGGCACTCACTCCTGACCCTACATGCAGTAAGCACCACACAGGCTCTGGAGATGCTCCTCTGGCCCACAGTCCACTCAGGAGAACTGACCTGGGACAGGATTGGCTCTCATTAGTCTTTCCTCTAACTTTCATAAAGGACTTGGAAAACAAAAGGCTAGTATGTGATAGAGGACAAAAATTAAACAACAACAACAAAAAAAAACTGGGGTGTATTATAAATACAATCTGGGGGCAATATTTATTAATTAAAACTATATCTTATAGTTTACAAATATGCTAATTGACCTTAAAATCCTCAGTGAGACTGAGGCTTCATATCGTCTTCAGAAACCTGAAGTGTGCTACAGGCTGGGCATGGGGCTGTGGTGTGCAGGAGAGGCACCTGCAGCCAAGCAGGAGTCAGAAACCAAAGGTTCCACAAAGCAAAAGATGCCAGTCTCCCTGGAAGCCCTCTTTCCCAGTCCCCATCATCCCTGTATTTCAGCTCCAAAATTCATTTCCAAGGCAAGTCCTAAGTTTATCTTCGGGAGAATCTGTTCTTGAATGCTTTAATTGTCTTGGCCATCATTGGGGCGATTTCTGTGAAGAGAAACCAGGCAGTTGCTTTATATCAGGCAGCTCAGACACACACTAAGGTGGTTTACAGTAAAAGCCATACCAGGTCTTGGCCCTCTTGGCTGTGTACCACCCTAGAAATGGATACAGTAGCAACTATCTAACAACACTGCACACAGCAGATGCTCACTGAGGCCCTGCAGGCTGAGAAGCACCACCATCCCCAACTCTGATCATCTGAATCACACAGCTGGAAGATTGGTCAATATACTGAGGGAGGTGGCAAATCAGGAGTCTTTGCTGACTTTAATGGCCAAAATCCCCATAATTTAACTTTGTATCACAAACATCCAAACCAGCAAATAGTCCCTGCCCCCAATCTCCCAGAGAAGCAACAGGTATCGGAAGGGCTTAAGCAAGCACTACCCTGTCTGCCCTCAGCTGGCTGACTTAGGCCCAGCTAACACTTGGGCCAGGATTCTCCCCCTCCAGATCCTCTAATCACTGCACAGTAATATTTCTCAATTTAGCACCCATATTACTTACTCTTCACAGCTGGTTTTCTAGGGTCATAGGAAACAGTGCTGCTGACCACTGGTGCCAAGTGGGCACTGCTGGTGCTGGGACCATCATAGGCCAGCTCCTCAGGGCTAGAGTGAAAGCTGTTGCTGCTGCTGGTGGGAGCATGGCTGCTTCCTGTCGTGTATGGGGCTGGCTTAATCCTGAGACACAGAACAAAGCTGTTAGCTGTGTGTGCAAGTGGGAGGAATCTGCCCTTTGTTTGAACAGCCAAAGCTGGCCTGTTGTTAGGCAACTTCACTGTGGCTCTGAGCAGTGGGGCTGGAACCTTGAGTTCTGATGGTGGTCATTCAGCCTCTTACTAGCACCTCTCACTGCTGAAGTCTGTACTTTGTAGTGCTCATGTAGTATAGAAAAAATAATCTAGTCCCCTAGAAATATTTTGTGGGCTGAGAGGGGGGAATATCTTATAAATATTTGAGGGTGGGAGAGAATGCATGCATCAGGGCCTCTGGCCATTGCAAATAAATGCCAGACACATGTGCCACTATTGTGCATCTGGCTTTACTTGGGTATTGGGGAATTCAACCCAGCTGTTAGGCTTTGCAAGCAAGCACTTTTAACTGCTGAGCCATCTCTCCAGCCCCTAGACATCATTCTTTTATTAAGATGGGGGAAAGGAAAGCCTAAGAGAGCACCTTCTATGAGTGAAGCCCTACCCATCCTCACAGCAGTATGCCTCCAGGGCCCACACACTGCACTGCCTGCCCATACCCCCAAAACACGCCACTTCCTGCCTCACAGCTCCCTCTCAGGGTGAAGACCAGGCAGGAGCTGAGATCTTGCCTGATTTTCTCAGTGACAGCTGCTCCTCCAGTTCCAAACTTCTCCTGCCTTCGTCGGACATCACGAGGTGGCTTAGCCACAGAGTTGACAAAGGCCATTTTTGCCTGTCGGCCTGAGGAGAAATATGGACAGTATAATTTTTTCTTAAGCAGGGAGGCTTGTAAATGCTTCCCCAACTAGAAAATTATCAACCCCTTAATCCCACTGTCAGGCAGCATAGACAACAGCAGAAGAAACATGATCCCTGCTACCAGCAAAGGCAAGAGATATTCAGAGGCCAACATCTACCCAGAACACCCACCTAGCTGCCCTGGCCCACTCCCTTTCTTTACCTTTGGGCTTATTGGCATGTGCAGACCGGATATTCTTTGTAAGCAGTTGTAGCCGCTGCTCCCGGGCATCCTGAAGCCTTAGGTACATCTCCCGCCATGATTCGTACTCTTCTGGCCTCTCTTCTTTAAAGTCTCTGTGGCAATGAACTTTCCATAATTGATCTGTTTCTTCTATTAATACCTGAAATAAAGTGCAGGAGTCTTATTACATACCTTTTTATGTAGAAATGATCAGTACTAAAATACCACAAGTGTAAGAATACTAAATAAAAGACATTTAAGTGGGAAACCAGGCATGGTGATGCACGCCTTTAATCCCAGCACTTGGGAGGCGAAAGTAGAAGGATCGCCATGAGTTCAAGGTCACCCTGGGACTACAGAGTGAAATCCAGGTCAGCCTGGGCTAGAGTGAGACCCAAATTTGGGGAAAAAAAAAGAAAAGAAAAAATATTAGATGGAAGCATGGTCGCTCATGTCTATAATTCCCGATCTTGGGAGACTGAGGTAGGAGGATCATGAGCTCCAGGTCAGCTTGGGCTAGGCTAGATACTGCCTAGAAAAAAAAAAATGAAAAGCTGGGTGCAGGCCAGGCATGGTGGTGCACACCTTTAATCACAGCACTTGGGAGGCAAAGGTAGGAGGATCATTGAGCTTGAGGCCAGCCTGGGACTACACAGTGAATTCCAGGTCAGCCTGGGCTAGAGCAAGACCCTATTAAAAAAAAAAAAAAAAAAAAAAACAGGCTGGAGAGATGGCTTAGGTGCATGCATGAGAAGCCTAAGGACCCTGGTTCAATTCACCAAGTCCCATGTAAGCCAGCCAGATGCACATGGTGGCACACACATCTGGAGTTTGTTTGCAATGGGTGGAGGCCATGGCGTGCCCATTCTCACTCTCTCTCTGTCTTAAATAAAAATAAAGTCTTAAAAAAACAAAACAAACAAAAAGTAAACAAATAAACATCAGGGCTGGAGAGATGGCTTAGTGGTTAAGACTCTTCCTTGTGAAGCCTAAGGACCCAGGTTTGATTCCCCATTACTCATGTAAAGCCAGATGCACAAAGTGGTACATGTATCTGGAGTTCGTTTGTAGCAGGAAGAGGCCCTGGCATGCCCACTCTCATTCTCTCCCCACCTTGCAAATAAATGAATGAAATATTGGGGGAAGGGGAGAAACCAGAACTAGAGAGATGGCTTAGCAGTTAAGGTACTTGCCTGCAAAGCCTAAGGACCCAGGTTTGATTTCCCATTACTCATGTAAAGCCAGATGCACAAAGTGGTACATGCATTTGGAGATTGTTTGCAGTGGCTAAAGGCTATGGCGTGCCCATTCTCTCTCTCTGCCTCCTCTTACTCTCTCTCAAATGAGTAAAATATTTTAAACACAAGGGAGGTCCTGAAAGTGCTTTAAATCCCACTTAACAGAGACATATATGATGCAGACTAAAGAGCAGGTACTAAATCAACACTTGGTTAAAGGCCCAGAGGCAAACAAATATGCCTAGACTAGTGATCTGACCTCTGACCTGACTAGAGCCACAGCCAATCCAGACTCAAAGCTACTTCTTGGGGGGGCCTTGTGGCACACACCTTTAATCCCAGCAATCATGAGGCAGAGGTAGGAGGATCGCTGTGAGTTTGAGGCCAGCCTGGGCCTACAAAAGTGGGTTCCAGATCAGCCTGGGTTAGAGTGAGAACCTACCTAGAAAAATAAATAAATAAATAAATAAAAGCTACTTCTAGAGCTAGCTAGGTAGGACACTCACGTGATTGCATTCCTCTATGCGATATAGTTGATCTGGTGTACACCTCTCCAAGACAGGTTCAAGAACAGAGTAGGGGACTCCTCCTACTTCATAGATTGCTGCAGAGAAATCAAAGGTGAGAGTGAGCCAAGCAACTCAGTGACAAGGTCCTGCTGTGACAGTGTGCTTGAGAGCAGGTGACTTACAATCAATGTTGTTTTTAAGCACTCGGATACACTGCTGGTGCAAGGTCATCATTTTGGGGAGATAGGCACACTTAGAACCAGAATACACTTGCATCTTGGAATTCATTCTGCGTCCAGTGAATCCAGCTTCTTCTTCTTCCTGGGGTGAAGAAAATGCTACAGGGAGGAAAAGAAACAAGTAAGTTCACAAAAGGCCTAAGCTCTACTGCCAAGATTCTCCTTCCACCCCGCTCTCAGTTTCTTTCCCTTTCTCAAGGATAACCAATGCTATCTGCTTCTTGTGGAATCTTCCAGACTTTGTGAAAACAAACAAACAGGAATTATATCCCCTTTAAAATGCTTACTACAGGGTTGGAGAGATGGCTTAGCAGTTAAGCGCTTGCCTGTGAAGCCTAAAGACCCTGTTTCAAGACTTGATTCCTCAGTACCCATGTAAGCCAGATGCACAAGGTGGTGCATGCACCTGGAGTTCGTTTGCAGTAGCTGGAGGCCCTGGTTCACCTATTCTCTCTCTCTTTCTGTCTATCACTCTCAAATAAATAAAGAAAAATAAAATATTTTTTAAAAATTTTTTAAAAATTGCTTACTACACACATAACTTTAACTGACCATATATTTTTGGTTTGGAGACATGGTCTTACGTAGTCCACCAGGCTGGCTTCTAACTCGTTTTTGTTTTTAATTTTATTTATTTGCAAGCAGAGAGATTGAGAGAGCAAGAGAAAAGGGAGACAGAGAGGCACACAGAATGGGTATACCAGGGCTTGTAGCCACTGCAAAAAAACTCCAGACACATATGCCCCTTGTGCATCTGGTTTATGTGGGTTCTGGGGAATCAAACCTGGGTCCTTTGGTTTCGCAGGCCACTAAGCCATATCTCCAGCCCTTCCAACTCTCTATATAGTTGAATTGATGGCCTTGAACTCCTGATCATTCTGCCTCCACCTCCCATGTGTTGGGATTACAGACCTACACTCATGCCCAGCCTTATATAAATTTGAGATCATTCCATGTTAGCACACAACCTTTTTTTTAAATAGCATGTGTGCTGGGGGGTGGTGTGTGTGTGCATCAGGGTGTCTTGCTGATGCAAACAAACTCCAAATGCATGCACCACTTTCTTTCTGTCTGATTTTACATGGATACTGGAGAATCAAACCTGTGTTGTCAGACTTTGCAAGCAAGAACCTTTCTTCTAAGCCATCTCCCCAGACCAACCTTTTTTTTTTTCTTTTAATTTTAAAATATTTTAGTGCTTGGCATGGTTGTGCATGCCTTTAATCCCAGCACATGGAAGGCTGAGGAAGGAAGAGTACTTTGAGACTAAATAAATAATAAAATTTAAAATAAATAAATGATGGCACACACCTTTAATCCCAGCCCTAGGGAGGCAGAGGAAGGTGGACCACTGTGAGTTTGAAGCCAGCCTAAGACTACATAGTGAATTCAAGGTCAGCCTGGGCTACAGACCATACCTTGAAAATAAAAAATTTTGGATTTTGTTATAGAGTATTATAGGGCTTAAGAAAAGAAAAGAAGGCAAACCTCTGTAAACAGGAGGCATCCTGAGCTGGTAATTAATTCCAATACTTCTTTTGACAATGGTATTTAAGAGACGACCATGTAGATGAGCCTTGATTGCAACCGCTAGTCTCCTGCAGACATGTTTGTTACTCCTTATTCCTTTGCTACCAAACCTGGCTATTTTTTCCTGGTCTTGAGACAGGGTCTCATGTAGCACAGGACAGCCTTGTATTTGCTATGTAAGCAAAGATGGCCTAAAACTCCTGATCCTCTTGCTTCGTTCTCCCAAACACTAGTATTACAGGTGTGCTACCACATCCAGCTAGGCATTTGGGATAAAAATCACAGACAGGCACTGGGGAGATGGCTCAGTGGTTAAGATGCTTGCCTGCAAAGCCAAAGGACCCAGGCTCAATTCCCAGGACCCATGTAAGCCAGATACAAAAGGTTGTGTGTGTATCTGGAGTTTGTCTGCAGTGGCTGGAGACCCTGGTGTGTCCATTCTCTCTCTCTGCTTGAAAATTAAAAAAAAAGTCTGGACTCAAAGCTTTACTGCCATCACCACTTTCTGATCCAACTGACCCTATGAGGTATTTACAGAATATAAAACTGAGGTCCAGAGAAGTGAGGCATTAACCAAGGTCATATAACCTGTGGAAATGAGTATTGGGATTCAACACAACCCATCAAACTCCAGAGCCTGTACTCTTAGGAAATGCCCCAAATCAGATGTTACATTAGTGAGTTAGGGTGCTAGATCATGAAGGAATTTTCAAATATTTTTCCCATTTAAAAAAAAAAAGATACCTATGATTACCTTTCCGCTTTGGCTGGAAGGACGGCATCAACTCAAGGGAAGGAAGGGGACGGTAGTTGCCTTGTATGGCAGGTAAGGGAATATCTGGCAACACTGGCAACACATCAGGGAGAACCTGTAAGAAGTGAATGCAGAGCCCTACGTTACAAGATAGTTCTCTATCCTAGCTCAGTCCTTCACAGTGTGAACCAGCCCAGAATCCAGAGGCTCATCCTGGCTGAAGGGCAGTAGAAGTCATGAATGATACCATATAGGCCAACAAATAAACATAGATAGGGCGCAAACAACAGGACATCTCATAGGGAAAAATGATTTTATCTTTGTTTTTGAGGTGTTTAGGATCAAACCCAGGGCCTTGGCAGGGTCAGGTGCTCAGAGGGGTGATGGGTTTACCTTTCTTGGCCTGGCGGGATCAGCTCCAGTGGGCTGCAGCTTTTCTGATTTGTTTTCACTCATCTTGGGTAATTTCTGAACTGAGTCCAAGTTCTTACCAGTGCTCTTAGAATCAGTTTTTTTAAGTCCTTTTTCTCCAAGTGCTGTGGCTGAAGTTTTCACAACCTTCTTTTTCTTCTTCCGGGGCTGGTCATAGCTGAGGTACGACTCGAACGACATGGTAGGCTGCTCAAACTCATCCTCTAGGTCGGTCTCTTCTACTTTAGGGAGAGAAGCCAGGGACTTCCGGTCTGAATTAACTTTTACTTTCCCTTCTTGAGTCTTTAGGTTGTTAGAAAGCTTCTCTTTTGCTCTGGGTAACACAGCTCCTGCCTCTTTTGCTATGTCTAAGCTGTCCACATTTGCCTTGTGTTTATCCGATTTGGTTTTCTCAGACTCCTTATGTTTCGGCTTTTTAAGATGGTTGTCTGAAACAACTTCCAAGGAGGGTGAAAACTTCTTCTTGAGACTGCTGCTTTCTCTTTCTTTCTCTTTTTTGACAGCAGTAGAGGGTGGCTTCTCCTTGTTGCTGTCCCCTGAGAGTGGCCTTCGGTTTTCCTCTTTTGAGGGGGTCTTGTGTGATTTTTCTCTGCCCAGAGCAGAGGCCTTCTCATCAGCCCTGGCATCCAGGGGGCGTTTTTCCTTATGGGAAGATTTGTGCTCCTTGTTTTGGCTCATAGCCCCTTTCCTGTGGGGTTCACTCAGGTGTCGATCCTGACTGACCCCCAGTCTGTCCTGAAAGGCATTACTGTGACCTTTTCCAGGCTTGTGGTGTGGAGCGATGGGCTCGTGGTCCTCCTCTGGGGACCTGCAGTGGTCTACGTACATCTGATGAGGACTGACAGAAGATGGTGGGGACTGAACGTGGCCATAATCCGAAGACTCGGGGTCTGAAGAGTATGGTGGTGACACTCTATGACACCTCTTCCTCTCATCTCTCCTCTCACGACTGTGAGTCACTTTGTGAGGCCTTTCAGGCTCAGAGAGTTTTCTGTGTTTCTTTTGTCTGTGGTCAGGGCTGCAGGACTGGCTGCCAGAGGCTTGCCAGCTTTCTTGGTAGTCCATCTCCTCCTCCCTCTGAATAGCATCTCTGGGGCGCTTGCGGGAACTGCTCTTCTCAAAGTCCTGTTCATCAGCCTCATTGTTTCTAAAATAAAACAAAAGCAAACAAAGCAGAAATAAATCTAAGTATACTCCTCTTCAGACAAAGGGGAAAACAAGGAATTCACACAAAAGATGAAGAGGAGGCATTTAGAAACAAGATCAGCCAGGCATGGTGGTGCACAGCTTTAATCCCAGCACTTGGGAGGCAGAGGTAGGAGGATCACTGTGAGTTCGAGGCCATCCTAGGACTGCACAGTAAAGCCAGGTCAGCCTGGGTTAGAGTGAGCCCCTACCTTGAAAATAATAATAAAAAGAAGAACAGAAACAAGATCAGAGCCAGGCTCTAATTCTAGCACTCAGTGCATAGAGTGGAAGGATCAAAATTCCAGACAGGGGCTGGCAGAATGAATCAGTGGATAAAGCACTTGTTACACAAGTGGGAGATAAAGTATGGACCCCAGTATCCATGCATCTGTACCTGTCTCATGTACCTCAGTGCTCAGACGGTGGATATAAGGGATCCCTGAAGCAAGCTGACTAGCTAGCTAAACTAGCCAAACTGGCAAGAGCTGGGTTCAAGTGAAGAATCCTGCCTCAGCAGATAAGGTGCAGAACAACTGAGGAAGATACCTAATGTCAGTTTTTGATCTCTGTATACACAATGTGTGCCCACACATGCAAACACATACACTCTCACCACATACACGTACACGCAAAAAATAAAGTAAGAGCTTTAAGCTCCCGCTGCTATGTCTTCAGGCCATAATGGACTGCAACCCAGAATTAAAGGTCAAGTAGACCCTTCTTTCCTATAAAGAAAGGAAGGAAGGAAAGAAAGAAGCCAGTCGTGGTGGTGCATGCCTTTAATCCCAGCACTTGGGAGGCAAAAGTCACCCTGAGACTCAATAGTAAATTTTAGGCCTGTCCAGGCTAGAGCAAAACCACACCTTGAAAAACAAAACAAAACAAAACAAAAAAATGGCTAGTGGGTATATAAAAAATTGGGAGCTGGAGAGATGGCTTAGTTGTTAAGGCACTTGCCTGTGAAGCCAAAGGACCCAGGTTCTATTCCCCATGACCCACACAAGCCAGATGCACAAGGTGGAATATGCATCTGAGTTTGTTTGCAGAGGCTGAAGGCTCTGGCTCGCCTATCTCTTTCATCTGTCTCTTTCTCTCTTTCTAATAAATCAAATAAACAAAAAAACTTAAAAATGAATTGGGGCTGGAGAGATGGCTTAGCAGTTAAGGCACTTGCCTGCAAAGCCTGAGGACCCAGGTTTGATTCTTTAGGTCCCACATAAACCAGATACCCAAGGTAGTGCATGCATCTGGAGTTTGTTTGCAGTGGCTGGAGGCCCTGATGCACCCATTCCCTCTCTCAAATAAATAATTCATTAATTAATGAATTAAAAACACATTAAGAGGAAAAAAAACAAGGGATTAATTTTCATAGGCAATAAAAAATGCTTGGGTAAACTGGGTGTGGTGGCACATGCCTTTAATCCCAGCACTTGGGAAGCAGAGGTAGGTGGATCACCGTTAAGTTCAAGGCCACCTGAGATAATGAATTCCAGGTCAGCCTGAGCTAGAGTGAGACCCTACCTTGAAAAACCAAAAAAAAAGTGACTGGAGTACTGAGTCACATCTCGATCACACCTTCCAAGGCTCAAGGTCTAATGTGGAAGAGGTGGTGGAAAGAATGTAAGAGCCAAAGGAAGGGTAGGACTCTGTACAATGTCCTCCCTCCAGACATAAAATGGCCTGGATATCCATGACCTCATAGTGCCTGACACTACCTACACAAGACCATGATAAGAGGAGGAAAAGACTATGACATCAAAATAAAAGACAGACTGATTGAGATGGAGAGGGGAGATGATGGAGAACGGAATTTCAAAGGGGAAAGTGGGGGGGGGGAGGGTATTACCATGGCATACTTTTTATAATCATGGAAAATGTTAATAAAAAATAAGGAAAAATTAAAAAAAAAAAGCTTGGGTGTAAACCAGGTGCGGTGGCTCACACCTTTAATCCCAGAATTTGGATCAGAGGTAGGAGGATTGCTGTGAATGTGAGGCCACTCTGAGACTACACAGTGAAGTCCAGGTCAGTCTGGGCCTCCAGAGTGAGCCTGAGTGCTAGGATTAAAGGAAAGGCATGTGCCACCACACCCAGCTAAAAAAAATTGTTTTAATTTTTTTTTTTTATTTGAGAGAAATAGTGAGAGAGAGAATAGGCACACCTGAGCCTCTCTCTAGCCACTGCAAACAAACTCCAGATGTGCATGTGCCCCCTCGTGCATCTGGTTTACGTGTGTCCTGGAGAGTCAGAGACCCTTTGACTTTGCAGGCAAATGCCTTAACCACTAAGCCATCTCTCTAGCAACCCCCCCCAAAAGAAACTTTTTTCTAAGAAAAAAGACATTAAATAAACCATAAATAGTAGAGAGAAGATAGAGACAATAAGATCAGAAGTTCATAGCCATCCTTGGCCATACAGCAAGTTCCAGAACCACTTGGGAAACATGAGATCCAGTTCATTACATAAAGGTAGATAGTGGGGTTGGAAGATGAGAAGCTAGGTGTGGTCACTCACATTTTTATAATCTCAGCACTCAGGAGCCTGAGACAGGATGATTGCTGAAGAGTCAAGCCCAGTTTGGGCCACAGAGTAATACTGTCTCAAGAGATTAGGAAAAGCTGGGCATCGCGACGGTTTGTGTCTATAATCCTTATTGGGGAGGTACAGGTGGGAGGACTGTTGTGAGTTTGAGGTCAGCCTGTGATATAGATGAGTTCCAGATCCGTCTGGACTACAGTGAGACCCTTCTTCGAAACACAAAGAATGAAATAGTAACGAAAACCGTGACGCGGAATTAAAATGAAAGGAGTAAGTTCCTACCGTTCCACAGGAACCAGCTTCTTCCACTGGGCCACTAGGTCTCTGGCAAAGTTTCCAACTTGCTGGTGTTTTCGAAAGCTGTTTACTGTTTTACCAACCCCGGTCTCCTACAAATTTAACAGAGGAAATGATTGAGGATTATGGAGCTAAGATCACTTTTTTCTAAACAAATAAGGCCTCCTGTTTTGAGAAGGCAACAAGCAAATATTTCTTTACTAAAACCCAAGTCTCAATGCTAAATAATTTTGCTGCCTATGCCCAAATCTCTAATGACACCAAGTGAAAAGCACAGATTCAGAGAAACATGTTATTAAACACCTCAGAACCACAACAATGTAACGAGGTAGGGCAGGTGTTAGGCCCTGAGCTAAAGGATCTGCATACTCTTTCTGTCCTTACCATAACCAGAAAGGCAGAAATCAGCCTCATTATACAAAGGCAAAGCCTAAAGTCATAGAACTTGGATTTGAATATTGCTTAGCAGATGCCAAAGCCAATGTTCCTATTTTTTCTTTCATTTTTTTTTCCTCCCATTTATTTTTTTGTCTGCTTTTTCAAAACATCTTAACTTTTGGTTAACCCTCCCCAGACTCCTGAAAGATCCACATAATAGGGTTAAGAGTATAGCACTTTCATATTGCGTAAAACACCCTGGGTTTGCAACCCCCACTCCCTCAAAAAGGGGCACAAAACCAAATTCATCATCCTTTCCCCCCTCCATTTCTGGAGGTATTGCAATACCAAATCAATGCATGAAGTGGATGGTGCAAGCTCCTGTGCCATATCCCAGCCACAAAATCCATTTAATATATTGTCCTGACAGAGGATAGAGTAACCTGACAACAGATACCACACTTGATCTTAGCCAAAAGGCCAAAAATGATGAAATTCACCATCTTCAAATATATAATTTAGGGCTGGAGAGATGGCTTAGCGGTTAAAGCGCTTGCCTGTGAAGCCTAAGGACCCCGGTTTGAGGCTCGGTTCCCCAGGTCCCACGTTAGCCAGATGCACAAGGGGGCGCACGTGTCTGGAGTTTGTTTGCAGAGGCTGGAAGCCCTGGCGCACCCATTCTCTCTGTCCCTCTATCTGTCTTTCTCTCTGTGTCTGTCGCTCTCAAATAAATAAAAAAATATATATATATACATATATATATAATTTAGTAATTTCCAGAGTACTCATAATACTGTGCAACTATCAGCACTATCTGACTCCACAGCGTACAAAGAAGCTTGCTCCCTGAATTCCCTAGCTCCTGGCTGCTACTCATCTGCTTTCTGTCTTTCTGCTTTCTTTCTATGGATTTGCCTGTCCTGAACATTTCATAGAAATGGATTCACACAATATGGAGAAGTTTGTGCCTGGATTCTTTTACTAACAAAACCCATTCTTTCGGTCTCCCTCACTTTCTGTAGAGGGAAGCATATGAAATATATGGGATACTCAAAAATTTAGGGGACTGGAGAGATGGCTCACCAGTTACAGGCGATTGCTTGCAAAGCCTGACGGCCCACGTTCGATTCCCCAGTGCCCATGTAAAGCCAGATGCACAAAGTAGCACTTACATCTGGAGTTTGTTTACAGTGGCAGGAGGCTCTGGTGCCCCTTAATTCACTCTTAGTCTCTCTCAAATAAATAAATAAAAATATTTTTAAAATTTAATCACATGATCATTTTCACTGAGAAAGAACATGCAGGGGGAAAAAGCCAGGTATGGTAGCGCATACCTTTAAAACCACTAGGAGAAAAAAAAAAAAACACCGCTCAGGAGGCATCCGTCAGAGGATCACCATGAGTTCAAGGCTATCCTGAGACTACACAGTGAATTCCAGGTCAGCCTGGGCTAGAATGAGACCCTACCTCGAAAAACAAAAACAAAAAAAGAACATGTGTGTATGCATGGATTTTCCATGGGTACCTGGAATTGAACTCAGGGCCTCATGCTTGTGAGGCAAAAGCATGACTGACTGAGCATCTCCCCAGCTTCTAAAGGTACACAGATCTTACCGCAAGAATGTCTACTGTAATAGGCAAGATGGAAAGTTTCTTCAAATATTTCAATAACTGCAGAGAGAATAAAACAATCATTAATTACAAAGTCATAGTCATAATCCCTGGAATAAGAACATCTGATGGCAAAATGCTTGCTTGGTTTTAACAGTAACAAGTGTGAAAACAGGCTCAGAAAAGCTTTGAGAATCGGAACAAAACGCTGTGGTCGTGCATGCTAACAAGTGGGATACCACCAAGTTATATCTCCAACCCTCCTTTCAATTGTTTAAACAGTCCAGCTGTTGCTCAGGGTGTCCTTGAAATGTCTATCCTCCTGCGTCAGTCTCCAGAACAGCTGGGATTACAGCCACACCACGAAGCCTGATGGGATACTGTGCTTTCTACTGCTCTGCTCCACCAAGGAGAAAGAAGAGGCAGAGGGAGGAACATACAAGAGCCGGGTATGGTGGCACACGCCTTTAATCCCAGCACTTGGGAGGCAGAGGTAGGAAGATCACTGAGAGTTTGAGGCCACCCTGAGGCTACAGAGTACATAGTGAATTCCAGGTCAGCCTGGACTACAGAGAGACCTTATCTTGAAAAAAAAAAACAAAAAAAGACAAAATCAAAAAAATATTAATAAATCAGGTGTGATGGATCAAGCCTATAATCCCAGAAGTCTGAGGCAAGAGTATCACCATGAGTTCAAGGTCAGCCTGGGCTACAGAGGGAAACCCTATCTCAAAAAAAGACAAGGTCAAGTGAGATAGCATATGCCTTTAATCCCAGCACTTGAGAAGCTAAGGAAGGAGAACTGCTGTGAGTTCAAGGCCAGCCTGAGACTACAAAGTAAGTTCCAGGTCAGCCTGGACTCGAGTGAAAGCCTATCTGAGGAAACAAAAAGGTGGGGGAGGGCTGGAGAAATGGCTTAGGGGTTAAGGTGCTTGCCTGCGAAGTCTACAGATTCAGGTTCAATTCTCCAGTACCCACATAAGCCAGATGCACAAGGTGGTACATGTGTCTAGAGTTTGCAATGGCAAAATGCCTTGGCATGCCCATTTTCTCTGTCTGCATCTTCTTTACTTTCTCTCTCTCTCTCTCTCTCTCTCTCAAATAAATAAATGTTTTTTAAAAAATAAAAGCAAGCTGGGAATGGTGGCACATGGCATTAATCCCAGCACTTGGGAGGCGAGATAGGAGGATCAGTGTGAGTTTGAGGACACCCTGACACTACATAGTGAGACCCTACCTAAAAAAACAAAAAGAGGGCTGGAGAGATGGCTCAGAGGTTAAGACGTTTGCCTACAAAGCCAAAGGACCCAGGTGCAACTCCCCAGGACCCACATAAGCCAGATGCACAAGGGGCACATGTGTCTGGAGTTCATTTGCAGTGGCTGGAGGCCCTGGCATGCCCATTCTCTATCTGCCTTTCTCTCTCTCTCTCTCCCTGAAGTAAATAAATAAATTAATAATAAACTAGAGTCTCATGCTTCTAATCTCAGCACTCAAGAGGCTGAGGCAGAAGGATCATTGTCCTGTGTTCCAGATCAGATCAGCCTAAGTTAGAATGAGACCTTGCCTCAAAAAAATAGTTAAGGGGCTGGAGAGATGGCTTAGCAGTCCAGGTGCTTGCCTGTGAAGCCTAAGGACCCAGGTTTGACTCCCCAGAACCCTCGTTAGCAAGATGTACAATATGTGTATAAGGTGGTGTGCTCAGCTGGAGTTCAATTGCAGTGGCTTGAGGCCCTGGCACACCCATTTTTTTTTCTTTCTCTCATAAAATAAATTTTAAAAAAATTGAACTGGGTGTGCTGGCACACCGCCTTTAATCCCAACACTTGGGAGGCAGAGGTAGGCGAATTGCCATGAGTTCCAGGCTGGTCTGAGACTACATGGTGAATTCCAGGTGAGCTTGAGCTAGGTTAAACCCTATCAAAAAATCAAAAAATTACAATTAAGTAAAACAAGACTACTGAAACATGCAAATACATAGATGAGTCTTTATTTTTTTTAAAGAGGGGGCTGGAGAAACTGTCCAGTGTTTAAGGTACTTGCCTATAAAACCTAACAACCTGGGTTCAATTCCCCAGTACACACATAAAGCTATATACACAAAGTGGCACATGCATCTGGAGTTCATTTGCAGTGGCTTGGAGACCCTGGTGTGACACACATTCTCCCTCTCTCTGCTTGCAAATAAATAAATAAAATATTTAAAAAAATAAACAGCCAGTCATGGTGGCACATGCCTTTAATCCCAGCACTCAGGAGGCAGAGGTAGGAGGACTGCTGTGAGTTTGAGGCCAGTCTAAGACTACACTAAATTCCAGGTCATTAGCTTGGGCTAGAGTGAGACCCTACCTCAAAAAAACAAGCAAAAAAAGAAAGAAAGAAAGTCACGAGCAGGTATTACTCTGCAGGGAATTTGAGGAAATAGCAAACTTAAGAGAGATTCCCCATAGTCTCCACAGGAAGAGAGCCTCCAACGTTTCCAGACTGCTAGACTTAGCAAAAGCCTAGAGCAATTCTGAGCTGCCAACCACAACTCTGCTGTCAGAGCATAAAATGCCTGCGTAGATTAGACAGGCGATCTGAAGCTACCATTTCCTTTCTAAAGTCCCCCAAACTAGGTCAAAATTGGCACTGTTCAAGATGGTATTCTAGAGCTGGACTGGCTGTCATCTTCTTGCCAGGTGATCTTGTGCAAGTGAGTAAACCTCTCTTTCCCTCGGTTACTTCACCTGCAAAGCTGGATCCCGCCCGAGCTTCACAGGGACAAGCATGAACAGTCCTTAGTGTCTGCAGCACTGTCAAAGTTCATCATGCTCGTTATTACTTGTCTCCTTCACTAGCCAGCAGCTCTGAAATGTTCTACCCTTGATCCCCAACCAGATGTTGCTCAGCCAATTTCCACTACTTTATTCCTACCAAAAGTTAGAATTGGCTAAGCCTTTTTCTAAGAAATGTTTATGGGCTGGGCATGGTAGTGTGGTGCATGCCTTTAATCCCAGCACCCCAGAGGCAGAGGTAAGAGGCTCAGGGTAAATTCAAGGCCAACCTGGAACTACAGTGACAGTCTACCTCAAAAATACTTAAAAAAAAAAAAAAAAGACCGGAAAAGAAATATTTATGTTATAAAAATATAATGTAGGGAGTGCTGCAAATTTCAAGTAGTTCAAAAGGCCAAAATAAAGCTGGGCATGGCAGCTCTCATCTTTAGTCAGGAGGCTGAGGCAGAAGGAGCTCCATGAGTTCAAGTACAGTTGGGGATTCAGAATGAGTTCCAGGTCAGCCCGTGCTGGATTGAGACCCATTTCCAAACAAATAAAAATAAAATAAAATAAAATAGACAACTATGGCTGCCTTTATATTTAAATATTTGATAATATTACCTGCTTTCTCCATTATAGACCAGGATATATTTGTTATGCCATACTACTATTAGGTGGAGTAATAAGTATGTTTTTCTGGTCATTCTGCTTCTATAATTACTTAACATGGTCACTAGGCAGAGCAATTCTATCACAGGTGATAATCTTGTTTGACTCGGAGTAAGAGGCCAAGTGGTATATCTGAGAAGTGTGAAAGTACACAATTGAGTGAAAACTGTCCTCCACTATCATCCAACTCAGAAAAAAGTATGTGTATTTCTTTTTTTTAAATAGTTTATTTATTTGAGAGACAGAGTGGGTACGCCAGGGCCTCTAGCCATTGCAAAGGAACTCCAGACGCGTGTTACTTTGTGCATCTGGCTTTACATAGGTACAAGGGAATCAAATTCAGCTTCTTAAGCTTTGCACACAGGTGCCTTAACCATTTCTTCAAGCCCTGTATGTGTCTGTCTTCCTTCCTTCCTTCTTTCTCTCTCTCTCTCTTTTTGTTCCTGTATGTGTATTTCTTGGTACATAGTCTATATGCTATGACTAGGAACAGAAGTTAATGCCAATTTCTTTCCTTATTTTTTTTAAATTGTATTTATGTATTTATTTATTTTTGATTTTTCAAAGTAGGGTCTTGCTCTAGCCGAGGCTGACCCGGAATTCGCTATGTAGTCTCAGGTGGCCTTGAATTTGCAGCAATCCTTCTACCTCTGCCTCCAGAGTACTGGGATTAAAGGCATGTGCCCCCAAGCCCAGCTATTTTTATTCATGTATTTGAGAAATAGAGAGAGGGAGAATGGGCATGCCAGTGCCTCTACCCACTGCAAACAAACTCCAGACACATGTGATACCTTGTGCATCTGGCTTATTTGGTTCTTGGGGATTTGAACCTGGGTCCTTTGACTTTGCAGGCAAGCACCTTAATAGCTAAACCATCTTGCCAGCCCCAATTCCCTTTTTTAAAGGAAAATTTAAAATTCCTGAAAAGGTTTAGAATGGGTGGTTCTATACAAGGTGAATCTCTAGAAGAGGGACACATATCCCATCCACTGTGTGCTAGATGCCATGCTAATGGTTACCTCCTCTAACCCTATAAAATGGACATTATTCTGGGCTGGAGATGGCTTAATGGTTAAGGCGCTTGCCTGCAAAGCCAAAGGACCCAGGTTTGATTCTCTAGGACCAACATAAGCCAAATGCACAAGGTGGTATATGTGTCTGGAGTTCATCTGCAGCAACTGAAGGCCCTGGTGTGCCCACTTTCTCCCTCTCTACTTCTTTCAAATAAATACATCTAACATTGTCACCACAGTTCTCAGGAAAAGACAAGAGTGCACACAATAGTTCATATAAATACTGCTTAGCACACTGGAATGAAGCACAGGCGCTCCTCGCTGGCATTATGCTATTTGACAGCATAGAGACCACATGGCAAAGGAGGTCACCAAAGGGACAATGAACCCCAAGACCTCCACAAAGCCAACACAGAAGGATGGGGCCAGAAGTCATGGACAGTGTGTTCACCTCAAAGCTGACTATCTGCTTCACTTTGGGCTAGCAGATTAAACCAAAATCTTGAAGGGTTTCAAGCTCATTTTACTCAATAGAAGAGAAAGACTTCCCTACTCCATGAATTTCAGTAAATTCCAAGAAAGAATGGTACAATAACAAGGCAAAAGCATACTGGGTATCCTCAGGTAGATGAAAACTTATGTTATCAACTAGAGGTACCACCATCTGTGTAGCTTGTGGGAACAGATGATTGAGAAATATCCAAAATTTGCAGTAACACGCCTTGGAATCTCCGTGTCACTGGCCACACTGCTTCAACCCAAACGTGTTATTTTATTTAATTAATTTATTTATTTGTTAGAGAGAGAGAATGGGCGTGCCAGGGTCTCTAGCTACTGCAAATGAACTCCAGATGCATGAGCCACCATGTGCATCTCTATTATTTGGTTTCTGGGGAGTTGAACCTAGGTTTTAGGCTTTGCAGGCAAGGGCCTTAACCACTGAACCATCTCTCCAACATCCAAACATGTTCTTAACAGAAATCCTCTATCTCTCCATTTGCTATCCCCCTCTGTGCTGTTGGTAGTTTTCACACTCAAAATGGGGGCTGGATCACAGGCAGAGGTATGAGGAACAGCATAAGTTCAAGGCCATCCTGAGACTACATATTCCAGATCAGCCTGGGCTAGAGTGAGACCAAAAAAAAGAGTGAGAGAAACAAAAAAGGCTGGAGAGATAGCTCAGCAGTTAAGGCACTTGCCTGCAAAACCTACCTACCTGGGTTCAATTCCCCAGTACACATGTAAACCATATCTACGAAGTGATGCATGCATCTGGAGTTTGTTTGCAGTGGCTAGAGGTGCTGATGCACTCATTCTTGCCCCCTCTCCCTCTCTACTTGCAAATAAATAAAACATTTTAGAAGATGGGAATGGGAAGATGGCCACTAGCATGACAGCCTAAGACTGCTGAATCCGTTTCCCCAGGACCATATAAACAGCTGGGCACGGCCATGTACACCTGTAAGCCCAGTCCTGTGGGGGCAGAGACTGGAGAACCACTGGGGCTGGTGAAAGCCACGGCTCTGCATTCAGATCGAGACTCGATCTCAAGGAAATACATGGATGAACAAGGACAGGGGAAGGGGAACAGGACCCACAAATGGTCTCTGGCCTCTGCCTTCTTGTAAGCACATCTGCACATACAAATGCATACAGCACCCATACATACACACCATATCACACAGACTACACACAACAAAAAGTCACACAGGAGCTGTGCATGGTGGCACATGTCTTTAATCCCAGCACTCGGAAGGCAGAAGTAGGAGGATCCACCCGGAGACTACATAGTGAATTCCAGGTCAGCCTGGACTAGAGTGGAACCCTACCTTGAAAAACCACAAAAAGGGACTGGGGGGATGACTTGTTGGTTAAGGCACTTGCCTGTGAAGCCTAAGGACCCAGGTTCGATCCCCAGTACCCACACAAAGCCAGATGCACAGGTGACACATGCATATGGAGTTCCTTTGCAGTGGCTAGAGGCCCTGGCACACCCATTCTCTTTATCCACTCCCCTCTACCTGCCTCTCTCTCAAATAATTAAATAAATATTTCTTTAAAAAAAGTAACAGGTGCCCACCGGGCGTGGTGGCGCACACCTTTAATCCCAGCACTTAGGAGGCAGAGGTAGGATTGCCATGAGTTTGAAGCCACCCTGAGACTCCATAGTGAATTCCAGGTCACCCTGGGCTAGAGTGAGACCCTACCTCGAAAAACAAAAAAATAAAATAAAATAAAATAAAAATAAATAAATAAAATAAAAATTAAAAACGTAACAGGGTTGGTAACTAACAACCATGAAAACCATTTCCACTTCAATAGAGGGAACCAAAGCTAAATGGTTCTGGCCTGCTGGCACCTTCTCTCAAGTAAGCCTAAGACTATAGATGAACTTAAAGTAAATGTAGACAGTCACAGTTTAACACCAAAGTTTAATACCAGGAGATTCAGGAACATGGGGTGAATCCACCTTCTGGCTAATAATAGTCTGAAAGCAGATTTGGTTGCAAATTCAACACTGCTTTATAATCACCATGCAAGTTCAACAACCTGTGGGAACTTGCTGGGTTAAAAGAAGGCTGGGAGGAAGTAGGCGAGTACACCAGCTTGCAGTTTTCCCTCTGCATTTAGCTCATGTCTGCATGCAAGTGCTACAGCCTTTACAAAGAGGATTTCCCAACATTTCCCTCACACTCCTAAAATACTCACTTCACAACACAGAGCCAGAAGTTCTGGGTGATTCCTTCCCTTCATGAACCCCCTGTGCCCTTACCTAGTGCTGGATATGGAGCCCAGGAACTCACATAACTGCCACTGACCTACAGCCCTCAGGTGATTTTCTACCTGAGAAAAGAGAGGCCAGATGGGACTTTCAGTAGTAGACTGCTCGCCTTATATGCCAGTATGTATGAGGCTCTGGTTCAGTCCACAGCACTGTCAAAAAAAATTTTTCCTTCAAAAAGTTACTGCACTTTTTCCTAACTTGTTATTCTATGCACACTTACTAGAAAGGCCACTTCAAAATTTAAACTCTAAGGCCGGTGTGGTGGCGCACACCTTTAATCCCAGCACTCTGGAGACACAGGTAGGAGGATCACCGTGCGTTGGAGGCCACCCTGAGACTACATAGTGAATTCCAGGTCAGCCTCAAAAAAACAAAAAACAAAATCTGATAGAAACAAAAGAAGAAAAGAAAAAAATCTGATAAAAATAAAGAAGTAAGGGCTTGAGAGATGGTTTAGTGGTTAAGGCGTTTGCCTACAAGGCCAAAGGACCCAGGTGCAATTCCCTAGGACCCACATAAGCCAGATGCACAAGATGGCACATGTGTCTGGAATTTGCTTAAGTGGCTGATGGCCCTGGTGAGCACATTCTCTCTTTCTGCCTCTTTCTCTGAATAACTTTAAAAAAGAAAATCTTTAAAATAAAAAAAAAAAAAAGACTTAATCCCAGCACTTGGAAGGCAGAGGTAGAAGGATCGCCATGAGTTCAAGGCCACCCTGAGACTACTGGGTGAATTCCAGGTCAGCCTGGGCTAGAGTGAGACCTTGCCTTGAAAAATTCAAAGAAAAAAATAAATAAAATGAGGGTGGTTGCATTTTATTTTAAGGTTTAAAAAGCCAGTCACAAATCTTACAGTGTTCAAGAAGACAAACGGGTATGCAGAAATAATGACCGTTTATTGGATGTTCACAAACGGTTATTGTAAAAAGAAACTTGTAAATATGCCTGGCCACTACGTACAAAAGCCTCCACAGAATGCATAACACACCACAACTGAAAGTATTTAAGTTTTCACTGATTTATAACCTAGCTTCCTAAAGTAGTAGATTTCTGAGCTGTGTTTGAACTAGGGGAATTAAAAAGCGGCCTAGTGAGCCCTTAATCCCAGCACTCCAGAGGCAGAGTTGTAGGAAGATCATCTGAGACTACAGAGTGAAGTCCAGGTCAGCCGAGGCTAGACCGAGACCCTACCTTCAAAACCCCCAAAATAAACTAATCATAAGTGGCCTAGCGGTGAGAGGCTGAGTGTAACCTTCGGAAATGGAAACCCCCACGCGACAGGCTGGACACAAGATAAAAAGTGAAAGAGGCCCTTGAGTAGAAATCCTGAAAATGGGCGATTAACATCTACGGGGCACTTAGGTTGCAGCTGGCACGTAGAAGCGAGAGAGGAGACGGGGGCTCAAGCAAAGTGAAAACTAGCAAAAGGATGGGAACTCGGTTTCTTTTTGTTTTTGTTTTTGTTTTTAACCCCTACCTTATCACCACGGCCCTCCCCTCCATTACTTCCTCTTCTACCCACCCCCGACTCGGCCTTTTAGGAACCGCGGGCCCCGGCTAGAATGCCGGCAGAGCAAAGTCACACCCTTCAGTGCTTCCATCCGCGTACCTCAATGGAAACTTCGATCCTCACCACCCCGCGGCCCGGACCCTCTCCCGAGACACCCGAGGAGCCGGGGCAGCGGAAGATGGCAGGGGGCTGGCAAGGAAGAGCCTAGCTGAAGCGAGGCACGTCGGACAGGGGCGGCCGTCGTCCGCGCCCCGCGGCCGGGACAGGGCAGCCGGGAAGCTCCCACCTGCGCGCGTCTCCGGGCGGCACCGGCCCGCGACCCCAGCCCGCCGCGGGGATCCGGGACGGGAGGGCGGCGATCGTTCCGTCCCGGGAAGGAATCCGGGCGAAGGCGACATGTCCGCTCGCCAGTGTCCATCGGAGCCGGGGGCTGGCGGCGTCCCCTTCGGCCCGGGACAGGAAACAGCTGTCCCCGAGACGCGGTGGCCGCGGGGTCCGCAGCGGAGCAGCCCCCAGCCCCGAGCTCGACGGCAGGAAGGGAGCGGGACGGCGAGAGGCCGAGGCCGCGGGCGTCCGTCCGTCCGCCCTGCCAGCCCGTCCCCACCCCGCCCGCCCGGCGCACGGACACACGCGCGTCCTCGCCGCGCGGGACGTGACCACGGCCGGCCACGGACTCCGCACCGCCCCGCGGGCCCCGTCCGCGGGCGGGGGAGAAGACTCGCCCGAGCCCGGGGCCCGTGACCGTTATGGAGTCCCGGCCCCCGGCCCCCCCGGCCCCGAGCCACCTCCCGAGGCGCCGCGGCGTCGTGCCGCCCGCCGCTCACCTTCTTGGGGTCCGGGTTCGCGGCCAGGCGCGCCTGCAGCTTCTCCACAACTTGGAGCGCCGACTCCGCCGCCATCGCTGTCACTGGCGCGGCCTCCTCGCCGGAACTGGGCTCGCGTCGCGTCCTCGGGCCTCGGCTCCGCCCTCCGCGCAGAGCCTCGGCCGAGACGGAAGCGACGCAGGTCCCTTCCGGGCACCCGTCCGCTGGGGGGCGCGGCAGCCCCCGGCTCCGACGCACGCCGCGCCGGGACGAGGAGGGGTGAGCGCGGCCCTGACCCGAGCGCGCTCTGGGCTGGGTTAGCGCTGACTGAACGCCGGCCGCCGTGCGCCGGGGAAAGGAGGACAACGAGCCTCACTTTCCCTGCGAGGAAACTGAGGCACTGCGAGTCCACAGTGATTTGCAACTGGTCACCTATATATAAAGGAAGCCGTAAAGCCGGGCGTGGTGGCACACGCCCTTAATCACAGCCCTCGAGGCCAGCCTGGGACTACAGAGTGAGTGCTAGGTCAGCCTGGGCTACGGGAACACCCTACTTCGAAAAAAAAAAAAATGATTTTTTTTTTTTTAAGCTGGGCGTGGTAGTCCACGCTTTTAATCGCAACACTCAAGGATGCTGAGATAAGAGTTTGAGGCCAGCTTGGGCTAGATTGAGTACCAGGTCAGTGTGGGCTAGAGTAAGATGACGTCTCAAAAAAAAATGATAATAATAATAATAGCAGTTGAAGCCCTGTGAATAAAGTTTTTGTTATTCTTTGAGATTTTTTTGGGGCGGGGGGGGTTAGGGGTAGTTCAAGGTAGAGTCCGGCTCTAGCCAACACTGACTTGGAATTCACTATGCAGTCCCAGGCTGGCTTCAAACTCACAGTGATCCTCCTACTTCAGCCTCCCTAGTGCTGGGATTAAAGGCGTGCATCCCCATGCCTTTTATTATTTATTTGAGAGAGGGAAAGAGGAGAGAGAAAGGGCACATCAGGGCCTCTAGCAACTTCAAAGGAAGTCCAGATGCATGCACCACCTTGTGCTTCTGGCTTTACTTGGCTACTGTAGAATCAAATCTTGGTCCTTTGGCTTTACTGGCAAGTGCCTTAACCACTGAGCTATCTCTCCAGCCAGCCCAGTCTTTTAAAAATTTTATTCTGTACTTGAGTAGTTGCTTATGGCTGTAAAGGAACTTGAAGCTGGGCATGGTGGCACATGCCTTTAATCCCAGAATTTGGGAGGCAGAGGTAGGGGGATTGCTGTGAGCTCGAGGCCACCCTAAGACTACATAGTGAATTCCAGGTCCACCTGGGCTAAAGGGTGACCCTACCTTGAAAACACAAATTGAAGAAAAGCTGGGCTTGTCACATCAAATAGAGATGGCAGGCTCTAGAAAGTGGAGTCTGGACAGACAGGAAGCCTTGATGTTGGCTTAAACGTCCCACTAGATATTTAAGGATATCAGATTCTCTGAGACTGTCTAAAGAGGACAGGCTGCGACATTCTCCCGTGCCCTTGGAGCACAGTCCAAGGAAAATCTGTATCTTCTGGGGGTTGGGGAGGAAGCTACCATAAAAATAAAAGGGCAGAAGTTGCAACTCTCTGATACAGTGTCTGCTTAGCTTTGTATGAAACTTTGAGTTCAATCCCCAGTAAATGAGGGGGAGAAAGTAACAAGTATAACTTGATACTTTTTTTTATTTTATTTTTTTTTTTATTTTTCAAGGTCCAGGCTGATCTGGAATTCACTATGTAGTCTTTCTCAGGCTGGCCTGTAACTCACAGTGATCCTCCTACCTCTGCCTCCCAAGTGCTGGGATTAAAGGCATGTGCTACGTGCCTGACTAACTTGATACTTTTAAATGTTGCACATTTATATACACTGTATCCACATAGTAACCTTCCCTGAGCGATTCATCTTGTTTCAATTCTGTTACTTACCATACTTTGAAACACAGCCATTTAAAAGGACCTTGTTCCTTGTTGGGCTGGAGAGATGGCTCAGTGTTCAAGGTGCTTGCCTGCAAAGCCAAAGGACCCAGGTCAATTCTCCAGTACCCACGTAAAGCCGGATGCACAGAGTGAAAGGATCCTGTTGAGTGGCTCATGATTTTAGAGGCTCTTCCATTATGAAAGCACTGTGGGCAGCCCTATGCCTGGCACCTAGTAGGCACTCAATTGCTACTCAGTTGAATGAAAATGCTGCCCCGGCACTGTACAAATTGAATGAGATTTTGTGAAAACACCTTACCTTAGGGCTGGTCAGATGGTTCAGCTGGTACGCACTTGCCTGCAAAGCCTAATGAACCAACTTCAATTTCCTAGTACCCACATAAAGCCAGGATCACAATGTGGCACATGCATCTGCAATTTGTTTGTAGTAGCTAGAGGTCTTGGCACACCCATTCTCTCTCTCTCTCGCCTTGCAAATAAATAAACAAAATTTAAAAATTATTAAATAGGGCTAGAGAGATGGCTTAGTGGTTAAGGCACTTGCCTGTGAAACCTAAGAACTCATGTTCAACTCTCCAGGTGCAACATAAACCAGATGCACAGCGACACAAGTGCACAATGTCACACGTGCGCACAAGGGGGCACATGCGTCTGGAGTTCGATTGCAGTGGTTGGAGGCCCTATCCTCTTTCTCTCTCCCTTTCCCAAATATATATACATGTCAGTCTGTTGGGCTTGTCTCAGTCTCAAAACAAAACAGGCAAACAAACAAAAAGGTATGGTGGCACATGCCTTTAATCTCAGCACTCCAGAATCAGAGGTAGGATGATTGCCATGAGTTCAAGGCCACCCTAAGACTACATAGTGAATTCCAGGTCAGACTGAGCTAGAGCAAGGCCCTACCTTGAAAAACAAAACAAAATTAAAAATAAATAAATCACTTGGTAAAGTACTATCAACCATTCAAACCATCCAAGACTTGGAAAGGTTAAAAAAAAAAAAAAAAGGGGCAAGCCTGGAATGGTGGCACATGCCTTTGATTCCAGCACTTGGTATGCTGAGGTAGGAGGATCACTGTGAGTTCGAGGCCACCCTGAAGCTACTAGTGAATTGCAGGTCAGCCTAAGGCAAGACCCTACCTCTATAAACCAAAAAATAAAAATTAAAAAAAATATTTTGATATTTATTTGAAAGAGAAGCAGATATATACAGAGCAAGAGAGAGAGAGAGAATGAATGGGCATGCCAGGGCCATCAGTCTCTGCAAGTAAACTCTAGATACATGCTCCACCTTGTGCATCTGGCTTACTTTGGTCCTGGGGAATTGAACCTGGGTCTTTTAGCTTTGTAGGCAAGCACTTTAACTGCTAAGCCATCTGTCCAGCTAGCTCCTCCCCGCCCCCCCCACCGCCGCCGTCGCTCTCTTTTATTTTATTTTTACTTTTTGAGTGTCTCACTGTAGCTTAGGTTGACCTGGAATTCACTACGTAGTCTCAGGGTAGCCTCACACTGACAGCAATCCTCCTACTTCTGCCTTCCGAGTGCTGGGATTAAAGGCATGCACAATCATGGAAAATGCTAATAAAAATTTTAAAAAATAAAAATAAAGGCATGCACCACCATGTTCAGCCAGCCCCCTTATTTCTATTTTTTATTTTTTCAGGTAGGTTCTCACTCTAGCCCAGGCTGACTTGGAACTCACTCTGTATTCCCATGCTGGCTTTAAATTCTCTATGATCCTCCTACCTTCACCTCCTGAATGCTGGAATTAAAGGTGAACACCACTCACTATGTCTGGTTCTTTTGTTTATCCTTACTGACCATGGAGTTTGCTCTTTTCTTGCAAGCCCCAGCAATTGTCCAGCCTCTGCTCCCCACAGGACTGTGGTTATAGATGTCCGTGGCCATGCTGAGCTGTTTATTTGTTCCTGAGGACTGAACCCAAATGGTCTCTTGGGCCTCCTCAGGCCCTTATGCTTATAATTCATTATTTGATAGAAAAAGAGAAAATGGGTGCATCAGGGCCTCCAGCCATTGCAAACAAACTCCAGACACATGCTCCACCTTGTGTGTCTGACTTATGTAGGGACTGGGAAATCAAACCAGGGTCCTAAGGCTTTGCAGGCAAACACCTTAGCCACTAAGCCATCTCTCCAGCTTACACAGGAAGTGTTCTTAACTGCTGAGTCATCTCTCAAACTTTTGTTCGTTTTAGTTCTTTTTTTAATTTTTATTTATTTTTTTAAATTTTCTTTTTTTTTAAACAATTATTTATTTATTTATTTATTTGAGAGCGACAGACACAGAGAGAAAGACAGATAGAGGGAGAGAGAGAATGGGCACGCCAGGACTTCCAGCCTCTGCAAACGAACTCCAGACGCGTGTGCCCCCTTGTGCATCTGGCTAATGTGGGACCTGGGGAACCGAGCCTCGAACCGGGATCCTTAGGCTTCACAGGCAAGCGCTAAGCCATCTCTCCAGCCCTAGTTTTTTTTTTTTTAATTTTTATTTATATTTATTTATTTATTTTATTTATTTATTTATTTTTTTTTTTTTTTGAGGTAGGGTCTCACTCTGGCCCAGGCTGACCTGGAATTCACTATGTAGTCTCAGGGTGGCTTCGAACACATAGTGATTTTCCTACCTCTGCCTCCTGAGTGCTGGGATTAAAGGCGTGTGCCACCATGCCCAGCTTGTTTTTATTTATTTATTTGAGAGTGACAGACAGACAGAGAAAGAGGCAGAGAGAGAGAATGGGCTCATTAGGGCCTCCAGCCACTGCAAATGAACTCCAGATGCATGCGCTACCTTGTGCATCCGGCTTACGTGGGTCCTGGGGAATTGAGCCTCAAACTGGGTTCCTTAGGCTTCACAGGCAAGCGCATAACCTCTAAGCCATCTCTCCAGCCCTGTTTTTTTTTTTCTTAATATTTTATTTATTTATTTGAGAGGGGGAAAGAGAGAGAGATAGGAAGAGGCAAACAGAGAGAGAATGGGCACACCAGGTCCGCCAGCCACTGCAAAGGAATTCAAGATGCACATGCCACCTTGTGCATCTGGTTTACATGGGTACTGGGGTATTGAATCTGGGTCCTAAGGCTTCACAGGCAAGTGCTTCAAGTGCTAAGCCATCTCTCCAGCCCTACTTTGGTTTTCTTAGACAAGATCTCACTGTGTAGCCCCGACACACTTGAACTATGTACTCTAGACTGGCCTCAAAGTTGGGCAAACCTCCTGCCTCATGTCTGCCAGGTGCTGGGATTATAGGCTGTGCCATCATGTCCTGCTAAACTCAAACTTTTTGTTTTTTGTTCGTTTGGGGTTTTTGTTGTTGTTGTTACTGTTTTTGAGGTAGGGTTTTGCTATAGCCCACGTTGACCTGGAATTCACTATGTAGTCTCAGGGTGGCCTCAAACTCACAGTGGTCCTCCTACCTCTCTCCAGAGTGCTGGGACTAAAGGTGTGCACCACCACATCTAGCTAAACTCAAGCTCTTTCTCAATCTGCCTTGCTTCCTGTTGCCTCAGAGGCCACTTTGAAAGATGCCATCCAACCTTCATTCACTCCTCCATTTCCTTTGGTGTTCCCCTCATGACTCAATAGGATCAAGATGCAGCTTGTTATCTTCTCCTCCAGTGACCTCAGATCTATTGGGGGGGCTATAGCTCAGTGAAGTGCTTTTCTAGCATTTGAGGGGCCCTAGGTTCCTTCCTCCACATGGGGGCAGGGAGGAATGAACTAGTTGAATGAGTATGTACAAAAAAGGGAAGGTTAATGCTGCAAAGAGGAAAAAAGGTGGTTTCCGAGAGGGACTGTTTGATGTACATGTTGGAGGAAAAGTTGGCCTGGAGAGCTGTGAGTAGACAAGCGCTCCCGGTTGAGGCTGCAGCAGATGCAACGGGACCAGAGTCCTGAGAGTCTGTGCGGGACGGAGGACGTGGCCACACTGCTCAAGCGAAAGGTGTAGACAGAACCCAAGGCAAAGGCAGTGCATACAGAGTATCATTTAATCGTGGCCAAAATGGCCCGGCACTGATAAGCATTATTAGGGTACTAACTATAAGGGTTGTGACACAGAGTGCTCATCTACCTTGAGGCCAGAAAGCAAACCAGCCATTTGGAACAAGTGTGCTCAAACCAGCGTGACCTGCAACCCTCAAGGAATTTGCTCTAGAGAAATCGCCCAGTACCCAAGGGCAGGGACTTCCACCCCAGTCAGTGCAGGCCTGACAGGCACACACCCCACCCAAGTGAAGACCATTCCTGGGAGCAGAGTTGTCAAGTCAGGCAGATGGACTCAGGGACAAAGATGTCTGATCCCCTGTGATGTAGCATAACAGAAGACCAGCCATGGAAACACCACCACAAAACCAAGTGGGAAGCTTGGTGCTGGTAGCAGAGGATTACATGTTTATTCACATTAGGGACAGCCTTAGGTGGGTGTTAACACCCAAATTTTACAGAAAAAGAAACAGGACTGGGGAGATAGCTCAGTGGTTAAAGACACTTATTTGCAAAACTTCTCAGCCCTGGTTCAGTTCCCCATTACCTCTGTAAAGCCAGAGGCACAAAGTGGCACATGTGTACAGGGTTCATTTGCTGTGGCAGGAGGCCTTGGCACACCCATTGATTCTCTCTCTCTCTCTCTCTGTCTCCTTGCAAATAAACAAACAATATATATATACATATATTACATATATATGTATATATTATATATTTTATATATATATTGGTTTTTCAAGGTGGAGTCTCACTCTGGTCCAGGCTGACCTGGAATTCACTATGTAGTCTCAGGGTGGCCTTAAACTCATGGCGATCCTCCTACCTCTGCCTCCCAACTGCTGGGATTAAAGGTGTGTGCCACCACGCCCGGCAATAAAAATATTTTTAACCTGGGCATGGTGGGGCACGCCTTTAATCCCAGCACTTGGAAGACAGAGGTAAAAGGATCACTGTGGGTTCAAGGCCACCTTGAGACCATATATATATATATATACATATATATATATATACTTTTTTTTGTGGTATATATTAGTGGTAAAGGTGCTTGTCTGTGAAGCCTAAGCATCCAGGTTCTATTCCCCAGTATCCACATAAGCCAGATGCACAAGATGGTGCATGAGTCTGGAATTTGTTTGCAGTGGCTAGAGGTTATGGTGCATTCATTCTCTTTCTCTTTCTTTCAAAAAAATAAATAAATAAATATTCCAGGTGTGGTGGGGCACACCTTTAATCCTAGCACTCAGGAAGCAGAGGTCAGAAGAGCGCCGTGAGTTCGAGGCCAGCCCGAGACTACATAGTGAATTCTAGGTCAGCCTAGGCTAGAGTGAGACCCTACTTCAAAATAACTTAAAAAAACTTTTTAAAAAATTATTTATGCTGGGCATGATGGTGCACACTTTTAATCCCAGAGCTCAGGAGGCAGAGGGAGGAGGTTTACTGTGAGTTTGAGACCAGCCTACAGAGTAAATTCCAGGTCAGCCTGGGCTAAAGTGAGACTCTACCTCAAAAAAAAAAAAAAAAAAAAGAGTTTAGGGCTGGAGAAATGCCTTAGCGGTTAAGGCACTTGTCTGCAAAGCGAAAGGACCCAATTTCGATTCCCCAGGACACACATAAGCCAGATACACAATGTGGCGTATGCATCTGGGGATTGTTTGCAGTGGCTAGAGGCCTTGGGGCGCCCATTCTCTCTTTCTCTCAAATAAATAGCAGATATTTAAAAAATATGTATGTTATTTATTTATTTGAGAGAGAGAAAGAGAGAGGGAGAGAATAGGCATGCCAGGGCCCCTAGCCACTGCAAACGAACTCCAGATGCATGTGCCCCCTTGTGCATCTGGCTTATGGAGTCCTGGAGAATTGAACCGGGATCCTTTGGCTTTGCAGGCAAACGTCTTAACTGCTAAGCCATCTCTCTAGCCCCAATAGTAGATATCTTTTAAAAGTTTATTTATTTGCACTGTATATGAATTGTATATGAGTTGCCAGGGTCTCTTGTTACTGTAAATGAATGCCTATTGGCTTTACATGGGTGGGTGGGGAATCAAATCTTTAACCACTGAGCCATTTTCCCAGCTCTGTCTGTAGGGTAATTATTTTTTTTACATTTATTTATTTGTTTATTTACTAGCGAGAGAACAGAGATAAAAAATGGGCATGCCAGGGCCTCTAGCCACTAAAAATGAACTCCAGATGTATGGGTCACCATGTGCATCTGGCTTATGTGGGTTCTGGGGAGTTGAACCTGGGTCCTTAGGCTTCGCAAGCAAGCACTTTAACTGCTAAGCCATCTCTCCAGCCCCATAGGGTAGTTTTTCTTTATTTTTAAAGATTAGAAATGAAGTTTTTTTAAAGTTTTTTGATTATTTTTATTTATTTATTTGAAAGTAAAAGACAGAGAGAGAAAGACAGAGAGAGCGAGAGAGAATGGGCATGCCAGGGCCTCCAGCCACTGCAAACGAACTCCAGACGCGTGCGCCCCCTGTGCATCTGGCTAACATGGGTCCTGGGGAATCGAGCCTCGAAACGGGGTCCTTAGGCTTCACAGGCAAGCGCCTGACCGCTAAGCCATCTCTCCAGCCCCCATAGGGTAGTTTTTAATTAGAACTCTAAACTGTGCGTGGTGATTCATGGCCTTAATCCCAGCATTCAGGAGGCAGAGAAAGGAGGATCACCATGAGTTCAAGGCCACTCTGACACTGCATAGTGAATTCCAGGTCCAGATCAGCCTGGGCTAGTGCAAAACCCTACCTAGGGGAGGAGAGGGGAGAACAGGCCTAAAGCCAGGCATGAGGGCGCACACCTGTATATCCAGCTACTCAAAAGACTAAGGCAGGAAGATTGCTTGAAGCCATGGTTTGAAGCCAGACTGACTTCAACACATAGAGACTTCATATGAGAGAGAAAGAGGTTTGTTCTAGAGAAGAGAGCATCCTTTTGTCTTCAGAGCATCATGAACTGGAGGGAGGGGGGAAGGGTTCCTGTCGGTCTGGTCCCTGCCCTGCTGGGAAGGTGGAAAAGAAGAAATGAAAGGAGCTGAATTACTCAGGGCTACAGGCAAACAGCGTAGGGAAATCCTGGGCCAGAACATTCAGAAAGCCAGTAGAGACCCGACAGCTATTTCCAGAGCTAGTTAGAAGTTTCTCTGTCCACAATTCCACTACAGGCAAGGACACTATTCATTATTCCTGATTTCTGCCCTCAGTATGCCTCCAGTCACTAGCTCCATCAACTGTGCCTTCCTAAGCCCATGGATACCGTCTTCCATCTTCATAGCTAGACTCAATCAATGCCACCTGGGCTCCATTCATTCCCCAAAAGCTGTCAATTCAAAAAGGTTCTAACATGCAAATTTGAGGAAAGCCCTCAGTGGTCCCTTGGGGCCTAAACATCAGCCTCACTCAGTAGCCTGGGCAGCGCGCTTCACACCTGCTCCACACGTCCTGAAGTTCAGAGTGAAGACTTTTAGGGTTTGCTTTTGTTTTGTTTTTGGTTTTTCAAGGTAGGGTCTCTCTCTGGTCCAGGCTGACCTGGAATTCACTATGTAGTCTCAGGGTGGCCTTGAACTCATGGTGTTCCTCCTACCTCTGCCTCCCCAGTGCTGGGATTAAAGGCATGTGCCACCACACCTGGCTTTTTGCTTTTGTTTTCTGTTGTTGTTTGAGACATGGTCTCATATAGCCCAGGCTGGCCTCTAACTATGACCTTGAACTTGCTTTTTAATTTTTTATTATTTATTTGCAAACAGGGAGAGAGAGACAAAAAAAGAGACAGAGAGAATGGGCACGCCAGACACTCTTGATGCTGCAAACAAATCCTAGACACAAAAGCCACTTTGTGGCATCTGGAATTACATAGGTCCCAGGGTACTGGGTTGTCAGGCTTTGGGAGCAAGTTCCCTTAACCACTGATTCATCTCCTCAGCCCTGACTTTGGACTTGTAATCCTCTTTCCTCACGCCCCCCCCCCCCCCGCAGTCCTGGAATTATAGGTGTGTACCTCCATACTCAGCAACACTTTTTGCATTTAAAAAAATATGCACACATTCTTTCTATCTGCCTTGAACTCACAGCAATCCTCCTACCTCTGCCTCCCGAGTGCTAGGATTAAAAGTGTTTGCCACCACGCCCAGCTCACATGCCTGGCTTTGAAAAAAAATTGGGTGGGGGGTGGTTGGAGAGAATGCTTAGCGGTTAAGGCCTTTGCCTGCAAAGCCAAAAGACCTTGGTTCAATTCCCCAGGACCCACATAAACTAGATGCACAAAGTAGCACATGAGTCTGGAGTTCGTTTGCAGTGGCTGGAGGCCCTGGCACACCCAATTGCTCGCTCTCTCTCTCTCAATCTCTCTGTCTCTCTCTGTCTGCCTCTTTCCCTCTATTGCTCTCTCAAATAAATAAGTTAATTAAATTAAAAGTTTTTTATTGACAACCTCCATCCACACTTTTTTCTTTAAATTTTTTTTATTTATTTGAGACAGAGAGAGAGAAAGGGAGAGAATGGGCACACCAGGGCCTCTAGCCACTGTAAATAAACTCCAGATGCATGCACCACTTTGTGCATGTGGCTTACAGGGGACCTGGAGAATTGAATCTAGGTCCATAGGCTTCACAGGCAAGGGTTTTAAACCTGCTAAGCCATCTCTCCAGCCCCATACTTTCAATATGCCATAATCATAGGACGTTAGTTTTTAAACTTCCCAGGGTGATTCTGGTATACAGCCAGGGCAAAGAACCACTGGCCTCCAGGACACAGAGTGCAGGCTGTTGGTGGGATGCTCAGCAAGTCCACCTCATCCATCATTTCACCAGCACTAAGCCCTTGCTGGTAGGGACCAGATTTCTCACTGACACGGAGGCTGCAATGAAGACTCCTCTAGGTCCCTCATGAAGCCTGTGGTCTATCATAGCCCCAGTGTTGTTTTTTTTTATATTCAGATTTTTATTAACAACTTCCATGATTATAAAAATATTCCATGGTAATGCCCTCCCTCCCCCCACTTTCCCCTTTGAAACTCCATTCTCCATCATATCCCCTCCCCATCTCAATCAGTCTCTCTTTTATTTTGATGTCATGATCTTTTCCTCCTTTTATGATGGTCTTGTGTAGGGAGTGTCAGGCACTGTGAGGTCATGGATATCCAGGCCATTTTGTGTCTGGAGGGAGCACGTTGTAAGGAGTCCTACCCTTCCTTTGGCTCTTACATTCTTTCCACCACCTCTTCCACAGCAAACCCTGAGCCTTGGAAGGTGTGATAGAGATATTGCAGCGCTGAGCACTCCTGTCACTTCTTTCCAGCTCCATGATGCCTTCTAAGTCACCCCCAGGTCATTGCCATCTGAAAAGAGAAGATTCTCTACCAAAAGTGAGAGTAGCATTGATATAAGGATATGAACATTAAGAAAAGTGCTTACTACAGTCCCTAGTGTTTTAAGCTTCACTTCTGCCTCCTCTTAGTGCATACTCTATTCCATTCACTATGGCAGATTCAGAGATTCCTGAGCTTGTCCAGCAGTAGCCTTGAGGTCTATCTGCCAACCAAAAATCCCAATCCTCAGCTTCCTTGCTGAGAATCACTTCCTCTGAAAAGCCTCACTTAGCCTCAGCCCCATCCCATTTGCTGGAAGGTCTCTGTGACCATCCTTGGTTTATTTATTATTATTATTTTAGAGAGAGAGAGAGAATTGGCATGCCAGGGCCTCAGAAAATGCCATTGAACTTCAGACACTTGTGCTGTTAGTGGGCATGTGTGACTTTGTGCTTGCCTCACCCTTGTGTGTCTGGCCATCGTGGGATCTGGAGAATTGAACAAGGGTCCTTAGGCCTCACAGGCAAGTGCCTTAACTGCTAAGCCAGTTCTCCAGCCCTGTCCCATGGCCACAGTTATCGTCAGTGAGCCTTCCACTGTCTCATGTTCTTGCTAGTTTCATGGGGGGGGGGATCCCTGAGGGCAAGGACAAGGACTAAGCCTTCTTAGTAGCCATGGTGGAGATACTGAGCAAGTGTGTGGGGAATCTAGAAGCGAACACAGTTAGATAGCCCTGAGGAGAGCCTATGAAAGAAAGGAAAGAAGCCGGGTGTGGTGGTGCACGCCTTTAATCCTAGCACTCGGGAGGCAGAGGTAGGAGGATTGCCATGAGTTCCAGGCCACCCTGAGACAACAGAGTAATTCCAGGTCAGCCTGGACCAGAGTGAGACCCTACCTCGAAAAACCAAAAAGAAAAAGAAAAAGAAAAAACGAAAGAAAGGAAAGAAAAAACCAAAACTGCTCTAGAGTGGCAAGCCTATCGCTTCTTCAAGCACTTGGGAGTGTAGCCTCGGGTACTCAGTGAAGAGGGTAGAGCTGTGTCCTAACCTGAATACTTACTGGAATGTGTCTATGGTTAGGCCTAACCCCTAAAATTTGTGGGGCTGATTGCAAGAGTATAGATGGAGACTCACTTGTCAACTACCAAAACATATACAAAGTAGAATTCAACTGATAGGCCACTGAAGACAGGACAGGGTGGTGTTCACACACCTGTAATCCAGGCATCTGTGAAGGGTCAGGAGTTCCAGGCTAGCCTGGGCTACATAGATAGCATGGGCCTAAGGAAAAACAATTCCTCAACACCCCCTTATAGTCATAAATATATACATATTTTTTCAAGATAGGGTCTCACTGTAGCTCAGGCTGACCTGGAACTCGCTCTGTAGCTCCAGGCTGGCCTTGAAGTCACAGTGATTCTCCCACCTCTGCCTCCTGAGTGCTGGGATGAAAGGTGTGTGCCACCAGGCTTGGCTGGTTAAAGCCATTTAATATGGTTTCTACCCTAGATTTTTTTTTGTATTTTATACACACACACACACACACACACACACACACACATTATTATTATTATTATTAATTTATTTATTTGAGAATTTGAGAGAAAGAGGCAGAGAGAGAGAGAGAGAATGGGTGCACCAGGGCCTCCAGCCATTGCAAACAAACTCCAGACACGTGCACTCCCGTGTGCACTGGCTTACGTGGGTCCTGAAGAGTAGAACCGGGATCCTTTGGCTTTGTAACCAAACACCTTAACCACTAAGCCATCTCTCCAGTCCCCGTATTTTATTTTTATTTATTTATTACTGAGAGATCGAGAGAGAGAGAGAGAGAGAGAGAGAGAGAGAGAGAGAGAGAGAGAGAGAGAGAGAATGTGTGTACCAGGGCCTCCAGCCATTGCAAATGAACTCCAGACCCATGTGCTACCTTGTGAATCTGGCTCACATGGGTCCTGGGGAATTGAACCTGGGTCCTTTGGCTTTGCAGGGAAACGCCTTAAGCACTAAGCCATTTCTCCAGTCCTCTAGATTTGTTCTGGAGGCAGGGTCTCATTCTCTAAATCCCAAATCGTCCTCAAACTCATGGCAATCCTCCTGCCTTACCATCCCAGATACTAGAATTATAGGCTTATTATATGCCCAGCTTCCTATTCTTTTTTTAAAAAAATAACATTTTTATTTATTTTTTTCAAATTTTTATTAACAACTTCCATGTTATAAACAATATCCCATGGTAATACCCTCCCTCCTCCCACTTTCCCTTTTGAAATTCCATTCTCCATCATATTCCCGGCCCCTCTCAATCAGTCTCTCTTTTATTTTTTTTAATTTATTTTTTATTTTTTTTAAAAATTTTTATTAACATTTTCCATGATTATAAAATATATCCCATGGTAATTCCCTCCCTCCCCACCCCCACACTTTCCCATTTGAAATTCCATTCTCCATCATATTACCTTCCCATTACAATCACTGTAATTACATATATACAATATCAACCTATTAAGTATCCTCCTCCCTTCCTTTCTCTTCCCTTTACTCTCCTTTATTTTGATGTCATGATCTTTTCCTCCTATTATGACGGTCTTGTGTAGGTAGAGTCACACGCTGTGAGGTCATAGATATCCAGGCCATGTTTGTGTCTGGGGGGAGCACGTTGTAAAGAGTCTCACGCTTCCTTTGGCTTGTACATTCTTTCTGCCACCTCTTTCACAGTAGTCCCTTGCTTTTCCAACGAAGGGGCGAGGGAAGAGCTTGGCGGCTCAGTCGGAAAGGCTCTCCGAGAAGGCGGGCTTGGACCTCTGCAGCTGCTCCAGGCGGCTCGGGATGAAGTGGCTGGTGTCGAGGAAGCGCCCCACGCAGTTCACGAGGCAGCCCTCGGCCCTGCCGTCCAGCCTGGGCCCCGGCCTGTCCGCGCCCTTGTCCCAGCACCGCTCGGTCGTCTGGTGGATGAGCCGCTGCGCGCGCTGCTTCTGCGCCTCCGCGTCCGGAACCGCTGCAGCTCGGGGTCCAGCGCGAGGACCGCGGGCCGTCCACGCCCGGCGCACGCGCCTCCCGCCCGCCGCCGCCGCTCGCCACGGCACCGGATCCCAGCTTCCTATTCTTGCTCCCCTGCTAGAACCTCCAAAAAAGCTCTCAAATAAATAAATTGGAACAAAATGGAAATTTACTGGGTTACTTTAAGGCAGTCCAACAATAGCAGTCTGCTGTTGTGAGAGTTAAGGAGCCCGGTAGCTGCTCAGTCCACGAGGCTGGCCGCCTCAGCAGTCCCCATCCAGCACTGAAGGTCTGAACGCTTCCTGGAGAGCCGCCAGCTTTCAGGCTGCCTGAAAACGCTGAGGACACTTGCTCCCAGGGCTGAAAAAGGACAGCCAAGCAGGAAAGATGCACGTGTAAGCGAAAGCACTCACCAGCAAAGCGGCACCATGGGCAGCCAGGTGGGGGGAAGGGGCTCTGTTCTCCCAAAGCTTCCCAACATAAAAACTCTCCACGAGCTGGGGAAGGGCTCACTCTGGGAAAAAGACTTCTTCCTTCCCTCCCTCCCTTCGTTCTTTCCTTCCTTTTGGTTTTTTGAGCTAGGGTCTCACTCTAGCTCAGGTTGACTTGGAATTCACCATGTATGTAGTCTCAGGGTGGCCTTGAACTCATGGCGATCCTCCTACCTCTGCCTCCAGAGTGCTGGGATTTTAAAGGCATGAGCCACCACGCCTGGCTTTCTTTCTTTCTTTTTTTTTTAATTTTTTTTCTTTTAATTCATTATTTTTTAATATTTTATTTATTTATTTAAGAGAGAGAAAGAGAGAGAAAGGAAGGGAGAGAGAATGGGCATGCCAGGGCCTCCAGCCACTGCAAACGAACTCCAGACGCATGCACCACTTTCTGCATCTGGCTTATGTGGGTCCTGGGGAATTGAGCCAGGGTCCTTTGGCTTTGCAGGCAAATGCTTTTAACTGCTAGGCCATCTCTCCAGTCCTAATTCATTATTTTTATTGACAACTTCCATAAATATAGATAATAAACCATGGTAATTCCCTTCTACTGCTACTTTCTCCTTTGAAACTCCACTCTCCATCACATCCCCTCCCCCCTCAGTCTCTCTTTTACGTTGATGTCATCATCTTTTCCTCCTGTTATGAGGGCCTAGTGTCAGGCACTGTGAGGTCATGGATATCCACACCATCTTGTGTCTGGAAGAGTACAATGTAAGGAGTTCTACCCTACCTTTCTCTTGGCTCTTATATTCTTTCCACCACCTCTTCCACAATGGACCCTGCCTCCAGAATAAACCTAGGGGGCTGGAGAGATGACCCTGTGCCTTGGAGGGTGTGATAGAGATGTTTCAGTGCTGAGCACTCCTCTGTCATTTCTTCTCAGCACCATGGTGCCTTCTGAGTCATCCCAAGGTCACTGTCATCTGAAAAGAGAAACTTCTCTAACCAAAAGTAAGAGTAGCATTAATATATGGGTATGAACATTAAGAGAAGTGTTTACCAGGAAGTTTGGTGAGCATAGTATATACATTTAGCCAGACACCAGCAGACATTACACCTCTAGGGCTCATGACTTCCTCTGTCATAGGTTTTCAGTATCAGACATGTATTGCCTCCCATTGAGCGAGCCTCCAGTCCAGTTAGAGAGCAGTTGGAGTCTCTCATAACAGACGTGCCACTGTTGCACCCATTGGCTCATTTGGCCTGGCTGGTTAAACTTAAGGCTTGCGGTGTCCACTGTTGTTTATCTCCACGGGTGACTCTCTCTCTCTTTCAAATAAATAACTTATTTAGGAGAGAAAGAGAATGGGTGTGCCAGGACCTCTAGCAGCTGCAAATGAACTCCAGATGCATAGGCCCCTTTATGTATATGGCTTTACATGAGTACTGCAGAATTGAACTCAGATCATCAGGCTTTGTAAGCAAGTACCTTTAACTGCTGAGCCTTCTCTCCACCCTTGATGCTCTACCCTTTACTTACTACTTACCATATCTTCTTTTACTTTTGCTTCCTATATCCCCAATAGCTCACTCATTGAAAACTAAAAGTGGAACCAGGTGTGGTCACACACGTCTTTAATCCTAGCACTCAGGAGGCAGATGTAGGAGGAGGATCACCATGAGTTTGAGGCCACCCTGAGACTACAGAGTGAATTCCAGGTCAGCCTGAGCTAGAGTAAGACCCTACCTCAAAAAACCAAAAAAGGGGGCTGGAGAGATGGCTTAGCGGTTAAGCGCTTGCCTGTGAAGCCTAAGGACCCCGGTTCGAGGCTCGGTTCCCCAGATCCCACGTTAGCCAGATGCACAAGGGGGCGCACGCGTCTGGAGTTCGTTTGCAGAGGCTGGAAGCCCTGGCGCGCCCATTCTCTCTCTCTCCCTCTATCTGTCTTTCTCTCTGTGTCTGTCCCTCTCAAATAAATAAATAAATAAAATTAAATAAAATTTAAAAAAAAAAAAAGGGGCTGGAGAGATGGCTTAGTGGTAAAGGTGCTTGCCTGTGAAGCCTAAGGACCCAGTTTCGATTCTCCAGGTCCCATGTTAGCCAGATGCACATCATGGCGTCTAGAATTTGTTTGCAGTGGCAAGAGGCCCTGGAGCTCCCATTCTCTCTCTCTCTCTCTTTCTCTCACTCTCTCCTTCTGTCCCTCTGTCTCTAATAAGTAAATATAAATAAAACAATAAAATTGTTTTTTAAAAAAAGCCATTTCTCCAGCCTATTTGTTTTGTTTATGTATTTTTTTGGTTTTTGGAGGGTCTCACTATAGCCTGGGCTGACCTGGAATTCACTCTGTAGTTTCAGGGTGACCTCTAACTCATGGCGATCATCCTATCTCTGCCTCCCAAGTGCTGGGATTAAAGATGTGCCCCAACATGCCTGGTGACATTCATCTTTTTTTTCCCCCCCAGGGAGATCACGAATGCAGTCCCCCCACCACAAATTATGCAGTTGCGTTTGGGAAAATCGCAGGGGTCATCACGTCTGGACTACAATGGATAAACCTTGCCCTGGGAAAACCACCTTCCTGATCATCATGTCTCCCTTGCCAGGTAAGTATACATTTTCTTTTGGTTTTTCAAGGAAGGATCTCACTGTAGCCCAGGCTGACCTGGAATTCACTCTGGATTCTCAGGGTGGACTTGAACTCATGGCGATTCTCTTACTTCTGCCTCCTGAGTGCTGGGATTAAAGGCATGTGCCACCATGCCTAGCAACATTCATCTACCATCAGGCTTTGAAAGCAAGAAGCTTTAACCACTGGGCCATTTCTCTAGCCTCCTTATTTTAACTCTTTTGTGTATTTGCCCAGAAGTGAAATTCATTTTTTGATCAAACAGTAATTTTAAAAAATATTTTATCCATTTATTTGACAGAGAAAGAGGGGGAGAGAGAATTGGTGTGCCAGGGCCTCCAAGCCATTGCAAACGAACTCCAGACATGTGTGCCCTTTTGTGCATCTGGCTAACGTGAGTCTTGGGGAATCGAACCTGGGTCCTTTGGCTTTACAGGCAAACGCCTTAACTGCTAAGCCATCCCTCCAGCCCTCAAACAGTAATTTTATTATGTTTAATATGTATTATTTTTTGTCTTTTCCTCTTCTTTCTTCCACTTCAACCTTGACCACCATGACCTTAAGTACCACGTGCTGGGCCCAGCACAGGCCTGGTGCTCAACAATGCTTGTTAGAGGAAGGGATGGATGGGCCTTTAGCTGACTTGGTAAAGGGTAGAAGCCTACAGGAGATGTAAAGAGAAAAGTGACCACAGTTTTGATGGGGATTTCCACACCGAGACTTCCTTGAGAGGCTGTAACAGTGAATGTTTTCTCCAGCTCTTTTTGTCTTTGAGGCTGGATCTCTCGCGGTAGCCCGGGCTGACCTGGGACAAATGGAGCTCCTCCCATCTCATTGCCGGTGCTGGGGCTGAGACGAAAGACGTGCGCCACCACGCCAGCTGCTCTTCCACTTCTTTAAGTTCTCTGATTTTCTTATGGGGCTCACCCTCGTACGGTCATACACCAGAAGGTATTCGATACAATCAGATAAAACTGAGCTCAAGTGTCTGTGCTTGACACTTCCTCTTGAGGCCAGTTATAGTCAGAAGGAACAGAGTGCGGGGCTCAAGCCCCGCCACTTCCAGGCAGTGACTGCAAGCTGCTTCCCGCCTCCGTTACGAGCGCATGTAATGCCCAGGTCCACTGTAAGGATTGCTGTCCATCAACGCCGTGCTCTCTCAGCCTCCTGCTGCTCTGCTGCCAACGCGTGTTCAGCACAAGCACCACGATGGCCGTTTCTCTAGTTTGGAGGTTGTTTGTTCGAGACAGGGTCTTGCTATGTACCCCTAGCTGCACTAGTCCTTACTATGTAGGCTAGGCCAGCCCAAGCTCGCAAGCCTTCTACCTCTGCCTTGAGAGGGCTGGGGTTACAGGTGTGTGCCACCACACCCAGCTGGAATCTCTGTACAAATGCCACAAGGGGAGGAAAAACCAGATGTGATGGTTCAGGCCTAGAGGATCACTATGAGTTCAAACCCAGCCTGGGCTACAGAGTGAATTCCAGGTCAGCCTGGGTTACAGTGAGAGCCTGCTTCAAGAGACCAAAGAAGGCTGGGCATGGTGATGCGCTCCTTTAGTCCCAGTACTTGGGAGGCAGAGGTAGGAGAATCACTGAGTTAGAGGCCACTCTGAGACTGCTAGTGAATTCCAGGTCAGCATTGAGCTAGAATGAGACCCTACCTCAAAAAAAAAAAAAAAAAAAAACCCAAAAATCAAAAAAACAACAAAAAGGGCTGGAGAGATGGTTTTGCGGTTAAGGCACTTACCTGAGAAACCCAAGGACCCCGGTTCAATTCTCCAGATCCCACACATGGTGGCACATGCATCTGGAGTTCGTTTGCAGTGGCTGGAGGCCCTGGCTCATCCATTCTCTCTCTTTCCATCTCTGCCTCTAATAAATAAATAAATAAAAACTAAATTTTTTTTTTTAAAAGACAAAAGAAAGGACTTCTGCAAAACTATATCCCATCCTACACTTAGCCTCCCAACTTACCACCCAGCCAGGCTTCTACCCAAATCTAATCCTCCATGGGAGTGCTAAAAGCCAACTCTCTCCCTATTCAAGGTCATTGTTACAGCTATTATTTTTCTGTACCAGATTTTGCTATGAAGTTATTTCCCCACCTCTGTCCATCCCATTACCTCACCCTGTTCACTCTCCAGCTCACTCTGCCCAGGCTCCCTGCCCATCACTCAGCGGCAGGAGGACTCCAGTGCTCTTCCTGGGTCACTGCTCAGAGTGCTGCTGTCCTCCTGCTCCCTGGTCTTCAGCAGCACTCCTCACACATTCACCAGATTCTACATGTCCCTAATTCCTCCTCTCTTTTTTTTTTTTTTTAATTTATGAGAGAGAGAGGCAGATGAAGAGAGAATGTGTGTGTATGAAGGCCTTTAGCCATTGTAAAATGAACTCAGACGCATGCGCCACCTTGTGCATCTGGTTTACGTGGGTCTTGGGGAATCAAACCCAGGTCCTTAGGTTTGCAGGCAAGCATCTTAACCACTAAGCCATCTCTCCAACCCTGCTCCCTCCTTCTTAATATCTGTCCCTTGCTGAGTTACATTCTTTCCCCAGCTCTCTTGATGCTGAAGCATCAGGATCCAGTCCTGGGTCCTCGTCTCCTTTACGCTTTGGGGAATTTTTGTTTGTTTTGTTTTTTTGAGGTAAGGTCTCACTCCAGCCCAGGCTGACCTGGAATTCACTAGGTAGTCTCAGGGTGGCCCTCAAACTCAGTGATCCTCCTACCTGTGCTAGGATTAAAAACATGTGCCACCACACTGGTGTATTTAATATTTTATTTATTTGTGAGAGAAAGAAGCAGAGAGAGAAAAAATGGGCATGCCAGGGCATTCAGCTACTGTAAACGAAGTCTAGACACATCTGCCACCTTGTGCATCTGGCTTATGTGGGTCCTGGGGAATCGAATCTGGGTTCTTAGGCTTCTGAGGCACACGCCTTAACCACTAAGCCATCTCTCCAGCCCATATTTAATATTTTAAATAGCTCCCCTTATGTACCAGATGATTTACAGAGACAATTCCAGACTGATGGTCTCATTCAGGATTTTTTTTTTTTTTCGTTTTCAAAGTAGGGTTTTGTTCTAGCCCAGGCTAACCTGGAATCCATTATGTAGTCTCAAGGTAGCCTCGATCTCATGGTGATCCTTCTACCTCTGCCTCCCAAGTGCTGGGATTAAAGATGTGCACCAGGATGTTTTGACTTTACAAGATAGTGGGAAGGCTGGGCATGGTGGCCCATGCTGACTTTAATCCCAGCACCCTGTAGGCAGAGGTAGGAGGATCACTGAATTTGAGGCCAGCCTGGGATTACAGAGTGAGTTCCAGTTTGGGCTAAAGTAAGACCCTACATGGGCAAAAAGAAAAGATGGTGGGACTGGACAGATGGCTTAGTGGTTAAGGCACTTGCCTGTGAAGGTTATGGACCCATGTTTAACTCACCAGATCCCAAGTAAGTCAGACATAAAAGTTAATGCATGTGGAAGGTAACACATGCACGCAAGGTGGCTCGTGTGTCTGGCGTTCAATTATGGTGGCTGGAGGCCCTGGTGTGCCAATTCTCTTTCTTGTTCTCTCATAAAAAGAAAAAGGGGGGGCTGGAGAGATGGCTTAGCGGTTAAGTGCTTGCCTGTGAAGCCTGAGGACCCCGGTTCGAAGCTCGATTCCCCAGGACCCACATTAGCCAGATGCACAAGGGGGTGCACGCATCTGGAGGCCCTGGCGCGCCCATTCTCTATCTGTCTATTTGCCCCCCCCCACTCTGTCACTCTCAAATAAATAAATAAAAATGAACAAAAAAAATTTAAAAAAAAAGGCCACTCTGCTGGGCTTGACTGGAAGGAAGGAAGGAAGGAAGGAAGGAAGGAAGGAAGGAAGGAAGGAAGGAAGGAAGGAAGGAAAGAAAGAAGATGGTAGGAAAGTTATCTGCATATGGTAGAAACTATTCTTTGAATTTTGACTTTTTCCTCATGTGTGATCACACCCAACTTTTCACATGAGTGCTGGGGTTTGAATTCAGGTCCTCATGCTTATGTAATAAACACTCTTACCTGCTGAACCATTTCTCCTGCTCCCAAATTTTGACTTTTTCCCCAGCTACATGCAGTAAGATACTCTCTCCTGATGCTGGACGGCAGCAGTGAGCTACAGTCCCACCAGCCATGCGATCATGGGTACATGGTGTGCTGGGTTGCTGTGATTTTGAATAAGCATACTACAAGCATTTTCAAACTCGGATATTTCCATTTTTCAAAGGGCTTCTCAGGATGCAAACCCACTCACCTGTTCTAACTTTAATTCTGTTTGTTTGTTTTGTTTTTTGTTTTTTTGAGGTAGAGTCTCACTCTGGTCCAGGCTGACCTGGAATTCACCATGGAGTCTCAGGGTGGCCTCGAACTCACGGGCAATCCTCCTACCTCTGCCTCCCGAGTGCTGGGATTAAAGGCGTGCGCCACCACGCCCGGCCTAACTTTAATTCTGGACAACAACCCTGAAGTGTTGGATCTATTTCACACAGCACCATGACTGATTTACCCAAGACCTTGTCTAGGTAAAAGTAAATGACGTGTTGTCATCTGTGCCCAATTTGAGTAACTTGGCCTCAAGGGAGCCACACCAACAGCGAGACCAGCCCTGTGACAAATGTTACAGGATACGGCTTTAAGAACCTCTTCTTAAGACCTGGTTTCACTCTGTAGCTCAGGCTGGCTTCAAGATCATTATCTAGAGCTGGGCATGATGGCGCATGCCTTTAATCCCAGCACTTGGGAAGCAGAGGTGGGAGGATCACTGTGAGTTCGAGGCCACCCTGAGACTACATAGTGAATTCCAGGTCAGCCTGGGCTAGAGTGAAACCCTATCTTGAAAAACTAAAATAAAGGTTGGTATTGTATATATGTAAGTACAATGATTGAGATGGGGAGGTAATATGATGGAGAATGGAATTTCAAAGGGGAAAGTGTGGGGGTGGGGAGGAAGGGTATTACCATGGGATATTTTTTATAATCATGGAAAATGTTAATAAAAATTGTGAAAAGAAAAAAAAAACTAAAATAATAATAAAAATGAGGGCTGGCTGGGCGTGGTGGCACACGCCTTTAATCCCAGCACTCGGGAGGCAGAGGTAGGAGGATTGCCGAGAGTTCAAGGCCACCCTGAGCTACAGTGACACCCTACCTTAGAAAACCAAAAAAAAAAAAAAAAAAAAAAAAAAAAAAGAGGGCTGGAGAAATGGCTTAGCAGTTAAAACACCCAAGGACCCAGGTTCAATTCCCCATGTAAGCCAGATGCAGAAGTTGGTACGTGTCTGGAGTTCATTTGCTATGGCTTCAGGCCCTGGTGTGCTCATTCTCTCTCTGCAATAAATAAATTTTAAAAAATATTTAATCTATTCTTCTACTTACATACATACAATACCCCCCCAAAAAAAAACACCTCCTGAATTCACCTGGAATGACTTGAATTAACCATTGCGTAAGTATTTTCTAGTGTCAGGATTGGAGGGGCAGGTGCTGCTGCTGAGTTCTTTATGGAAAACAAACCTATGCAATCTGGTCACATGGACTCCTAAGCTACACAGTGGCCCACATGGGCTTTTGGGCTCCACGTGGTGTACTTCCCATTTTGTTTTCCCCTTACCTCTCAGCCTTTCCACACTCCTTTGTAAAATCTCAATAAAGTGTGGTATTTTAAAAATCAAGAAGAAAAAAACAAAATGCCTCTGTCAGTGAAGTGCTGTGTATTCCACCTCTCACCATGGAAGAGCTTCGGATGCTTAAACTCCAAATCTGTGCTCTCACCACCTCAAGCAGTATTTGAGCAGAATTCAGTGATAAACACATGCTGAAGAGGCAAGCCATCTGCTTGTTTCCCAAGCGTCCACACACCTGCACTTTGAGAGTCAAGTTCAGGCGTCCTGGTGCCCCCAGGTGCCCAGGGCTGGATTCCCCTCTGACAAGCACTCTGCAGTTTCCATAACAAGCTGCTGTGAAAGTGGTTCTGTACCCCCAGGCACCAGTTTGGTCCCCAATGGCTGGCAGTTTACACTGTTTGTGGGTAGTTTCTGGGCCCTGGCCTAGCTGCACACTGCAGCCTGGGCTTAACTCTTTAGCATCAGGCTTCTTTGGTTCCAGCTGCTTGGAGGATGTTAGCACATGGCTGAAATGAACAACTGAACAGTAGCCCATGTTTAAGGGCTACTTGTGTGCAACTTGCCACAGCACTGAAGAAAAAGCAAAAAGTAGAAATCACTGTATTTCTACTCAGGTATTGCAGTGGGAGAACCAGAGGTCAGCAGGCGTATAACCAGCACTCCTGGAGTCAGTTCACAGCCAGTCTCAACTACACAGTGAGTGCAAAGCCAGCCTGGGTTACATGATGTTACACGTTCCCACACGCCTTTAATCCCAGCACTCGGGAGGCAGAGGTAAGAGGACTGCCATGAGTTTGAGGCCACCCTGAGATTATATAGTGAATTCCAGGTCAGACTGGGCTAGAACAAGACCCTACCTTGAAAAAACAAAAATAAATAATAAAATAAAATCCGGGCTGGAGAGATGGCTTGGCAGTTAAGCACTTGCCTGTGAAGCCTAAGGACCCTGGTTCAAGGCTCGATTCCCCAGGACTCACGTTAGCCAGATGCACAAGGGGGCGCACACATCTAGAGTTCGTTTACAATGACTGGAAGCCCTGGTGTGTCCATTCTCTCTGTCTCTATATGCCTCTTTCTCTCTCTGTCACTTTTGAATAAATAAATAAAAATTATTTAAAAAAATAAATAAAACCCTTCTAAGGGCCACCCATGGTGGGCTTATAGCTGCTGGCAGCTGTCTTTGCACTATGTAAAAAAAAATGGTGCCTGAAACCCGGCATGGTGGCACACACCTTTAATCCTAGCACTCAGGAGGCAGAGGTAGGAGGATCACTGTGAGTTTGAGGCCACCCTAAGACTCCATAGTGAATTCCAGGTCAGCCTGGGCTAGAGTGAGGCCCTCCCTAGAAACCAAAAAAAAAAAAAAAAAAAAAAAAAAAGGTGCCTGAGATGAAGCTGGAGACCTGAAGTTCTCAAGACCATAAATTTAGCATCCTCTACTTAAAAAAAAAATAAATAAATAAAAAAAAATTTGCAGAGAAAGATAGAAGAGAGAATGGGTGAGCCAGGGCTTCCAGCCACTGCAAATGAACTCCAGATACATGCACCACTGTGCATCTGGCTTTACGTGGGAACTTGAACTTGGGTAACAAGCAAGTGCCTTAACCACTGAGCATCTCTCTAATAGACCTTCCTCTTTTT